>NC_092331.1:32374903-33003777 GCF_036785885.1 Coffea arabica | reverse complement strand
ACCGAAATTCATTTTAAGCGTCAATTCAAGCATTTTCCTATTATCCTTTTATTTATTTGCTTTCATATTTTTTTTTGTTATTGATTTGCCCCCTGTTTTTTTCCATCATCCCGCAACTCTAAATTATCATGAAATCAATCATTCACGCTTGCGCTGATACATTTGCGCCGACAAATTTGAGCGACGATCCGGGCTTTGATCGAGCCGTACCGTTCCTGATTTGTATCGCGCCTTCAGATCCTCCTTCACGCTTCGACAAGAAGCAAAATATTAAGCAATCGTTCCGACGGAGCTAAATTACTGCAGGATAAAGAACGAATAGGAAATTTGGATTTCGAAACAAAAAAGAGAGGGGTGCAACACGAGGACTTCCCAGGGGGTCACCAATCCAAGTACTACTCTCGCCCAAACACGCTTAATTTCGAAGTTCTGATGGGATCCGGTGCATTAGTGCTGGTATGATCGCACCCGCCATATTCCTTTCGCTTTATTCTTTTAAACTACCCCGTCCTGCGAAGCAGTGTTGATTTTCTAGACCGAAATTCATTTTAAGCGTCAATTCAAGCATTTTCCTATTATCCTTTTATTTATTTGCTTTCATATTTTTTTTGTTATTGATTTGCCCCCTGTTTTTTTCCATCATCCCGCAACTCTAAATTATCATGAAATCAATCCTTCACGCTTGCGCTGATACATTTGCGCCGATAAATTTGAGCGACGATCCGGGCTTTGATCGAGCCGTACCGTTCCTGATTTGTCTCGCGCCTTCAGATCCGCCTTCATGCTTCGAGAAAAAGCAAAATATGAAGCAATCGTTCCGAAGGACCTAAATTACTACAGGATAAAGAACGAATAGAAAATTTGAATTTCGAAACAAAAAAGAGAGGGGTGCAACAAGAGGAATTCCCAGGGGGTCACCCTTCCTAGTACTACTCTCGCCCAAGCATGCTTAACTTCGGAGTTCTGATGGGATCCGGTGCATTAGTGCTGGTATGATCACACTCGCCATGTTCCTTTCGCTTTATTCTTTTAAACTACCCCGTCCTGCGAAGCAGTGTGGCTTTTCTAGACCGAAATTCATTTTAAGCGTCAATTCAAGCATTTTCCTATTATCCTTTTATTTATTTGCTTTCATATTTTTTTTTTTGTTATTGATTTGCCCCCTGTTTTTTTCCATCATCCCGCAGCTCTAAATTATCATGAAATCAATCCTTCACGCTTGCGCTGATACATTTGCGCCGACAAATTTGAGCGACGATCCGGGCTTTGATCGAGCCGTACCGTTCCTGATTTGTCTCGCGCCTTCAGATCCTCCTTCACGCTTCGACAAGAAGCAAAATATTAAGCAATCGTTCCGACGGAGCTAAATTACTACAGGATAAAGAACGAATAGGAAATTTGGATTTCGAAACAAAAAAAAGAGGGGTGCAACAAGAGGAATTCCCAAGGGGTCACCCATCCTAGTACTACTCTCGCCCAAGCATGCTTAACTTCGGAGTTCTGATGGGATCCGGTGCATTAGTGCTGGTATGATCGCACCCGCCATGTTCCTTTCGCTTTATTCTTTTAAACCATCCCGTCCTGCGAAGCAGTGTGGCTTTTCTAGACCGAAATTCATTTTAAGCGTCAATTCAAGCATTTTTCTCTTACCTTTTTGTTTATTTGCTTTCATATTTTTTTTTTGTTATTGATTTGCCCCCTGTTTTTTTCCATCATCCCGCAACTCTAAATTATCATGAAATCAATCCTTCACGCTTGCGCTGATACATTTGCGCCGACAAATTTGAGCGACGATCCGGGCTTTGATCGAACCGTACCGTTCCTGATTTGTCTCGCGCCTTCAGATCCTCCTTCACACTTCGACAAGAAGCAAAATATTAAGCAATCGTTCCGACGGAACTAAATTACTATTGGATAAAGACCGAATAGGAAATTTGGATTTCGAAACAAAAAAGAGAGGGGTGCAACACGAGGACTTCCCAGGGGGTCACCAATCCAAGTACTACTCTCGCCCAAACACGCTTAATTTCGAAGTTCTGATGGGATCCGGTGCATTAGTGCTGGTATGATCGCACCCGCCATATTCCTTTCGCTTTATTCTTTTAAACTACCCCGTCCTGCGAAGCAGTGTGGCTTTTCTAGACCGAAATTCATTTTAAGCGTCAATTCAAGCATTTTCCTATTATCCTTTTATTTATTTGCTTTCATATTTTTTTTTTGTTATTGATTTGCCCCCTTTTTTTTTCCATCATCCCGCAACTCTAAATTATCATGAAATCAATCCTTCACGCTTGCGCTGATACATTTGCGCCGACAAATTTGAGCGACGATCCGGGCTTTGATCGAACCGTACCGTTCCTGATTTGTCTCGCGCCTTCAGATCCTCCTTCACGCTTCGACAAGAAGCAAAATATTAAGCAATCGTTCCGACAGAGCTAAATTACTACATGATAAAGAACGAATAGGAAATTTGGATTTCGAAACAAAAAAGAGAGGGGTGCAACACGAGGACTTCCCAGGGGGTCACCAATCCAAGTACTACTCTCGCCCAAACACGCTTAATTTCGATGTTCTGATGGGATCCGGTGCATTAGTGCTGGTATGATCGCACCCGCCATATTCCTTTCGCTTTATTCTTTTAAACTACCTCGTCCTGCGAAGCAGTGTGGCTTTTCTAGACCAAAATTCATTTTAAGCGTCAATTCAAGCATTTTCCTATTATCCTTTTATTTATTTGCTTTCATAATTTTTTTTATATTGATTTGCCCCCTGTTTTTTTCCATTATCCCGCAACTCTAAATTATCATGAAATCAATCCTTCACGCTTGCGCTGATACATTTGCGCCGACAAATTTGAGCGACGATTCGGGCTTTGATCGAGCCGTACCGTTCCTGATTTGTCTCGCTTCAGATCCGCCTTCATGCTTCGAGAAGAAGCAAAATATAAAGCAATCGTTCCGAAGGACCTAAATTACTACAGGATAAAGAACGAATAGAAAATTTGAATTTCGAAACAAAAAAGAGAGGGGTGCAACAAGAGGACTTCCCAGGGGGTCACCCATCCTAGTACTACTCTCGCCCAAGCATGCTTAACTTCGGAGTTCTGATGGGATCCGGTGCATTAGTGCTGGTATGATCGCACCCGCCATGTTCCTTTCGCTTTATTCTTTTAAACTACCCCGTCCTGCGAAGCAGTGTGGCTTTTCTAGACCGAAATTCATTTTAAGCGTCAATTCAAGCATTTTCCTATTATCCTTTTATTTATTTGCTTTCATATTTTTTTTTGTTATTGATTTGCCCCCTGTTTTTTTCCATCATCCCGCAACTCTAAATTATCATGAAATCAATCATTCACGCTTGCGCTGATACATTTGCGCCGACAAATTTGAGCGACGATCCGGGCTTTGATCGAGCCGTACCGTTCCTGATTTGTATCGCGCCTTCAGATCCTCCTTCACGCTTCGACAAGAAGCAAAATATTAAGCAATCGTTCCGACGGAGCTAAATTACTGCAGGATAAAGAACGAATAGGAAATTTGGATTTCGAAACAAAAAAGAGAGGGGTGCAACACGAGGACTTCCCAGGGGGTCACCAATCCAAGTACTACTCTCGCCCAAACACGCTTAATTTCGAAGTTCTGATGGGATCCGGTGCATTAGTGCTGGTATGATCGCACCCGCCATATTCCTTTCGCTTTATTCTTTTAAACTACCCCGTCCTGCGAAGCAGTGTTGATTTTCTAGACCGAAATTCATTTTAAGCGTCAATTCAAGCATTTTCCTATTATCCTTTTATTTATTTGCTTTCATATTTTTTTTGTTATTGATTTGCCCCCTGTTTTTTTCCATCATCCCGCAACTCTAAATTATCATGAAATCAATCCTTCACGCTTGCGCTGATACATTTGCGCCGATAAATTTGAGCGACGATCCGGGCTTTGATCGAGCCGTACCGTTCCTGATTTGTCTCGCGCCTTCAGATCCGCCTTCATGCTTCGAGAAAAAGCAAAATATGAAGCAATCGTTCCGAAGGACCTAAATTACTACAGGATAAAGAACGAATAGAAAATTTGAATTTCGAAACAAAATAGAGAGGGGTGCAACAAGAGGAATTCCCAGGGGGTCACCCTTCCTAGTACTACTCTCGCCCAAGCATGCTTAACTTCGGAGTTCTGATGGGATCCGGTGCATTAGTGCTGGTATGATCACACTCGCCATGTTCCTTTCGCTTTATTCTTTTAAACTACCCCGTCCTGCGAAGCAGTGTGGCTTTTCTAGACCGAAATTCATTTTAAGCGTCAATTCAAGCATTTTCCTATTATCCTTTTATTTATTTGCTTTCATATTTTTTTTTTTGTTATTGATTTGCCCCCTGTTTTTTTCCATCATCCCGCAGCTCTAAATTATCATGAAATCAATCCTTCACGCTTGCGCTGATACATTTGCGCCGACAAATTTGAGCGACGATCCGGGCTTTGATCGAGCCGTACCGTTCCTGATTTGTCTCGCGCCTTCAGATCCTCCTTCACGCTTCGACAAGAAGCAAAATATTAAGCAATCGTTCCGACGGAGCTAAATTACTACAGGATAAAGAACGAATAGGAAATTTGGATTTCGAAACAAAAAAAAGAGGGGTGCAACAAGAGGAATTCCCAAGGGGTCACCCATCCTAGTACTACTCTCGCCCAAGCATGCTTAACTTCGGAGTTCTGATGGGATCCGGTGCATTAGTGCTGGTATGATCGCACCCGCCATGTTCCTTTCGCTTTATTCTTTTAAACCATCCCGTCCTGCGAAGCAGTGTGGCTTTTCTAGACCGAAATTCATTTTAAGCGTCAATTCAAGCATTTTTCTCTTACCTTTTTGTTTATTTGCTTTCATATTTTTTTTTTGTTATTGATTTGCCCCCTGTTTTTTTCCATCATCCCGCAACTCTAAATTATCATGAAATCAATCCTTCACGCTTGCGCTGATACATTTGCGCCGACAAATTTGAGCGACGATCCGGGCTTTGATCGAACCGTACCGTTCCTGATTTGTCTCGCGCCTTCAGATCCTCCTTCACACTTCGACAAGAAGCAAAATATTAAGCAATCGTTCCGACGGAACTAAATTACTATTGGATAAAGACCGAATAGGAAATTTGGATTTCGAAACAAAAAAGAGAGGGGTGCAACACGAGGACTTCCCAGGGGGTCACCAATCCAAGTACTACTCTCGCCCAAACACGCTTAATTTCGAAGTTCTGATGGGATCCGGTGCATTAGTGCTGGTATGATCGCACCCGCCATATTCCTTTCGCTTTATTCTTTTAAACTACCCCGTCCTGCGAAGCAGTGTGGCTTTTCTAGACCGAAATTCATTTTAAGCGTCAATTCAAGCATTTTCCTATTATCCTTTTATTTATTTGCTTTCATATTTTTTTTTTGTTATTGATTTGCCCCCTTTTTTTTTCCATCATCCCGCAACTCTAAATTATCATGAAATCAATCCTTCACGCTTGCGCTGATACATTTGCGCCGACAAATTTGAGCGACGATCCGGGCTTTGATCGAACCGTACCGTTCCTGATTTGTCTCGCGCCTTCAGATCCTCCTTCACGCTTCGACAAGAAGCAAAATATTAAGCAATCGTTCCGACAGAGCTAAATTACTACATGATAAAGAACGAATAGGAAATTTGGATTTCGAAACAAAAAAGAGAGGGGTGCAACACGAGGACTTCCCAGGGGGTCACCAATCCAAGTACTACTCTCGCCCAAACACGCTTAATTTCGATGTTCTGATGGGATCCGGTGCATTAGTGCTGGTATGATCGCACCCGCCATATTCCTTTCGCTTTATTCTTTTAAACTACCTCGTCCTGCGAAGCAGTGTGGCTTTTCTAGACCAAAATTCATTTTAAGCGTCAATTCAAGCATTTTCCTATTATCCTTTTATTTATTTGCTTTCATAATTTTTTTTATATTGATTTGCCCCCTGTTTTTTTCCATTATCCCGCAACTCTAAATTATCATGAAATCAATCCTTCACGCTTGCGCTGATACATTTGCGCCGACAAATTTGAGCGACGATTCGGGCTTTGATCGAGCCGTACCGTTCCTGATTTGTCTCGCTTCAGATCCGCCTTCATGCTTCGAGAAGAAGCAAAATATAAAGCAATCGTTCCGAAGGACCTAAATTACTACAGGATAAAGAACGAATAGAAAATTTGAATTTCGAAACAAAAAAGAGAGGGGTGCAACAAGAGGACTTCCCAGGGGGTCACCCATCCTAGTACTACTCTCGCCCAAGCATGCTTAACTTCGGAGTTCTGATGGGATCCGGTGCATTAGTGCTGGTATGATCGCACCCGCCATGTTCCTTTCGCTTTATTCTTTTAAACTACCCCGTCCTGCGAATCAGTGTGGCTTTTCTAGACCGAAATTCATTTTAAGCGTCAATTCAAGCATTTTCCTATTATCCTTTTATTTATTTGCTTTCATATTTTTTTTTGTTATTGATTTGCCCCCTGTTTTTTTCCATCATCCCGCAACTCTAAATTATCATGAAATCAATCATTCACGCTTGCGCTGATACATTTGCGCCGACAAATTTGAGCGACGATCCGGGCTTTGATCGAGCCGTACCGTTCCTGATTTGTATCGCGCCTTCAGATCCTCCTTCACGCTTCGACAAGAAGCAAAATATTAAGCAATCGTTCCGACGGAGCTAAATTACTGCAGGATAAAGAACGAATAGGAAATTTGGATTTCGAAACAAAAAAGAGAGGGGTGCAACACGAGGACTTCCCAGGGGGTCACCAATCCAAGTACTACTCTCGCCCAAACACGCTTAATTTCGAAGTTCTGATGGGATCCGGTGCTTTAGTGCTGGTATGATCGCACCCGCCATATTCCTTTCGCTTTATTCTTTTAAACTACCCCGTCCTGCGAAGCAGTGTTGATTTTCTAGACCGAAATTCATTTTAAGCGTCAATTCAAGCATTTTCCTATTATCCTTTTATTTATTTGCTTTCATATTTTTTTTGTTATTGATTTGCCCCCTGTTTTTTTCCATCATCCCGCAACTCTAAATTATCATGAAATCAATCCTTCACGCTTGCGCTGATACATTTGCGCCGATAAATTTGAGCGACGATCCGGGCTTTGATCGAGCCGTACCGTTCCTGATTTGTCTCGCGCCTTCAGATCCGCCTTCATGCTTCGAGAAGAAGCAAAAAATAAAGCAATCGTTCCGAAGGACCTAAATTACTACAGGATAAAGAACGAATAGAAAATTTGAATTTCGAAACAAAAAAGAGAGGGGTGCAACAAGAGGAATTCCCAGGGGGTCACCCATCCTAATACTGCTCACGCCCAAGCACGCTTAACTTCGGAGTTCTGATGGGATACGGTGCATTAGTGCTGGTATGATCGCACCCACAACGTTCCTTTCGCTTTATTCTTTTAAACTACCCCGTCCTGCGAAGCAGTGTGGCTTTTCTAGACCGAAATTCATTTTAAGCGTCAATTCAAGCATTTTCCTATTATCCTTTTATTTATTTGCTTTCATATTTTTTTTTGTTATTGATTTGCCCCCTGTTTTTTTCCATCATCCCGCAACTCTAAATTATCATGAAATCAATCCTTCACGCATGCGCTGATACATTTGCGCCGACAAATTTGAGCGACGATTCGGGCTTTGATCGAGCCGTACCGTTCCTGATTTGTCTCGCTTCAGATCCGCCTTCATGCTTCGAGAAGAAGCAAAATATAAAGCAATCGTTCCGAAGGACCTAAATTACTACAGGATAAAGAACGAATAGAAAATTTGAATTTCGAAACAAAAAAGAGAGGGGTGCAACAAGAGGACTTCCCAGGGGGTCACCCATCCTAGTACTACTCTCGCCCAAGCATGCTTAACTTCGGAGTTCTGATGGGATCCGGTGCATTAGTGCTGGTATGATCGCACCCGCCATGTTCCTTTCGCTTTATTCTTTTAAACTACCCCGTCCTGCGAATCAGTGTGGCTTTTCTAGACCGAAATTCATTTTAAGCGTCAATTCAAGCATTTTCCTATTATCCTTTTATTTATTTGCTTTCATATTTTTTTTTGTTATTGATTTGCCCCCTGTTTTTTTCCATCATCCCGCAACTCTAAATTATCATGAAATCAATCATTCACGCTTGCGCTGATACATTTGCGCCGACAAATTTGAGCGACGATCCGGGCTTTGATCGAGCCGTACCGTTCCTGATTTGTATCGCGCCTTCAGATCCTCCTTCACGCTTCGACAAGAAGCAAAATATTAAGCAATCGTTCCGACGGAGCTAAATTACTGCAGGATAAAGAACGAATAGGAAATTTGGATTTCGAAACAAAAAAGAGAGGGGTGCAACACGAGGACTTCCCAGGGGGTCACCAATCCAAGTACTACTCTCGCCCAAACACGCTTAATTTCGAAGTTCTGATGGGATCCGGTGCATTAGTGCTGGTATGACCGCACCCGCCATATTCCTTTCGCTTTATTCTTTTAAACTACCCCGTCCTGCGAAGCAGTGTGGCTTTTCTAGACCGAAATTCATTTTAAGCGTCAATTCAAGCATTTTCCTATTATCCTTTTATTTATTTGCTTTCATATTTTTTTTTGTTATTGATTTGCCCCCTGTTTTTTTCCATCATCCCGCAACTCTAAATTATCATGAAATCAATCATTCACGCTTGCGCTGATACATTTGCGCCGACAAATTTGAGCGACGATCCGGGCTTTGATCGAGCCGTACCGTTCCTGATTTGTATCGCGCCTTCAGATCCTCCTTCACGCTTCGACAAGAAGCAAAATATTAAGCAATCGTTCCGACGGAGCTAAATTACTGCAGGATAAAGAACGAATAGGAAATTTGGATTTCGAAACAAAAAAGAGAGGGGTGCAACACGAGGACTTCCCAGGGGGTCACCAATCCAAGTACTACTCTCGCCCAAACACGCTTAATTTCGAAGTTCTGATGGGATCCGGTGCATTAGTGCTGGTATGATCGCACCCGCCATATTCCTTTCGCTTTATTCTTTTAAACTACCCCGTCCTGCGAAGCAGTGTGGCTTTTCTAGACCGAAATTCATTTTAAGCGTCAATTCAAGCATTTTCCTATTATCCTTTTATTTATTTGCTTTCATAATTTTTTTTATATTGATTTGCCCCCTGTTTTTTTCCATCATCCCGCAACTCTAAATTATCATGAAATCAATCCTTCACGCTTGCGCTGATACATTTGCGCCGACAAATTTGAGCGACGATCCGGGCTTTGATCGAGCCGTACCGTTCCTGATTTGTCTCGCGCCTTCAGATCCTCCTTCACGCTTCGACAAGAAGCAAAATATTAAGCAATCGTTCCGACGGAGCTAAATTACTACAGGATAAAGAACGAATAGGAAATTTGGATTTCGAAACAAAAAAAAGAGGGGTGCAACAAGAGGAATTCCCAGGGGGTCACCCATCCTAGTACTACTCTCGCCCAAGCATGCTTAACTTCGGAGTTCTGATGGGATCCGGTGCATTAGTGCTGGTATGATCGCACCCGCCATGTTCCTTTCGCTTTATTCTTTTAAACCATCCCGTCCTGCGAAGCAGTGTGGCTTTTCTAGACCGAAATTCATTTTAAGCGTCAATTCAAGCATTTTTCTCTTACCTTTTTGTTTATTTGCTTTCATATTTTTTTTTTGTTATTGATTTGCCCCCTGTTTTTTTCCATCATCCCGCAACTCTAAATTATCATGAAATCAATCCTTCACGCTTGCGCTGATACATTTGCGCCGACAAATTTGAGCGACGATCCGGGCTTTGATCGAACCGTACCGTTCCTGATTTGTCTCGCGCCTTCAGATCCTCCTTCACACTTCGACAAGAAGCAAAATATTAAGCAATCGTTCCGACGGAACTAAATTACTATTGGATAAAGACCGAATAGGAAATTTGGATTTCGAAACAAAAAAGAGAGGGGTGCAACACGAGGACTTCCCAGGGGGTCACCAATCCAAGTACTACTCTCGCCCAAACACGCTTAATTTCGAAGTTCTGATGGGATCCGGTGCATTAGTGCTGGTATGATCGCACCCGCCATATTCCTTTCGCTTTATTCTTTTAAACTACCCCGTCCTGCGAAGCAGTGTGGCTTTTCTAGACCGAAATTCATTTTAAGCGTCAATTCAAGCATTTTCCTATTATCCTTTTATTTATTTGCTTTCATATTTTTTTTTTGTTATTGATTTGCCCCCTTTTTTTTTCCATCATCCCGCAACTCTAAATTATCATGAAATCAATCCTTCACGCTTGCGCTGATACATTTGCGCCGACAAATTTGAGCGACGATCCGGGCTTTGATCGAACCGTACCGTTCCTGATTTGTCTCGCGCCTTCAGATCCTCCTTCACGCTTCGACAAGAAGCAAAATATTAAGCAATCGTTCCGACAGAGCTAAATTACTACATGATAAAGAACGAATAGGAAATTTGGATTTCGAAACAAAAAAGAGAGGGGTGCAACACGAGGACTTCCCAGGGGGTCACCAATCCAAGTACTACTCTCGCCCAAACACGCTTAATTTCGATGTTCTGATGGGATCCGGTGCATTAGTGCTGGTATGATCGCACCCGCCATATTCCTTTCGCTTTATTCTTTTAAACTATCTCGTCCTGCGAAGCAGTGTGGCTTTTCTAGACCAAAATTCATTTTAAGCGTCAATTCAAGCATTTTCCTATTATCCTTTTATTTATTTGCTTTCATAATTTTTTTTATATTGATTTGCCCCCTGTTTTTTTCCATTATCCCGCAACTCTAAATTATCATGAAATCAATCCTTCACGCTTGCGCTGATACATTTGCGCCGACAAATTTGAGCGACGATTCGGGCTTTGATCGAGCCGTACCGTTCCTGATTTGTCTCGCTTCAGATCCGCCTTCATGCTTCGAGAAGAAGCAAAATATAAAGCAATCGTTCCGAAGGACCTAAATTACTACAGGATAAAGAACGAATAGGAAATTTGGATTTCGAAACAAAAAAGAGAGGGGTGCAACAAGAGGACTTCCCAGGGGGTCACCCATCCTAGTACTACTCTCGCCCAAGCATGCTTAACTTCGGAGTTCTGATGGGATCCGGTGCATTAGTGCTGGTATGATCGCACCCGCCATGTTCCTTTCGCTTTATTCTTTTAAACTACCCCGTCCTGCGAAGCAGTGTGGCTTTTCTAGACCGAAATTCATTTTAAGCGTCAATTCAAGCATTTTCCTATTATCCTTTTATTTATTTGCTTTCATATTTTTTTTTGTTATTGATTTGCCCCCTGTTTTTTTCCATCATCCCGCAACTCTAAATTATCATGAAATCAATCATTCACGCTTGCGCTGATACATTTGCGCCGACAAATTTGAGCGACGATCCGGGCTTTGATCGAGCCGTACCGTTCCTGATTTGTATCGCGCCTTCAGATCCTCCTTCACGCTTCGACAAGAAGCAAAATATTAAGCAATCGTTCCGACGGAGCTAAATTACTGCAGGATAAAGAACGAATAGGAAATTTGGATTTCGAAACAAAAAAGAGAGGGGTACAACACGAGGACTTCCCAGGGGGTCACCAATCCAAGTACTACTCTCGCCCAAACACGCTTAATTTCGAAGTTCTGATGGGATCCGGTGCATTAGTGCTGGTATGATCGCACCCGCCATATTCCTTTCGCTTTATTCTTTTAAACTACCCCGTCCTGCGAAGCAGTGTTGATTTTCTAGACCGAAATTCATTTTAAGCGTCAATTCAAGCATTTTCCTATTATCCTTTTATTTATTTGCTTTCATATTTTTTTTGTTATTGATTTGCCCCCTGTTTTTTTCCATCATCCCGCAACTCTAAATTATCATGAAATCAATCCTTCACGCTTGCGCTGATACATTTGCGCCGATAAATTTGAGCGACGATCCGGGCTTTGATCGAGCCGTACCGTTCCTGATTTGTCTCGCGCCTTCAGATCCGCCTTCATGCTTCGAGAAAAAGCAAAATATGAAGCAATCGTTCCGAAGGACCTAAATTACTACAGGATAAAGAACGAATAGAAAATTTGAATTTCGAAACAAAAAAGAGAGGGGTGCAACAAGAGGAATTCCCAGGGGGTCACCCTTCCTAGTACTACTCTCGCCCAAGCATGCTTAACTTCGGAGTTCTGATGGGATCCGGTGCATTAGTGCTGGTATGATCACACTCGCCATGTTCCTTTCGCTTTATTCTTTTAAACTACCCCGTCCTGCGAAGCAGTGTGGCTTTTCTAGACCGAAATTCATTTTAAGCGTCAATTCAAGCATTTTCCTATTATCCTTTTATTTATTTGCTTTCATATTTTTTTTTTTGTTATTGATTTGCCCCCTGTTTTTTTCCATCATCCCGCAGCTCTAAATTATCATGAAATCAATCCTTCACGCTTGCGCTGATACATTTGCGCCGACAAATTTGAGCGACGATCCGGGCTTTGATCGAGCCGTACCGTTCCTGATTTGTCTCGCGCCTTCAGATCCTCCTTCACGCTTCGACAAGAAGCAAAATATTAAGCAATCGTTCCGACGGAGCTAAATTACTACAGGATAAAGAACGAATAGGAAATTTGGATTTCGAAACAAAAAAAAGAGGGGTGCAACAAGAGGAATTCCCAAGGGGTCACCCATCCTAGTACTACTCTCGCCCAAGCATGCTTAACTTCGGAGTTCTGATGGGATCCGGTGCATTAGTGCTGGTATGATCGCACCCGCCATGTTCCTTTCGCTTTATTCTTTTAAACCATCCCGTCCTGCGAAGCAGTGTGGCTTTTCTAGACCGAAATTCATTTTAAGCGTCAATTCAAGCATTTTTCTCTTACCTTTTTGTTTATTTGCTTTCATATTTTTTTTTTGTTATTGATTTGCCCCCTGTTTTTTTCCATCATCCCGCAACTCTAAATTATCATGAAATCAATCCTTCACGCTTGCGCTGATACATTTGCGCCGACAAATTTGAGCGACGATCCGGGCTTTGATCGAACCGTACCGTTCCTGATTTGTCTCGCGCCTTCAGATCCTCCTTCACACTTCGACAAGAAGCAAAATATTAAGCAATCGTTCCGACGGAACTAAATTACTATTGGATAAAGACCGAATAGGAAATTTGGATTTCGAAACAAAAAAGAGAGGGGTGCAACACGAGGACTTCCCAGGGGGTCACCAATCCAAGTACTACTCTCGCCCAAACACGCTTAATTTCGAAGTTCTGATGGGATCCGGTGCATTAGTGCTGGTATGATCGCACCCGCCATATTCCTTTCGCTTTATTCTTTTAAACTACCCCGTCCTGCGAAGCAGTGTGGCTTTTCTAGACCGAAATTCATTTTAAGCGTCAATTCAAGCATTTTCCTATTATCCTTTTATTTATTTGCTTTCATATTTTTTTTTTGTTATTGATTTGCCCCCTTTTTTTTTCCATCATCCCGCAACTCTAAATTATCATGAAATCAATCCTTCACGCTTGCGCTGATACATTTGCGCCGACAAATTTGAGCGACGATCCGGGCTTTGATCGAACCGTACCGTTCCTGATTTGTCTCGCGCCTTCAGATCCTCCTTCACGCTTCGACAAGAAGCAAAATATTAAGCAATCGTTCCGACAGAGCTAAATTACTACATGATAAAGAACGAATAGGAAATTTGGATTTCGAAACAAAAAAGAGAGGGGTGCAACACGAGGACTTCCCAGGGGGTCACCAATCCAAGTACTACTCTCGCCCAAACACGCTTAATTTCGATGTTCTGATGGGATCCGGTGCATTAGTGCTGGTATGATCGCACCCGCCATATTCCTTTCGCTTTATTCTTTTAAACTATCTCGTCCTGCGAAGCAGTGTGGCTTTTCTAGACCAAAATTCATTTTAAGCGTCAATTCAAGCATTTTCCTATTATCCTTTTATTTATTTGCTTTCATAATTTTTTTTATATTGATTTGCCCGCTGTTTTTTTCCATTATCCCGCAACTCTAAATTATCATGAAATCAATCCTTCACGCTTGCGCTGATACATTTGCGCCGACAAATTTGAGCGACGATTCGGGCTTTGATCGAGCCGTACCGTTCCTGATTTGTCTCGCTTCAGATCCGCCTTCATGCTTCGAGAAGAAGCAAAATATAAAGCAATCGTTCCGAAGGACCTAAATTACTACAGGATAAAGAACGAATAGGAAATTTGGATTTCGAAACAAAAAAGAGAGGGGTGCAACAAGAGGACTTCCCAGGGGGTCACCCATCCTAGTACTACTCTCGCCCAAGCATGCTTAACTTCGGAGTTCTGATGGGATCCGGTGCATTAGTGCTGGTATGATCGCACCCGCCATGTTCCTTTCGCTTTATTCTTTTAAACTACCCCGTCCTGCGAAGCAGTGTGGCTTTTCTAGACCGAAATTCATTTTAAGCGTCAATTCAAGCATTTTCCTATTATCCTTTTATTTATTTGCTTTCATATTTTTTTTTGTTATTGATTTGCCCCCTGTTTTTTTCCATCATCCCGCAACTCTAAATTATCATGAAATCAATCATTCACGCTTGCGCTGATACATTTGCGCCGACAAATTTGAGCGACGATCCGGGCTTTGATCGAGCCGTACCGTTCCTGATTTGTATCGCGCCTTCAGATCCTCCTTCACGCTTCGACAAGAAGCAAAATATTAAGCAATCGTTCCGACGGAGCTAAATTACTGCAGGATAAAGAACGAATAGGAAATTTGGATTTCGAAACAAAAAAGAGAGGGGTACAACACGAGGACTTCCCAGGGGGTCACCAATCCAAGTACTACTCTCGCCCAAACACGCTTAATTTCGAAGTTCTGATGGGATCCGGTGCATTAGTGCTGGTATGATCGCACCCGCCATATTCCTTTCGCTTTATTCTTTTAAACTACCCCGTCCTGCGAAGCAGTGTTGATTTTCTAGACCGAAATTCATTTTAAGCGTCAATTCAAGCATTTTCCTATTATCCTTTTATTTATTTGCTTTCATATTTTTTTTGTTATTGATTTGCCCCCTGTTTTTTTCCATCATCCCGCAACTCTAAATTATCATGAATCAATCCTTCACGCTTGCGCTGATACATTTGCGCCGATAAATTTGAGCGACGATCCGGGCTTTGATCGAGCCGTACCGTTCCTGATTTGTCTCGCGCCTTCAGATCCGCCTTCATGCTTCGAGAAAAAGCAAAATATGAAGCAATCGTTCCGAAGGACCTAAATTACTACAGGATAAAGAACGAATAGAAAATTTGAATTTCGAAACAAAAAAGAGAGGGGTGCAACAAGAGGAATTCCCAGGGGGTCACCCTTCCTAGTACTACTCTCGCCCAAGCATGCTTAACTTCGGAGTTCTGATGGGATCCGGTGCATTAGTGCTGGTATGATCACACTCGCCATGTTCCTTTCGCTTTATTCTTTTAAACTACCCCGTCCTGCGAAGCAGTGTGGCTTTTCTAGACCGAAATTCATTTTAAGCGTCAATTCAAGCATTTTCCTATTATCCTTTTATTTATTTGCTTTCATATTTTTTTTTTTGTTATTGATTTGCCCCCTGTTTTTTTCCATCATCCCGCAGCTCTAAATTATCATGAAATCAATCCTTCACGCTTGCGCTGATACATTTGCGCCGACAAATTTGAGCGACGATCCGGGCTTTGATCGAGCCGTACCGTTCCTGATTTGTCTCGCGCCTTCAGATCCTCCTTCACGCTTCGACAAGAAGCAAAATATTAAGCAATCGTTCCGACGGAGCTAAATTACTACAGGATAAAGAACGAATAGGAAATTTGGATTTCGAAACAAAAAAAAGAGGGGTGCAACAAGAGGAATTCCCAAGGGGTCACCCATCCTAGTACTACTCTCGCCCAAGCATGCTTAACTTCGGAGTTCTGATGGGATCCGGTGCATTAGTGCTGGTATGATCGCACCCGCCATGTTCCTTTCGCTTTATTCTTTTAAACCATCCCGTCCTGCGAAGCAGTGTGGCTTTTCTAGACCGAAATTCATTTTAAGCGTCAATTCAAGCATTTTTCTCTTACCTTTTTGTTTATTTGCTTTCATATTTTTTTTTTGTTATTGATTTGCCCCCTGTTTTTTTCCATCATCCCGCAACTCTAAATTATCATGAAATCAATCCTTCACGCTTGCGCTGATACATTTGCGCCGACAAATTTGAGCGACGATCCGGGCTTTGATCGAACCGTACCGTTCCTGATTTGTCTCGCGCCTTCAGATCCTCCTTCACACTTCGACAAGAAGCAAAATATTAAGCAATCGTTCCGACGGAACTAAATTACTATTGGATAAAGACCGAATAGGAAATTTGGATTTCGAAACAAAAAAGAGAGGGGTGCAACACGAGGACTTCCCAGGGGGTCACCAATCCAAGTACTACTCTCGCCCAAACACGCTTAATTTCGAAGTTCTGATGGGATCCGGTGCATTAGTGCTGGTATGATCGCACCCGCCATATTCCTTTCGCTTTATTCTTTTAAACTACCCCGTCCTGCGAAGCAGTGTGGCTTTTCTAGACCGAAATTCATTTTAAGCGTCAATTCAAGCATTTTCCTATTATCCTTTTATTTATTTGCTTTCATATTTTTTTTTTGTTATTGATTTGCCCCCTGTTTTTTTCCATCATCCCGCAACTCTAAATTATCATGAAATCAATCCTTCACGCTTGCGCTGATACATTTGCGCCGACAAATTTGAGCGACGATCCGGGCTTTGATCGAACCGTACCGTTCCTGATTTGTCTCGCGCCTTCAGATCCTCCTTCACGCTTCGACAAGAAGCAAAATATTAAGCAATCGTTCCGACGGAGCTAAATTACTGCAGGATAAAGAACGAATAGGAAATTTGGATTTCGAAACAAAAAAGAGAGGGGTGCAACACGAGGACTTCCCAGGGGGTCACCAATCCAAGTACTACTCTCGCCCAAACACGCTTAATTTCGAAGTTCTGATGGGATCCGGTGCATTAGTGCTGGTATGATCGCACCCGCCATATTCCTTTCGCTTTATTCTTTTAAACTACCCCGTCCTGCGAAGCAGTGTTGATTTTCTAGACCGAAATTCATTTTAAGCGTCAATTCAAGCATTTTCCTATTATCCTTTTATTTATTTGCTTTCATATTTTTTTTGTTATAGATTTGCCCCCTGTTTTTTTCCATCATCCCGCAACTCTAAATTATCATGAAATCAATCCTTCACGCTTGCGCTGATACATTTGCGCCGATAAATTTGAGCGACGATCCGGGCTTTGATCGAGCCGTACCGTTCCTGATTTGTCTCGCGCCTTCAGATCCGCCTTCATGCTTCGAGAAAAAGCAAAATATGAAGCAATCGTTCCGAAGGACCTAAATTACTACAGGATAAAGAACGAATAGAAAATTTGAATTTCGAAACAAAAAAGAGAGGGGTGCAACACGAGGACTTCCCAGGGGGTCACCAATCCAAGTACTACTCTCGCCCAAACACGCTTAACTTCGGAGTTCTGATGGGATCCGGTGCATTAGTGCTGGTATGATCACACTCGCCATGTTCCTTTCGCTTTATTCTTTTAAACTACCCCGTCCTGCGAAGCAGTGTGGCTTTTCTAGACCGAAATTCATTTTAAGCGTCAATTCAAGCATTTTCCTATTATCCTTTTATTTATTTGCTTTCATATTTTTTTTTTGTTATTGATTTGCCCCCTGTTTTTTTCCATCATCCCGCAGCTCTAAATTATCATGAAATCAATCCTTCACGCTTGCGCTGATACATTTGCGCCGACAAATTTGAGCGACGATCCGGGCTTTGATCGAGCCGTACCGTTCCTGATTTGTCTCGCGCCTTCAGATCCTCCTTCACGCTTCGACAAGAAGCAAAATATTAAGCAATCGTTCCGACGGAGCTAAATTACTACAGGATAAAGAACGAATAGGAAATTTGGATTTCGAAACAAAAAAAAGAGGGGTGCAACAAGAGGAATTCCCAAGGGGTCACCCATCCTAGTACTACTCTCGCCCAAGCATGCTTAACTTCGGAGTTCTGATGGGATCCGGTGCATTAGTGCTGGTATGATCGCACCCGCCATGTTCCTTTCGCTTTATTCTTTTAAACCATCCCGTCCTGCGAAGCAGTGTGGCTTTTCTAGACCGAAATTCATTTTAAGCGTCAATTCAAGCATTTTTCTCTTACCTTTTTGTTTATTTGCTTTCATATTTTTTTTTTGTTATTGATTTGCCCCCTGTTTTTTTCCATCATCCCGCAACTCTAAATTATCATGAAATCAATCCTTCACGCTTGCGCTGATACATTTGCGCCGACAAATTTGAGCGACGATCCGGGCTTTGATCGAACCGTACCGTTCCTGATTTGTCTCGCGCCTTCAGATCCTCCTTCACACTTCGACAAGAAGCAAAATATTAAGCAATCGTTCCGACGGAACTAAATTACTATTGGATAAAGACCGAATAGGAAATTTGGATTTCGAAACAAAAAAGAGAGGGGTGCAACACGAGGACTTCCCAGGGGGTCACCAATCCAAGTACTACTCTCGCCCAAACACGCTTAATTTCGAAGTTCTGATGGGATCCGGTGCATTAGTGCTGGTATGATCGCACCCGCCATATTCCTTTCGCTTTATTCTTTTAAACTACCCCGTCCTGCGAAGCAGTGTGGCTTTTCTAGACCGAAATTCATTTTAAGCGTCAATTCAAGCATTTTCCAATTATCCTTTTATTTATTTGCTTTCATATTTTTTTTTGTTATTGATTTGCCCCCTATTTTTTTCCATCATCCCGCAACTCTAAATTATCATGAAATCAATCATTCACGCTTGCGCTGATACATTTGCGCCGACAAATTTGAGCGACGATCCGGGCTTTGATCGAGCCGTACCGTTCCTGATTTGTATCGCGCCTTCAGATCCTCCTTCACGCTTCGACAAGAAGCAAAATATTAAGCAATCGTTCCGACGGAGCTAAATTACTGCAGGATAAAGAACGAATAGGAAATTTGGATTTCGAAACAAAAAAGAGAGGGGTGCAACACGAGGACTTCCCAGGGGGTCACCAATCCAAGTACTACTCTCGCCCAAACACGCTTAATTTCGATGTTCTGATGGGATCCGGTGCATTAGTGCTGGTATGATCGCACCCGCCATATTCCTTTCGCTTTATTCTTTTAAACTACCCCGTCCTGCGAAGCAGTGTTGATTTTCTAGACCGAAATTCATTTTAAGCGTCAATTCAAGCATTTTCCTATTATCCTTTTATTTATTTGCTTTCATATTTTTTTTGTTATTGATTTGCCCCCTGTTTTTTTCCATCATCCCGCAACTCTAAATTATCATGAAATCAATCCTTCACGCTTGCGCTGATACATTTGCGCCGATAAATTTGAGCGACGATCCGGGCTTTGATCGAGCCGTACCGTTCCTGATTTGTCTCGCGCCTTCAGATCCGCCTTCATGCTTCGAGAAAAAGCAAAATATGAAGCAATCGTTCCGAAGGACCTAAATTACTACAGGATAAAGAACGAATAGAAAATTTGAATTTCGAAACTAAAAAGAGAGGGGTGCAACAAGAGGAATTCCCAGGGGGTCACCCTTCCTAGTACTACTCTCGCCCAAGCATGCTTAACTTCGGAGTTCTGATGGGATCCGGTGCATTAGTGCTGGTATGATCACACTCGCCATGTTCCTTTCGCTTTATTCTTTTAAACTACCCCGTCCTGCGAAGCAGTGTGGCTTTTCTAGACCGAAATTCATTTTAAGCGTCAATTCAAGCATTTTCCTATTATCCTTTTATTTATTTGCTTTCATATTTTTTTTTTGTTATTGATTTGCCCCCTGTTTTTTTCCATCATCCCGCAGCTCTAAATTATCATGAAATCAATCCTTCACGCTTGCGCTGATACATTTGCGCCGACAAATTTGAGCGACGATCCGGGCTTTGATCGAGCCGTACCGTTCCTGATTTGTCTCGCGCCTTCAGATCCTCCTTCACGCTTCGACAAGAAGCAAAATTTTAAGCAATCGTTCCGACGGAGCTAAATTACTACAGGATAAAGAACGAATAGGAAATTTGGATTTCGAAACAAAAAAAAGAGGGGTGCAACAAGAGGAATTCCCAAGGGGTCACCCATCCTAGTACTACTCTCGCCCAAGCATGCTTAACTTCGGAGTTCTGATGGGATCCGGTGCATTAGTGCTGGTATGATCGCACCCGCCATGTTCCTTTCGCTTTATTCTTTTAAACCATCCCGTCCTGCGAAGCAGTGTGGCTTTTCTAGACCGAAATTCATTTTAAGCGTCAATTCAAGCATTTTTCTCTTACCTTTTTGTTTATTTGCTTTCATATTTTTTTTTTGTTATTGATTTGCCCCCTGTTTTTTTCCATCATCCCGCAACTCTAAATTATCATGAAATCAATCCTTCACGCTTGCGCTGATACATTTGCGCCGACAAATTTGAGCGACGATCCGGGCTTTGATCGAACCGTACCGTTCCTGATTTGTCTCGCGCCTTCAGATCCTCCTTCACACTTCGACAAGAAGCAAAATATTAAGCAATCGTTCCGACGGAACTAAATTACTATTGGATAAAGACCGAATAGGAAATTTGGATTTCGAAACAAAAAAGAGAGGGGTGCAACACGAGGACTTCCCAGGGGGTCACCAATCCAAGTACTACTCTCGCCCAAACACGCTTAATTTCGAAGTTCTGATGGGATCCGGTGCATTAGTGCTGGTATGATCGCACCCGCCATATTCCTTTCGCTTTATTCTTTTAAACTACCCCGTCCTGCGAAGCAGTGTGGCTTTTCTAGACCGAAATTCATTTTAAGCGTCAATTCAAGCATTTTCCTATTATCCTTTTATTTATTTGCTTTCATATTTTTTTTTTGTTATTGATTTGCCCCCTTTTTTTTTCCATCATCCCGCAACTCTAAATTATCATGAAATCAATCCTTCACGCTTGCGCTGATACATTTGCGCCGACAAATTTGAGCGACGATCCGGGCTTTGATCGAACCGTACCGTTCCTGATTTGTCTCGCGCCTTCAGATCCTCCTTCACGCTTCGACAAGAAGCAAAATATTAAGCAATCGTTCCGACAGAGCTAAATTACTACATGATAAAGAACGAATAGGAAATTTGGATTTCGAAACAAAAAAGAGAGGGGTGCAACACGAGGACTTCCCAGGGGGTCACCAATCCAAGTACTACTCTCGCCCAAACACGCTTAATTTCGATGTTCTGATGGGATCCGGTGCATTAGTGCTGGTATGATCGCACCCGCCATATTCCTTTCGCTTTATTCTTTTAAACTACCTCGTCCTGCGAAGCAGTGTGGCTTTTCTAGACCAAAATTCATTTTAAGCGTCAATTCAAGCATTTTCCTATTATCCTTTTATTTATTTGCTTTCATAATTTTTTTTATATTGATTTGCCCCCTGTTTTTTTCCATTATCCCGCAACTCTAAATTATCATGAAATCAATCCTTCACGCTTGCGCTGATACATTTGCGCCGACAAATTTGAGCGACGATTCGGGCTTTGATCGAGCCGTACCGTTCCTGATTTGTCTCGCTTCAGATCCGCCTTCATGCTTCGAGAAGAAGCAAAATATAAAGCAATCGTTCCGAAGGACCTAAATTACTACAGGATAAAGAACGAATAGAAAATTTGAATTTCGAAACAAAAAAGAGAGGGGTGCAACAAGAGGACTTCCCAGGGGATCACCCATCCTAGTACTACTCTCGCCCAAGCATGCTTAACTTCGGAGTTCTGATGGGATCCGGTGCATTAGTGCTGGTATGATCGCACCCGCCATGTTCCTTTCGCTTTATTCTTTTAAACTACCCCGTCCTGCGAAGCAGTGTGGCTTTTCTAGACCGAAATTCATTTTAAGCGTCAATTCAAGCATTTTCCTATTATCCTTTTATTTATTTGCTTTCATATTTTTTTTTGTTATTGATTTGCCCCCTGTTTTTTTCCATCATCCCGCAACTCTAAATTATCATGAAATCAATCATTCACGCTTGCGCTGATACATTTGCGCCGACAAATTTGAGCGACGATCCGGGCTTTGATCGAGCCGTACCGTTCCTGATTTGTATCGCGCCTTCAGATCCTCCTTCACGCTTCGACAAGAAGCAAAATATTAAGCAATCGTTCCGACGGAGCTAAATTACTGCAGGATAAAGAACGAATAGGAAATTTGGATTTCGAAACAAAAAAGAGAGGGGTGCAACACGAGGACTTCCCAGGGGGTCACCAATCCAAGTACTACTCTCGCCCAAACACGCTTAATTTCGAAGTTCTGATGGGATCCGGTGCATTAGTGCTGGTATGATCGCACCCGCCATATTCCTTTCGCTTTATTCTTTTAAACTACCCCGTCCTGCGAAGCAGTGTTGATTTTCTAGACCGAAATTCATTTTAAGCGTCAATTCAAGCATTTTCCTATTATCCTTTTATTTATTTGCTTTCATATTTTTTTTGTTATTGATTTGCCCCCTGTTTTTTTCCATCATCCCGCAACTCTAAATTATCATGAAATCAATCCTTCACGCTTGCGCTGATACATTTGCGCCGATAAATTTGAGCGACGATCCGGGCTTTGATCGAGCCGTACCGTTCCTGATTTGTCTCGCGCCTTCAGATCCGCCTTCATGCTTCGAGAAAAAGCAAAATATGAAGCAATCGTTCCGAAGGACCTAAATTACTACAGGATAAAGAACGAATAGAAAATTTGAATTTCGAAACAAAAAAGAGAGGGGTGCAACAAGAGGAATTCCCAGGGGGTCACCCTTCCTAGTACTACTCTCGCCCAAGCATGCTTAACTTCGGAGTTCTGATGGGATCCGGTGCATTAGTGCTGGTATGATCACACTCGCCATGTTCCTTTCGCTTTATTCTTTTAAACTACCCCGTCCTGCGAAGCAGTGTGGCTTTTCTAGACCGAAATTCATTTTAAGCGTCAATTCAAGCATTTTCCTATTATCCTTTTATTTATTTGCTTTCATATTTTTTTTTTTGTTATTGATTTGCCCCCTGTTTTTTTCCATCATCCCGCAGCTCTAAATTATCATGAAATCAATCCTTCACGCTTGCGCTGATACATTTGCGCCGACAAATTTGAGCGACGATCCGGGCTTTGATCGAGCCGTACCGTTCCTGATTTGTCTCGCGCCTTCAGATCCTCCTTCACGCTTCGACAAGAAGCAAAATATTAAGCAATCGTTCCGACGGAGCTAAATTACTACAGGATAAAGAACGAATAGGAAATTTGGATTTCGAAACAAAAAAAAGAGGGGTGCAACAAGAGGAATTCCCAAGGGGTCACCCATCCTAGTACTACTCTCGCCCAAGCATGCTTAACTTCGGAGTTCTGATGGGATCCGGTGCATTAGTGCTGGTATGATCGCACCCGCCATGTTCCTTTCGCTTTATTCTTTTAAACCATCCCGTCCTGCGAAGCAGTGTGGCTTTTCTAGACCGAAATTCATTTTAAGCGTCAATTCAAGCATTTTTCTCTTACCTTTTTGTTTATTTGCTTTCATATTTTTTTTTGTTATTGATTTGCCCCCTGTTTTTTTCCATCATCCCGCAACTCTAAATTATCATGAAATCAATCCTTCACGCTTGCGCTGATACATTTGCGCCGACAAATTTGAGCGACGATCCGGGCTTTGATCGAACCGTACCGTTCCTGATTTGTCTCGCGCCTTCAGATCCTCCTTCACACTTCGACAAGAAGCAAAATATTAAGCAATCGTTCCGACGGAACTAAATTACTATTGGATAAAGACCGAATAGGAAATTTGGATTTCGAAACAAAAAAGAGAGGGGTGCAACACGAGGACTTCCCAGGGGGTCACCAATCCAAGTACTACTCTCGCCCAAACACGCTTAATTTCGAAGTTCTGATGGGATCCGGTGCATTAGTGCTGGTATGATCGCACCCGCCATATTCCTTTCGCTTTATTCTTTTAAACTACCCCGTCCTGCGAAGCAGTGTGGCTTTTCTAGACCGAAATTCATTTTAAGCGTCAATTCAAGCATTTTCCTATTATCCTTTTATTTATTTGCTTTCATATTTTTTTTTTGTTATTGATTTGCCCCCTTTTTTTTTCCATCATCCCGCAACTCTAAATTATCATGAAATCAATCCTTCACGCTTGCGCTGATACATTTGCGCCGACAAATTTGAGCGACGATCCGGGCTTTGATCGAACCGTACCGTTCCTGATTTGTCTCGCGCCTTCAGATCCTCCTTCACGCTTCGACAAGAAGCAAAATATTAAGCAATCGTTCCGACAGAGCTAAATTACTACATGATAAAGAACGAATAGGAAATTTGGATTTCGAAACAAAAAAGAGAGGGGTGCAACACGAGGACTTCCCAGGGGGTCACCAATCCAAGTACTACTCTCGCCCAAACACGCTTAATTTCGATGTTCTGATGGGATCCGGTGCATTAGTGCTGGTATGATCGCACCCGCCATATTCCTTTCGCTTTATTCTTTTAAACTACCTCGTCCTGCGAAGCAGTGTGGCTTTTCTAGACCAAAATTCATTTTAAGCGTCAATTCAAGCATTTTCCTATTATCCTTTTATTTATTTGCTTTCATAATTTTTTTTATATTGATTTGCCCCCTGTTTTTTTCCATTATCCCGCAACTCTAAATTATCATGAAATCAATCCTTCACGCTTGCGCTGATACATTTGCGCCGACAAATTTGAGCGACGATTCGGGCTTTGATCGAGCCGTACCGTTCCTGATTTGTCTCGCTTCAGATCCGCCTTCATGCTTCGAGAAGAAGCAAAATATAAAGCAATCGTTCCGAAGGACCTAAATTACTACAGGATAAAGAACGAATAGAAAATTTGAATTTCGAAACAAAAAAGAGAGGGGTGCAACAAGAGGACTTCCCAGGGGATCACCCATCCTAGTACTACTCTCGCCCAAGCATGCTTAACTTCGGAGTTCTGATGGGATCCGGTGCATTAGTGCTGGTATGATCGCACCCGCCATGTTCCTTTCGCTTTATTCTTTTAAACTACCCCGTCCTGCGAAGCAGTGTGGCTTTTCTAGACCGAAATTCATTTTAAGCGTCAATTCAAGCATTTTCCTATTATCCTTTTATTTATTTGCTTTCATATTTTTTTTTGTTATTGATTTGCCCCCTGTTTTTTTCCATCATCCCGCAACTCTAAATTATCATGAAATCAATCATTCACGCTTGCGCTGATACATTTGCGCCGACAAATTTGAGCGACGATCCGGGCTTTGATCGAGCCGTACCGTTCCTGATTTGTATCGCGCCTTCAGATCCTCCTTCACGCTTCGACAAGAAGCAAAATATTAAGCAATCGTTCCGACGGAGCTAAATTACTGCAGGATAAAGAACGAATAGGAAATTTGGATTTCGAAACAAAAAAGAGAGGGGTGCAACACGAGGACTTCCCAGGGGGTCACCAATCCAAGTACTACTCTCGCCCAAACACGCTTAATTTCGAAGTTCTGATGGGATCCGGTGCATTAGTGCTGGTATGATCGCACCCGCCATATTCCTTTCGCTTTATTCTTTTAAACTACCCCGTCCTGCGAAGCAGTGTTGATTTTCTAGACCGAAATTCATTTTAAGCGTCAATTCAAGCATTTTCCTATTATCCTTTTATTTATTTGCTTTCATATTTTTTTTGTTATTGATTTGCCCCCTGTTTTTTTCCATCATCCCGCAACTCTAAATTATCATGAAATCAATCATTCACGCTTGCGCTGATACATTTGCGCCGACAAATTTGAGCGACGATCCGGGCTTTGATCGAGCCGTACCGTTCCTGATTTGTATCGCGCCTTCAGATCCTCCTTCACGCTTCGACAAGAAGCAAAATATTAAGCAATCGTTCCGACGGAGCTAAATTACTGCAGGATAAAGAACGAATAGGAAATTTGGATTTCGAAACAAAAAAGAGAGGGGTGCAACACGAGGACTTCCCAGGGGGTCACCAATCCAAGTACTACTCTCGCCCAAACACGCTTAATTTCGAAGTTCTGATGGGATCCGGTGCATTAGTGCTGGTATGATCGCACCCGCCATATTCCTTTCGCTTTATTCTTTTAAACTACCCCGTCCTGCGAAGCAGTGTGGCTTTTCTAGACCGAAATTCATTTTAAGCGTCAATTCAAGCATTTTCCTATTATCCTTTTATTTATTTGCTTTCATAATTTTTTTTATATTGATTTGCCCCCTGTTTTTTTCCATCATCCCGCAACTCTAAATTATCATGAAATCAATCCTTCACGCTTGCGCTGATACATTTGCGCCGACAAATTTGAGCGACGATTCGGGCTTTGATCGAGCCGTACCGTTCCTGATTTGTCTCGCTTCAGATCCGCCTTCATGCTTCGAGAAGAAGCAAAATATAAAGCAATCGTTCCGAAGGACCTAAATTACTACAGGATAAAGAACGAATAGAAAATTTGAATTTCGAAACAAAAAAGAGAGGGGTGCAACAAGAGGACTTCCCAGGGGGTCACCCATCCTAGTACTACTCTCGCCCAAGCATGCTTAACTTCGGAGTTCTGATGGGATCCGGTGCATTAGTGCTGGTATGATCGCACCCGCCATGTTCCTTTCGCTTTATTCTTTTAAACTACCCCGTCCTGCGAAGCAGTGTGGCTTTTCTAGACCGAAATTCATTTTAAGCGTCAATTCAAGCATTTTCCTATTATCCTTTTATTTATTTGCTTTCATATTTTTTTTTGTTATTGATTTGCCCCCTGTTTTTTTCCATCATCCCGCAACTCTAAATTATCATGAAATCAATCCTTCACGCTTGCGCTGATACATTTGCGCCGACAAATTTGAGCGACGATCCGGGCTTTGATCGAGCCGTACCGTTCCTGATTTGTCTCGCGCCTTCAGATCCTCCTTCACGCTTCGACAAGAAGCAAAATATTAAGCAATCGTTCCGACGGAGCTAAATTACTACAGGATAAAGAACGAATAGGAAATTTGGATTTCGAAACAAAAAAGAGAGGGGTGCAACACGAGGACTTCCCAGGGGGTCACCAATCCAAGTACTACTCTCGCCCAAACACGCTTAATTTCGATGTTCTGATGGGATCCGGTGCATTAGTGCTGGTATGATCGCACCCGCCATATTCCTTTCGCTTTATTCTTTTAAACTACCCCGTCCTGCGAAGCAGTGTGGCTTTTCTAGACCGAAATTCATTTTAAGCGTCAATTCAAGCATTTTCCTATTATCCGTTTATTTATTTGCTTTCATATTTTTTTTTTGTTATTGATTTGCCCCCTGTTTTTTTCCATCATCCCGCAACTCTAAATTATCATGAAATCAATCCATCACGCTTGCGCTGATACATTTGCGCCGACAAATTTGAGCGACGATCCGGGCTTTGATCGAGCCGTACCGTTCCTGATTTGTCTCGCGCCTTCAGATCCTCCTTCACGCTTCGACAAGAAGCAAAATATTAAGCAATCGTTCCGACGGAGCTAAATTACTACAGGATAAAGAACGAATAGGAAATTTGGATTTCGAAACAAAAAAAAGAGGGGTGCAACAAGAGGACTTCCCAGGGGGTCACCAATCCAAGTACTACTCTCGCCCAAGCATGCTTAACTTCGGAGTTCTGATGGGATCCGGTGCATTAGTGCTGGTATGATCGCACCCGCCATGTTCCTTTCGCTTTATTCTTTTAAACCATCCCGTCCTGCGAAGCAGTGTGGCTTTTCTAGACCGAAATTCATTTTAAGCGTCAATTCAAGCATTTTTCTCTTACCTTTTTGTTTATTTGCTTTCATATTTTTTTTTTGTTATTGATTTGCCCCCTGTTTTTTTCCATCATCCCGCAACTCTAAATTATCATGAAATCAATCCTTCACGCTTGCGCTGATACATTTGCGCCGACAAATTTGAGCGACGATCCGGGCTTTGATCGAACCGTACCGTTCCTGATTTGTCTCGCGCCTTCAGATCCTCCTTCACACTTCGACAAGAAGCAAAATATTAAGCAATCGTTCCGACGGAACTAAATTACTATTGGATAAAGACCGAATAGGAAATTTGGATTTCGAAACAAAAAAGAGAGGGGTGCAACACGAGGACTTCCCAGGGGGTCACCAATCCAAGTACTACTCTCGCCCAAACACGCTTAATTTCGAAGTTCTGATGGGATCCGGTGCATTAGTGCTGGTATGATCGCACCCGCCATATTCCTTTCGCTTTATTCTTTTAAACTACCCCGTCCTGCGAAGCAGTGTGGCTTTTCTAGACCGAAATTCATTTTAAGCGTCAATTCAAGCATTTTCCTATTATCCTTTTATTTATTTGCTTTCATATTTTTTTTTTGTTATTGATTTGCCCCCTTTTTTTTTCCATCATCCCGCAACTCTAAATTATCATGAAATCAATCCTTCACGCTTGCGCTGATACATTTGCGCCGACAAATTTGAGCGACGATCCGGGCTTTGATCGAACCGTACCGTTCCTGATTTGTCTCGCGCCTTCAGATCCTCCTTCACGCTTCGACAAGAAGCAAAATATTAAGCAATCGTTCCGACAGAGCTAAATTACTACATGATAAAGAACGAATAGGAAATTTGGATTTCGAAACAAAAAAGAGAGGGGTGCAACACGAGGACTTCCCAGGGGGTCACCAATCCAAGTACTACTCTCGCCCAAACACGCTTAATTTCGATGTTCTGATGGGATCCGGTGCATTAGTGCTGGTATGATCGCACCCGCCATATTCCTTTCGCTTTATTCTTTTAAACTATCTCGTCCTGCGAAGCAGTGTGGCTTTTCTAGACCAAAATTCATTTTAAGCGTCAATTCAAGCATTTTCCTATTATCCTTTTATTTATTTGCTTTCATAATTTTTTTTATATTGATTTGCCCGCTGTTTTTTTCCATTATCCCGCAACTCTAAATTATCATGAAATCAATCCTTCACGCTTGCGCTGATACATTTGCGCCGACAAATTTGAGCGACGATTCGGGCTTTGATCGAGCCGTACCGTTCCTGATTTGTCTCGCTTCAGATCCGCCTTCATGCTTCGAGAAGAAGCAAAATATAAAGCAATCGTTCCGAAGGACCTAAATTACTACAGGATAAAGAACGAATAGGAAATTTGGATTTCGAAACAAAAAAGAGAGGGGTGCAACAAGAGGACTTCCCAGGGGGTCACCCATCCTAGTACTACTCTCGCCCAAGCATGCTTAACTTCGGAGTTCTGATGGGATCCGGTGCATTAGTGCTGGTATGATCGCACCCGCCATGTTCCTTTCGCTTTATTCTTTTAAACTACCCCGTCCTGCGAAGCAGTGTGGCTTTTCTAGACCGAAATTCATTTTAAGCGTCAATTCAAGCATTTTCCTATTATCCTTTTATTTATTTGCTTTCATATTTTTTTTTGTTATTGATTTGCCCCCTGTTTTTTTCCATCATCCCGCAACTCTAAATTATCATGAAATCAATCATTCACGCTTGCGCTGATACATTTGCGCCGACAAATTTGAGCGACGATCCGGGCTTTGATCGAGCCGTACCGTTCCTGATTTGTATCGCGCCTTCAGATCCTCCTTCACGCTTCGACAAGAAGCAAAATATTAAGCAATCGTTCCGACGGAGCTAAATTACTGCAGGATAAAGAACGAATAGGAAATTTGGATTTCGAAACAAAAAAGAGAGGGGTACAACACGAGGACTTCCCAGGGGGTCACCAATCCAAGTACTACTCTCGCCCAAACACGCTTAATTTCGAAGTTCTGATGGGATCCGGTGCATTAGTGCTGGTATGATCGCACCCGCCATATTCCTTTCGCTTTATTCTTTTAAACTACCCCGTCCTGCGAAGCAGTGTTGATTTTCTAGACCGAAATTCATTTTAAGCGTCAATTCAAGCATTTTCCTATTATCCTTTTATTTATTTGCTTTCATATTTTTTTTGTTATTGATTTGCCCCCTGTTTTTTTCCATCATCCCGCAACTCTAAATTATCATGAATCAATCCTTCACGCTTGCGCTGATACATTTGCGCCGATAAATTTGAGCGACGATCCGGGCTTTGATCGAGCCGTACCGTTCCTGATTTGTCTCGCGCCTTCAGATCCGCCTTCATGCTTCGAGAAAAAGCAAAATATGAAGCAATCGTTCCGAAGGACCTAAATTACTACAGGATAAAGAACGAATAGAAAATTTGAATTTCGAAACAAAAAAGAGAGGGGTGCAACAAGAGGAATTCCCAGGGGGTCACCCTTCCTAGTACTACTCTCGCCCAAGCATGCTTAACTTCGGAGTTCTGATGGGATCCGGTGCATTAGTGCTGGTATGATCACACTCGCCATGTTCCTTTCGCTTTATTCTTTTAAACTACCCCGTCCTGCGAAGCAGTGTGGCTTTTCTAGACCGAAATTCATTTTAAGCGTCAATTCAAGCATTTTCCTATTATCCTTTTATTTATTTGCTTTCATATTTTTTTTTTTGTTATTGATTTGCCCCCTGTTTTTTTCCATCATCCCGCAGCTCTAAATTATCATGAAATCAATCCTTCACGCTTGCGCTGATACATTTGCGCCGACAAATTTGAGCGACGATCCGGGCTTTGATCGAGCCGTACCGTTCCTGATTTGTCTCGCGCCTTCAGATCCTCCTTCACGCTTCGACAAGAAGCAAAATATTAAGCAATCGTTCCGACGGAGCTAAATTACTACAGGATAAAGAACGAATAGGAAATTTGGATTTCGAAACAAAAAAAAGAGGGGTGCAACAAGAGGAATTCCCAAGGGGTCACCCATCCTAGTACTACTCTCGCCCAAGCATGCTTAACTTCGGAGTTCTGATGGGATCCGGTGCATTAGTGCTGGTATGATCGCACCCGCCATGTTCCTTTCGCTTTATTCTTTTAAACCATCCCGTCCTGCGAAGCAGTGTGGCTTTTCTAGACCGAAATTCATTTTAAGCGTCAATTCAAGCATTTTTCTCTTACCTTTTTGTTTATTTGCTTTCATATTTTTTTTTTGTTATTGATTTGCCCCCTGTTTTTTTCCATCATCCCGCAACTCTAAATTATCATGAAATCAATCCTTCACGCTTGCGCTGATACATTTGCGCCGACAAATTTGAGCGACGATCCGGGCTTTGATCGAACCGTACCGTTCCTGATTTGTCTCGCGCCTTCAGATCCTCCTTCACACTTCGACAAGAAGCAAAATATTAAGCAATCGTTCCGACGGAACTAAATTACTATTGGATAAAGACCGAATAGGAAATTTGGATTTCGAAACAAAAAAGAGAGGGGTGCAACACGAGGACTTCCCAGGGGGTCACCAATCCAAGTACTACTCTCGCCCAAACACGCTTAATTTCGAAGTTCTGATGGGATCCGGTGCATTAGTGCTGGTATGATCGCACCCGCCATATTCCTTTCGCTTTATTCTTTTAAACTACCCCGTCCTGCGAAGCAGTGTGGCTTTTCTAGACCGAAATTCATTTTAAGCGTCAATTCAAGCATTTTCCTATTATCCTTTTATTTATTTGCTTTCATATTTTTTTTTTGTTATTGATTTGCCCCCTGTTTTTTTCCATCATCCCGCAACTCTAAATTATCATGAAATCAATCCTTCACGCTTGCGCTGATACATTTGCGCCGACAAATTTGAGCGACGATCCGGGCTTTGATCGAACCGTACCGTTCCTGATTTGTCTCGCGCCTTCAGATCCTCCTTCACGCTTCGACAAGAAGCAAAATATTAAGCAATCGTTCCGACGGAGCTAAATTACTGCAGGATAAAGAACGAATAGGAAATTTGGATTTCGAAACAAAAAAGAGAGGGGTGCAACACGAGGACTTCCCAGGGGGTCACCAATCCAAGTACTACTCTCGCCCAAACACGCTTAATTTCGAAGTTCTGATGGGATCCGGTGCATTAGTGCTGGTATGATCGCACCCGCCATATTCCTTTCGCTTTATTCTTTTAAACTACCCCGTCCTGCGAAGCAGTGTTGATTTTCTAGACCGAAATTCATTTTAAGCGTCAATTCAAGCATTTTCCTATTATCCTTTTATTTATTTGCTTTCATATTTTTTTTGTTATAGATTTGCCCCCTGTTTTTTTCCATCATCCCGCAACTCTAAATTATCATGAAATCAATCCTTCACGCTTGCGCTGATACATTTGCGCCGATAAATTTGAGCGACGATCCGGGCTTTGATCGAGCCGTACCGTTCCTGATTTGTCTCGCGCCTTCAGATCCGCCTTCATGCTTCGAGAAAAAGCAAAATATGAAGCAATCGTTCCGAAGGACCTAAATTACTACAGGATAAAGAACGAATAGAAAATTTGAATTTCGAAACAAAAAAGAGAGGGGTGCAACACGAGGACTTCCCAGGGGGTCACCAATCCAAGTACTACTCTCGCCCAAACACGCTTAACTTCGGAGTTCTGATGGGATCCGGTGCATTAGTGCTGGTATGATCACACTCGCCATGTTCCTTTCGCTTTATTCTTTTAAACTACCCCGTCCTGCGAAGCAGTGTGGCTTTTCTAGACCGAAATTCATTTTAAGCGTCAATTCAAGCATTTTCCTATTATCCTTTTATTTATTTGCTTTCATATTTTTTTTTTGTTATTGATTTGCCCCCTGTTTTTTTCCATCATCCCGCAGCTCTAAATTATCATGAAATCAATCCTTCACGCTTGCGCTGATACATTTGCGCCGACAAATTTGAGCGACGATCCGGGCTTTGATCGAGCCGTACCGTTCCTGATTTGTCTCGCGCCTTCAGATCCTCCTTCACGCTTCGACAAGAAGCAAAATATTAAGCAATCGTTCCGACGGAGCTAAATTACTACAGGATAAAGAACGAATAGGAAATTTGGATTTCGAAACAAAAAAAAGAGGGGTGCAACAAGAGGAATTCCCAAGGGGTCACCCATCCTAGTACTACTCTCGCCCAAGCATGCTTAACTTCGGAGTTCTGATGGGATCCGGTGCATTAGTGCTGGTATGATCGCACCCGCCATGTTCCTTTCGCTTTATTCTTTTAAACCATCCCGTCCTGCGAAGCAGTGTGGCTTTTCTAGACCGAAATTCATTTTAAGCGTCAATTCAAGCATTTTTCTCTTACCTTTTTGTTTATTTGCTTTCATATTTTTTTTTTGTTATTGATTTGCCCCCTGTTTTTTTCCATCATCCCGCAACTCTAAATTATCATGAAATCAATCCTTCACGCTTGCGCTGATACATTTGCGCCGACAAATTTGAGCGACGATCCGGGCTTTGATCGAACCGTACCGTTCCTGATTTGTCTCGCGCCTTCAGATCCTCCTTCACACTTCGACAAGAAGCAAAATATTAAGCAATCGTTCCGACGGAACTAAATTACTATTGGATAAAGACCGAATAGGAAATTTGGATTTCGAAACAAAAAAGAGAGGGGTGCAACACGAGGACTTCCCAGGGGGTCACCAATCCAAGTACTACTCTCGCCCAAACACGCTTAATTTCGAAGTTCTGATGGGATCCGGTGCATTAGTGCTGGTATGATCGCACCCGCCATATTCCTTTCGCTTTATTCTTTTAAACTACCCCGTCCTGCGAAGCAGTGTGGCTTTTCTAGACCGAAATTCATTTTAAGCGTCAATTCAAGCATTTTCCAATTATCCTTTTATTTATTTGCTTTCATATTTTTTTTTGTTATTGATTTGCCCCCTATTTTTTTCCATCATCCCGCAACTCTAAATTATCATGAAATCAATCATTCACGCTTGCGCTGATACATTTGCGCCGACAAATTTGAGCGACGATCCGGGCTTTGATCGAGCCGTACCGTTCCTGATTTGTATCGCGCCTTCAGATCCTCCTTCACGCTTCGACAAGAAGCAAAATATTAAGCAATCGTTCCGACGGAGCTAAATTACTGCAGGATAAAGAACGAATAGGAAATTTGGATTTCGAAACAAAAAAGAGAGGGGTGCAACACGAGGACTTCCCAGGGGGTCACCAATCCAAGTACTACTCTCGCCCAAACACGCTTAATTTCGATGTTCTGATGGGATCCGGTGCATTAGTGCTGGTATGATCGCACCCGCCATATTCCTTTCGCTTTATTCTTTTAAACTACCCCGTCCTGCGAAGCAGTGTTGATTTTCTAGACCGAAATTCATTTTAAGCGTCAATTCAAGCATTTTCCTATTATCCTTTTATTTATTTGCTTTCATATTTTTTTTGTTATTGATTTGCCCCCTGTTTTTTTCCATCATCCCGCAACTCTAAATTATCATGAAATCAATCCTTCACGCTTGCGCTGATACATTTGCGCCGATAAATTTGAGCGACGATCCGGGCTTTGATCGAGCCGTACCGTTCCTGATTTGTCTCGCGCCTTCAGATCCGCCTTCATGCTTCGAGAAAAAGCAAAATATGAAGCAATCGTTCCGAAGGACCTAAATTACTACAGGATAAAGAACGAATAGAAAATTTGAATTTCGAAACTAAAAAGAGAGGGGTGCAACAAGAGGAATTCCCAGGGGGTCACCCTTCCTAGTACTACTCTCGCCCAAGCATGCTTAACTTCGGAGTTCTGATGGGATCCGGTGCATTAGTGCTGGTATGATCACACTCGCCATGTTCCTTTCGCTTTATTCTTTTAAACTACCCCGTCCTGCGAAGCAGTGTGGCTTTTCTAGACCGAAATTCATTTTAAGCGTCAATTCAAGCATTTTCCTATTATCCTTTTATTTATTTGCTTTCATATTTTTTTTTTTGTTATTGATTTGCCCCCTGTTTTTTTCCATCATCCCGCAGCTCTAAATTATCATGAAATCAATCCTTCACGCTTGCGCTGATACATTTGCGCCGACAAATTTGAGCGACGATCCGGGCTTTGATCGAGCCGTACCGTTCCTGATTTGTCTCGCGCCTTCAGATCCTCCTTCACGCTTCGACAAGAAGCAAAATTTTAAGCAATCGTTCCGACGGAGCTAAATTACTACAGGATAAAGAACGAATAGGAAATTTGGATTTCGAAACAAAAAAAAGAGGGGTGCAACAAGAGGAATTCCCAAGGGGTCACCCATCCTAGTACTACTCTCGCCCAAGCATGCTTAACTTCGGAGTTCTGATGGGATCCGGTGCATTAGTGCTGGTATGATCGCACCCGCCATGTTCCTTTCGCTTTATTCTTTTAAACCATCCCGTCCTGCGAAGCAGTGTGGCTTTTCTAGACCGAAATTCATTTTAAGCGTCAATTCAAGCATTTTTCTCTTACCTTTTTGTTTATTTGCTTTCATATTTTTTTTTTGTTATTGATTTGCCCCCTGTTTTTTTCCATCATCCCGCAACTCTAAATTATCATGAAATCAATCCTTCACGCTTGCGCTGATACATTTGCGCCGACAAATTTGAGCGACGATCCGGGCTTTGATCGAACCGTACCGTTCCTGATTTGTCTCGCGCCTTCAGATCCTCCTTCACACTTCGACAAGAAGCAAAATATTAAGCAATCGTTCCGACGGAACTAAATTACTATTGGATAAAGACCGAATAGGAAATTTGGATTTCGAAACAAAAAAGAGAGGGGTGCAACACGAGGACTTCCCAGGGGGTCACCAATCCAAGTACTACTCTCGCCCAAACACGCTTAATTTCGAAGTTCTGATGGGATCCGGTGCATTAGTGCTGGTATGATCGCACCCGCCATATTCCTTTCGCTTTATTCTTTTAAACTACCCCGTCCTGCGAAGCAGTGTGGCTTTTCTAGACCGAAATTCATTTTAAGCGTCAATTCAAGCATTTTCCTATTATCCTTTTATTTATTTGCTTTCATATTTTTTTTTTGTTATTGATTTGCCCCCTTTTTTTTTCCATCATCCCGCAACTCTAAATTATCATGAAATCAATCCTTCACGCTTGCGCTGATACATTTGCGCCGACAAATTTGAGCGACGATCCGGGCTTTGATCGAACCGTACCGTTCCTGATTTGTCTCGCGCCTTCAGATCCTCCTTCACGCTTCGACAAGAAGCAAAATATTAAGCAATCGTTCCGACAGAGCTAAATTACTACATGATAAAGAACGAATAGGAAATTTGGATTTCGAAACAAAAAAGAGAGGGGTGCAACACGAGGACTTCCCAGGGGGTCACCAATCCAAGTACTACTCTCGCCCAAACACGCTTAATTTCGATGTTCTGATGGGATCCGGTGCATTAGTGCTGGTATGATCGCACCCGCCATATTCCTTTCGCTTTATTCTTTTAAACTACCTCGTCCTGCGAAGCAGTGTGGCTTTTCTAGACCAAAATTCATTTTAAGCGTCAATTCAAGCATTTTCCTATTATCCTTTTATTTATTTGCTTTCATAATTTTTTTTATATTGATTTGCCCCCTGTTTTTTTCCATTATCCCGCAACTCTAAATTATCATGAAATCAATCCTTCACGCTTGCGCTGATACATTTGCGCCGACAAATTTGAGCGACGATTCGGGCTTTGATCGAGCCGTACCGTTCCTGATTTGTCTCGCTTCAGATCCGCCTTCATGCTTCGAGAAGAAGCAAAATATAAAGCAATCGTTCCGAAGGACCTAAATTACTACAGGATAAAGAACGAATAGAAAATTTGAATTTCGAAACAAAAAAGAGAGGGGTGCAACAAGAGGACTTCCCAGGGGATCACCCATCCTAGTACTACTCTCGCCCAAGCATGCTTAACTTCGGAGTTCTGATGGGATCCGGTGCATTAGTGCTGGTATGATCGCACCCGCCATGTTCCTTTCGCTTTATTCTTTTAAACTACCCCGTCCTGCGAAGCAGTGTGGCTTTTCTAGACCGAAATTCATTTTAAGCGTCAATTCAAGCATTTTCCTATTATCCTTTTATTTATTTGCTTTCATATTTTTTTTTGTTATTGATTTGCCCCCTGTTTTTTTCCATCATCCCGCAACTCTAAATTATCATGAAATCAATCATTCACGCTTGCGCTGATACATTTGCGCCGACAAATTTGAGCGACGATCCGGGCTTTGATCGAGCCGTACCGTTCCTGATTTGTATCGCGCCTTCAGATCCTCCTTCACGCTTCGACAAGAAGCAAAATATTAAGCAATCGTTCCGACGGAGCTAAATTACTGCAGGATAAAGAACGAATAGGAAATTTGGATTTCGAAACAAAAAAGAGAGGGGTGCAACACGAGGACTTCCCAGGGGGTCACCAATCCAAGTACTACTCTCGCCCAAACACGCTTAATTTCGAAGTTCTGATGGGATCCGGTGCATTAGTGCTGGTATGATCGCACCCGCCATATTCCTTTCGCTTTATTCTTTTAAACTACCCCGTCCTGCGAAGCAGTGTTGATTTTCTAGACCGAAATTCATTTTAAGCGTCAATTCAAGCATTTTCCTATTATCCTTTTATTTATTTGCTTTCATATTTTTTTTGTTATTGATTTGCCCCCTGTTTTTTTCCATCATCCCGCAACTCTAAATTATCATGAAATCAATCCTTCACGCTTGCGCTGATACATTTGCGCCGATAAATTTGAGCGACGATCCGGGCTTTGATCGAGCCGTACCGTTCCTGATTTGTCTCGCGCCTTCAGATCCGCCTTCATGCTTCGAGAAAAAGCAAAATATGAAGCAATCGTTCCGAAGGACCTAAATTACTACAGGATAAAGAACGAATAGAAAATTTGAATTTCGAAACAAAAAAGAGAGGGGTGCAACAAGAGGAATTCCCAGGGGGTCACCCTTCCTAGTACTACTCTCGCCCAAGCATGCTTAACTTCGGAGTTCTGATGGGATCCGGTGCATTAGTGCTGGTATGATCACACTCGCCATGTTCCTTTCGCTTTATTCTTTTAAACTACCCCGTCCTGCGAAGCAGTGTGGCTTTTCTAGACCGAAATTCATTTTAAGCGTCAATTCAAGCATTTTCCTATTATCCTTTTATTTATTTGCTTTCATATTTTTTTTTTTGTTATTGATTTGCCCCCTGTTTTTTTCCATCATCCCGCAGCTCTAAATTATCATGAAATCAATCCTTCACGCTTGCGCTGATACATTTGCGCCGACAAATTTGAGCGACGATCCGGGCTTTGATCGAGCCGTACCGTTCCTGATTTGTCTCGCGCCTTCAGATCCTCCTTCACGCTTCGACAAGAAGCAAAATATTAAGCAATCGTTCCGACGGAGCTAAATTACTACAGGATAAAGAACGAATAGGAAATTTGGATTTCGAAACAAAAAAAAGAGGGGTGCAACAAGAGGAATTCCCAAGGGGTCACCCATCCTAGTACTACTCTCGCCCAAGCATGCTTAACTTCGGAGTTCTGATGGGATCCGGTGCATTAGTGCTGGTATGATCGCACCCGCCATGTTCCTTTCGCTTTATTCTTTTAAACCATCCCGTCCTGCGAAGCAGTGTGGCTTTTCTAGACCGAAATTCATTTTAAGCGTCAATTCAAGCATTTTTCTCTTACCTTTTTGTTTATTTGCTTTCATATTTTTTTTTGTTATTGATTTGCCCCCTGTTTTTTTCCATCATCCCGCAACTCTAAATTATCATGAAATCAATCCTTCACGCTTGCGCTGATACATTTGCGCCGACAAATTTGAGCGACGATCCGGGCTTTGATCGAACCGTACCGTTCCTGATTTGTCTCGCGCCTTCAGATCCTCCTTCACACTTCGACAAGAAGCAAAATATTAAGCAATCGTTCCGACGGAACTAAATTACTATTGGATAAAGACCGAATAGGAAATTTGGATTTCGAAACAAAAAAGAGAGGGGTGCAACACGAGGACTTCCCAGGGGGTCACCAATCCAAGTACTACTCTCGCCCAAACACGCTTAATTTCGAAGTTCTGATGGGATCCGGTGCATTAGTGCTGGTATGATCGCACCCGCCATATTCCTTTCGCTTTATTCTTTTAAACTACCCCGTCCTGCGAAGCAGTGTGGCTTTTCTAGACCGAAATTCATTTTAAGCGTCAATTCAAGCATTTTCCTATTATCCTTTTATTTATTTGCTTTCATATTTTTTTTTTGTTATTGATTTGCCCCCTTTTTTTTTCCATCATCCCGCAACTCTAAATTATCATGAAATCAATCCTTCACGCTTGCGCTGATACATTTGCGCCGACAAATTTGAGCGACGATCCGGGCTTTGATCGAACCGTACCGTTCCTGATTTGTCTCGCGCCTTCAGATCCTCCTTCACGCTTCGACAAGAAGCAAAATATTAAGCAATCGTTCCGACAGAGCTAAATTACTACATGATAAAGAACGAATAGGAAATTTGGATTTCGAAACAAAAAAGAGAGGGGTGCAACACGAGGACTTCCCAGGGGGTCACCAATCCAAGTACTACTCTCGCCCAAACACGCTTAATTTCGATGTTCTGATGGGATCCGGTGCATTAGTGCTGGTATGATCGCACCCGCCATATTCCTTTCGCTTTATTCTTTTAAACTACCTCGTCCTGCGAAGCAGTGTGGCTTTTCTAGACCAAAATTCATTTTAAGCGTCAATTCAAGCATTTTCCTATTATCCTTTTATTTATTTGCTTTCATAATTTTTTTTATATTGATTTGCCCCCTGTTTTTTTCCATTATCCCGCAACTCTAAATTATCATGAAATCAATCCTTCACGCTTGCGCTGATACATTTGCGCCGACAAATTTGAGCGACGATTCGGGCTTTGATCGAGCCGTACCGTTCCTGATTTGTCTCGCTTCAGATCCGCCTTCATGCTTCGAGAAGAAGCAAAATATAAAGCAATCGTTCCGAAGGACCTAAATTACTACAGGATAAAGAACGAATAGAAAATTTGAATTTCGAAACAAAAAAGAGAGGGGTGCAACAAGAGGACTTCCCAGGGGATCACCCATCCTAGTACTACTCTCGCCCAAGCATGCTTAACTTCGGAGTTCTGATGGGATCCGGTGCATTAGTGCTGGTATGATCGCACCCGCCATGTTCCTTTCGCTTTATTCTTTTAAACTACCCCGTCCTGCGAAGCAGTGTGGCTTTTCTAGACCGAAATTCATTTTAAGCGTCAATTCAAGCATTTTCCTATTATCCTTTTATTTATTTGCTTTCATATTTTTTTTTGTTATTGATTTGCCCCCTGTTTTTTTCCATCATCCCGCAACTCTAAATTATCATGAAATCAATCATTCACGCTTGCGCTGATACATTTGCGCCGACAAATTTGAGCGACGATCCGGGCTTTGATCGAGCCGTACCGTTCCTGATTTGTATCGCGCCTTCAGATCCTCCTTCACGCTTCGACAAGAAGCAAAATATTAAGCAATCGTTCCGACGGAGCTAAATTACTGCAGGATAAAGAACGAATAGGAAATTTGGATTTCGAAACAAAAAAGAGAGGGGTGCAACACGAGGACTTCCCAGGGGGTCACCAATCCAAGTACTACTCTCGCCCAAACACGCTTAATTTCGAAGTTCTGATGGGATCCGGTGCATTAGTGCTGGTATGATCGCACCCGCCATATTCCTTTCGCTTTATTCTTTTAAACTACCCCGTCCTGCGAAGCAGTGTTGATTTTCTAGACCGAAATTCATTTTAAGCGTCAATTCAAGCATTTTCCTATTATCCTTTTATTTATTTGCTTTCATATTTTTTTTGTTATTGATTTGCCCCCTGTTTTTTTCCATCATCCCGCAACTCTAAATTATCATGAAATCAATCATTCACGCTTGCGCTGATACATTTGCGCCGACAAATTTGAGCGACGATCCGGGCTTTGATCGAGCCGTACCGTTCCTGATTTGTATCGCGCCTTCAGATCCTCCTTCACGCTTCGACAAGAAGCAAAATATTAAGCAATCGTTCCGACGGAGCTAAATTACTGCAGGATAAAGAACGAATAGGAAATTTGGATTTCGAAACAAAAAAGAGAGGGGTGCAACACGAGGACTTCCCAGGGGGTCACCAATCCAAGTACTACTCTCGCCCAAACACGCTTAATTTCGAAGTTCTGATGGGATCCGGTGCATTAGTGCTGGTATGATCGCACCCGCCATATTCCTTTCGCTTTATTCTTTTAAACTACCCCGTCCTGCGAAGCAGTGTGGCTTTTCTAGACCGAAATTCATTTTAAGCGTCAATTCAAGCATTTTCCTATTATCCTTTTATTTATTTGCTTTCATAATTTTTTTTATATTGATTTGCCCCCTGTTTTTTTCCATCATCCCGCAACTCTAAATTATCATGAAATCAATCCTTCACGCTTGCGCTGATACATTTGCGCCGACAAATTTGAGCGACGATTCGGGCTTTGATCGAGCCGTACCGTTCCTGATTTGTCTCGCTTCAGATCCGCCTTCATGCTTCGAGAAGAAGCAAAATATAAAGCAATCGTTCCGAAGGACCTAAATTACTACAGGATAAAGAACGAATAGGAAATTTGGATTTCGAAACAAAAAAGAGAGGGGTGCAACACGAGGACTTCCCAGGGGGTCACCAATCCAAGTACTACTCTCGCCCAAACACGCTTAATTTCGATGTTCTGATGGGATCCGGTGCATTAGTGCTGGTATGATCGCACCCGCCATATTCCTTTCGCTTTATTCTTTTAAACTACCCCGTCCTGCGAAGCAGTGTGGCTTTTCTAGACCGAAATTCATTTTAAGCGTCAATTCAAGCATTTTCCTATTATCCGTTTATTTATTTGCTTTCATATTTTTTTTTTGTTATTGATTTGCCCCCTGTTTTTTTCCATCATCCCGCAACTCTAAATTATCATGAAATCAATCCATCACGCTTGCGCTGATACATTTGCGCCGACAAATTTGAGCGACGATCCGGGCTTTGATCGAGCCGTACCGTTCCTGATTTGTCTCGCGCCTTCAGATCCTCCTTCACGCTTCGACAAGAAGCAAAATATTAAGCAATCGTTCCGACGGAGCTAAATTACTACAGGATAAAGAACGAATAGGAAATTTGGATTTCGAAACAAAAAAAAGAGGGGTGTAACACGAGGACTTCCCAGGGGGTCACCAATCCAAGTACTACTCTCGCCCAAGCATGCTTAACTTCGGAGTTCTGATGGGATCCGGTGCATTAGTGCTGGTATGATCACACCCGCCATGTTCCTTTCGCTTTATTCTTTTAAACTACCCCGTCCTGCGAAGCAGTGTGGCTTTTCTAGACCGAAATTCATTTTAAGCGTCAATTCAAGCATTTTCCTATTATCCTTTTATTTATTTGCTTTCATATTTTTTTTTGTTATTGATTTGCCCCCTGTTTTTTTCCATAATCCCGCAACTCTAAATTATCATGAAATCAATCCTTCACGCTTGCGCTGATACATTTGCGCCGACAAATTTGAGCGACGATCCGGGCTTTGATCGAGCCGTACCGTTCCTGATTTGTCTCGCGCCTTCAGATCCTCCTTCACGCTTCGACAAGAAGCAAAATATTAAGCAATCGTTCCGACGGAGCTAAATTACTACAGGATAAAGAACGAATAGGAAATTTGGATTTCGAAACAAAAAAGAGAGGGGTGCAACAAGAGGAATTCCCAGGGGGTCACCCATCCTAATACTGCTCACGCCCAAGCACGCTTAACTTCGGAGTTCTGATGGGATACGGTGCATTAGTGCTGGTATGATCGCACCCACAACGTTCCTTTCGCTTTATTCTTTTAAACTACCCCGTCCTGCGAAGCAGTGTGGCTTTTCTAGACCGAAATTCATTTTAAGCGTCAATTCAAGCATTTTTCTCTTACCCTTTTGTTTATTTGCTTTCATATTTTTTTTTGTTATTGATTTGCCCCCTGTTTTTTTCCATCATCCCGCAATTCTAAATTATCATGAAATCAATCCTTCATGCTTGCGCTGATACATTTGCGCCGACAAATTTGAGCGACGATCCGGGCTTTGATCGAACCGTACCGTTCCTGATTTGTCTCGCGCCTTCAGATCCTCCTTCACGCTTCGACAAGAAGCAAAATATTAAGCAATCGTTCCGACGGAGCTAAATTACTACTGGATAAAGAACGAATAGTATATTTGGATTTCGAAACAAAAAAGAGAGGGGTGCAACACGAGGACTTCCCAGGGGGTCACCAATCCAAGTACTACTCTCGCCCAAACACGCTTAATTTCGAAGTTCTGATGGGATCCGGTGCATTAGTGCTGGTATGATCGCACCCGCCATGTTCCTTTCGCTTTATTCTTTTAAACCATCCCGTCCTGCGAAGCAGTGTGGCTTTTCTAGACCGAAATTCATTTTAAGCGTCAATTCAAGCATTTTTCTCTTACCCTTTTGTTTATTTGCTTTCATATTTTTTTTTGTTATTGATTTGCCCCCTGTTTTTTTCCATCATCCCGCAACTCTAAATTATCATGAAATCAATCCTTCATGCTTGCGCTGATACATTTGCGCCGACAAATTTGAGCGACGATCCGGGCTTTGATCGAACCGTACCGTTCCTGATTTGTCTCGCGCCTTCAGATCCTCCTTCACGCTTCGACAAGAAGCAAAATATTAAGCAATCGTTCCGACGGAGCTAAATTACTACTGGATAAAGAACGAATAGGAAATTTGGATTTCGAAACAAAAAAGAGAGGGGTGCAACACGAGGACTTCCCAGGGGGTCACCAATCCAAGTACTACTCTCGCCCAAACACGCTTAATTTCGAAGTTCTGATGGGATCCGGTGCATTAGTGCTGGTATGATCGCACCCGCCATATTCCTTTCGCTTTATTCTTTTAAACTACCCCGTCCTGCGAAGCAGTGTGGCTTTTGTAGACCGAAATTCATTTTAAGCGTCAATTCAAGCATTTTCCTATTATCCTTTTATTTATTTGCTTTCATATTTTTTTTTTGTTATTGATTTGCCCCCTGTTTTTTTCCATCATCCCGCAACTCTAAATTATCATGAAATCAATCCTTCACGCTTGCGCTGATACATTTGCGCCGACAAATTTGAGCGACGATCCGGGCTTTGATCGAGCCGTACCGTTCCTGATTTGTCTCGCGCCTTCAGATCCTCCTTCACGCTTCGACAAGAAGCAAAATATTAAGCAATCGTTCTGACGGAGCTAAATTACTACAGGATAAAGAACGAATAGGAAATTTGGATTTCGAAACAAAAAAGAGAGGGGTGCAACACGAGGACTTCCCAGGGGGTCACCAATCCAAGTACTACTCTCGCCCAAACACGCTTAATTTCGATGTTCTGATGGGATCCGGTGCATTAGTGCTGGTATGATCGCACCCGCCATATTCCTTTCGCTTTATTCTTTTAAACTACCCCGTCCTGCGAAGCAGTGTGGCTTTTCTAGACCGAAATTCATTTTAAGCGTCAATTCAAGCATTTTCCTATTATCCTTTTATTTATTTGCTTTCATATTTTTTTTTTGTTATTGATTTGCCCCCTGTTTTTTTCCATCATCCCGCAACTCTAAATTATCATGAAATCAATCCATCACGCTTGCGCTGATACATTTGCGCCGACAAATTTGAGCGACGATCCGGGCTTTGATCGAGCCGTACCGTTCCTGATTTGTCTCGCGCCTTCAGATCCTCCTTCACGCTTCGACAAGAAGCAAAATATTAAGCAATCGTTCCGACGGAGCTAAATTACTACAGGATAAAGAATGAATAGGAAATTTGGATTTCGAAACAAAAAAGAGAGGGGTGTAACACGAGGACTTCCCAGGGGGTCACCAATCCAAGTACTACTCTCGCCCAAGCATGCTTAACTTCGGAGTTCTGATGGGATCCGGTGCATTAGTGCTGGTATGATCACACCCGCCATGTTCCTTTCGCTTTATTCTTTTAAACTACCCCGTCCTGCGAAGCAGTGTGGCTTTTCTAGACCGAAATTCATTTTAAGCGTCAATTCAAGCATTTTCCTATTATCCTTTTATTTATTTGCTTTCATATTTTTTTTTGTTATTGATTTGCCCCCTGTTTTTTTCCATCATCCCGCAACTCTAAATTATCATGAAATCAATCCTTCACGCTTGCGCTGATACATTTGCGCCGACAAATTTGAGAGACGATCCGGGCTTTGATCGAGCCGTACCGTTCCTGATTTGTCTCGCGCCTTCAGATCCTCCTTCACGCTTCGACAAGAAGCAAAATATTAAGCAATCGTTCCGACGGAGCTAAATTACTACAGGATAAAGAACGAATAGGAAATTTGGATTTCGAAACAAAAAAGAGAGGGGTGTAACACGAGGACTTCCCAGGGGGTCACCAATCCAAGTACTACTCTCGCCCAAGCATGCTTAACTTCGGAGTTCTGATGGGATCCGGTGCATTAGTGCTGGTATGATCACACCCGCCATGTTCCTTTCGCTTTATTCTTTTAAACTACCCCGTCCTGCGAAGCAGTGTGACTTTTCTAGACCGAAATTCATTTTAAGCGTCAATTCAAGCATTTTTCTCTTACCCTTTTGTTTATTTGCTTTCATATTTTTTTTTGTTATTGATTTGCCCCCTGTTTTTTTCCATCATCCCGCAATTCTAAATTATCATGAAATCAATCCTTCATGCTTGCGCTGATACATTTGCGCCGACAAATTTGAGCGACGATCCGGGCTTTGATCGAACCGTACCGTTCCTGATTTGTCTCGCGCCTTCAGATCCTCCTTCACGCTTCGACAAGAAGCAAAATATTAAGCAATCGTTCCGACGGAGCTAAATTACTACTGGATAAAGAACGAATAGTATATTTGGATTTCGAAACAAAAAAGAGAGGGGTGCAACACGAGGACTTCCCAGGGGGTCACCAATCCAAGTACTACTCTCGCCCAAACACGCTTAATTTCGAAGTTCTGATGGGATCCGGTGCATTAGTGCTGGTATGATCGCACCCGCCATGTTCCTTTCGCTTTATTCTTTTAAACCATCCCGTCCTGCGAAGCAGTGTGGCTTTTCTAGACCGAAATTCATTTTAAGCGTCAATTCAAGCATTTTTCTCTTACCCTTTTGTTTATTTGCTTTCATATTTTTTTTTGTTATTGATTTGCCCCCTGTTTTTTTCCATCATCCCGCAACTCTAAATTATCATGAAATCAATCCATCACGCTTGCGCTGATACATTTGCGCCGACAAATTTGAGCGACGATCCGGGCTTTGATCGAGCCGTACCGTTCCTGATTTGTCTCGCGCCTTCAGATCCTCCTTCACGCTTCGACAAGAAGCAAAATATTAAGCAATCGTTCCGACGGAGCTAAATTACTACAGGATAAAGAACGAATAGGAAATTTGGATTTCGAAACAAAAAAAAAGAGGGGTGCAACAAGAGGAATTCCCAGGGGGTCACCCATCCTAGTACTACTGTCGCCCAAGCATGCTTCACTTCGGAGTTCTGATGGGATCCGGTGCATTAGTGCTGGTATGATCGCACCCGCCATGTTCCTTTCGCTTTATTCTTTTAAACCATCCCGTCCTGCGAAGCAGTGTGGCTTTTCTAGACCGAAATTCATTTTAAGCGTCAATTCAAGCATTTTTCTCTTACCCTTTTGTTTATTTGCTTTCATATTTTTTTTTGTTATTGATTTGCCCCCTGTTTTTTTCCATCATCCCGCAACTCTAAATTATCATGAAATCAATCCTTCATGCTTGCGCTGATACATTTGCACCGACAAATTTGAGCGACGATCCGGGCTTTGATCGAACCGTACCGTTCCTGATTTGTCTCGCGCCTTCAGATCCTCCTTCACGCTTCGACAAGAAGCAAAATATTAAGCAATCGTTCCGACGGAGCTAAATTACTACTGGATAAAGAACGAATAGGAAATTTGGATTTCGAAACAAAAAAGAGAGGGGTGCAACACGAGGACTTCCCAGGGGGTCACCAATCCAAGTACTACTCTCGCCCAAACACGCTTAATTTCGAAGTTCTGATGGGATCCGGTGCATTAGTGCTGGTATAATCGCACCCGTCATATTCCTTTCGCTTTATTCTTTTAAACTACCCCGTCCTGCGAAGCAGTGTGGCTTTTCTAGACCGAAATTCATTTTAAGCGTCAATTCAAGCATTTTCCTATTATCCTTTTATTTATTTGCTTTCATATTTTTTTTTTGTTATAGATTTGCCCCCTGTTTTTTTCCATCATCCCGCAACTCTAAATTATCATGAAATCAATCCTTCACGCATGCGCTGATACATTTGCGCCGACAAATTTGAGCGACGATCCGGGCTTTGATCGAGCCGTACCGTTCCTGATTTGTCTCGCGCCTTCAGATCCTCCTTCACGCTTCGACAAGAAGCAAAATATTAAGCAATCGTTCCGACGGAGCAAAATTACTACAGGATAAAGAACGAATAGGAAATTTGGATTTCGAAACAAAAAATAGAGGGGTGTAACACGAGGACTTCCCAGGGGGTCACCAATCCAAGTACTACTCTCGCCCAAGCATGCTTAACTTCGGAGTTCTGATGGGATCCGGTGCATTAGTGCTGGTATGATCACACCCGCCATGTTCCTTTCGCTTTATTCTTTTAAACTACCCCGTCCTGCGAAGCAGTGTGGCTTTTCTAGACCGAAATTCATTTTAAGCGTCAATTCAAGCATTTTCCTATTATCCTTTTATTTATTTGCTTTCATATTTTTTTTTGTTATTGATTTGCCCCCTGTTTTTTTCCATCATCCCGCAACTCTAAATTATCATGAAATCAATCCTTCACGCTTGCGCTGATACATTTGCGCCGACAAATTTGAGCGACGATCCGGGCTTTGATCGAGCCGTACCGTTCCTGATTTGTCTCGCGCCTTCAGATCCTCCTTCACGCTTCGACAAGAAGCAAAATATTAAGCAATCGTTCCGACGGAGCTAAATTACTACAGGATAAAGAACGAATAGGAAATTTGGATTTCGAAACAAAAAAAAGAGGGGTGCAACAAGAGGAATTCCCAGGGGGTCACCCATCCTAGTACTACTGTCGCCCAAGCATGCTTAACTTCGGAGTTCTGATGGGATCCGGTGCATTAGTGCTGGTATGATCGCACCCGCCATGTTCCTTTCACTTTATTCTTTTAAACCATCCCGTCCTGCGAAGCAGTGTGGCTTTTCTAGACCGAAATTCATTTTAAGCGTCAATTCAAGCATTTTTCTCTTACCCTTTTGTTTATTTGCTTTCATATTTTTTTTTGTTATTGATTTGCCCCCTGTTTTTTTCCATCATCCCGCAACTCTAAATTATCAAGAAATCAATCCTTCATGCTTGCGCTGATACATTTGCGCCGACAAATTTGAGCGACGATCCGGGCTTTGATTGATCCGTACCGTTCCTGATTTGTCTCGCGCCTTCAGATCCTCCTTCACGCTTCGACAAGAAGCAAAATATTAAGCAATCGTTCCGACGGAGCTAAATTACTACTGGATAAAGAACGAATAGGAAATTTGGATTTCGAAACAAAAAAGAGAGGGGTGCAACACGAGGACTTCCCAGGGGGTCACCAATCCAAGTACTACTCTCGCCCAAACACGCTTAATTTCGAAGTTCTGATGGGATCCGGTGCATTAGTGCTGGTATGATCGCACCCGCCATATTTCTTTCGCTTTATTCTTTTAAACTACCCCGTCCTGCGAAGCAGTGTGGCTTTTCTAGACCGAAATTCATTTTAAGCGTCAATTCAAGCATTTTCCTATTATCCTTTTATTTATTTGCTTTCATATTTTTTTTTTGTTATAGATTTGCCCCCTGTTTTTTTCCATCATCCCGCAACTCTAAATTATCATGAAATCAATCCTTCACGCTTGCGCTGATACATTTGCGCCGACAAATTTGAGCGACGATCCGGGCTTTGATCGAGCCGTACCGTTCCTGATTTGTCTCGCGCCTTCAGATCCTCCTTCACGCTTCGACAAGAAGCAAAATATTATGCAATCGTTCCGACGGAGCAAAATTACTACAGGATAAAGAACGAATAGGAAATTTGGATTTCGAAACAAAAAAGAGAGGGGTGTAACACGAGGACTTCCCAGGGGGTCACCAATCCAAGTACTACTCTCGCCCAAGCATGCTTAACTTCGGAGTTCTGATGGGATCCGGTGCATTAGTGCTGGTATGATCACACCCGCCATGTTCCTTTCGCTTTATTCTTTTAAACTACCCCGTCCTGCGAAGCAGTGTGGCTTTTCTAGACCGAAATTCATTTTAAGCGTCAATTCAAGCATTTTCCTATTATCCTTTTATTTATTTGCTTTCATATTTTTTTTTTGTTATTGATTTGCCCCCTGTTTTTTTCCATCATCCCGCAACTCTAAATTATCATGAAATCAATCCTTCACGCTTGCGCTGATACATTTGCGCCGACAAATTTGAGCGACGATCCGGGCTTTGATCGAGCCGTACCGTTCCTGATTTGTCTCGCGCCTTCAGATCCTCCTTCACGCTTCGACAAGAAGCAAAATATTAAGCAATCGTTCCGACGGAGCTAAATTACTACAGGATAAAGAACGAATAGGAAATTTGGATTTCGAAACAAAAAAAAGAGGGGTGCAACAAAAGGAATTCCCAGGGGGTCACCCATCCTAGTACTACTGTCGCCCAAGCATGCTTAACTTCGGAGTTCTGATGGGATCCGGTGCATTAGTGCTGGTATGATCGCACCCGCCATGTTCCTTTCGTTTTATTCTTTTAAACCATCCCGTCCTGCGAAGCAGTGTGGCTTTTCTAGACCAAAATTCATTTTAAGCGTCAATTCAAGCATTTTTCTCTTACCCTTTTGTTTATTTGCTTTCATATTTTTTTTTGTTATTGATTTGCCCCCTATTTTTTTCCATCATCCCGCAACTCTAAATTATCATGAAATCAATCCTTCACGCTTGCGCTGATACATTTGCGCCGACAAATTTGAGCGACGATCCGGGCTTTGATCGAACCGTACCGTTCCTGATTTGTCTCGCGCCTTCAGATCCTCCTTCACGCTTCGACAAGAAGCAAAATATTAAGCAATCGTTCCGACGGAGCTAAATTACTACTGGATAAAGAACGAATAGGAAATTTGGATTTCGAAACAAAAAAAAGAGGGGTGCAACAAGAGGAATTCCCAGGGGGTCACCCATCCTAGTACTACTGTCGCCCAAGCATGCTTAACTTCGGAGTTCTGATGGGATCCGGTGCATTAGTGCTGGTATGATCGCACCCGCCATGTTCCTTTCACTTTATTCTTTTAAACCATCCCGTCCTGCGAAGCAGTGTGGCTTTTCTAGACCGAAATTCATTTTAAGCGTCAATTCAAGCATTTTTCTCTTACCCTTTTGTTTATTTGCTTTCATATTTTTTTTTGTTATTGATTTGCCCCCTGTTTTTTTCCATCATCCCGCAACTCTAAATTATCAAGAAATCAATCCTTCATGCTTGCGCTGATACATTTGCGCCGACAAATTTGAGCGACGATCCGGGCTTTGATTGATCCGTACCGTTCCTGATTTGTCTCGCGCCTTCAGATCCTCCTTCACGCTTCGACAAGAAGCAAAATATTAAGCAATCGTTCCGACGGAGCTAAATTACTACTGGATAAAGAACGAATAGGAAATTTGGATTTCGAAACAAAAAAGAGAGGGGTGCAACACGAGGACTTCCCAGGGGGTCACCAATCCAAGTACTACTCTCGCCCAAACACGCTTAATTTCGAAGTTCTGATGGGATCCGGTGCATTAGTGCTGGTATGATCGCACCCGCCATATTTCTTTCGCTTTATTCTTTTAAACTACCCCGTCCTGCGAAGCAGTGTGGCTTTTCTAGACCGAAATTCATTTTAAGCGTCAATTCAAGCATTTTCCTATTATCCTTTTATTTATTTGCTTTCATATTTTTTTTTTGTTATAGATTTGCCCCCTGTTTTTTTCCATCATCCCGCAACTCTAAATTATCATGAAATCAATCCTTCACGCTTGCGCTGATACATTTGCGCCGACAAATTTGAGCGACGATCCGGGCTTTGATCGAGCCGTACCGTTCCTGATTTGTCTCGCGCCTTCAGATCCTCCTTCACGCTTCGACAAGAAGCAAAATATTATGCAATCGTTCCGACGGAGCAAAATTACTACAGGATAAAGAACGAATAGGAAATTTGGATTTCGAAACAAAAAAGAGAGGGGTGTAACACGAGGACTTCCCAGGGGGTCACCAATCCAAGTACTACTCTCGCCCAAGCATGCTTAACTTCGGAGTTCTGATGGGATCCGGTGCATTAGTGCTGGTATGATCACACCCGCCATGTTCCTTTCGCTTTATTCTTTTAAACTACCCCGTCCTGCGAAGCAGTGTGGCTTTTCTAGACCGAAATTCATTTTAAGCGTCAATTCAAGCATTTTCCTATTATCCTTTTATTTATTTGCTTTCATATTTTTTTTTTGTTATTGATTTGCCCCCTGTTTTTTTCCATCATCCCGCAACTCTAAATTATCATGAAATCAATCCTTCACGCTTGCGCTGATACATTTGCGCCGACAAATTTGAGCGACGATCCGGGCTTTGATCGAGCCGTACCGTTCCTGATTTGTCTCGCGCCTTCAGATCCTCCTTCACGCTTCGACAAGAAGCAAAATATTAAGCAATCGTTCCGACGGAGCTAAATTACTACAGGATAAAGAACGAATAGGAAATTTGGATTTCGAAACAAAAAAAAGAGGGGTGCAACAAAAGGAATTCCCAGGGGGTCACCCATCCTAGTACTACTGTCGCCCAAGCATGCTTAACTTCGGAGTTCTGATGGGATCCGGTGCATTAGTGCTGGTATGATCGCACCCGCCATGTTCCTTTCGTTTTATTCTTTTAAACCATCCCGTCCTGCGAAGCAGTGTGGCTTTTCTAGACCAAAATTCATTTTAAGCGTCAATTCAAGCATTTTTCTCTTACCCTTTTGTTTATTTGCTTTCATATTTTTTTTTGTTATTGATTTGCCCCCTATTTTTTTCCATCATCCCGCAACTCTAAATTATCATGAAATCAATCCTTCATGCTTGCGCTGATACATTTGCGCCGACAAATTTGAGCGACGATCCGGGCTTTGATCGAACCGTACCGTTCCTGATTTGTCTCGCGCCTTCAGATCCTCCTTCACGCTTCGACAAGAAGCAAAATATTAAGCAATCGTTCCGACGGAGCTAAATTACTACTGGATAAAGAACGAATAGGAAATTTGGATTTCGAAACAAAAAAGAGAGGGGTGCAACACGAGGACTTCCCAGGGGGTCACCAATCCAAGTACTACTGTCGCCCAAACACGCTTAATTTCGAAATTCTGATGGGATCCGGTGCATTAGTGCTGGTATGATCGCACCCGCCATATTCCTTTCGCTTTATTCTTTTAAACTACCCCGTCCTGCGAAGCAGTGTGGCTTTTCTAGACCGAAATTCATTTTAAGCGTCAATTCAAGCATTTTCCTATTATCCTTTTATTTATTTGCTTTCATATTTTTTTTTTGTTATTGATTTGCCCCCTGTTTTTTTCCATCATCCCGCAACTCTAAATTATCATGAAATCAATCCTTCACGCTTGCGCTGATACATTTGCGCCGACAAATTTGAGCGACGATCCGGGCTTTGATCGAGCCGTACCGTTCCTGATTTGTCTCGCGCCTTCAGATCCTCTTTCACGCTTCGACAAGAAGCAAAATATTAAGCAATCGTTCCGACAGAGCTAAATTACTACAGGATAAAGAACGAATAGGAAATTTGGATTTCGAAACAAAAAAGAGAGGGGTGCAACACGAGGACTTCCCAGGGGGTCACCAATCCAAGTACTACTCTCGCCCAAACACGCTTAATTTCGAAGTTCTGATGGGATCCGGTGCATTAGTGCTGGTATGATCGCACCCGCCATATTTCTTTCGCTTTATTCTTTTAAACTACCCCGTCCTGCGAAGCAGTGTGGCTTTTCTAGACCGAAATTCATTTTAAGCGTCAATTCAAGCATTTTCCTATTATCCTTTTATTTATTTGCTTTCATATTTTTTTTTTGTTATTGATTTGCCCCCTGTTTTTTTCCATCATCCCGCAACTCTAAATTATCATGAAATCAATCCTTCACGCTTGCGCTGATACATTTGCGCCGACAAATTTGAGCGACGATCCGGGCTTTGATCGAGCCGTACCGTTCCTGATTTGTCTCGCGCCTTCAGATCCTCCTTCACGCTTCGACAAGAAGCAAAATATTAAGCAATCGTTCCGACGGAGCTAAATTACTACAGGATAAAGAACGAATAGGAAATTTGGATTTCGAAACAAAAAAAAGAGGGGTGCAACAAAAGGAATTCCCAGGGGGTCACCCATCCTAGTACTACTGTCGCCCAAGCATGCTTAACTTCGGAGTTCTGATGGGATCCGGTGCATTAGTGCTGGTATGATCGCACCCGCCATGTTCCTTTCGTTTTATTCTTTTAAACCATCCCGTCCTGCGAAGCAGTGTGGCTTTTCTAGACCGAAATTCATTTTAAGCGTCAATTCAAGCATTTTTCTCTTACCCTTTTGTTTATTTGCTTTCATATTTTTTTTTGTTATTGATTTGCCCCCTATTTTTTTCCATCATCCCGCAACTCTAAATTATCATGAAATCAATCCTTCATGCTTGCGCTGATACATTTGCGCCGACAAATTTGAGCGACGATCCGGGCTTTGATCGAACCGTACCGTTCCTGATTTGTCTCGCGCCTTCAGATCCTCCTTCACGCTTCGACAAGAAGCAAAATATTAAGCAATCGTTCCGACGGAGCTAAATTACTACTGGATAAAGAACGAATAGGAAATTTGGATTTCGAAACAAAAAAGAGAGGGGTGCAACACGAGGACTTCCCAGGGGGTCACCAATCCAAGTACTACTCTCGCCCAAACACGCTTAATTTCGAAATTCTGATGGGATCCGGTGCATTAGTGCTGGTATGATCGCACCCGCCATATTCCTTTCGCTTTATTCTTTTAAACTACCCCGTCCTGCGAAGCAGTGTGGCTTTTCTAGACCGAAATTCATTTTAAGCGTCAATTCAAGCATTTTCCTATTATCCTTTTATTTATTTGCTTTCATATTTTTTTTTTGTTATTGATTTGCCCCCTGTTTTTTTCCATCATCCCGCAACTCTAAATTATCATGAAATCAATCCTTCACGCTTGCGCTGATACATTTGCGCCGACAAATTTGAGCGACGATCCGGGCTTTGATCGAGCCGTACCGTTCCTGATTTGTCTCGCGCCTTCAGATCCTCCTTCACGCTTCGACAAGAAGCAAAATATTAAGCAATCGTTCCGACGGAGCTAAATTACTACAGGATAAAGAACGAATAGGAAATTTGGATTTCGAAACAAAAAAGAGAGGGGAGCAACACGAGGACTTCCCAGGGGGTCACCAATCCAAGTACTACTCTCGCCCAAACACGCTTAATTTCGAAGTTCTGATGGGATCCGGTGCATTAGTGCTGGTATGATCGCACCCGCCATATTCCTTTCGCTTTATTCTTTTAAACTACCCCGTCCTGCGAAGCAGTGTGGCTTTTCTAGACCGAAATTCATTTTAAGCGTCAATTCAAGCATTTTCCTATTATCCTTTTATTTATTTGCTTTCATATTTTTTTTTGTTATTGATTTGCCCCCTGTTTTTTTCCATCATCCCGCAACTCTAAATTATCATGAAATCAATCATTCACGCTTGCGCTGATACATTTGCGCCGACAAATTTGAGCGACGATCCGGGCTTTGATAGAGCCGTACCATTCCTGATTTGTCTCGCGCCTTCAGATCCTCCTTCACGCTTCGACAAGAAGCAAAATATTAACCAATCGTTCCGACGGAGCTAAATTACTACAGGATAAAGAACGAATAGGAAATTTGGATTTCGAAACAAAAAAGAGAGGGGTGCAACACGAGGACTTCCCAGGGGGTCACCAATCCAAGTACTACTCTCGCCCAAACACGCTTAATTTCGAAGTTCTGATGGGATCCGGTGCATTAGTGCTGGTATGATCGCACCCGCCATATTCCTTTCGCTTTATTCTTTTAAACTACCTCGTCCTGCGAAGCAGTGTGGCTTTTCTAGACCGAATTTCATTTTAAGCGTCAATTCAAGCATTTTCCTATTATCCTTTTATTTATTTGCTTTCATATTTTTTTTTTGTTATTGATTTGCCCCCTGTTTTTTTCCATCATCCCGCAACTCTAAATTATCATGAAATCAATCCTTCACGCTTGCGCTGATACATTTGCGCCGACAAATTTGAGCGACGATCCGGGCTTTGATCGAGCCGTACCGTTCCTGATTTGTCTCGCGCCTTCAGATCCTCTTTCACGCTTCGACAAGAAGCAAAATATTAAGCAATCGTTCCGACAGAGCTAAATTACTACAGGATAAAGAACGAATAGGAAATTTGGATTTCGAAACAAAAAAGAGAGGGGTGCAACACGAGGACTTCCCAGGGGGTCACCAATCCAAGTACTACTCTCGCCCAAACACGCTTAATTTCGAAGTTCTGATGGGATCCGGTGCATTAGTGCTGGTATGATCGCACCCGCCATATTTCTTTCGCTTTATTCTTTTAAACTACCCCGTCCTGCGAAGCAGTGTGGCTTTTCTAGACCGAAATTCATTTTAAGCGTCAATTCAAGCATTTTCCTATTATCCTTTTATTTATTTGCTTTCATATTTTTTTTTTGTTATTGATTTGCCCCCTGTTTTTTTCCATCATCCCGCAACTCTAAATTATCATGAAATCAATCCTTCACGCTTGCGCTGATACATTTGCGCCGACAAATTTGAGCGACGATCCGGGCTTTGATCGAGCCGTACCGTTCCTGATTTGTCTCGCGCCTTCAGATCCTCCTTCACGCTTCGACAAGAAGCAAAATATTAAGCAATCGTTCCGACGGAGCTAAATTACTACAGGATAAAGAACGAATAGGAAATTTGGATTTCGAAACAAAAAAAAGAGGGGTGCAACAAAAGGAATTCCCAGGGGGTCACCCATCCTAGTACTACTGTCGCCCAAGCATGCTTAACTTCGGAGTTCTGATGGGATCCGGTGCATTAGTGCTGGTATGATCGCACCCGCCATGTTCCTTTCGTTTTATTCTTTTAAACCATCCCGTCCTGCGAAGCAGTGTGGCTTTTCTAGACCGAAATTCATTTTAAGCGTCAATTCAAGTATTTTTCTCTTACCCTTTTGTTTATTTGCTTTCATATTTTTTTTTGTTATTGATTTGCCCCCTATTTTTTTCCATCATCCCGCAACTCTAAATTATCATGAAATCAATCCTTCATGCTTGCGCTGATACATTTGCGCCGACAAATTTGAGCGACGATCCGGGCTTTGATCGAACCGTACCGTTCCTGATTTGTCTCGCGCCTTCAGATCCTCCTTCACGCTTCGACAAGAAGCAAAATATTAAGCAATCGTTCCGACGGAGCTAAATTACTACTGGATAAAGAACGAATAGGAAATTTGGATTTCGAAACAAAAAAGAGAGGGGTGCAACACGAGGACTTCCCAGGGGGTCACCAATCCAAGTACTACTCTCGCCCAAACACGCTTAATTTCGAAATTCTGATGGGATCCGGTGCATTAGTGCTGGTATGATCGCACCCGCCATATTCCTTTCGCTTTATTCTTTTAAACTACCCCGTCCTGCGAAGCAGTGTGGCTTTTCTAGACCGAAATTCATTTTAAGCGTCAATTCAAGCATTTTCCTATTATCCTTTTATTTATTTGCTTTCATATTTTTTTTTTGTTATTGATTTGCCCCCTGTTTTTTTCCATCATCCCGCAACTCTAAATTATCATGAAATCAATCCTTCACGCTTGCGCTGATACATTTGCGCCGACAAATTTGAGCGACGATCCGGGCTTTGATCGAGCCGTACCGTTCCTGATTTGTCTCGCGCCTTCAGATCCTCTTTCACGCTTCGACAAGAAGCAAAATATTAAGCAATCGTTCCGACAGAGCTAAATTACTACAGGATAAAGAACGAATAGGAAATTTGGATTTCGAAACAAAAAAGAGAGGGGTGCAACACGAGGACTTCCCAGGGGGTCACCAATCCAAGTACTACTCTCGCCCAAACACGCTTAATTTCGAAGTTCTGATGGGATCCGGTGCATTAGTGCTGGTATGATCGCACCCGCCATATTTCTTTCGCTTTATTCTTTTAAACTACCCCGTCCTGCGAAGCAGTGTGGCTTTTCTAGACCGAAATTCATTTTAAGCGTCAATTCAAGCATTTTCCTATTATCCTTTTATTTATTTGCTTTCATATTTTTTTTTGTTATTGATTTGCCCCCTGTTTTTTTCCATCATCCCGCAACTCTAAATTATCATGAAATCAATCATTCACGCTTGCGCTGATACATTTGCGCCGACAAATTTGAGCGACGATCCGGGCTTTGATAGAGCCGTACCATTCCTGATTTGTCTCGCGCCTTCAGATCCTCCTTCACGCTTCGACAAGAAGCAAAATATTAAGCAATCGTTCCGACGGAGCTAAATTACTACAGGATAAAGAACGAATAGGAAATTTGGATTTCGAAACAAAAAAGAGAGGGGTGCAACACGAGGACTTCCCAGGGGGTCACCAATCCAAGTACTACTCTCGCCCAAACACGCTTAATTTCGAAGTTCTGATGGGATCCGGTGCATTAGTGCTGGTATGATCGCACCCGCCATATTCCTTTCGCTTTATTCTTTTAAACTACCTCGTCCTGCGAAGCAGTGTGGCTTTTCTAGACCGAATTTCATTTTAAGCGTCAATTCAAGCATTTTCCTATTATCCTTTTATTTATTTGCTTTCATATTTTTTTTTGTTATTGATTTGCCCCCTGTTTTTTTCCATCATCCCGCAACTCTAAATTATCATGAAATCAATCCTTCACGCTTGCGCTGATACATTTGCGCCGACAAATTTGAGCGACGATCCGGGCTTTGATCGAGCCGTACCGTTCCTGATTTGTCTCGCGCCTTCAGATCCTCCTTCACGCTTCGACAAGAAGCAAAATATTAAGCAATCGTTCCGACGGAGCTAAATTACTACAGGATAAAGAACGAATAGGAAATTTGGATTTCGAAACAAAAAAGAGAGGGGAGCAACACGAGGACTTCCCAGGGGGTCACCAATCCAAGTACTACTCTCGCCCAAACACGCTTAATTTCGAAGTTCTGATGGGATCCGGTGCATTAGTGCTGGTATGATCGCACCCGCCATATTCCTTTCGCTTTATTCTTTTAAACTACCCCGTCCTGCGAAGCAGTGTGGCTTTTCTAGACCGAAATTCATTTTAAGCGTCAATTCAAGCATTTTCCTATTATCCTTTTATTTATTTGCTTTCATATTTTTTTTTGTTATTGATTTGCCCCCTGTTTTTTTCCATCATCCCGCAACTCTAAATTATCATGAAATCAATCATTCACGCTTGCGCTGATACATTTGCGCCGACAAATTTGAGCGACGATCCGGGCTTTGATAGAGCCGTACCATTCCTGATTTGTCTCGCGCCTTCAGATCCTCCTTCACGCTTCGACAAGAAGCAAAATATTAAGCAATCGTTCCGACGGAGCTAAATTACTACAGGATAAAGAACGAATAGGAAATTTGGATTTCGAAACAAAAAAGAGAGGGGTGCAACACGAGGACTTCCCAGGGGGTCACCAATCCAAGTACTACTCTCGCCCAAACACGCTTAATTTCGAAGTTCTGATGGGATCCGGTGCATTAGTGCTGGTATGATCGCACCCGCCATATTCCTTTCGCTTTATTCTTTTAAACTATCTCGTCCTGCGAAGCAGTGTGGCTTTTCTAGACCGAATTTCATTTTAAGCGTCAATTCAAGCATTTTCCTATTATCCTTTTATTTATTTGCTTTCATATTTTTTTTTGTTATTGATTTGCCCCCTGTTTTTTTCCATCATCCCGCAACTCTAAATTATCATGAAATCAATCCTTCACGCTTGCGCTGATACATTTGCGCCGACAAATTTGAGCGACGATCCGGGCTTTGATCGAGCCGTACCGTTCCTGATTTGTCTCGCGCCTTCAGATCCTCCTTCACGCTTCGACAAGAAGCAAAATATTAAGCAATCGTTCCGACGGAGCTAAATTACTACAGGATAAAGAACGAATAGGAAATTTGGATTTCGAAACAAAAAAGAGAGGGGAGCAACACGAGGACTTCCCAGGGGGTCACCAATCCAAGTACTACTCTCGCCCAAACACGCTTAATTTCGAAGTTCTGATGGGATCCGGTGCATTAGTGCTGGTATGATCGCACCCGCCATATTCCTTTCGCTTTATTCTTTTAAACTACCCCGTCCTGCGAAGCAGTGTGGCTTTTCTAGACCGAAATTCATTTTAAGCGTCAATTCAAGCATTTTCCTATTATCCTTTTATTTATTTGCTTTCATAATTTTTTTTGTTATTGATTTGCCCCCTGTTTTTTTCCATCATCTCGCAACTCTACATTATCATGAAATCAATCCTTCACGCTTGCGCTGATACATTTGCGCCGACAAATTTGATCGACGATCCGGGCTTTGATCGAGCCGTACCGTTCCTGATTTGTCTCGCGCCTTCAGATCCTCCTTCACCCTTCGACAAGAAGCAAAATATTAAGCAATCGTTCCGACGGAGCTAAATTACTACAGGATAAAGAACGAATAGGAAATTTGGATTTCGAAACAAAAAAGAGAGGGGTGCAACACGAGGACTTCCCAGGGGGTCACCAATCCAAGTACTACTCTCGCCCAAACACGCTTAATTTCGATGTTCTGATGGGATCCGGTGCATTAGTGCTGGTATGATCGCACCCGCCATATTCCTTTCGCTTTATTCTTTTAAACTACCCCGTCCTGCGAAGCAGTGTGGCTTTTCTAGATCGAAATTCATTTTAAGCGTCAATTCAAGCATTTTCCTATTATCCTTTTATTTATTTGCTTTCATAATTTTTTTTGTTATTGATTTGCCCCCTGTTTTTTTCCATCATCCCGCAACTCCACATTATCATGAAATCAATCCTTCACGCTTGCGCTGATACATTTGCGCCGACAAATTTGAGCAACGATCCGGGCTTTGATCGAGCCGTACCGTTCCTGATTTGTCTCGCGCCTTCAGATCCTCCTTCACGCTTCGACAAGAAGCAAAATATTAAGCAATCGTTCCGACGGAGCTAAATTACTACAGGATAAAGAACGAATAGAAAATTTGAATTTCGAAACAAAAAAGAGAGGGGTGCAACAAGAGGAATTCCCAGGGGGTCACCCATCCTAGCACTACTCTCGCCCAAGCATGCTTAACTTCGGAGTTCTGATGGGATTCGGTGCATTAGTGCTGGTATGATCGCACCCGCCATGTTCCTTTCGCTTTATTCTTTTAAACTACCCCGTCCTGCGAAGCAGTGTGGCTTTTCTAGACCGAAATTCATTTTAAGCGTCAATTCAAGCATTTTCCTATTATCCTTTTATTTATTTGCTTTCATATTTTTTTTTGTTATTGATTTGCCCCCTATTTTTTTCCATCATCCCGCAACTCTAAATTATCATGAAATCAATCCTTCATGCTTGCGCTGATACATTTGCGCCGACAAATTTGAGCGACGATCCGGGCTTTGATCGAACCGTACCGTTCCTGATTTGTCTCGCGCCTTCAGATCCTCCTTCACGCTTCGACAAGAAGCAAAATATTAAGCAATCGTTCCGACGGAGCTAAATTACTACTGGATAAAGAACGAATAGGAAATTTGGATTTCGAAACAAAAAAGAGAGGGGTGCAACACGAGGACTTCCCAGGGGGTCACCAATCCAAGTACTACTCTCGCCCAAACACGCTTAATTTCGAAGTTCTGATGGGATCCGGTGCATTAGTGCTGGTATGATCGCACCCGCCATATTTCTTTCGCTTTATTCTTTTAAACTACCCCGTCCTGCGAAGCAGTGTGGCTTTTCTAGACCGAAATTCATTTTAAGCGTCAATTCAAGCATTTTCCTATTATCCTTTTATTTATTTGCTTTCATATTTTTTTTTGTTATTGATTTGCCCCCTGTTTTTTTCCATCATCCCGCAACTCTAAATTATCATGAAATCAATCATTCACGCTTGCGCTGATACATTTGCGCCGACAAATTTGAGCGACGATCCGGGCTTTGATAGAGCCGTACCATTCCTGATTTGTCTCGCGCCTTCAGATCCTCCTTCACGCTTCGACAAGAAGCAAAATATTAAGCAATCGTTCCGACGGAGCTAAATTACTACAGGATAAAGAACGAATAGGAAATTTGGATTTCGAAACAAAAAAGAGAGGGGTGCAACACGAGGACTTCCCAGGGGGTCACCAATCCAAGTACTACTCTCGCCCAAACACGCTTAATTTCGAAGTTCTGATGGGATCCGGTGCATTAGTGCTGGTATGATCGCACCCGCCATATTCCTTTCGCTTTATTCTTTTAAACTACCTCGTCCTGCGAAGCAGTGTGGCTTTTCTAGACCGAATTTCATTTTAAGCGTCAATTCAAGCATTTTCCTATTATCCTTTTATTTATTTGCTTTCATATTTTTTTTTGTTATTGATTTGCCCCCTGTTTTTTTCCATCATCCCGCAACTCTAAATTATCATGAAATCAATCCTTCACGCTTGCGCTGATACATTTGCGCCGACAAATTTGAGCGACGATCCGGGCTTTGATCGAGCCGTACCGTTCCTGATTTGTCTCGCGCCTTCAGATCCTCCTTCACGCTTCGACAAGAAGCAAAATATTAAGCAATCGTTCCGACGGAGCTAAATTACTACAGGATAAAGAACGAATAGGAAATTTGGATTTCGAAACAAAAAAGAGAGGGGAGCAACACGAGGACTTCCCAGGGGGTCACCAATCCAAGTACTACTCTCGCCCAAACACGCTTAATTTCGAAGTTCTGATGGGATCCGGTGCATTAGTGCTGGTATGATCGCACCCGCCATATTCCTTTCGCTTTATTCTTTTAAACTACCCCGTCCTGCGAAGCAGTGTGGCTTTTCTAGACCGAAATTCATTTTAAGCGTCAATTCAAGCATTTTCCTATTATCCTTTTATTTATTTGCTTTCATATTTTTTTTTGTTATTGATTTGCCCCCTGTTTTTTTCCATCATCCCGCAACTCTAAATTATCATGAAATCAATCATTCACGCTTGCGCTGATACATTTGCGCCGACAAATTTGAGCGACGATCCGGGCTTTGATAGAGCCGTACCATTCCTGATTTGTCTCGCGCCTTCAGATCCTCCTTCACGCTTCGACAAGAAGCAAAATATTAAGCAATCGTTCCGACGGAGCTAAATTACTACAGGATAAAGAACGAATAGGAAATTTGGATTTCGAAACAAAAAAGAGAGGGGTGCAACACGAGGACTTCCCAGGGGGTCACCAATCCAAGTACTACTCTCGCCCAAACACGCTTAATTTCGAAGTTCTGATGGGATCCGGTGCATTAGTGCTGGTATGATCGCACCCGCCATATTCCTTTCGCTTTATTCTTTTAAACTATCTCGTCCTGCGAAGCAGTGTGGCTTTTCTAGACCGAATTTCATTTTAAGCGTCAATTCAAGCATTTTCCTATTATCCTTTTATTTATTTGCTTTCATATTTTTTTTTGTTATTGATTTGCCCCCTGTTTTTTTCCATCATCCCGCAACTCTAAATTATCATGAAATCAATCCTTCACGCTTGCGCTGATACATTTGCGCCGACAAATTTGAGCGACGATCCGGGCTTTGATCGAGCCGTACCGTTCCTGATTTGTCTCGCGCCTTCAGATCCTCCTTCACGCTTCGACAAGAAGCAAAATATTAAGCAATCGTTCCGACGGAGCTAAATTACTACAGGATAAAGAACGAATAGGAAATTTGGATTTCGAAACAAAAAAGAGAGGGGAGCAACACGAGGACTTCCCAGGGGGTCACCAATCCAAGTACTACTCTCGCCCAAACACGCTTAATTTCGAAGTTCTGATGGGATCCGGTGCATTAGTGCTGGTATGATCGCACCCGCCATATTCCTTTCGCTTTATTCTTTTAAACTACCCCGTCCTGCGAAGCAGTGTGGCTTTTCTAGACCGAAATTCATTTTAAGCGTCAATTCAAGCATTTTCCTATTATCCTTTTATTTATTTGCTTTCATAATTTTTTTTGTTATTGATTTGCCCCCTGTTTTTTTCCATCATCTCGCAACTCTACATTATCATGAAATCAATCCTTCACGCTTGCGCTGATACATTTGCGCCGACAAATTTGATCGACGATCCGGGCTTTGATCGAGCCGTACCGTTCCTGATTTGTCTCGCGCCTTCAGATCCTCCTTCACCCTTCGACAAGAAGCAAAATATTAAGCAATCGTTCCGACGGAGCTAAATTACTACAGGATAAAGAACGAATAGGAAATTTGGATTTCGAAACAAAAAAGAGAGGGGTGCAACACGAGGACTTCCCAGGGGGTCACCAATCCAAGTACTACTCTCGCCCAAACACGCTTAATTTCGATGTTCTGATGGGATCCGGTGCATTAGTGCTGGTATGATCGCACCCGCCATATTCCTTTCGCTTTATTCTTTTAAACTACCCCGTCCTGCGAAGCAGTGTGGCTTTTCTAGACCGAAATTCATTTTAAGCGTCAATTCAAGCATTTTCCTATTATCCTTTTATTTATTTGCTTTCATAATTTTTTTTGTTATTGATTTGCCCCCTGTTTTTTTCCATCATCCCGCAACTCCACATTATCATGAAATCAATCCTTCACGCTTGCGCTGATACATTTGCGCCGACAAATTTGAGCAACGATCCGGGCTTTGATCGAGCCGTACCGTTCCTGATTTGTCTCGCGCCTTCAGATCCTCCTTCACGCTTCGACAAGAAGCAAAATATTAAGCAATCGTTCCGACGGAGCTAAATTACTACAGGATAAAGAACGAATAGAAAATTTGAATTTCGAAACAAAAAAGAGAGGGGTGCAACAAGAGGAATTCCCAGGGGGTCACCCATCCTAGCACTACTCTCGCCCAAGCATGCTTAACTTCGGAGTTCTGATGGGATTCGGTGCATTAGTGCTGGTATGATCGCACCCGCCATGTTCCTTTCACTTTATTCTTTTAAACTACCCCGTCCTGCGAAGCAGTGTGGCTTTTCTAGACCGAAATTCATTTTAAGCGTCAATTCAAGCATTTTCCTATTATCCTTTTATTTATTTGCTTTCATATTTTTTTTTGTTATTGATTTGCCCCCTATTTTTTTCCATCATCCCGCAACTCTAAATTATCATGAAATCAATCCTTCATGCTTGCGCTGATACATTTGCGCCGACAAATTTGAGCGACGATCCGGGCTTTGATCGAACCGTACCGTTCCTGATTTGTCTCGCGCCTTCAGATCCTCCTTCACGCTTCGACAAGAAGCAAAATATTAAGCAATCGTTCCGACGGAGCTAAATTACTACTGGATAAAGAACGAATAGGAAATTTGGATTTCGAAACAAAAAAGAGAGGGGTGCAACACGAAGACTTCCCAGGGGGTCACCAATCCAAGTACTACTCTCGCCCAAACACGCTTAATTTCGAAATTCTGATGGGATCCGGTGCATTAGTGCTGGTATGATCGCACCCGCCATATTCCTTTCGCTTTATTCTTTTAAACTACCCCGTCCTGCGAAGCAGTGTGGCTTTTCTAGACCGAAATTCATTTTAAGCGTCAATTCAAGCATTTTCCTATTATCCTTTTATTTATTTGCTTTCATAATTTTTTTTGTTATTGATTTGCCCCCTGTTTTTTTCCATCATCCCGCAACTCTACATTATCATGAAATCAATCCTTCACGCTTGCGCTGATACATTTGCGCCGACAAATTTGAGCAACGATCCGGGCTTTGATCGAGCCGTACCGTTCCTGATTTGTCTCGCGCCTTCAGATCCTCCTTCACGCTTCGACAAGAAGCAAAATATTAAGCAATCGTTCCGACGGAGCTAAATTACTACAGGATAAAGAACGAATAGAAAATTTGAATTTCGAAACAAAAAAGAGAGGGGTGCAACAAGAGGAATTCCCAGGGGGTCACCCATCCTAGCACTACTCTCGCCCAAGCATGCTTAACTTCGGAGTTCTGATGGGATTCGGTGCATTAGTGCTGGTATGATCGCACCCGCCATGTTCCTTTCGCTTTATTCTTTTAAACTACCCCGTCCTGCGAAGCAGTGTGGCTTTTCTAGACCGAAATTCATTTTAAGCGTCAATTCAAGCATTTTCCTATTATCCTTTTATTTATTTGCTTTCATATTTTTTTTTTGCTATTGATTTGCCCCCTGTTTTTTTCCATCATCCCGCAACTCTAAATTATCATGAAATCAATCCTTCACGCTTGCGCTGATACATTTACGCCGACAAATTTGAGCGACGATCCGGGCTTTGATCGAGCCGTACCGTTCCTGATTTGTCTCGCGCCTTCAGATCCTCCTTCACGCTTCGACAAGAAGCAAAATATTATGCAATCGTTCCGACGGAGCTAAATTACTACTGGATAAAGAACGAATAGGAAATTTGGATTTCGAAACAAAAAAAAGAGGGGTGCAACAAGAGGAATTCCCAGGGGGTCACCCATCCTAGTACTACTGTCGCCCAAGCATGCTTAACTTCGGAGTTCTGATGGGATCCGGTGCATTAGTGCTGGTATGATCGCACCCGCCATGTTCCTTTCGCTTTATTCTTTTAAACCATCCCGTCCTGCGAAGCAGTGTGGCTTTTCTAGACCGAAATTCATTTTAAGCGTCAATTCAAGCATTTTTCTCTTACCCTTTCGTTTATTTGCTTTCATATTTTTTTTTGTTATTGATTTGCCCCCTGTTTTTTTCCATCATCCCGCAACTCTAAATTATCATGAAATCAATCATTCATGCTTGCGCTGAGACATTTGCGCCGACAAATTTGAGCGACGATCCGGGCTTTGATCGAACCGTACCGTTCCTGATTTGTCTCGCGCCTTCAGATCCTCCTTCACGCTTCGACAAGAAGCAAAATATTAAGCAATCGTTCCGACGGAGCTAAATTACTACTGGATAAAGAACGAATAGTAAATTTGGATTTCGAAACAAAAAAGAGAGGGGTGCAACACGAGGACTTCCCAGGGGGTCACCAATCCAAGTACTACTCTCGCCCAAACACGCTTAATTTCGAAGTTCTGATGGGATCCGGTGCATTAGTGCTGGTATGATCGCACCCGCCATGTTCCTTTCGCTTTATTCTTTTAAACCATCCCGTCCTGCGAAGCAGTGTGGCTTTTCTAGACCGAAATTCATTTTAAGCGTCAATTCAAGCATTTTTCTCTTACCCTTTTGATTATTTGCTTTCATATTTTTTTTTGTTATTGATTTGCCCCCTGTTTTTTTCCATCATCCCGCAACTCTAAATTATCATGAAATCAATCCTTCATGCTTGCGCTGATACATTTGCGCCGACAAATTTGAGCGACGATCCGGGCTTTGATCGAACCGTACCGTTCCTGATTTGTCTCGCGCCTTCAGATCCTCCTTCACGCTTCGACAAGAAGCAAAATATTAAGCAATCGTTCCGACGGAGCTAAATTACTACTGGATAAAGAACGAATAGGAAATTTGGATTTCGAAACAAAAAAGAGAGGGGTGCAACACGAGGACTTCCCAGGGGGTCACCAATCCAAGTACTACTCTCGCCCAAACACGCTTAATTTCGAAGTTCTGATGGGATCCGGTGCATTAGTGCTGGTATGATCGCACCCGCCATATTCCTTTCGCTTTATTCTTTTAAACTACCCCGTCCTGCGAAGCAGTGTGGCTTTTCTAGACCGAAATTCATTTTAAGCGTCAATTCAAGCATTTTCCTATTATCCTTTTATTTATTTGCTTTCATATTTTTTTTTTGTTATTGATTTGCCCCCTGTTTTTTTCCATCATCCCGCAACTCTAAATTATCATGAAATCAATCCTTCACGCTTGCGCTGATACATTTGCGCCGACAAATTTGAGCGACGATCCGGGCTTTGATCGAGCCGTACCGTTCCTGATTTGTCTCGCGCCTTCAGATCCTCCTTCACGCTTCGACAAGAAGCAAAATATTAAGCAATCGTTCCGACGGAGCTAAATTACTACAGGATAAAGAACGAATAGGAAATTTGGATTTCGAAACAAAAAAGAGAGGGGTGCAACACGAGGACTTCCCAGGGGGTCACCAATCCAAGTACTACTCTCGCCCAAACACGCTTAATTTCGATGTTCTGATGGGATCCGGTGCATTAGTGCTGGTATGATCGCACCCGCCATATTCCTTTCGCTTTATTCTTTTAAACTACCCCGTCCTGCGAAGCAGTGTGGCTTTTCTAGACCGAAATTCATTTTAAGCGTCAATTCAAGCATTTTCCTATTATCCTTTTATTTATTTGCTTTCATATTTTTTTTTTGTTATTGATTTGCCCCCTGTTTTTTTCCATCATCCCGCAACTCTAAATTATCATGAAATCAATCCATCACGCTTGCGCTGATACATTTGCGCCGACAAATTTGAGCGACGATCCGGGCTTTGATCGAGCCGTACCGTTCCTGATTTGTCTCGCGCCTTCAGATCCTCCTTCACGCTTCGACAAGAAGCAAAATATTAAGCAATCGTTCCGACGGAGCTAAATTACTACAGGATAAAGAACGAATAGGAAATTTGGATTTCGAAACAAAAAAAAGAGGGGTGCAACAAGAGGAATTCCCAGGGGGTCACCCATCCTAGTACTACTGTCGCCCAAGCATGCTTAACTTCGGAGTTCTGATGGGATCCGGTGCATTAGTGCTGGTATGATCGCACCCGCCATGTTCCTTTCGCTTTATTCTTTTAAACCATCCCGTCCTGCGAAGCAGTGTGGCTTTTCTAGACCGAAATTCATTTTAAGCGTCAATTCAAGCATTTTTCTCTTACCCTTTTGTTTATTTGCTTTCATATTTTTTTTTGTTATTGATTTGCCCCCTGTTTTTTTCCATCATCCCGCAACTCTAAATTATCATGAAATCAATCCTTCATGCTTGCGCTGATACATTTGCGCCGACAAATTTGAGCGACGATCCGGGCTTTGATCGAACCGTACCGTTCCTGATTTGTCTCGCGCCTTCAGATCCTCCTTCACGCTTCGACAAGAAGCAAAATATTAAGCAATCGTTCCGACGGAGCTAAATTACTACAGGATAAAGAACGAATAGAAAATTTGAATTTCGAAACAAAAAAGAGAGGGGTGCAACAAGAGGAATTCCCAGGGGGTCACCCATCCTAGCACTACTCTCGCCCAAGCATGCTTAACTTCGGAGTTCTGATGGGATTCGGTGCATTAGTGCTGGTATGATCGCACCCGCCATGTTCCTTTCGCTTTATTCTTTTAAACTACCCCGTCCTGCGAAGCAGTGTGGCTTTTCTAGACCGAAATTCATTTTAAGCGTCAATTCAAGCATTTTCCTATTATCCTTTTATTTATTTGCTTTCATATTTTTTTTTTGCTATTGATTTGCCCCCTGTTTTTTTCCATCATCCCGCAACTCTAAATTATCATGAAATCAATCCTTCACGCTTGCGCTGATACATTTACGCCGACAAATTTGAGCGACGATCCGGGCTTTGATCGAGCCGTACTGTTCCTGATTTGTCTCGCGCCTTCAGATCCTCCTTCACGCTTCGACAAGAAGCAAAATATTATGCAATCGTTCCGACGGAGCTAAATTACTACTGGATAAAGAACGAATAGGAAATTTGGATTTCGAAACAAAAAAGAGAGGGGTGCAACACGAGGACTTCCCAGGGGGTCACCAATCCAAGTACTACTCTCGCCCAAACACGCTTAATTTCGAAGTTCTGATGGGATCCGGTGCATTAGTGCTGGTATGATCGCACCCGCCATATTCCTTTCGCTTTATTCTTTTAAACTACCCCGTCCTGCGAAACAGTGTGGCTTTTGTAGACCGAAATTCATTTTAAGCGTCAATTCAAGCATTTTCCTATTATCCTTTTATTTATTTGCTTTCATATTTTTTTTTTGTTATTGATTTGCCCCCTGTTTTTTTCCATCATCCCGCAACTCTAAATTATCATGAAATCAATCCTTCACGCTTGCGCTGATACATTTGCGCCGACAAATTTGAGCGACGATCCGGGCTTTGATCGAGCCGTACCGTTCCTGATTTGTCTCGCGCCTTCAGATCCTCCTTCACGCTTCGACAAGAAGCAAAATATTAAGCAATCGTTCCGACGGAGCTAAATTACTACAGGATAAAGAACGAATAGGAAATTTGGATTTCGAAACAAAAAAAAGAGGGGTGCAACAAGAGGAATTCCCAGGGGGTCACCCATCCTAGTACTACTGTCGCCCAAGCATGCTTAACTTCGGAGTTCTGATGGGATCCGGTGCATTAGTGCTGGTATGATCGCACCCGCCATGTTCCTTTCGCTTTATTCTTTTAAACCATCCCGTCCTGCGAAGCAGTGTGGCTTTTCTAGACCGAAATTCATTTTAAGCGTCAATTCAAGCATTTTTCTCTTACCCTTTTGTTTATTTGCTTTCATATTTTTTTTTGTTATTGATTTGCCCCCTGTTTTTTTCCATCATCCCGCAACTCTAAATTATCATGAAATCAATCCTTCATGCTTGCGCTGATACATTTGCGCCGACAAATTTGAGCGACGATCCGGGCTTTGATCGAACCGTACCGTTCCTGATTTGTCTCGCGCCTTCAGATCCTCCTTCACGCTTCGACAAGAAGCAAAATATTATGCAATCGTTCCGACGGAGCTAAATTACTACTGGATAAAGAACGAATAGGAAATTTGGATTTCGAAACAAAAAAAAGAGGGGTGCAACAAGAGGAATTCCCAGGGGGTCACCCATCCTAGTACTACTGTCGCCCAAGCATGCTTAACTTCGGAGTTCTGATGGGATCCGGTGCATTAGTGCTGGTATGATCGCACCCGCCATGTTCCTTTCGCTTTATTCTTTTAAACCATCCCGTCCTGCGAAGCAGTGTGGCTTTTCTAGACCGAAATTCATTTTAAGCGTCAATTCAAGCATTTTTCTCTTACCCTTTCGTTTATTTGCTTTCATATTTTTTTTTGTTATTGATTTGCCCCCTGTTTTTTTCCATCATCCCGCAACTCTAAATTATCATGAAATCAATCATTCATGCTTGCGCTGATACATTTGCGCCGACAAATTTGAGCGACGATCCGGGCTTTGATCGAACCGTACCGTTCCTGATTTGTCTCGCGCCTTCAGATCCTCCTTCACGCTTCGACAAGAAGCAAAATATTAAGCAATCGTTCCGACGGAGCTAAATTACTACAGGATAAAGAACGAATAGGAAATTTGGATTTCGAAACAAAAAAGAGAGGGGTGCAACACGAGGACTTCCCAGGGGGTCACCAATCCAAGTACTACTCTCGCCCAAACACGCTTAATTTCGAAGTTCTGATGGGATCCGGTGCATTAGTGCTGGTATGATCGCACCCGCCATATTCCTTTCGCTTTATTCTTTTAAACTACCCCGTCCTGCGAAGCAGTGTGGCTTTTCTAGACCGAAATTCATTTTAAGCGTCAATTCAAGCATTTTCCTATTATCCTTTTATTTATTTGCTTTCATATTTTTTTTTTGTTATTGATTTGCCCCCTGTTTTTTTCCATCATCCCGCAACTCTAAATTATCATGAAATCAATCCATCACGCTTGCGCTGATACATTTGCGCCGACAAATTTGAGCGACGATCCGGGCTTTGATCGAGCCGTACCGTTCCTGATTTGTCTCGCGCCTTCAGATCCTCCTTCACGCTTCGACAAGAAGCAAAATATTAAGCAATCGTTCCGACGGAGCTAAATTACTACTGGATAAAGAACGAATAGGAAATTTGGATTTCGAAACAAAAAAAAGAGGGGTGCAACAAGAGGAATTCCCAGGGGGTCACCCATCCTAGTACTACTGTCGCCCAAGCATGCTTAACTTCGGAGTTCTGATGGGATCCGGTGCATTAGTGCTGGTATGATCGCACCCGCCATGTTCCTTTCGCTTTATTCTTTTAAACCATCCCGTCCTGCGAAGCAGTGTGGCTTTTCTAGACCGAAATTCATTTTAAGCGTCAATTCAAGCATTTTTCTCTTACCCTTTCGTTTATTTGCTTTCATATTTTTTTTTGTTATTGATTTGCCCCCTGTTTTTTTCCATCATCCCGCAACTCTAAATTATCATGAAATCAATCATTCATGCTTGCGCTGATACATTTGCGCCGACAAATTTGAGCGACGATCCGGGCTTTGATCGAACCGTACCGTTCCTGATTTGTCTCGCGCCTTCAGATCCTCCTTCACGCTTCGACAAGAAGCAAAATATTAAGCAATCGTTCCGACGGAGCTAAATTACTACAGGATAAAGAACGAATAGAAAATTTGAATTTCGAAACAAAAAAGAGAGGGGTGCAACAAGAGGAATTCCCAGGGGGTCACCCATCCTAGCACTACTCTCGCCCAAGCATGCTTAACTTCGGAGTTCTGATGGGATTCGGTGCATTAGTGCTGGTATGATCGCACCCGCCATGTTCCTTTCGCTTTATTCTTTTAAACTACCCCGTCCTGCGAAGCAGTGTGGCTTTTCTAGACCGAAATTCATTTTAAGCGTCAATTCAAGCATTTTCCTATTATCCTTTTATTTATTTGCTTTCATATTTTTTTTTTGCTATTGATTTGCCCCCTGTTTTTTTCCATCATCCCGCAACTCTAAATTATCATGAAATCAATCCTTCACGCTTGCGCTGATACATTTACGCCGACAAATTTGAGCGACGATCCGGGCTTTGATCGAGCCGTACCGTTCCTGATTTGTCTCGCGCCTTCAGATCCTCCTTCACGCTTCGACAAGAAGCAAAATATTATGCAATCGTTCCGACGGAGCTAAATTACTACTGGATAAAGAACGAATAGGAAATTTGGATTTCGAAACAAAAAAAAGAGGGGTGCAACAAGAGGAATTCCCAGGGGGTCACCCATCCTAGTACTACTGTCGCCCAAGCATGCTTAACTTCGGAGTTCTGATGGGATCCGGTGCATTAGTGCTGGTATGATCGCACCCGCCATGTTCCTTTCGCTTTATTCTTTTAAACCATCCCGTCCTGCGAAGCAGTGTGGCTTTTCTAGACCGAAATTCATTTTAAGCGTCAATTCAAGCATTTTTCTCTTACCCTTTCGTTTATTTGCTTTCATATTTTTTTTTGTTATTGATTTGCCCCCTGTTTTTTTCCATCATCCCGCAACTCTAAATTATCATGAAATCAATCATTCATGCTTGCGCTGAGACATTTGCGCCGACAAATTTGAGCGACGATCCGGGCTTTGATCGAACCGTACCGTTCCTGATTTGTCTCGCGCCTTCAGATCCTCCTTCACGCTTCGACAAGAAGCAAAATATTAAGCAATCGTTCCGACGGAGCTAAATTACTACTGGATAAAGAACGAATAGTAAATTTGGATTTCGAAACAAAAAAGAGAGGGGTGCAACACGAGGACTTCCCAGGGGGTCACCAATCCAAGTACTACTCTCGCCCAAACACGCTTAATTTCGAAGTTCTGATGGGATCCGGTGCATTAGTGCTGGTATGATCGCACCCGCCATGTTCCTTTCGCTTTATTCTTTTAAACCATCCCGTCCTGCGAAGCAGTGTGGCTTTTCTAGACCGAAATTCATTTTAAGCGTCAATTCAAGCATTTTTCTCTTACCCTTTTGATTATTTGCTTTCATATTTTTTTTTGTTATTGATTTGCCCCCTGTTTTTTTCCATCATCCCGCAACTCTAAATTATCATGAAATCAATCCTTCATGCTTGCGCTGATACATTTGCGCCGACAAATTTGAGCGACGATCCGGGCTTTGATCGAACCGTACCGTTCCTGATTTGTCTCGCGCCTTCAGATCCTCCTTCACGCTTCGACAAGAAGCAAAATATTAAGCAATCGTTCCGACGGAGCTAAATTACTACTGGATAAAGAACGAATAGGAAATTTGGATTTCGAAACAAAAAAGAGAGGGGTGCAACACGAGGACTTCCCAGGGGGTCACCAATCCAAGTACTACTCTCGCCCAAACACGCTTAATTTCGAAGTTCTGATGGGATCCGGTGCATTAGTGCTGGTATGATCGCACCCGCCATATTCCTTTCGCTTTATTCTTTTAAACTACCCCGTCCTGCGAAGCAGTGTGGCTTTTCTAGACCGAAATTCATTTTAAGCGTCAATTCAAGCATTTTCCTATTATCCTTTTATTTATTTGCTTTCATATTTTTTTTTTGTTATTGATTTGCCCCCTGTTTTTTTCCATCATCCCGCAACTCTAAATTATCATGAAATCAATCCTTCACGCTTGCGCTGATACATTTGCGCCGACAAATTTGAGCGACGATCCGGGCTTTGATCGAGCCGTACCGTTCCTGATTTGTCTCGCGCCTTCAGATCCTCCTTCACGCTTCGACAAGAAGCAAAATATTAAGCAATCGTTCCGACGGAGCTAAATTACTACAGGATAAAGAACGAATAGGAAATTTGGATTTCGAAACAAAAAAGAGAGGGGTGCAACACGAGGACTTCCCAGGGGGTCACCAATCCAAGTACTACTCTCGCCCAAACACGCTTAATTTCGATGTTCTGATGGGATCCGGTGCATTAGTGCTGGTATGATCGCACCCGCCATATTCCTTTCGCTTTATTCTTTTAAACTACCCCGTCCTGCGAAGCAGTGTGGCTTTTCTAGACCGAAATTCATTTTAAGCGTCAATTCAAGCATTTTCCTATTATCCTTTTATTTATTTGCTTTCATATTTTTTTTTTGTTATTGATTTGCCCCCTGTTTTTTTCCATCATCCCGCAACTCTAAATTATCATGAAATCAATCCATCACGCTTGCGCTGATACATTTGCGCCGACAAATTTGAGCGACGATCCGGGCTTTGATCGAGCCGTACCGTTCCTGATTTGTCTCGCGCCTTCAGATCCTCCTTCACGCTTCGACAAGAAGCAAAATATTAAGCAATCGTTCCGACGGAGCTAAATTACTACAGGATAAAGAACGAATAGGAAATTTGGATTTCGAAACAAAAAAAAGAGGGGTGCAACAAGAGGAATTCCCAGGGGGTCACCCATCCTAGTACTACTGTCGCCCAAGCATGCTTAACTTCGGAGTTCTGATGGGATCCGGTGCATTAGTGCTGGTATGATCGCACCCGCCATGTTCCTTTCGCTTTATTCTTTTAAACCATCCCGTCCTGCGAAGCAGTGTGGCTTTTCTAGACCGAAATTCATTTTAAGCGTCAATTCAAGCATTTTTCTCTTACCCTTTTGTTTATTTGCTTTCATATTTTTTTTTGTTATTGATTTGCCCCCTGTTTTTTTCCATCATCCCGCAACTCTAAATTATCATGAAATCAATCCTTCATGCTTGCGCTGATACATTTGCGCCGACAAATTTGAGCGACGATCCGGGCTTTGATCGAACCGTACCGTTCCTGATTTGTCTCGCGCCTTCAGATCCTCCTTCACGCTTCGACAAGAAGCAAAATATTAAGCAATCGTTCCGACGGAGCTAAATTACTACAGGATAAAGAACGAATAGAAAATTTGAATTTCGAAACAAAAAAGAGAGGGGTGCAACAAGAGGAATTCCCAGGGGGTCACCCATCCTAGCACTACTCTCGCCCAAGCATGCTTAACTTCGGAGTTCTGATGGGATTCGGTGCATTAGTGCTGGTATGATCGCACCCGCCATGTTCCTTTCGCTTTATTCTTTTAAACTACCCCGTCCTGCGAAGCAGTGTGGCTTTTCTAGACCGAAATTCATTTTAAGCGTCAATTCAAGCATTTTCCTATTATCCTTTTATTTATTTGCTTTCATATTTTTTTTTTGCTATTGATTTGCCCCCTGTTTTTTTCCATCATCCCGCAACTCTAAATTATCATGAAATCAATCCTTCACGCTTGCGCTGATACATTTACGCCGACAAATTTGAGCGACGATCCGGGCTTTGATCGAGCCGTACTGTTCCTGATTTGTCTCGCGCCTTCAGATCCTCCTTCACGCTTCGACAAGAAGCAAAATATTATGCAATCGTTCCGACGGAGCTAAATTACTACTGGATAAAGAACGAATAGGAAATTTGGATTTCGAAACAAAAAAGAGAGGGGTGCAACACGAGGACTTCCCAGGGGGTCACCAATCCAAGTACTACTCTCGCCCAAACACGCTTAATTTCGAAGTTCTGATGGGATCCGGTGCATTAGTGCTGGTATGATCGCACCCGCCATATTCCTTTCGCTTTATTCTTTTAAACTACCCCGTCCTGCGAAACAGTGTGGCTTTTGTAGACCGAAATTCATTTTAAGCGTCAATTCAAGCATTTTCCTATTATCCTTTTATTTATTTGCTTTCATATTTTTTTTTTGTTATTGATTTGCCCCCTGTTTTTTTCCATCATCCCGCAACTCTAAATTATCATGAAATCAATCCTTCACGCTTGCGCTGATACATTTGCGCCGACAAATTTGAGCGACGATCCGGGCTTTGATCGAGCCGTACCGTTCCTGATTTGTCTCGCGCCTTCAGATCCTCCTTCACGCTTCGACAAGAAGCAAAATATTAAGCAATCGTTCCGACGGAGCTAAATTACTACAGGATAAAGAACGAATAGGAAATTTGGATTTCGAAACAAAAAAAAGAGGGGTGCAACAAGAGGAATTCCCAGGGGGTCACCCATCCTAGTACTACTGTCGCCCAAGCATGCTTAACTTCGGAGTTCTGATGGGATCCGGTGCATTAGTGCTGGTATGATCGCACCCGCCATGTTCCTTTCGCTTTATTCTTTTAAACCATCCCGTCCTGCGAAGCAGTGTGGCTTTTCTAGACCGAAATTCATTTTAAGCGTCAATTCAAGCATTTTTCTCTTACCCTTTTGTTTATTTGCTTTCATATTTTTTTTTGTTATTGATTTGCCCCCTGTTTTTTTCCATCATCCCGCAACTCTAAATTATCATGAAATCAATCCTTCATGCTTGCGCTGATACATTTGCGCCGACAAATTTGAGCGACGATCCGGGCTTTGATCGAACCGTACCGTTCCTGATTTGTCTCGCGCCTTCAGATCCTCCTTCACGCTTCGACAAGAAGCAAAATATTATGCAATCGTTCCGACGGAGCTAAATTACTACTGGATAAAGAACGAATAGGAAATTTGGATTTCGAAACAAAAAAAAGAGGGGTGCAACAAGAGGAATTCCCAGGGGGTCACCCATCCTAGTACTACTGTCGCCCAAGCATGCTTAACTTCGGAGTTCTGATGGGATCCGGTGCATTAGTGCTGGTATGATCGCACCCGCCATGTTCCTTTCGCTTTATTCTTTTAAACCATCCCGTCCTGCGAAGCAGTGTGGCTTTTCTAGACCGAAATTCATTTTAAGCGTCAATTCAAGCATTTTTCTCTTACCCTTTCGTTTATTTGCTTTCATATTTTTTTTTGTTATTGATTTGCCCCCTGTTTTTTTCCATCATCCCGCAACTCTAAATTATCATGAAATCAATCATTCATGCTTGCGCTGATACATTTGCGCCGACAAATTTGAGCGACGATCCGGGCTTTGATCGAACCGTACCGTTCCTGATTTGTCTCGCGCCTTCAGATCCTCCTTCACGCTTCGACAAGAAGCAAAATATTAAGCAATCGTTCCGACGGAGCTAAATTACTACTGGATAAAGAACGAATAGTAAATTTGGATTTCGAAACAAAAAAGAGAGGGGTGCAACACGAGGACTTCCCAGGGGGTCACCAATCCAAGTACTACTCTCGCCCAAACACGCTTAATTTCGAAGTTCTGATGGGATCCGGTGCATTAGTGCTGGTATGATCGCACCCGCCATGTTCCTTTCGCTTTATTCTTTTAAACCATCCCGTCCTGCGAAGCAGTGTGGCTTTTCTAGACCGAAATTCATTTTAAGCGTCAATTCAAGCATTTTTCTCTTACCCTTTTGATTATTTGCTTTCATATTTTTTTTTGTTATTGATTTGCCCCCTGTTTTTTTCCATCATCCCGCAACTCTAAATTATCATGAAATCAATCCTTCATGCTTGCGCTGATACATTTGCGCCGACAAATTTGAGCGACGATCCGGGCTTTGATCGAACCGTACCGTTCCTGATTTGTCTCGCGCCTTCAGATCCTCCTTCACGCTTCGACAAGAAGCAAAATATTAAGCAATCGTTCCGACGGAGCTAAATTACTACTGGATAAAGAACGAATAGGAAATTTGGATTTCGAAACAAAAAAGAGAGGGGTGCAACACGAGGACTTCCCAGGGGGTCACCAATCCAAGTACTACTCTCGCCCAAACACGCTTAATTTCGAAGTTCTGATGGGATCCGGTGCATTAGTGCTGGTATGATCGCACCCGCCATATTCCTTTCGCTTTATTCTTTTAAACTACCCCGTCCTGCGAAGCAGTGTGGCTTTTCTAGACCGAAATTCATTTTAAGCGTCAATTCAAGCATTTTCCTATTATCCTTTTATTTATTTGCTTTCATATTTTTTTTTTGTTATTGATTTGCCCCCTGTTTTTTTCCATCATCCCGCAACTCTAAATTATCATGAAATCAATCCTTCACGCTTGCGCTGATACATTTGCGCCGACAAATTTGAGCGACGATCCGGGCTTTGATCGAGCCGTACCGTTCCTGATTTGTCTCGCGCCTTCAGATCCTCCTTCACGCTTCGACAAGAAGCAAAATATTAAGCAATCGTTCCGACGGAGCTAAATTACTACAGGATAAAGAACGAATAGGAAATTTGGATTTCGAAACAAAAAAGAGAGGGGTGCAACACGAGGACTTCCCAGGGGGTCACCAATCCAAGTACTACTCTCGCCCAAACACGCTTAATTTCGATGTTCTGATGGGATCCGGTGCATTAGTGCTGGTATGATCGCACCCGCCATATTCCTTTCGCTTTATTCTTTTAAACTACCCCGTCCTGCGAAGCAGTGTGGCTTTTCTAGACCGAAATTCATTTTAAGCGTCAATTCAAGCATTTTCCTATTATCCTTTTATTTATTTGCTTTCATATTTTTTTTTTGTTATTGATTTGCCCCCTGTTTTTTTCCATCATCCCGCAACTCTAAATTATCATGAAATCAATCCATCACGCTTGCGCTGATACATTTGCGCCGACAAATTTGAGCGACGATCCGGGCTTTGATCGAGCCGTACCGTTCCTGATTTGTCTCGCGCCTTCAGATCCTCCTTCACGCTTCGACAAGAAGCAAAATATTAAGCAATCGTTCCGACGGAGCTAAATTACTACAGGATAAAGAACGAATAGGAAATTTGGATTTCGAAACAAAAAAAAGAGGGGTGCAACAAGAGGAATTCCCAGGGGGTCACCCATCCTAGTACTACTGTCGCCCAAGCATGCTTAACTTCGGAGTTCTGATGGGATCCGGTGCATTAGTGCTGGTATGATCGCACCCGCCATGTTCCTTTCGCTTTATTCTTTTAAACCATCCCGTCCTGCGAAGCAGTGTGGCTTTTCTAGACCGAAATTCATTTTAAGCGTCAATTCAAGCATTTTTCTCTTACCCTTTTGTTTATTTGCTTTCATATTTTTTTTTGTTATTGATTTGCCCCCTGTTTTTTTCCATCATCCCGCAACTCTAAATTATCATGAAATCAATCCTTCATGCTTGCGCTGATACATTTGCGCCGACAAATTTGAGCGACGATCCGGGCTTTGATCGAACCGTACCGTTCCTGATTTGTCTCGCGCCTTCAGATCCTCCTTCACGCTTCGACAAGAAGCAAAATATTATGCAATCGTTCCGACGGAGCTAAATTACTACAGGATAAAGAACGAATAGAAAATTTGAATTTCGAAACAAAAAAGAGAGGGGTGCAACAAGAGGACTTCCCAGGGGGTCACCCATCCTAGCACTACTCTCGCCCAAGCATGCTTAACTTCGGAGTTCTGATGGGATTCGGTGCATTAGTGCTGGTATGATCGCACCCGCCATGTTCCTTTCGCTTTATTCTTTTAAACTACCCCGTCCTGCGAAGCAGTGTGGCTTTTCTAGACCGAAATTCATTTTAAGCGTCAATTCAAGCATTTTCCTATTATCCTTTTATTTATTTGCTTTCATATTTTTTTTTTGCTATTGATTTGCCCCCTGTTTTTTTCCATCATCCCGCAACTCTAAATTATCATGAAATCAATCCTTCACGCTTGCGCTGATACATTTACGCCGACAAATTTGAGCGACGATCCGGGCTTTGATCGAGCCGTACTGTTCCTGATTTGTCTCGCGCCTTCAGATCCTCCTTCACGCTTCGACAAGAAGCAAAATATTATGCAATCGTTCCGACGGAGCTAAATTACTACTGGATAAAGAACGAATAGGAAATTTGGATTTCGAAACAAAAAAGAGAGGGGTGCAACACGAGGACTTCCCAGGGGGTCACCAATCCAAGTACTACTCTCGCCCAAACACGCTTAATTTCGAAGTTCTGATGGGATCCGGTGCATTAGTGCTGGTATGATCGCACCCGCCATATTCCTTTCGCTTTATTCTTTTAAACTACCCCGTCCTGCGAAACAGTGTGGCTTTTGTAGACCGAAATTCATTTTAAGCGTCAATTCAAGCATTTTCCTATTATCCTTTTATTTATTTGCTTTCATATTTTTTTTTTGTTATTGATTTGCCCCCTGTTTTTTTCCATCATCCCGCAACTCTAAATTATCATGAAATCAATCCTTCACGCTTGCGCTGATACATTTGCGCCGACAAATTTGAGCGACGATCCGGGCTTTGATCGAGCCGTACCGTTCCTGATTTGTCTCGCGCCTTCAGATCCTCCTTCACGCTTCGACAAGAAGCAAAATATTAAGCAATCGTTCCGACGGAGCTAAATTACTACAGGATAAAGAACGAATAAGAAATTTGGATTTCGAAACAAAAAAAAGAGGGGTGCAACAAGAGGAATTCCCAGGGGGTCACCCATCCTAGTACTACTGTCGCCCAAGCATGCTTAACTTCGGAGTTCTGATGGGATCCGGTGCATTAGTGCTGGTATGATCGCACCCGCCATGTTCCTTTCACTTTATTCTTTTAAACCATCCCGTCCTGCGAAGCAGTGTGGCTTTTCTAGACCGAAATTCATTTTAAGCGTCAATTCAAGCATTTTTCTCTTACCCTTTCGTTTATTTGCTTTCATATTTTTTTTTGTTATTGATTTGCCCCCTGTTTTTTTCCATCATCCCGCAACTCTAAATTATCATGAAATCAATCCTTCATGCTTGCGCTGATACATTTGCACCGACAAATTTGAGCGACGATCCGGGCTTTGATCGAACCGTACCGTTCCTGATTTGTCTCGCGCCTTCAGATCCTCCTTCACGCTTCGACAAGAAGCAAAATATTAAGCAATCGTTCCGACGGAGCTAAATTACTACTGGATAAAGAACGAATAGTAAATTTGGATTTCGAAAAAAAAAGAGAGGGGTGCAACACGAGGACTTCCCAGGGGGTCACCAATCCAAGTACTACTCTCGCCCAAACACGCTTAATTTCGAAGTTCTGATGGGATCCGGTGCATTAGTGCTGGTATGATCGCACCCGCCATGTTCCTTTCGCTTTATTCTTTTAAACCATCCCGTCCTGCGAAGCAGTGTGGCTTTTCTAGACCGAAATTCATTTTAAGCGTCAATTCAAGCATTTTTCTCTTACCCTTTTGTTTATTTGCTTTCATATTTTTTTTTGTTATTGATTTGCCCCCTGTTTTTTTCCATCATCCCGCAACTCTAAATTATCATGAAATCAATCCTTCATGCTTGCGCTGATACATTTGCGCCGACAAATTTGAGCGACGATCCGGGCTTTGATCGAACCGTACCGTTCCTGATTTGTCTCGCGCCTTCAGATCCTCCTTCACGCTTCGACAAGAAGCAAAATATTAAGCAATCGTTCCGACAGAGCTAAATTACTACAGGATAAAGAACGAATAGGAAATTTGGATTTCGAAACAAAAAAGAGAGGGGTGCAACACGAGGACTTCCCAGGGGGTCACCAATCCAAGTACTACTCTCGCCCAAACACGCTTAATTTCGAAGTTCTGATGGGATCCGGTGCATTAGTGCTGGTATGATCGCACCCGCCATATTCCTTTCGCTTTATTCTTTTAAACTACCTCGTCCTGCGAAGCAGTGTGGCTTTTCTAGACCGAATTTCATTTTAAGCGTCAATTCAAGCATTTTCCTACTATCCTTTTATTTATTTGCTTTCATATTTTTTTTTGTTATTGATTTGCCCCCTGTTTTTTTCCATCATCCCGCAACTCTAAATTATCATGAAATCAATCCTTCACGCTTGCGCTGATACATTTGCGCCGACAAATTTGAGCGACGATCCGGGCTTTGATCGAGCCGTACCGTTCCTGATTTGTCTCGCGCCTTCAGATCCTCCTTCACGCTTCGACAAGAAGCAAAATATTAAGCAATCGTTCCGACAGAGCTAAATTACTACAGGATAAAGAACGAATAGGAAATTTGGATTTCGAAACAAAAAAGAGAGGGGTGCAACACGAGGACTTCCCAGGGGGTCACCAATCCAAGTACTACTCTCGCCCAAACACGCTTAATTTCGAAGTTCTGATGGGATCCGGTGCATTAGTGCTGGTATGATCGCACCCGCCATATTCCTTTCGCTTTATTCTTTTAAACTACCTCGTCCTGCGAAGCAGTGTGGCTTTTCTAGACCGAATTTCATTTTAAGCGTCAATTCAAGCATTTTCCTATTATCCTTTTATTTATTTGCTTTCATATTTTTTTTTGTTATTGATTTGCCCCCTGTTTTTTTCCATCATCCCGCAACTCTAAATTATCATGAAATCAATCCTTCACGCTTGCGCTGATACATTTGCGCCGACAAATTTGAGCGACGATCCGGGCTTTGATCGAGCCGTACCGTTCCTGATTTGTCTCGCGCCTTCAGATCCTCCTTCACGCTTCGACAAGAAGCAAAATATTAAGCAATCGTTCCGACGGAGCTAAATTACTACAGGATAAAGAACGAATAGAAAATTTGAATTTCGAAACAAAAAAGAGAGGGGTGCAACAAGAGGAATTCCCAGGGGGTCACCCATCGTAGCACTACTCTCGCCCAAGCATGCTTAACTTCGGAGTTCTGATGGGATTCGGTGCATTAGTGCTGGTATGATCGCACCCGCTATGTTCCTTTCGCTTTATTCTTTTAAACTACCCCGTCCTGCGAAGCAGTGTGGCTTTTCTAGACCGAAATTCATTTTAAGCGTCAATTCAAGCATTTTCCTATTATCCTTTTATTTATTTGCTTTCATATTTTTTTTTTGCTATTGATTTGCCCCCTGTTTTTTTCCATCATCCCGCAACTCTAAATTATCATGAAATCAATCCTTCACGCTTGCGCTGATACATTTACGCCGACAAATTTGAGCGACGATCCGGGCTTTGATCGAGCCGTACCGTTCCTGATTTGTCTCGCGCCTTCAGATCCTCCTTCACGCTTCGACAAGAAGCAAAATATTATGCAATCGTTCCGACGGAGCTAAATTACTACTGGATAAAGAACGAATAGGAAATTTGGATTTCGAAACAAAAAAAAGAGGGGTGCAACAAGAGGAATTCCCAGGGGGTCACCCATCCTAGTACTACTGTCGCCCAAGCATGCTTAACTTCGGAGTTCTGATGGGATCCGGTGCATTAGTGCTGGTATGATCGCACCCGCCATGTTCCTTTCGCTTTATTCTTTTAAACCATCCCGTCCTGCGAAGCAGTGTGGCTTTTCTAGACCGAAATTCATTTTAAGCGTCAATTCAAGCATTTTTCTCTTACCCTTTTGTTTATTTGCTTTCATATTTTTTTTTGTTATTGATTTGCCCCCTGTTTTTTTCCATCATCCCGCAACTCTAAATTATCATGAAATCAATCCTTCATGCTTGCGCTGATACATTTGCGCCGACAAATTTGAGCGACGATCCGGGCTTTGATCGAACCGTACCGTTCCTGATTTGTCTCGCGCCTTCAGATCCTCCTTCACGCTTCGACAAGAAGCAAAATATTAAGCAATCGTTCCGACGGAGCTAAATTACTACAGGATAAAGAACGAATAGAAAATTTGAATTTCGAAACAAAAAAGAGAGGGGTGCAACAAGAGGAATTCCCAGGGGGTCACCCATCCTAGCACTACTCTCGCCCAAGCATGCTTAACTTCGGAGTTCTGATGGGATTCGGTGCATTAGTGCTGGTATGATCGCACCCGCCATGTTCCTTTCGCTTTATTCTTTTAAACTACCCCGTCCTGCGAAGCAGTGTGGCTTTTCTAGACCGAAATTCATTTTAAGCGTCAATTCAAGCATTTTCCTATTATCCTTTTATTTATTTGCTTTCATATTTTTTTTTTGCTATTGATTTGCCCCCTGTTTTTTTCCATCATCCCGCAACTCTAAATTATCATGAAATCAATCCTTCACGCTTGCGCTGATACATTTACGCCGACAAATTTGAGCGACGATCCGGGCTTTGATCGAGCCGTACCGTTCCTGATTTGTCTCGCGCCTTCAGATCCTCCTTCACGCTTCGACAAGAAGCAAAATATTATGCAATCGTTCCGACGGAGCTAAATTACTACTGGATAAAGAACGAATAGGAAATTTGGATTTCGAAACAAAAAAAAGAGGGGTGCAACAAGAGGAATTCCCAGGGGGTCACCCATCCTAGTACTACTGTCGCCCAAGCATGCTTAACTTCGGAGTTCTGATGGGATCCGGTGCATTAGTGCTGGTATGATCGCACCCGCCATGTTCCTTTCGCTTTATTCTTTTAAACCATCCCGTCCTGCGATCCGGGCTTTGATCGAACCGTACCGTTCCTGATTTGTCTCGCGCCTTCAGATCCTCCTTCACGCTTCGACAAGAAGCAAAATATTAAGCAATCGTTCCGACGGAGCTAAATTACTACTGGATAAAGAACGAATAGGAAATTTGGATTTCGAAACAAAAAAAAGAGGGGTGCAACAAGAGGAATTCCCAGGGGGTCACCCATCCTAGCACTACTCTCGCCCAAGCACGCTTAATTTCGAAGTTCTGATGGGATCCGGTGCATTAGTGCTGGTATGATCGCACCCGCCATGTTCCTTTCGCTTTATTCTTTTAAACTACCCCGTCCTGCGAAACAGTGTGGCTTTTGTAGACCGAAATTCATTTTAAGCGTCAATTCAAGCATTTTCCTATTATCCTTTTATTTATTTGCTTTCATATTTTTTTTTTGCTATTGATTTGCCCCCTGTTTTTTTCCATCATCCCGCAACTCTAAATTATCATGAAATCAATCCTTCACGCTTGCGCTGATACATTTGCGCCGACAAATTTGAGCGACGATCCGGGCTTTGATCGAGCCGTACCGTTCCTGATTTGTCTCGCGCCTTCAGATCCTCCTTCACGCTTCGACAAGAAGCAAAATATTATGCAATCGTTCCGACGGAGCTAAATTACTACTGGATAAAGAACGAATAGGAAATTTGGATTTCGAAACAAAAAAAAGAGGGGTGCAACAAGAGGAATTCCCAGGGGGTCACCCATCCTAGTACTACTGTCGCCCAAGCATGCTTAACTTCGGAGTTCTGATGGGATCCGGTGCATTAGTGCTGGTATGATCGCACCCGCCATGTTCCTTTCGCTTTATTCTTTTAAACCATCCCGTCCTGCGAAGCAGTGTGGCTTTTCTAGACCGAAATTCATTTTAAGCGTCAATTCAAGCATTTTTCTCTTACCCTTTCGTTTATTTGCTTTCATATTTTTTTTTGTTATTGATTTGCCCCCTGTTTTTTTCCATCATCCCGCAACTCTAAATTATCATGAAATCAATCATTCACGCTTGCGCTGATACATTTACGCCGACAAATTTGAGCGACGATCCGGGCTTTGATCGAACCGTACCGTTCCTGATTTGTCTCGCGCCTTCAGATCCTCCTTCACGCTTCGACAAGAAGCAAAATATTAAGCAATCGTTCCGACGGAGCTAAATTACTACTGGATAAAGAACGAATAGTAAATTTGGATTTCGAAACAAAAAAGAGAGGGGTGCAACACGAGGACTTCCCAGGGGGTCACCAATCCAAGTACTACTCTCGCCCAAACACGCTTAATTTCGAAGTTCTGATGGGATCCGGTGCATTAGTGCTGGTATGATCGCACCCGCCATGTTCCTTTCGCTTTATTCTTTTAAACCATCCCGTCCTGCGAAGCAGTGTGGCTTTTCTAGACCGAAATTCATTTTAAGCGTCAATTCAAGCATTTTTCTCTTACCCTTTTGATTATTTGCTTTCATATTTTTTTTTGTTATTGATTTGCCCCCTGTTTTTTTCCATCATCCCGCAACTCTAAATTATCATGAAATCAATCCTTCATGCTTGCGCTGATACATTTGCGCCGACAAATTTGAGCGACGATCCGGGCTTTGATCGAACCGTACCGTTCCTGATTTGTCTCGCGCCTTCAGATCCTCCTTCACGCTTCGACAAGAAGCAAAATATTAAGCAATCGTTCCGACAGAGCTAAATTACTACAGGATAAAGAACGAATAGGAAATTTGGATTTCGAAACAAAAAAGAGAGGGGTGCAACACGAGGACTTCCCAGGGGGTCACCAATCCAAGTACTACTCTCGCCCAAACACGCTTAATTTCGAAGTTCTGATGGGATCCGGTGCATTAGTGCTGGTATGATCGCACCCGCCATATTTCTTTCGCTTTATTCTTTTAAACTACCCCGTCCTGCGAAGCAGTGTGGCTTTTCTAGACCGAAATTCATTTTAAGCGTCAATTCAAGCATTTTCCTATTATCCTTTTATTTATTTGCTTTCATAATTTTTTTTGTTATTGATTTGCCCCCTGTTTTTTTCCATCATCCCGCAACTCTACATTATCATGAAATCAATCCTTCACGCTTGCGCTGATACATTTGCGCCGACAAATTTGAGCAACGATCCGGGCTTTGATCGAGCCGTACCGTTCCTGATTTGTCTCGCGCCTTCAGATCCTCCTTCACGCTTCGACAAGAAGCAAAATATTAAGCAATCGTTCCGACGGAGCTAAATTACTACAGGATAAAGAACGAATAGAAAATTTGAATTTCGAAACAAAAAAGAGAGGGGTGCAACAAGAGGAATTCCCAGGGGGTCACCCATCCTAGCACTACTCTCGCCCAAGCATGCTTAACTTCGGAGTTCTGATGGGATTCGGTGCATTAGTGCTGGTATGATCGCACCCGCCATGTTCCTTTCGCTTTATTCTTTTAAACTACCCCGTCCTGCGAAGCAGTGTGGCTTTTCTAGACCGAAATTCATTTTAAGCGTCAATTCAAGCATTTTCCTATTATCCTTTTATTTATTTGCTTTCATATTTTTTTTTTGCTATTGATTTGCCCCCTGTTTTTTTCCATCATCCCGCAACTCTAAATTATCATGAAATCAATCCTTCACGCTTGCGCTGATACATTTACGCCGACAAATTTGAGCGACGATCCGGGCTTTGATCGAGCCGTACCGTTCCTGATTTGTCTCGCGCCTTCAGATCCTCCTTCACGCTTCGACAAGAAGCAAAATATTATGCAATCGTTCCGACGGAGCTAAATTACTACTGGATAAAGAACGAATAGGAAATTTGGATTTCGAAACAAAAAAAAGAGGGGTGCAACAAGAGGAATTCCCAGGGGGTCACCCATCCTAGTACTACTGTCGCCCAAGCATGCTTAACTTCGGAGTTCTGATGGGATCCGGTGCATTAGTGCTGGTATGATCGCACCCGCCATGTTCCTTTCGCTTTATTCTTTTAAACCATCCCGTCCTGCGAAGCAGTGTGGCTTTTCTAGACCGAAATTCATTTTAAGCGTCAATTCAAGCATTTTTCTCTTACCCTTTCGTTTATTTGCTTTCATATTTTTTTTTGTTATTGATTTGCCCCCTGTTTTTTTCCATCATCCCGCAACTCTAAATTATCATGAAATCAATCATTCATGCTTGCGCTGATACATTTGCGCCGACAAATTTGAGCGACGATCCGGGCTTTGATCGAACCGTACCGTTCCTGATTTGTCTCGCGCCTTCAGATCCTCCTTCACGCTTCGACAAGAAGCAAAATATTAAGCAATCGTTCCGACGGAGCTAAATTACTACTGGATAAAGAACGAATAGTAAATTTGGATTTCGAAACAAAAAAGAGAGGGGTGCAACACGAGGACTTCCCAGGGGGTCACCAATCCAAGTACTACTCTCGCCCAAACACGCTTAATTTCGAAGTTCTGATGGGATCCGGTGCATTAGTGCTGGTATGATCGCACCCGCCATGTTCCTTTCGCTTTATTCTTTTAAACCATCCCGTCCTGCGAAGCAGTGTGGCTTTTCTAGACCGAAATTCATTTTAAGCGTCAATTCAAGCATTTTTCTCTTACCCTTTTGATTATTTGTTTTCATATTTTTTTTTGTTATTGATTTGCCCCCTGTTTTTTTCCATCATCCCGCAACTCTAAATTATCATGAAATCAATCCTTCATGCTTGCGCTGATACATTTGCGCCGACAAATTTGAGCGACGATCCGGGCTTTGATCGAACCGTACCGTTCCTGATTTGTCTCGCGCCTTCAGATCCTCCTTCACGCTTCGACAAGAAGCAAAATATTAAGCAATCGTTCCGACGGAGCTAAATTACTACTGGATAAAGAACGAATAGGAAATTTGGATTTCGAAACAAAAAAGAGAGGGGTGCAACACGAGGACTTCCCAGGGGGTCACCAATCCAAGTACTACTCTCGCCCAAACACGCTTAATTTCGAAGTTCTGATGGGATCCGGTGCATTAGTGCTGGTATGATCGCACCCGCCATATTCCTTTCGCTTTATTCTTTTAAACTACCCCGTCCTGCGAAGCAGTGTGGCTTTTCTAGACCGAAATTCATTTTAAGCGTCAATTCAAGCATTTTCCTATTATCCTTTTATTTATTTGCTTTCATATTTTTTTTTTGTTATTGATTTGCCCCCTGTTTTTTTCCATCATCCCGCAACTCTAAATTATCATGAAATCAATCCTTCACGCTTGCGCTGATACATTTGCGCCGACAAATTTGAGCGACGATCCGGGCTTTGATCGAGCCGTACCGTTCCTGATTTGTCTCGCGCCTTCAGATCCTCCTTCACGCTTCGACAAGAAGCAAAATATTAAGCAATCGTTCCGACGGAGCTAAATTACTACAGGATAAAGAACGAATAGGAAATTTGGATTTCGAAACAAAAAAGAGAGGGGTGCAACACGAGGACTTCCCAGGGGGTCACCAATCCAAGTACTACTCTCGCCCAAACACGCTTAATTTCGAAGTTCTGATGGGATCCGGTGCATTAGTGCTGGTATGATCGCACCCGCCATATTCCTTTCGCTTTATTCTTTTAAACTACCTCGTCCTGCGAAGCAGTGTGGCTTTTCTAGACCGAATTTCATTTTAAGCGTCAATTCAAGCATTTTCCTATTATCCTTTTATTTATTTGCTTTCATATTTTTTTTTGTTATTGATTTGCCCCCTGTTTTTTTCCATCATCCCGCAACTCTAAATTATCATGAAATCAATCCTTCACGCTTGCGCTGATACATTTGCGCCGACAAATTTGAGCGACGATCCGGGCTTTGATCGAGCCGTACCGTTCCTGATTTGTCTCGCGCCTTCAGATCCTCCTTCACTCTTCGACAAGAAGCAAAATATTAAGCAATCGTTCCGACGGAGCTAAATTACTACAGGATAAAGAACGAATAGAAAATTTGAATTTCGAAACAAAAAAGAGAGGGGTGCAACAAGAGGAATTCCCAGGGGGTCACCCATCCTAGCACTACTCTCGCCCAAGCATGCTTAACTTCGGAGTTCTGATGGGATTCGGTGCATTAGTGCTGGTATGATCGCACCCGCCATGTTCCTTTCGCTTTATTCTTTTAAACTACCCCGTCCTGCGAAGCAGTGTGGCTTTTCTAGACCGAAATTCATTTTAAGCGTCAATTCAAGCATTTTCCTATTATCCTTTTATTTATTTGCTTTCATATTTTTTTTTTTGCTATTGATTTGCCCCCTGTTTTTTTCCATCATCCCGCAACTCTAAATTATCATGAAATCAATCCTTCACGCTTGCGCTGATACATTTACGCCGACAAATTTGAGCGACGATCCGGGCTTTGATCGAGCCGTACCGTTCCTGATTTGTCTCGCGCCTTCAGATCCTCCTTCACGCTTCGACAAGAAGCAAAATATTATGCAATCGTTCCGACGGAGCTAAATTACTACTGGATAAAGAACGAATAGGAAATTTGGATTTCGAAACAAAAAAAAGAGGGGTGCAACAAGAGGAATTCCCAGGGGGTCACCCATCCTAGTACTACTGTCGCCCAAGCATGCTTAACTTCGGAGTTCTGATGGGATCCGGTGCATTAGTGCTGGTATGATCGCACCCGCCATGTTCCTTTCGCTTTATTCTTTTAAACCATCCCGTCCTGCGAAGCAGTGTGGCTTTTCTAGACCGAAATTCATTTTAAGCGTCAATTCAAGCATTTTTCTCTTACCCTTTCGTTTATTTGCTTTCATATTTTTTTTTGTTATTGATTTGCCCCCTGTTTTTTTCCATCATCCCGCAACTCTAAATTATCATGAAATCAATCATTCACGCTTGCGCTGATACATTTACGCCGACAAATTTGAGCGACGATCCGGGCTTTGATCGAACCGTACCGTTCCTGATTTGTCTCGCGCCTTCAGATCCTCCTTCACGCTTCGACAAGAAGCAAAATATTAAGCAATCGTTCCGACGGAGCTAAATTACTACTGGATAAAGAACGAATAGTAAATTTGGATTTCGAAACAAAAAAGAGAGGGGTGCAACACGAGGACTTCCCAGGGGGTCACCAATCCAAGTACTACTCTCGCCCAAACACGCTTAATTTCGAAGTTCTGATGGGATCCGGTGCATTAGTGCTGGTATGATCGCACCCGCCATGTTCCTTTCGCTTTATTCTTTTAAACCATCCCGTCCTGCGAAGCAGTGTGGCTTTTCTAGACCGAAATTCATTTTAAGCGTCAATTCAAGCATTTTTCTCTTACCCTTTTGATTATTTGCTTTCATATTTTTTTTTGTTATTGATTTGCCCCCTGTTTTTTTCCATCATCCCGCAACTCTAAATTATCATGAAATCAATCCTTCATGCTTGCGCTGATACATTTGCGCCGACAAATTTGAGCGACGATCCGGGCTTTGATCGAACCGTACCGTTCCTGATTTGTCTCGCGCCTTCAGATCCTCCTTCACGCTTCGACAAGAAGCAAAATATTAAGCAATCGTTCCGACAGAGCTAAATTACTACAGGATAAAGAACGAATAGGAAATTTGGATTTCGAAACAAAAAAGAGAGGGGTGCAACACGAGGACTTCCCAGGGGGTCACCAATCCAAGTACTACTCTCGCCCAAACACGCTTAATTTCGAAGTTCTGATGGGATCCGGTGCATTAGTGCTGGTATGATCGCACCCGCCATATTTCTTTCGCTTTATTCTTTTAAACTACCCCGTCCTGCGAAGCAGTGTGGCTTTTCTAGACCGAAATTTATTTTAAGCGTCAATTCAAGCATTTTCCTATTATCCTTTTATTTATTTGCTTTCATAATTTTTTTTGTTATTGATTTGCCCCCTGTTTTTTTCCATCATCCCGCAACTCTACATTATCATGAAATCAATCCTTCACGCTTGCGCTGATACATTTGCGCCGACAAATTTGAGCAACGATCCGGGCTTTGATCGAGCCGTACCGTTCCTGATTTGTCTCGCGCCTTCAGATCCTCCTTCACGCTTCGACAAGAAGCAAAATATTAAGCAATCGTTCCGACGGAGCTAAATTACTACAGGATAAAGAACGAATAGAAAATTTGAATTTCGAAACAAAAAAGAGAGGGGTGCAACAAGAGGAATTCCCAGGGGGTCACCCATCCTAGCACTACTCTCGCCCAAGCATGCTTAACTTCGGAGTTCTGATGGGATTCGGTGCATTAGTGCTGGTATGATCGCACCCGCCATGTTCCTTTCGCTTTATTCTTTTAAACTACCCCGTCCTGCGAAGCAGTGTGGCTTTTCTAGACCGAAATTCATTTTAAGCGTCAATTCAAGCATTTTCCTATTATCCTTTTATTTATTTGCTTTCATATTTTTTTTTTGCTATTGATTTGCCCCCTGTTTTTTTCCATCATCCCGCAACTCTAAATTATCATGAAATCAATCCTTCACGCTTGCGCTGATACATTTACGCCGACAAATTTGAGCGACGATCCGGGCTTTGATCGAGCCGTACCGTTCCTGATTTGTCTCGCGCCTTCAGATCCTCCTTCACGCTTCGACAAGAAGCAAAATATTATGCAATCGTTCCGACGGAGCTAAATTACTACTGGATAAAGAACGAATAGGAAATTTGGATTTCGAAACAAAAAAAAGAGGGGTGCAACAAGAGGAATTCCCAGGGGGTCACCAATCCAAGTACTACTCTCGCCCAAACACGCTTAATTTCGAAGTTCTGATGGGATCCGGTGCATTAGTGCTGGTATGATCGCACCCGCCATATTCCTTTCGCTTTATTCTTTTAAACTACCTCGTCCTGCGAAGCAGTGTGGCTTTTCTAGACCGAATTTCATTTTAAGCGTCAATTCAAGCATTTTCCTATTATCCTTTTATTTATTTGCTTTCATATTTTTTTTTGTTATTGATTTGCCCCCTGTTTTTTTCCATCATCCCGCAACTCTAAATTATCATGAAATCAATCCTTCACGCTTGCGCTGATACATTTGCGCCGACAAATTTGAGCGACGATCCGGGCTTTGATCGAGCCGTACCGTTCCTGATTTGTCTCGCGCCTTCAGATCCTCCTTCACTCTTCGACAAGAAGCAAAATATTAAGCAATCGTTCCGACGGAGCTAAATTACTACAGCATAAAGAACGAATAGAAAATTTGAATTTCGAAACAAAAAAGAGAGGGGTGCAACAAGAGGAATTCCCAGGGGGTCACCCATCCTAGCACTACTCTCGCCCAAGCATGCTTAACTTCGGAGTTCTGATGGGATTCGGTGCATTAGTGCTGGTATGATCGCACCCGCCATGTTCCTTTCGCTTTATTCTTTTAAACTACCCCGTCCTGCGAAGCAGTGTGGCTTTTCTAGACCGAAATTCATTTTAAGCGTCAATTCAAGCATTTTCCTATTATCCTTTTATTTATTTGCTTTCATATTTTTTTTTTGCTATTGATTTGCCCCCTGTTTTTTTCCATCATCCCGCAACTCTAAATTATCATGAAATCAATCCTTCACGCTTGCGCTGATACATTTACGCCGACAAATTTGAGCGACGATCCGGGCTTTGATCGAGCCGTACCGTTCCTGATTTGTCTCGCGCCTTCAGATCCTCCTTCACGCTTCGACAAGAAGCAAAATATTATGCAATCGTTCCGACGGAGCTAAATTACTACTGGATAAAGAACGAATAGGAAATTTGGATTTCGAAACAAAAAAAAGAGGGGTGCAACAAGAGGAATTCCCAGGGGGTCACCCATCCTAGTACTACTGTCGCCCAAGCATGCTTAACTTCGGAGTTCTGATGGGATCCGGTGCATTAGTGCTGGTATGATCGCACCCGCCATGTTCCTTTCGCTTTATTCTTTTAAACCATCCCGTCCTGCGAAGCAGTGTGGCTTTTCTAGACCGAAATTCATTTTAAGCGTCAATTCAAGCATTTTTCTCTTACCCTTTCGTTTATTTGCTTTCATATTTTTTTTTGTTATTGATTTGCCCCCTGTTTTTTTCCATCATCCCGCAACTCTAAATTATCATGAAATCAATCATTCACGCTTGCGCTGATACATTTACGCCGACAAATTTGAGCGACGATCCGGGCTTTGATCGAACCGTACCGTTCCTGATTTGTCTCGCGCCTTCAGATCCTCCTTCACGCTTCGACAAGAAGCAAAATATTAAGCAATCGTTCCGACGGAGCTAAATTACTACTGGATAAAGAACGAATAGTAAATTTGGATTTCGAAACAAAAAAGAGAGGGGTGCAACACGAGGACTTCCCAGGGGGTCACCAATCCAAGTACTACTCTCGCCCAAACACGCTTAATTTCGAAGTTCTGATGGGATCCGGTGCATTAGTGCTGGTATGATCGCACCCGCCATGTTCCTTTCGCTTTATTCTTTTAAACCATCCCGTCCTGCGAAGCAGTGTGGCTTTTCTAGACCGAAATTCATTTTAAGCGTCAATTCAAGCATTTTTCTCTTACCCTTTTGATTATTTGCTTTCATATTTTTTTTTGTTATTGATTTGCCCCCTGTTTTTTTCCATCATCCCGCAACTCTAAATTATCATGAAATCAATCCTTCATGCTTGCGCTGATACATTTGCGCCGACAAATTTGAGCGACGATCCGGGCTTTGATCGAACCGTACCGTTCCTGATTTGTCTCGCGCCTTCAGATCCTCCTTCACGCTTCGACAAGAAGCAAAATATTAAGCAATCGTTCCGACAGAGCTAAATTACTACAGGATAAAGAACGAATAGGAAATTTGGATTTCGAAACAAAAAAGAGAGGGGTGCAACACGAGGACTTCCCAGGGGGTCACCAATCCAAGTACTACTCTCGCCCAAACACGCTTAATTTCGAAGTTCTGATGGGATCCGGTGCATTAGTGCTGGTATGATCGCACCCGCCATATTTCTTTCGCTTTATTCTTTTAAACTACCCCGTCCTGCGAAGCAGTGTGGCTTTTCTAGACCGAAATTCATTTTAAGCGTCAATTCAAGCATTTTCCTATTATCCTTTTATTTATTTGCTTTCATAATTTTTTTTGTTATTGATTTGCCCCCTGTTTTTTTCCATCATCCCGCAACTCTACATTATCATGAAATCAATCCTTCACGCTTGCGCTGATACATTTGCGCCGACAAATTTGAGCAACGATCCGGGCTTTGATCGAGCCGTACCGTTCCTGATTTGTCTCGCGCCTTCAGATCCTCCTTCACGCTTCGACAAGAAGCAAAATATTAAGCAATCGTTCCGACGGAGCTAAATTACTACAGGATAAAGAACGAATAGAAAATTTGAATTTCGAAACAAAAAAGAGAGGGGTGCAACAAGAGGAATTCCCAGGGGGTCACCCATCCTAGCACTACTCTCGCCCAAGCATGCTTAACTTCGGAGTTCTGATGGGATTCGGTGCATTAGTGCTGGTATGATCGCACCCGCCATGTTCCTTTCGCTTTATTCTTTTAAACTACCCCGTCCTGCGAAGCAGTGTGGCTTTTCTAGACCGAAATTCATTTTAAGCGTCAATTCAAGCATTTTCCTATTATCCTTTTATTTATTTGCTTTCATATTTTTTTTTTGCTATTGATTTGCCCCCTGTTTTTTTCCATCATCCCGCAACTCTAAATTATCATGAAATCAATCCTTCACGCTTGCGCTGATACATTTACGCCGACAAATTTGAGCGACGATCCGGGCTTTGATCGAGCCGTACCGTTCCTGATTTGTCTCGCGCCTTCAGATCCTCCTTCACGCTTCGACAAGAAGCAAAATATTATGCAATCGTTCCGACGGAGCTAAATTACTACTGGATAAAGAACGAATAGGAAATTTGGATTTCGAAACAAAAAAAAGAGGGGTGCAACAAGAGGAATTCCCAGGGGGTCACCCATCCTAGTACTACTGTCGCCCAAGCATGCTTAACTTCGGAGTTCTGATGGGATCCGGTGCATTAGTGCTGGTATGATCGCACCCGCCATGTTCCTTTCGCTTTATTCTTTTAAACCATCCCGTCCTGCGAAGCAGTGTGGCTTTTCTAGACCGAAATTCATTTTAAGCGTCAATTCAAGCATTTTTCTCTTACCCTTTCGTTTATTTGCTTTCATATTTTTTTTTGTTATTGATTTGCCCCCTGTTTTTTTCCATCATCCCGCAACTCTAAATTATCATGAAATCAATCATTCATGCTTGCGCTGATACATTTGCGCCGACAAATTTGAGCGACGATCCGGGCTTTGATCGAACCGTACCGTTCCTGATTTGTCTCGCGCCTTCAGATCCTCCTTCACGCTTCGACAAGAAGCAAAATATTAAGCAATCGTTCCGACGGAGCTAAATTACTACTGGATAAAGAACGAATAGTAAATTTGGATTTCGAAACAAAAAAGAGAGGGGTGCAACACGAGGACTTCCCAGGGGGTCACCAATCCAAGTACTACTCTCGCCCAAACACGCTTAATTTCGAAGTTCTGATGGGATCCGGTGCATTAGTGCTGGTATGATCGCACCCGCCATGTTCCTTTCGCTTTATTCTTTTAAACCATCCCGTCCTGCGAAGCAGTGTGGCTTTTCTAGACCGAAATTCATTTTAAGCGTCAATTCAAGCATTTTTCTCTTACCCTTTTGATTATTTGCTTTCATATTTTTTTTTGTTATTGATTTGCCCCCTGTTTTTTTCCATCATCCCGCAACTCTAAATTATCATGAAATCAATCCTTCATGCTTGCGCTGATACATTTGCGCCGACAAATTTGAGCGACGATCCGGGCTTTGATCGAACCGTACCGTTCCTGATTTGTCTCGCGCCTTCAGATCCTCCTTCACGCTTCGACAAGAAGCAAAATATTAAGCAATCGTTCCGACGGAGCTAAATTACTACTGGATAAAGAACGAATAGGAAATTTGGATTTCGAAACAAAAAAGAGAGGGGTGCAACACGAGGACTTCCCAGGGGGTCACCAATCCAAGTACTACTCTCGCCCAAACACGCTTAATTTCGAAGTTCTGATGGGATCCGGTGCATTAGTGCTGGTATGATCGCACCCGCCATATTCCTTTCGCTTTATTCTTTTAAACTACCCCGTCCTGCGAAGCAGTGTGGCTTTTCTAGACCGAAATTCATTTTAAGCGTCAATTCAAGCATTTTCCTATTATCCTTTTATTTATTTGCTTTCATATTTTTTTTTTGTTATTGATTTGCCCCCTGTTTTTTTCCATCATCCCGCAACTCTAAATTATCATGAAATCAATCCTTCACGCTTGCGCTGATACATTTGCGCCGACAAATTTGAGCGACGATCCGGGCTTTGATCGAGCCGTACCGTTCCTGATTTGTCTCGCGCCTTCAGATCCTCCTTCACGCTTCGACAAGAAGCAAAATATTAAGCAATCGTTCCGACGGAGCTAAATTACTACAGGATAAAGAACGAATAGGAAATTTGGATTTCGAAACAAAAAAGAGAGGGGTGCAACACGAGGACTTCCCAGGGGGTCACCAATCCAAGTACTACTCTCGCCCAAACACGCTTAATTTCGAAGTTCTGATGGGATCCGGTGCATTAGTGCTGGTATGATCGCACCCGCCATATTCCTTTCGCTTTATTCTTTTAAACTACCTCGTCCTGCGAAGCAGTGTGGCTTTTCTAGACCGAATTTCATTTTAAGCGTCAATTCAAGCATTTTCCTATTATCCTTTTATTTATTTGCTTTCATATTTTTTTTTGTTATTGATTTGCCCCCTGTTTTTTTCCATCATCCCGCAACTCTAAATTATCATGAAATCAATCCTTCACGCTTGCGCTGATACATTTGCGCCGACAAATTTGAGCGACGATCCGGGCTTTGATCGAGCCGTACCGTTCCTGATTTGTCTCGCGCCTTCAGATCCTCCTTCACTCTTCGACAAGAAGCAAAATATTAAGCAATCGTTCCGACGGAGCTAAATTACTACAGGATAAAGAACGAATAGAAAATTTGAATTTCGAAACAAAAAAGAGAGGGGTGCAACAAGAGGAATTCCCAGGGGGTCACCCATCCTAGCACTACTCTCGCCCAAGCATGCTTAACTTCGGAGTTCTGATGGGATTCGGTGCATTAGTGCTGGTATGATCGCACCCGCCATGTTCCTTTCGCTTTATTCTTTTAAACTACCCCGTCCTGCGAAGCAGTGTGGCTTTTCTAGACCGAAATTCATTTTAAGCGTCAATTCAAGCATTTTCCTATTATCCTTTTATTTATTTGCTTTCATATTTTTTTTTTGCTATTGATTTGCCCCCTGTTTTTTTCCATCATCCCGCAACTCTAAATTATCATGAAATCAATCCTTCACGCTTGCGCTGATACATTTACGCCGACAAATTTGAGCGACGATCCGGGCTTTGATCGAGCCGTACCGTTCCTGATTTGTCTCGCGCCTTCAGATCCTCCTTCACGCTTCGACAAGAAGCAAAATATTATGCAATCGTTCCGACGGAGCTAAATTACTACTGGATAAAGAACGAATAGGAAATTTGGATTTCGAAACAAAAAAAAGAGGGGTGCAACAAGAGGAATTCCCAGGGGGTCACCCATCCTAGTACTACTGTCGCCCAAGCATGCTTAACTTCGGAGTTCTGATGGGATCCGGTGCATTAGTGCTGGTATGATCGCACCCGCCATGTTCCTTTCGCTTTATTCTTTTAAACCATCCCGTCCTGCGAAGCAGTGTGGCTTTTCTAGACCGAAATTCATTTTAAGCGTCAATTCAAGCATTTTTCTCTTACCCTTTTGTTTATTTGCTTTCATATTTTTTTTTGTTATTGATTTGCCCCCTGTTTTTTTCCATCATCCCGCAACTCTAAATTATCATGAAATCAATCCTTCATGCTTGCGCTGATACATTTGCGCCGACAAATTTGAGCGACGATCCGGGCTTTGATCGAACCGTACCGTTCCTGATTTGTCTCGCGCCTTCAGATCCTCCTTCACGCTTCGACAAGAAGCAAAATATTAAGCAATCGTTCCGACGGAGCTAAATTACTACAGGATAAAGAACGAATAGAAAATTTGAATTTCGAAACAAAAAAGAGAGGGGTGCAACAAGAGGAATTCCCAGGGGGTCACCCATCCTAGCACTACTCTCGCCCAAGCATGCTTAACTTCGGAGTTCTGATGGGATTCGGTGCATTAGTGCTGGTATGATCGCACCCGCCATGTTCCTTTCGCTTTATTCTTTTAAACTACCCCGTCCTGCGAAGCAGTGTGGCTTTTCTAGACCGAAATTCATTTTAAGCGTCAATTCAAGCATTTTCCTATTATCCTTTTATTTATTTGCTTTCATATTTTTTTTTTGCTATTGATTTGCCCCCTGTTTTTTTCCATCATCCCGCAACTCTAAATTATCATGAAATCAATCCTTCACGCTTGCGCTGATACATTTACGCCGACAAATTTGAGCGACGATCCGGGCTTTGATCGAGCCGTACTGTTCCTGATTTGTCTCGCGCCTTCAGATCCTCCTTCACGCTTCGACAAGAAGCAAAATATTATGCAATCGTTCCGACGGAGCTAAATTACTACTGGATAAAGAACGAATAGGAAATTTGGATTTCGAAACAAAAAAGAGAGGGGTGCAACACGAGGACTTCCCAGGGGGTCACCAATCCAAGTACTACTCTCGCCCAAACACGCTTAATTTCGAAGTTCTGATGGGATCCGGTGCATTAGTGCTGGTATGATCGCACCCGCCATATTCCTTTCGCTTTATTCTTTTAAACTACCCCGTCCTGCGAAACAGTGTGGCTTTTGTAGACCGAAATTCATTTTAAGCGTCAATTCAAGCATTTTCCTATTATCCTTTTATTTATTTGCTTTCATATTTTTTTTTTGCTATTGATTTGCCCCCTGTTTTTTTCCATCATCCCGCAACTCTAAATTATCATGAAATCAATCCTTCACGCTTGCGCTGATACATTTGCGCCGACAAATTTGAGCGACGATCCGGGCTTTGATCGAGCCGTACCGTTCCTGATTTGTCTCGCGCCTTCAGATCCTCCTTCACGCTTCGACAAGAAGCAAAATATTATGCAATCGTTCCGACGGAGCTAAATTACTACTGGATAAAGAACGAATAGGAAATTTGGATTTCGAAACAAAAAAAAGAGGGGTGCAACAAGAGGAATTCCCAGGGGGTCACCCATCCTAGTACTACTGTCGCCCAAGCATGCTTAACTTCGGAGTTCTGATGGGATCCGGTGCATTAGTGCTGGTATGATCGCACCCGCCATGTTCCTTTCGCTTTATTCTTTTAAACCATCCCGTCCTGCGAAGCAGTGTGGCTTTTCTAGACCGAAATTCATTTTAAGCGTCAATTCAAGCATTTTTCTCTTACCCTTTCGTTTATTTGCTTTCATATTTTTTTTTGTTATTGATTTGCCCCCTGTTTTTTTCCATCATCCCGCAACTCTAAATTATCATGAAATCAATCATTCATGCTTGCGCTGATACATTTGCGCCGACAAATTTGAGCGACGATCCGGGCTTTGATCGAACCGTACCGTTCCTGATTTGTCTCGCGCCTTCAGATCCTCCTTCACGCTTCGACAAGAAGCAAAATATTAAGCAATCGTTCCGACGGAGCTAAATTACTACTGGATAAAGAACGAATAGTAAATTTGGATTTCGAAACAAAAAAGAGAGGGGTGCAACACGAGGACTTCCCAGGGGGTCACCAATCCAAGTACTACTCTCGCCCAAACACGCTTAATTTCGAAGTTCTGATGGGATCCGGTGCATTAGTGCTGGTATGATCGCACCCGCCATGTTCCTTTCGCTTTATTCTTTTAAACCATCCCGTCCTGCGAAGCAGTGTGGCTTTTCTAGACCGAAATTCATTTTAAGCGTCAATTCAAGCATTTTTCTCTTACCCTTTTGATTATTTGCTTTCATATTTTTTTTTGTTATTGATTTGCCCCCTGTTTTTTTCCATCATCCCGCAACTCTAAATTATCATGAAATCAATCCTTCACGCTTGCGCTGATACATTTGCGCCGACAAATTTGAGCGGCGATCCGGGCTTTGATCGAACCGTACCGTTCCTGATTTGTCTCGCGCCTTCAGATCCTCCTTCACGCTTCGACAAGAAGCAAAATATTAAGCAATCGTTCCGACGGAGCTAAATTACTACAGGATAAAGAACGAATAGGAAATTTGGATTTCGAAACAAAAAAGAGAGGGGTGCAACACGAGGACTTCCCAGGGGGTCACCAATCCAAGTACTACTCTCGCCCAAACACGCTTAATTTCGAAGTTCTGATGGGATCCGGTGCATTAGTGCTGGTATGATCGCACCCGCCATATTCCTTTCGCTTTATTCTTTTAAACTACCCCGTCCTGCGAAGCAGTGTGGCTTTTCTAGACCGAAATTCATTTTAAGCGTCAATTCAAGCATTTTCCTATTATCCTTTTATTTATTTGCTTTCATATTTTTTTTTTGTTATTGATTTGCCCCCTGTTTTTTTCCATCATCCCGCAACTCTAAATTATCATGAAATCAATCCTTCACGCTTGCGCTGATACATTTGCGCCGACAAATTTGAGCGACGATCCGGGCTTTGATCGAGCCGTACCGTTCCTGATTTGTCTCGCGCCTTCAGATCCTCCTTCACGCTTCGACAAGAAGCAAAATATTAAGCAATCGTTCCGACGGAGCTAAATTACTACAGGATAAAGAACGAATAGGAAATTTGGATTTCGAAACAAAAAAGAGAGGGGTGCAACACGAGGACTTCCCAGGGGGTCACCAATCCAAGTACTACTCTCGCCCAAACACGCTTAATTTCGAAGTTCTGATGGGATCCGGTGCATTAGTGCTGGTATGATCGCACCCGCCATATTCCTTTCGCTTTATTCTTTTAAACTACCTCGTCCTGCGAAGCAGTGTGGCTTTTCTAGACCGAATTTCATTTTAAGCGTCAATTCAAGCATTTTCCTATTATCCTTTTATTTATTTGCTTTCATATTTTTTTTTGTTATTGATTTGCCCCCTGTTTTTTTCCATCATCCCGCAACTCTAAATTATCATGAAATCAATCCTTCACGCTTGCGCTGATACATTTGCGCCGACAAATTTGAGCGACGATCCGGGCTTTGATCGAGCCGTACCGTTCCTGATTTGTCTCGCGCCTTCAGATCCTCCTTCACTCTTCGACAAGAAGCAAAATATTAAGCAATCGTTCCGACGGAGCTAAATTACTACAGGATAAAGAACGAATAGAAAATTTGAATTTCGAAACAAAAAAGAGAGGGGTGCAACAAGAGGAATTCCCAGGGGGTCACCCATCCTAGCACTACTCTCGCCCAAGCATGCTTAACTTCGGAGTTCTGATGGGATTCGGTGCATTAGTGCTGGTATGATCGCACCCGCCATGTTCCTTTCGCTTTATTCTTTTAAACTACCCCGTCCTGCGAAGCAGTGTGGCTTTTCTAGACCGAAATTCATTTTAAGCGTCAATTCAAGCATTTTCCTATTATCCTTTTATTTATTTGCTTTCATATTTTTTTTTTGCTATTGATTTGCCCCCTGTTTTTTTCCATCATCCCGCAACTCTAAATTATCATGAAATCAATCCTTCACGCTTGCGCTGATACATTTACGCCGACAAATTTGAGCGACGATCCGGGCTTTGATCGAGCCGTACCGTTCCTGATTTGTCTCGCGCCTTCAGATCCTCCTTCACGCTTCGACAAGAAGCAAAATATTATGCAATCGTTCCGACGGAGCTAAATTACTACTGGATAAAGAACGAATAGGAAATTTGGATTTCGAAACAAAAAAAAGAGGGGTGCAACAAGAGGAATTCCCAGGGGGTCACCCATCCTAGTACTACTGTCGCCCAAGCATGCTTAACTTCGGAGTTCTGATGGGATCCGGTGCATTAGTGCTGGTATGATCGCACCCGCCATGTTCCTTTCGCTTTATTCTTTTAAACCATCCCGTCCTGCGAAGCAGTGTGGCTTTTCTAGACCGAAATTCATTTTAAGCGTCAATTCAAGCATTTTTCTCTTACCCTTTTGTTTATTTGCTTTCATATTTTTTTTTGTTATTGATTTGCCCCCTGTTTTTTTCCATCATCCCGCAACTCTAAATTATCATGAAATCAATCCTTCATGCTTGCGCTGATACATTTGCGCCGACAAATTTGAGCGACGATCCGGGCTTTGATCGAACCGTACCGTTCCTGATTTGTCTCGCGCCTTCAGATCCTCCTTCACGCTTCGACAAGAAGCAAAATATTAAGCAATCGTTCCGACGGAGCTAAATTACTACAGGATAAAGAACGAATAGAAAATTTGAATTTCGAAACAAAAAAGAGAGGGGTGCAACAAGAGGAATTCCTAGGGGGTCACCCATCCTAGCACTACTCTCGCCCAAGCATGCTTAACTTCGGAGTTCTGATGGGATTCGGTGCATTAGTGCTGGTATGATCGCACCCGCCATGTTCCTTTCGCTTTATTCTTTTAAACTACCCCGTCCTGCGAAGCAGTGTGGCTTTTCTAGACCGAAATTCATTTTAAGCGTCAATTCAAGCATTTTCCTATTATCCTTTTATTTATTTGCTTTCATATTTTTTTTTTGCTATTGATTTGCCCCCTGTTTTTTTCCATCATCCCGCAACTCTAAATTATCATGAAATCAATCCTTCACGCTTGCGCTGATACATTTACGCCGACAAATTTGAGCGACGATCCGGGCTTTGATCGAGCCGTACTGTTCCTGATTTGTCTCGCGCCTTCAGATCCTCCTTCACGCTTCGACAAGAAGCAAAATATTATGCAATCGTTCCGACGGAGCTAAATTACTACTGGATAAAGAACGAATAGGAAATTTGGATTTCGAAACAAAAAAGAGAGGGGTGCAACACGAGGACTTCCCAGGGGGTCACCAATCCAAGTACTACTCTCGCCCAAACACGCTTAATTTCGAAGTTCTGATGGGATCCGGTGCATTAGTGCTGGTATGATCGCACCCGCCATATTCCTTTCGCTTTATTCTTTTAAACTACCCCGTCCTGCGAAACAGTGTGGCTTTTGTAGACCGAAATTCATTTTAAGCGTCAATTCAAGCATTTTCCTATTATCCTTTTATTTATTTGCTTTCATATTTTTTTTTTGCTATTGATTTGCCCCCTGTTTTTTTCCATCATCCCGCAACTCTAAATTATCATGAAATCAATCCTTCACGCTTGCGCTGATACATTTGCGCCGACAAATTTGAGCGACGATCCGGGCTTTGATCGAGCCGTACCGTTCCTGATTTGTCTCGCGCCTTCAGATCCTCCTTCACGCTTCGACAAGAAGCAAAATATTATGCAATCGTTCCGACGGAGCTAAATTACTACTGGATAAAGAACGAATAGGAAATTTGGATTTCGAAACAAAAAAAAGAGGGGTGCAACAAGAGGAATTCCCAGGGGGTCACCCATCCTAGTACTACTGTCGCCCAAGCATGCTTAACTTCGGAGTTCTGATGGGATCCGGTGCATTAGTGCTGGTATGATCGCACCCGCCATGTTCCTTTCGCTTTATTCTTTTAAACCATCCCGTCCTGCGAAGCAGTGTGGCTTTTCTAGACCGAAATTCATTTTAAGCGTCAATTCAAGCATTTTTCTCTTACCCTTTCGTTTATTTGCTTTCATATTTTTTTTTGTTATTGATTTGCCCCCTGTTTTTTTCCATCATCCCGCAACTCTAAATTATCATGAAATCAATCATTCATGCTTGCGCTGATACATTTGCGCCGACAAATTTGAGCGACGATCCGGGCTTTGATCGAACCGTACCGTTCCTGATTTGTCTCGCGCCTTCAGATCCTCCTTCACGCTTCGACAAGAAGCAAAATATTAAGCAATCGTTCCGACGGAGCTAAATTACTACTGGATAAAGAACGAATAGTAAATTTGGATTTCGAAACAAAAAAGAGAGGGGTGCAACACGAGGACTTCCCAGGGGGTCACCAATCCAAGTACTACTCTCGCCCAAACACGCTTAATTTCGAAGTTCTGATGGGATCCGGTGCATTAGTGCTGGTATGATCGCACCCGCCATGTTCCTTTCGCTTTATTCTTTTAAACCATCCCGTCCTGCGAAGCAGTGTGGCTTTTCTAGACCGAAATTCATTTTAAGCGTCAATTCAAGCATTTTTCTCTTACCCTTTTGATTATTTGCTTTCATATTTTTTTTTGTTATTGATTTGCCCCCTGTTTTTTTCCATCATCCCGCAACTCTAAATTATCATGAAATCAATCCTTCATGCTTGCGCTGATACATTTGCGCCGACAAATTTGAGCGACGATCCGGGCTTTGATCGAACCGTACCGTTCCTGATTTGTCTCGCGCCTTCAGATCCTCCTTCACGCTTCGACAAGAAGCAAAATATTAAGCAATCGTTCCGACAGAGCTAAATTACTACAGGATAAAGAACGAATAGGAAATTTGGATTTCGAAACAAAAAAGAGAGGGGTGCAACACGAGGACTTCCCAGGGGGTCACCAATCCAAGTACTACTCTCGCCCAAACACGCTTAATTTCGAAGTTCTGATGGGATCCGGTGCATTAGTGCTGGTATGATCGCACCCGCCATATTTCTTTCGCTTTATTCTTTTAAACTACCCCGTCCTGCGAAGCAGTGTGGCTTTTCTAGACCGAAATTCATTTTAAGCGTCAATTCAAGCATTTTCCTATTATCCTTTTATTTATTTGCTTTCATAATTTTTTTTGTTATTGATTTGCCCCCTGTTTTTTTCCATCATCCCGCAACTCTACATTATCATGAAATCAATCCTTCACGCTTGCGCTGATACATTTGCGCCGACAAATTTGAGCAACGATCCGGGCTTTGATCGAGCCGTACCGTTCCTGATTTGTCTCGCGCCTTCAGATCCTCCTTCACGCTTCGACAAGAAGCAAAATATTAAGCAATCGTTCCGACGGAGCTAAATTACTACAGGATAAAGAACGAATAGAAAATTTGAATTTCGAAACAAAAAAGAGAGGGGTGCAACAAGAGGAATTCCCAGGGGGTCACCCATCCTAGCACTACTCTCGCCCAAGCATGCTTAACTTCGGAGTTCTGATGGGATTCGGTGCATTAGTGCTGGTATGATCGCACCCGCCATGTTCCTTTCGCTTTATTCTTTTAAACTACCCCGTCCTGCGAAGCAGTGTGGCTTTTCTAGACCGAAATTCATTTTAAGCGTCAATTCAAGCATTTTCCTATTATCCTTTTATTTATTTGCTTTCATATTTTTTTTTTGCTATTGATTTGCCCCCTGTTTTTTTCCATCATCCCGCAACTCTAAATTATCATGAAATCAATCCTTCACGCTTGCGCTGATACATTTACGCCGACAAATTTGAGCGACGATCCGGGCTTTGATCGAGCCGTACCGTTCCTGATTTGTCTCGCGCCTTCAGATCCTCCTTCACGCTTCGACAAGAAGCAAAATATTATGCAATCGTTCCGACGGAGCTAAATTACTACTGGATAAAGAACGAATAGGAAATTTGGATTTCGAAACAAAAAAAAGAGGGGTGCAACAAGAGGAATTCCCAGGGGGTCACCCATCCTAGTACTACTGTCGCCCAAGCATGCTTAACTTCGGAGTTCTGATGGGATCCGGTGCATTAGTGCTGGTATGATCGCACCCGCCATGTTCCTTTCGCTTTATTCTTTTAAACCATCCCGTCCTGCGAAGCAGTGTGGCTTTTCTAGACCGAAATTCATTTTAAGCGTCAATTCAAGCATTTTTCTCTTACCCTTTCGTTTATTTGCTTTCATATTTTTTTTTGTTATTGATTTGCCCCCTGTTTTTTTCCATCATCCCGCAACTCTAAATTATCATGAAATCAATCATTCATGCTTGCGCTGATACATTTGCGCCGACAAATTTGAGCGACGATCCGGGCTTTGATCGAACCGTACCGTTCCTGATTTGTCTCGCGCCTTCAGATCCTCCTTCACGCTTCGACAAGAAGCAAAATATTAAGCAATCGTTCCGACGGAGCTAAATTACTACTGGATAAAGAACGAATAGTAAATTTGGATTTCGAAACAAAAAAGAGAGGGGTGCAACACGAGGACTTCCCAGGGGGTCACCAATCCAAGTACTACTCTCGCCCAAACACGCTTAATTTCGAAGTTCTGATGGGATCCGGTGCATTAGTGCTGGTATGATCGCACCCGCCATGTTCCTTTCGCTTTATTCTTTTAAACCATCCCGTCCTGCGAAGCAGTGTGGCTTTTCTAGACCGAAATTCATTTTAAGCGTCAATTCAAGCATTTTTCTCTTACCCTTTTGATTATTTGCTTTCATATTTTTTTTTGTTATTGATTTGCCCCCTGTTTTTTTCCATCATCCCGCAACTCTAAATTATCATGAAATCAATCCTTCATGCTTGCGCTGATACATTTGCGCCGACAAATTTGAGCGACGATCCGGGCTTTGATCGAACCGTACCGTTCCTGATTTGTCTCGCGCCTTCAGATCCTCCTTCACGCTTCGACAAGAAGCAAAATATTAAGCAATCGTTCCGACGGAGCTAAATTACTACTGGATAAAGAACGAATAGGAAATTTGGATTTCGAAACAAAAAAGAGAGGGGTGCAACACGAGGACTTCCCAGGGGGTCACCAATCCAAGTACTACTCTCGCCCAAACACGCTTAATTTCGAAGTTCTGATGGGATCCGGTGCATTAGTGCTGGTATGATCGCACCCGCCATATTCCTTTCGCTTTATTCTTTTAAACTACCCCGTCCTGCGAAGCAGTGTGGCTTTTCTAGACCGAAATTCATTTTAAGCGTCAATTCAAGCATTTTCCTATTATCCTTTTATTTATTTGCTTTCATATTTTTTTTTTGTTATTGATTTGCCCCCTGTTTTTTTCCATCATCCCGCAACTCTAAATTATCATGAAATCAATCCTTCACGCTTGCGCTGATACATTTGCGCCGACAAATTTGAGCGACGATCCGGGCTTTGATCGAGCCGTACCGTTCCTGATTTGTCTCGCGCCTTCAGATCCTCCTTCACGCTTCGACAAGAAGCAAAATATTAAGCAATCGTTCCGACGGAGCTAAATTACTACAGGATAAAGAACGAATAGGAAATTTGGATTTCGAAACAAAAAAGAGAGGGGTGCAACACGAGGACTTCCCAGGGGGTCACCAATCCAAGTACTACTCTCGCCCAAACACGCTTAATTTCGAAGTTCTGATGGGATCCGGTGCATTAGTGCTGGTATGATCGCACCCGCCATATTCCTTTCGCTTTATTCTTTTAAACTACCTCGTCCTGCGAAGCAGTGTGGCTTTTCTAGACCGAATTTCATTTTAAGCGTCAATTCAAGCATTTTCCTATTATCCTTTTATTTATTTGCTTTCATATTTTTTTTTGTTATTGATTTGCCCCCTGTTTTTTTCCATCATCCCGCAACTCTAAATTATCATGAAATCAATCCTTCACGCTTGCGCTGATACATTTGCGCCGACAAATTTGAGCGACGATCCGGGCTTTGATCGAGCCGTACCGTTCCTGATTTGTCTCGCGCCTTCAGATCCTCCTTCACGCTTCGACAAGAAGCAAAATATTAAGCAATCGTTCCGACGGAGCTAAATTACTACAGGATAAAGAACGAATAGAAAATTTGAATTTCGAAACAAAAAAGAGAGGGGTGCAACAAGAGGAATTCCCAGGGGGTCACCCATCCTAGCACTACTCTCGCCCAAGCATGCTTAACTTCGGAGTTCTGATGGGATTCGGTGCATTAGTGCTGGTATGATCGCACCCGCCATGTTCCTTTCGCTTTATTCTTTTAAACTACCCCGTCCTGCGAAGCAGTGTGGCTTTTCTAGACCGAAATTCATTTTAAGCGTCAATTCAAGCATTTTCCTATTATCCTTTTATTTATTTGCTTTCATATTTTTTTTTTGCTATTGATTTGCCCCCTGTTTTTTTCCATCATCCCGCAACTCTAAATTATCATGAAATCAATCCTTCACGCTTGCGCTGATACATTTACGCCGACAAATTTGAGCGACGATCCGGGCTTTGATCGAGCCGTACCGTTCCTGATTTGTCTCGCGCCTTCAGATCCTCCTTCACGCTTCGACAAGAAGCAAAATATTATGCAATCGTTCCGACGGAGCTAAATTACTACTGGATAAAGAACGAATAGGAAATTTGGATTTCGAAACAAAAAAAAGAGGGGTGCAACAAGAGGAATTCCCAGGGGGTCACCCATCCTAGTACTACTGTCGCCCAAGCATGCTTAACTTCGGAGTTCTGATGGGATCCGGTGCATTAGTGCTGGTATGATCGCACCCGCCATGTTCCTTTCGCTTTATTCTTTTAAACCATCCCGTCCTGCGAAGCAGTGTGGCTTTTCTAGACCGAAATTCATTTTAAGCGTCAATTCAAGCATTTTTCTCTTACCCTTTTGTTTATTTGCTTTCATATTTTTTTTTGTTATTGATTTGCCCCCTGTTTTTTTCCATCATCCCGCAACTCTAAATTATCATGAAATCAATCCTTCATGCTTGCGCTGATACATTTGCGCCGACAAATTTGAGCGACGATCCGGGCTTTGATCGAACCGTACCGTTCCTGATTTGTCTCGCGCCTTCAGATCCTCCTTCACGCTTCGACAAGAAGCAAAATATTAAGCAATCGTTCCGACGGAGCTAAATTACTACAGGATAAAGAACGAATAGAAAATTTGAATTTCGAAACAAAAAAGAGAGGGGTGCAACAAGAGGAATTCCCAGGGGGTCACCCATCCTAGCACTACTCTCGCCCAAGCATGCTTAACTTCGGAGTTCTGATGGGATTCGGTGCATTAGTGCTGGTATGATCGCACCCGCCATGTTCCTTTCGCTTTATTCTTTTAAACTACCCCGTCCTGCGAAGCAGTGTGGCTTTTCTAGACCGAAATTCATTTTAAGCGTCAATTCAAGCATTTTCCTATTATCCTTTTATTTATTTGCTTTCATATTTTTTTTTTGCTATTGATTTGCCCCCTGTTTTTTTCCATCATCCCGCAACTCTAAATTATCATGAAATCAATCCTTCACGCTTGCGCTGATACATTTACGCCGACAAATTTGAGCGACGATCCGGGCTTTGATCGAGCCGTACTGTTCCTGATTTGTCTCGCGCCTTCAGATCCTCCTTCACGCTTCGACAAGAAGCAAAATATTATGCAATCGTTCCGACGGAGCTAAATTACTACTGGATAAAGAACGAATAGGAAATTTGGATTTCGAAACAAAAAAGAGAGGGGTGCAACACGAGGACTTCCCAGGGGGTCACCAATCCAAGTACTACTCTCGCCCAAACACGCTTAATTTCGAAGTTCTGATGGGATCCGGTGCATTAGTGCTGGTATGATCGCACCCGCCATATTCCTTTCGCTTTATTCTTTTAAACTACCCCGTCCTGCGAAACAGTGTGGCTTTTGTAGACCGAAATTCATTTTAAGCGTCAATTCAAGCATTTTCCTATTATCCTTTTATTTATTTGCTTTCATATTTTTTTTTTGCTATTGATTTGCCCCCTGTTTTTTTCCATCATCCCGCAACTCTAAATTATCATGAAATCAATCCTTCACGCTTGCGCTGATACATTTGCGCCGACAAATTTGAGCGACGATCCGGGCTTTGATCGAGCCGTACCGTTCCTGATTTGTCTCGCGCCTTCAGATCCTCCTTCACGCTTCGACAAGAAGCAAAATATTATGCAATCGTTCCGACGGAGCTAAATTACTACTGGATAAAGAACGAATAGGAAATTTGGATTTCGAAACAAAAAAAAGAGGGGTGCAACAAGAGGAATTCCCAGGGGGTCACCCATCCTAGTACTACTGTCGCCCAAGCATGCTTAACTTCGGAGTTCTGATGGGATCCGGTGCATTAGTGCTGGTATGATCGCACCCGCCATGTTCCTTTCGCTTTATTCTTTTAAACCATCCCGTCCTGCGAAGCAGTGTGGCTTTTCTAGACCGAAATTCATTTTAAGCGTCAATTCAAGCATTTTTCTCTTACCCTTTCGTTTATTTGCTTTCATATTTTTTTTTGTTATTGATTTGCCCCCTGTTTTTTTCCATCATCCCGCAACTCTAAATTATCATGAAATCAATCATTCATGCTTGCGCTGATACATTTGCGCCGACAAATTTGAGCGACGATCCGGGCTTTGATCGAACCGTACCGTTCCTGATTTGTCTCGCGCCTTCAGATCCTCCTTCACGCTTCGACAAGAAGCAAAATATTAAGCAATCGTTCCGACGGAGCTAAATTACTACTGGATAAAGAACGAATAGTAAATTTGGATTTCGAAACAAAAAAGAGAGGGGTGCAACACGAGGACTTCCCAGGGGGTCACCAATCCAAGTACTACTCTCGCCCAAACACGCTTAATTTCGAAGTTCTGATGGGATCCGGTGCATTAGTGCTGGTATGATCGCACCCGCCATGTTCCTTTCGCTTTATTCTTTTAAACCATCCCGTCCTGCGAAGCAGTGTGGCTTTTCTAGACCGAAATTCATTTTAAGCGTCAATTCAAGCATTTTTCTCTTACCCTTTTGATTATTTGCTTTCATATTTTTTTTTGTTATTGATTTGCCCCCTGTTTTTTTCCATCATCCCGCAACTCTAAATTATCATGAAATCAATCCTTCATGCTTGCGCTGATACATTTGCGCCGACAAATTTGAGCGACGATCCGGGCTTTGATCGAACCGTACCGTTCCTGATTTGTCTCGCGCCTTCAGATCCTCCTTCACGCTTCGACAAGAAGCAAAATATTAAGCAATCGTTCCGACAGAGCTAAATTACTACAGGATAAAGAACGAATAGGAAATTTGGATTTCGAAACAAAAAAGAGAGGGGTGCAACACGAGGACTTCCCAGGGGGTCACCAATCCAAGTACTACTCTCGCCCAAACACGCTTAATTTCGAAGTTCTGATGGGATCCGGTGCATTAGTGCTGGTATGATCGCACCCGCCATATTTCTTTCGCTTTATTCTTTTAAACTACCCCGTCCTGCGAAGCAGTGTGGCTTTTCTAGACCGAAATTCATTTTAAGCGTCAATTCAAGCATTTTCCTATTATCCTTTTATTTATTTGCTTTCATAATTTTTTTTGTTATTGATTTGCCCCCTGTTTTTTTCCATCATCCCGCAACTCTACATTATCATGAAATCAATCCTTCACGCTTGCGCTGATACATTTGCGCCGACAAATTTGAGCAACGATCCGGGCTTTGATCGAGCCGTACCGTTCCTGATTTGTCTCGCGCCTTCAGATCCTCCTTCACGCTTCGACAAGAAGCAAAATATTAAGCAATCGTTCCGACGGAGCTAAATTACTACAGGATAAAGAACGAATAGAAAATTTGAATTTCGAAACAAAAAAGAGAGGGGTGCAACAAGAGGAATTCCCAGGGGGTCACCCATCCTAGCACTACTCTCGCCCAAGCATGCTTAACTTCGGAGTTCTGATGGGATTCGGTGCATTAGTGCTGGTATGATCGCACCCGCCATGTTCCTTTCGCTTTATTCTTTTAAACTACCCCGTCCTGCGAAGCAGTGTGGCTTTTCTAGACCGAAATTCATTTTAAGCGTCAATTCAAGCATTTTCCTATTATCCTTTTATTTATTTGCTTTCATATTTTTTTTTTGCTATTGATTTGCCCCCTGTTTTTTTCCATCATCCCGCAACTCTAAATTATCATGAAATCAATCCTTCACGCTTGCGCTGATACATTTACGCCGACAAATTTGAGCGACGATCCGGGCTTTGATCGAGCCGTACCGTTCCTGATTTGTCTCGCGCCTTCAGATCCTCCTTCACGCTTCGACAAGAAGCAAAATATTATGCAATCGTTCCGACGGAGCTAAATTACTACTGGATAAAGAACGAATAGGAAATTTGGATTTCGAAACAAAAAAAAGAGGGGTGCAACAAGAGGAATTCCCAGGGGGTCACCCATCCTAGTACTACTGTCGCCCAAGCATGCTTAACTTCGGAGTTCTGATGGGATCCGGTGCATTAGTGCTGGTATGATCGCACCCGCCATGTTCCTTTCGCTTTATTCTTTTAAACCATCCCGTCCTGCGAAGCAGTGTGGCTTTTCTAGACCGAAATTCATTTTAAGCGTCAATTCAAGCATTTTTCTCTTACCCTTTCGTTTATTTGCTTTCATATTTTTTTTTGTTATTGATTTGCCCCCTGTTTTTTTCCATCATCCCGCAACTCTAAATTATCATGAAATCAATCATTCATGCTTGCGCTGATACATTTGCGCCGACAAATTTGAGCGACGATCCGGGCTTTGATCGAACCGTACCGTTCCTGATTTGTCTCGCGCCTTCAGATCCTCCTTCACGCTTCGACAAGAAGCAAAATATTAAGCAATCGTTCCGACGGAGCTAAATTACTACTGGATAAAGAACGAATAGTAAATTTGGATTTCGAAACAAAAAAGAGAGGGGTGCAACACGAGGACTTCCCAGGGGGTCACCAATCCAAGTACTACTCTCGCCCAAACACGCTTAATTTCGAAGTTCTGATGGGATCCGGTGCATTAGTGCTGGTATGATCGCACCCGCCATGTTCCTTTCGCTTTATTCTTTTAAACCATCCCGTCCTGCGAAGCAGTGTGGCTTTTCTAGACCGAAATTCATTTTAAGCGTCAATTCAAGCATTTTTCTCTTACCCTTTTGATTATTTGCTTTCATATTTTTTTTTGTTATTGATTTGCCCCCTGTTTTTTTCCATCATCCCGCAACTCTAAATTATCATGAAATCAATCCTTCATGCTTGCGCTGATACATTTGCGCCGACAAATTTGAGCGACGATCCGGGCTTTGATCGAACCGTACCGTTCCTGATTTGTCTCGCGCCTTCAGATCCTCCTTCACGCTTCGACAAGAAGCAAAATATTAAGCAATCGTTCCGACGGAGCTAAATTACTACTGGATAAAGAACGAATAGGAAATTTGGATTTCGAAACAAAAAAGAGAGGGGTGCAACACGAGGACTTCCCAGGGGGTCACCAATCCAAGTACTACTCTCGCCCAAACACGCTTAATTTCGAAGTTCTGATGGGATCCGGTGCATTAGTGCTGGTATGATCGCACCCGCCATATTCCTTTCGCTTTATTCTTTTAAACTACCCCGTCCTGCGAAGCAGTGTGGCTTTTCTAGACCGAAATTCATTTTAAGCGTCAATTCAAGCATTTTCCTATTATCCTTTTATTTATTTGCTTTCATATTTTTTTTTTGTTATTGATTTGCCCCCTGTTTTTTTCCATCATCCCGCAACTCTAAATTATCATGAAATCAATCCTTCACGCTTGCGCTGATACATTTGCGCCGACAAATTTGAGCGACGATCCGGGCTTTGATCGAGCCGTACCGTTCCTGATTTGTCTCGCGCCTTCAGATCCTCCTTCACGCTTCGACAAGAAGCAAAATATTAAGCAATCGTTCCGACGGAGCTAAATTACTACAGGATAAAGAACGAATAGGAAATTTGGATTTCGAAACAAAAAAGAGAGGGGTGCAACACGAGGACTTCCCAGGGGGTCACCAATCCAAGTACTACTCTCGCCCAAACACGCTTAATTTCGAAGTTCTGATGGGATCCGGTGCATTAGTGCTGGTATGATCGCACCCGCCATATTCCTTTCGCTTTATTCTTTTAAACTACCTCGTCCTGCGAAGCAGTGTGGCTTTTCTAGACCGAATTTCATTTTAAGCGTCAATTCAAGCATTTTCCTATTATCCTTTTATTTATTTGCTTTCATATTTTTTTTTGTTATTGATTTGCCCCCTGTTTTTTTCCATCATCCCGCAACTCTAAATTATCATGAAATCAATCCTTCACGCTTGCGCTGATACATTTGCGCCGACAAATTTGAGCGACGATCCGGGCTTTGATCGAGCCGTACCGTTCCTGATTTGTCTCGCGCCTTCAGATCCTCCTTCACGCTTCGACAAGAAGCAAAATATTAAGCAATCGTTCCGACGGAGCTAAATTACTACAGGATAAAGAACGAATAGAAAATTTGAATTTCGAAACAAAAAAGAGAGGGGTGCAACAAGAGGAATTCCCAGGGGGTCACCCATCCTAGCACTACTCTCGCCCAAGCATGCTTAACTTCGGAGTTCTGATGGGATTCGGTGCATTAGTGCTGGTATGATCGCACCCGCCATGTTCCTTTCGCTTTATTCTTTTAAACTACCCCGTCCTGCGAAGCAGTGTGGCTTTTCTAGACCGAAATTCATTTTAAGCGTCAATTCAAGCATTTTCCTATTATCCTTTTATTTATTTGCTTTCATATTTTTTTTTTGCTATTGATTTGCCCCCTGTTTTTTTCCATCATCCCGCAACTCTAAATTATCATGAAATCAATCCTTCACGCTTGCGCTGATACATTTACGCCGACAAATTTGAGCGACGATCCGGGCTTTGATCGAGCCGTACCGTTCCTGATTTGTCTCGCGCCTTCAGATCCTCCTTCACGCTTCGACAAGAAGCAAAATATTATGCAATCGTTCCGACGGAGCTAAATTACTACTGGATAAAGAACGAATAGGAAATTTGGATTTCGAAACAAAAAAAAGAGGGGTGCAACAAGAGGAATTCCCAGGGGGTCACCCATCCTAGTACTACTGTCGCCCAAGCATGCTTAACTTCGGAGTTCTGATGGGATCCGGTGCATTAGTGCTGGTATGATCGCACCCGCCATGTTCCTTTCGCTTTATTCTTTTAAACCATCCCGTCCTGCGAAGCAGTGTGGCTTTTCTAGACCGAAATTCATTTTAAGCGTCAATTCAAGCATTTTTCTCTTACCCTTTTGTTTATTTGCTTTCATATTTTTTTTTGTTATTGATTTGCCCCCTGTTTTTTTCCATCATCCCGCAACTCTAAATTATCATGAAATCAATCCTTCATGCTTGCGCTGATACATTTGCGCCGACAAATTTGAGCGACGATCCGGGCTTTGATCGAACCGTACCGTTCCTGATTTGTCTCGCGCCTTCAGATCCTCCTTCACGCTTCGACAAGAAGCAAAATATTAAGCAATCGTTCCGACGGAGCTAAATTACTACAGGATAAAGAACGAATAGAAAATTTGAATTTCGAAACAAAAAAGAGAGGGGTGCAACAAGAGGAATTCCCAGGGGGTCACCCATCCTAGCACTACTCTCGCCCAAGCATGCTTAACTTCGGAGTTCTGATGGGATTCGGTGCATTAGTGCTGGTATGATCGCACCCGCCATGTTCCTTTCGCTTTATTCTTTTAAACTACCCCGTCCTGCGAAGCAGTGTGGCTTTTCTAGACCGAAATTCATTTTAAGCGTCAATTCAAGCATTTTCCTATTATCCTTTTATTTATTTGCTTTCATATTTTTTTTTTGCTATTGATTTGCCCCCTGTTTTTTTCCATCATCCCGCAACTCTAAATTATCATGAAATCAATCCTTCACGCTTGCGCTGATACATTTACGCCGACAAATTTGAGCGACGATCCGGGCTTTGATCGAGCCGTACTGTTCCTGATTTGTCTCGCGCCTTCAGATCCTCCTTCACGCTTCGACAAGAAGCAAAATATTATGCAATCGTTCCGACGGAGCTAAATTACTACTGGATAAAGAACGAATAGGAAATTTGGATTTCGAAACAAAAAAGAGAGGGGTGCAACACGAGGACTTCCCAGGGGGTCACCAATCCAAGTACTACTCTCGCCCAAACACGCTTAATTTCGAAGTTCTGATGGGATCCGGTGCATTAGTGCTGGTATGATCGCACCCGCCATATTCCTTTCGCTTTATTCTTTTAAACTACCCCGTCCTGCGAAACAGTGTGGCTTTTGTAGACCGAAATTCATTTTAAGCGTCAATTCAAGCATTTTCCTATTATCCTTTTATTTATTTGCTTTCATATTTTTTTTTTGCTATTGATTTGCCCCCTGTTTTTTTCCATCATCCCGCAACTCTAAATTATCATGAAATCAATCCTTCACGCTTGCGCTGATACATTTGCGCCGACAAATTTGAGCGACGATCCGGGCTTTGATCGAGCCGTACCGTTCCTGATTTGTCTCGCGCCTTCAGATCCTCCTTCACGCTTCGACAAGAAGCAAAATATTATGCAATCGTTCCGACGGAGCTAAATTACTACTGGATAAAGAACGAATAGGAAATTTGGATTTCGAAACAAAAAAAAGAGGGGTGCAACAAGAGGAATTCCCAGGGGGTCACCCATCCTAGTACTACTGTCGCCCAAGCATGCTTAACTTCGGAGTTCTGATGGGATCCGGTGCATTAGTGCTGGTATGATCGCACCCGCCATGTTCCTTTCGCTTTATTCTTTTAAACCATCCCGTCCTGCGAAGCAGTGTGGCTTTTCTAGACCGAAATTCATTTTAAGCGTCAATTCAAGCATTTTTCTCTTACCCTTTCGTTTATTTGCTTTCATATTTTTTTTTGTTATTGATTTGCCCCCTGTTTTTTTCCATCATCCCGCAACTCTAAATTATCATGAAATCAATCATTCATGCTTGCGCTGATACATTTGCGCCGACAAATTTGAGCGACGATCCGGGCTTTGATCGAACCGTACCGTTCCTGATTTGTCTCGCGCCTTCAGATCCTCCTTCACGCTTCGACAAGAAGCAAAATATTAAGCAATCGTTCCGACGGAGCTAAATTACTACTGGATAAAGAACGAATAGTAAATTTGGATTTCGAAACAAAAAAGAGAGGGGTGCAACACGAGGACTTCCCAGGGGGTCACCAATCCAAGTACTACTCTCGCCCAAACACGCTTAATTTCGAAGTTCTGATGGGATCCGGTGCATTAGTGCTGGTATGATCGCACCCGCCATGTTCCTTTCGCTTTATTCTTTTAAACCATCCCGTCCTGCGAAGCAGTGTGGCTTTTCTAGACCGAAATTCATTTTAAGCGTCAATTCAAGCATTTTTCTCTTACCCTTTTGATTATTTGCTTTCATATTTTTTTTTGTTATTGATTTGCCCCCTGTTTTTTTCCATCATCCCGCAACTCTAAATTATCATGAAATCAATCCTTCATGCTTGCGCTGATACATTTGCGCCGACAAATTTGAGCGACGATCCGGGCTTTGATCGAACCGTACCGTTCCTGATTTGTCTCGCGCCTTCAGATCCTCCTTCACGCTTCGACAAGAAGCAAAATATTAAGCAATCGTTCCGACAGAGCTAAATTACTACAGGATAAAGAACGAATAGGAAATTTGGATTTCGAAACAAAAAAGAGAGGGGTGCAACACGAGGACTTCCCAGGGGGTCACCAATCCAAGTACTACTCTCGCCCAAACACGCTTAATTTCGAAGTTCTGATGGGATCCGGTGCATTAGTGCTGGTATGATCGCACCCGCCATATTTCTTTCGCTTTATTCTTTTAAACTACCCCGTCCTGCGAAGCAGTGTGGCTTTTCTAGACCGAAATTCATTTTAAGCGTCAATTCAAGCATTTTCCTATTATCCTTTTATTTATTTGCTTTCATAATTTTTTTTGTTATTGATTTGCCCCCTGTTTTTTTCCATCATCCCGCAACTCTACATTATCATGAAATCAATCCTTCACGCTTGCGCTGATACATTTGCGCCGACAAATTTGAGCAACGATCCGGGCTTTGATCGAGCCGTACCGTTCCTGATTTGTCTCGCGCCTTCAGATCCTCCTTCACGCTTCGACAAGAAGCAAAATATTAAGCAATCGTTCCGACGGAGCTAAATTACTACAGGATAAAGAACGAATAGAAAATTTGAATTTCGAAACAAAAAAGAGAGGGGTGCAACAAGAGGAATTCCCAGGGGGTCACCCATCCTAGCACTACTCTCGCCCAAGCATGCTTAACTTCGGAGTTCTGATGGGATTCGGTGCATTAGTGCTGGTATGATCGCACCCGCCATGTTCCTTTCGCTTTATTCTTTTAAACTACCCCGTCCTGCGAAGCAGTGTGGCTTTTCTAGACCGAAATTCATTTTAAGCGTCAATTCAAGCATTTTCCTATTATCCTTTTATTTATTTGCTTTCATATTTTTTTTTTGCTATTGATTTGCCCCCTGTTTTTTTCCATCATCCCGCAACTCTAAATTATCATGAAATCAATCCTTCACGCTTGCGCTGATACATTTACGCCGACAAATTTGAGCGACGATCCGGGCTTTGATCGAGCCGTACCGTTCCTGATTTGTCTCGCGCCTTCAGATCCTCCTTCACGCTTCGACAAGAAGCAAAATATTATGCAATCGTTCCGACGGAGCTAAATTACTACTGGATAAAGAACGAATAGGAAATTTGGATTTCGAAACAAAAAAAAGAGGGGTGCAACAAGAGGAATTCCCAGGGGGTCACCCATCCTAGTACTACTGTCGCCCAAGCATGCTTAACTTCGGAGTTCTGATGGGATCCGGTGCATTAGTGCTGGTATGATCGCACCCGCCATGTTCCTTTCGCTTTATTCTTTTAAACCATCCCGTCCTGCGAAGCAGTGTGGCTTTTCTAGACCGAAATTCATTTTAAGCGTCAATTCAAGCATTTTTCTCTTACCCTTTCGTTTATTTGCTTTCATATTTTTTTTTGTTATTGATTTGCCCCCTGTTTTTTTCCATCATCCCGCAACTCTAAATTATCATGAAATCAATCATTCATGCTTGCGCTGATACATTTGCGCCGACAAATTTGAGCGACGATCCGGGCTTTGATCGAACCGTACCGTTCCTGATTTGTCTCGCGCCTTCAGATCCTCCTTCACGCTTCGACAAGAAGCAAAATATTAAGCAATCGTTCCGACGGAGCTAAATTACTACTGGATAAAGAACGAATAGTAAATTTGGATTTCGAAACAAAAAAGAGAGGGGTGCAACACGAGGACTTCCCAGGGGGTCACCAATCCAAGTACTACTCTCGCCCAAACACGCTTAATTTCGAAGTTCTGATGGGATCCGGTGCATTAGTGCTGGTATGATCGCACCCGCCATGTTCCTTTCGCTTTATTCTTTTAAACCATCCCGTCCTGCGAAGCAGTGTGGCTTTTCTAGACCGAAATTCATTTTAAGCGTCAATTCAAGCATTTTTCTCTTACCCTTTTGATTATTTGCTTTCATATTTTTTTTTGTTATTGATTTGCCCCCTGTTTTTTTCCATCATCCCGCAACTCTAAATTATCATGAAATCAATCCTTCATGCTTGCGCTGATACATTTGCGCCGACAAATTTGAGCGACGATCCGGGCTTTGATCGAACCGTACCGTTCCTGATTTGTCTCGCGCCTTCAGATCCTCCTTCACGCTTCGACAAGAAGCAAAATATTAAGCAATCGTTCCGACGGAGCTAAATTACTACTGGATAAAGAACGAATAGGAAATTTGGATTTCGAAACAAAAAAGAGAGGGGTGCAACACGAGGACTTCCCAGGGGGTCACCAATCCAAGTACTACTCTCGCCCAAACACGCTTAATTTCGAAGTTCTGATGGGATCCGGTGCATTAGTGCTGGTATGATCGCACCCGCCATATTCCTTTCGCTTTATTCTTTTAAACTACCCCGTCCTGCGAAGCAGTGTGGCTTTTCTAGACCGAAATTCATTTTAAGCGTCAATTCAAGCATTTTTCTCTTACCCTTTTGATTATTTGCTTTCATATTTTTTTTTGTTATTGATTTGCCCCCTGTTTTTTTCCATCATCCCGCAACTCTAAATTATCATGAAATCAATCCTTCATGCTTGCGCTGATACATTTGCGCCGACAAATTTGAGCGACGATCCGGGCTTTGATCGAACCGTACCGTTCCTGATTTGTCTCGCGCCTTCAGATCCTCCTTCACGCTTCGACAAGAAGCAAAATATTAAGCAATCGTTCCGACAGAGCTAAATTACTACAGGATAAAGAACGAATAGGAAATTTGGATTTCGAAACAAAAAAGAGAGGGGTGCAACACGAGGACTTCCCAGGGGGTCACCAATCCAAGTACTACTCTCGCCCAAACACGCTTAATTTCGAAGTTCTGATGGGATCCGGTGCATTAGTGCTGGTATGATCGCACCCGCCATATTTCTTTCGCTTTATTCTTTTAAACTACCCCGTCCTGCGAAGCAGTGTGGCTTTTCTAGACCGAAATTCATTTTTAGCGTCAATTCAAGCATTTTCCTATTATCCTTTTATTTATTTGCTTTCATAATTTTTTTTGTTATTGATTTGCCCCCTGTTTTTTTCCATCATCCCGCAACTCTACATTATCATGAAATCAATCCTTCACGCTTGCGCTGATACATTTGCGCCGACAAATTTGAGCAACGATCCGGGCTTTGATCGAGCCGTACCGTTCCTGATTTGTCTCGCGCCTTCAGATCCTCCTTCACGCTTCGACAAGAAGCAAAATATTAAGCAATCGTTCCGACGGAGCTAAATTACTACAGGATAAAGAACGAATAGAAAATTTGAATTTCGAAACAAAAAAGAGAGGGGTGCAACAAGAGGAATTCCCAGGGGGTCACCCATCCTAGCACTACTCTCGCCCAAGCATGCTTAACTTCGGAGTTCTGATGGGATTCGGTGCATTAGTGCTGGTATGATCGCACCCGCCATGTTCCTTTCGCTTTATTCTTTTAAACTACCCCGTCCTGCGAAGCAGTGTGGCTTTTCTAGACCGAAATTCATTTTAAGCGTCAATTCAAGCATTTTCCTATTATCCTTTTATTTATTTGCTTTCATATTTTTTTTTTGCTATTGATTTGCCCCCTGTTTTTTTCCATCATCCCGCAACTCTAAATTATCATGAAATCAATCCTTCACGCTTGCGCTGATACATTTACGCCGACAAATTTGAGCGACGATCCGGGCTTTGATCGAGCCGTACCGTTCCTGATTTGTCTCGCGCCTTCAGATCCTCCTTCACGCTTCGACAAGAAGCAAAATATTATGCAATCGTTCCGACGGAGCTAAATTACTACTGGATAAAGAACGAATAGGAAATTTGGATTTCGAAACAAAAAAAAGAGGGGTGCAACAAGAGGAATTCCCAGGGGGTCACCCATCCTAGTACTACTGTCGCCCAAGCATGCTTAACTTCGGAGTTCTGATGGGATCCGGTGCATTAGTGCTGGTATGATCGCACCCGCCATGTTCCTTTCGCTTTATTCTTTTAAACCATCCCGTCCTGCGAAGCAGTGTGGCTTTTCTAGACCGAAATTCATTTTAAGCGTCAATTCAAGCATTTTTCTCTTACCCTTTCGTTTATTTGCTTTCATATTTTTTTTTGTTATTGATTTGCCCCCTGTTTTTTTCCATCATCCCGCAACTCTAAATTATCATGAAATCAATCATTCATGCTTGCGCTGATACATTTGCGCCGACAAATTTGAGCGACGATCCGGGCTTTGATCGAACCGTACCGTTCCTGATTTGTCTCGCGCCTTCAGATCCTCCTTCACGCTTCGACAAGAAGCAAAATATTAAGCAATCGTTCCGACGGAGCTAAATTACTACTGGATAAAGAACGAATAGTAAATTTGGATTTCGAAACAAAAAAGAGAGGGGTGCAACACGAGGACTTCCCAGGGGGTCACCAATCCAAGTACTACTCTCGCCCAAACACGCTTAATTTCGAAGTTCTGATGGGATCCGGTGCATTAGTGCTGGTATGATCGCACCCGCCATGTTCCTTTCGCTTTATTCTTTTAAACCATCCCGTCCTGCGAAGCAGTGTGGCTTTTCTAGACCGAAATTCATTTTAAGCGTCAATTCAAGCATTTTTCTCTTACCCTTTTGATTATTTGCTTTCATATTTTTTTTTGTTATTGATTTGCCCCCTGTTTTTTTCCATCATCCCGCAACTCTAAATTATCATGAAATCAATCCTTCATGCTTGCGCTGATACATTTGCGCCGACAAATTTGAGCGACGATCCGGGCTTTGATCGAACCGTACCGTTCCTGATTTGTCTCGCGCCTTCAGATCCTCCTTCACGCTTCGACAAGAAGCAAAATATTAAGCAATCGTTCCGACGGAGCTAAATTACTACTGGATAAAGAACGAATAGGAAATTTGGATTTCGAAACAAAAAAGAGAGGGGTGCAACACGAGGACTTCCCAGGGGGTCACCAATCCAAGTACTACTCTCGCCCAAACACGCTTAATTTCGAAGTTCTGATGGGATCCGGTGCATTAGTGCTGGTATGATCGCACCCGCCATATTCCTTTCGCTTTATTCTTTTAAACTACCCCGTCCTGCGAAGCAGTGTGGCTTTTCTAGACCGAAATTCATTTTAAGCGTCAATTCAAGCATTTTCCTATTATCCTTTTATTTATTTGCTTTCATATTTTTTTTTTGTTATTGATTTGCCCCCTGTTTTTTTCCATCATCCCGCAACTCTAAATTATCATGAAATCAATCCTTCACGCTTGCGCTGATACATTTGCGCCGACAAATTTGAGCGACGATCCGGGCTTTGATCGAGCCGTACCGTTCCTGATTTGTCTCGCGCCTTCAGATCCTCCTTCACGCTTCGACAAGAAGCAAAATATTAAGCAATCGTTCCGACGGAGCTAAATTACTACAGGATAAAGAACGAATAGGAAATTTGGATTTCGAAACAAAAAAGAGAGGGGTGCAACACGAGGACTTCCCAGGGGGTCACCAATCCAAGTACTACTCTCGCCCAAACACGCTTAATTTCGATGTTCTGATGGGATCCGGTGCATTAGTGCTGGTATGATCGCACCCGCCATATTCCTTTCGCTTTATTCTTTTAAACTACCCCGTCCTGCGAAGCAGTGTGGCTTTTCTAGACCGAAATTCATTTTAAGCGTCAATTCAAGCATTTTCCTATTATCCTTTTATTTATTTGCTTTCATATTTTTTTTTTGTTATTGATTTGCCCCCTGTTTTTTTCCATCATCCCGCAACTCTAAATTATCATGAAATCAATCCATCACGCTTGCGCTGATACATTTGCGCCGACAAATTTGAGCGACGATCCGGGCTTTGATCGAGCCGTACCGTTCCTGATTTGTCTCGCGCCTTCAGATCCTCCTTCACGCTTCGACAAGAAGCAAAATATTAAGCAATCGTTCCGACGGAGCTAAATTACTACAGCATAAAGAACGAATAGGAAATTTGGATTTCGAAACAAAAAAAAGAGGGGTGCAACAAGAGGAATTCCCAGGGGGTCACCCATCCTAGTACTACTGTCGCCCAAGCATGCTTAACTTCGGAGTTCTGATGGGATCCGGTGCATTAGTGCTGGTATGATCGCACCCGCCATGTTCCTTTCGCTTTATTCTTTTAAACCATCCCGTCCTGCGAAGCAGTGTGGCTTTTCTAGACCGAAATTCATTTTAAGCGTCAATTCAAGCATTTTTCTCTTACCCTTTTGTTTATTTGCTTTCATATTTTTTTTTGTTATTGATTTGCCCCCTGTTTTTTTCCATCATCCCGCAACTCTAAATTATCATGAAATCAATCCTTCATGCTTGCGCTGATACATTTGCGCCGACAAATTTGAGCGACGATCCGGGCTTTGATCGAACCGTACCGTTCCTGATTTGTCTCGCGCCTTCAGATCCTCCTTCACGCTTCGACAAGAAGCAAAATATTAAGCAATCGTTCCGACGGAGCTAAATTACTACAGGATAAAGAACGAATAGAAAATTTGAATTTCGAAACAAAAAAGAGAGGGGTGCAACAAGAGGAATTCCCAGGGGGTCACCCATCCTAGCACTACTCTCGCCCAAGCATGCTTAACTTCGGAGTTCTGATGGGATTCGGTGCATTAGTGCTGGTATGATCGCACCCGCCATGTTCCTTTCGCTTTATTCTTTTAAACTACCCCGTCCTGCGAAGCAGTGTGGCTTTTCTAGACCGAAATTCATTTTAAGCGTCAATTCAAGCATTTTCCTATTATCCTTTTATTTATTTGCTTTCATATTTTTTTTTTGTTATTGATTTGCCCCCTGTTTTTTTCCATCATCCCGCAACTCTAAATTATCATGAAATCAATCCTTCACGCTTGCGCTGATACATTTGCGCCGACAAATTTGAGCGACGATCCGGGCTTTGATCGAGCCGTACCGTTCCTGATTTGTCTCGCGCCTTCAGATCCCAATTCAAGCTTCGACAAGAAGCAAAATATTAAGCAATCGTTCCGACAGAGCTAAATTTCTACAGGATAAAGAACGAAAAGGAAATTTGGATTTCGAAACAAAAAAGAGAGGGGTGCAACACGAGGACTTTCCAGGGGGTCACCAATCCAAGTACTACTCTCGCCCAAACAAGCTTAATTTCGAAGTTCTGATGGGATCCGGTGCATTAGTGCTGGTATGATCGCACCCGCCATATTCCTTTCGCTTTATTCTTTTAAACTACCCCGTCCTGCGAAGCAGTGTGGCTTTTCTAGACCGAAATTCATTTTAAGCGTCAATTCAAGCATTTTCCTATTATCCTTTTATTTATTTACTTTCATATTTTTTTTTGTTATTGATTTGCCCCCTGTTTTTTTCCATCATCCCGCAACTGTAAATTATCATGAAATCAATCCTTCACGCTTGCGCTGATACATTTGCGCCGACAAATTTTAGCGACGATCCGGGCTTTGATCGACCCGTACCGTTCCTGATTTGTCTCGCGCCTTCAGATCCTCCTTCACGCTTCGACAAGAAGCAAAATATTAAGCAATCGTTCCGACGGAGCTAAATTACTACAGGATAAAGAACGAATAGGAAATTTGGATTTCGAAACAAAAAAGAGAGGGGTGCAACACGAGGACTTCCCAGGGGGTCACCAATCTAAGTACTGCTCTCGCCCAAACACGCTTAATTTCGAAGTTCTGATGGGATCCGGTGCATTAGTGCTGGTATGATCGCACCCGCCATATTCCTTTCGTTTATTCTTTTAAACTACCCCGTCCTGCGAAGCAGTGTGGCTTTTCTAGACCGAAATTCATTTTAAGCGTCAATTCAAGCATTTTCCTATTATCCTTTTATTTATTTGCTTTCATAATTTTTTTTGTTATTGATTTGCCCCCTGTTTTGTTCCATCATCCCGCAACTCTACATTATCATGAAATCAATCCTTCACGCTTGCGCTGATACATTTACGCCGACAAATTTGAGCGACGATCCGGGCTTTGATCGAGCCGTACCGTTCCTGATTTGTCTCGCGCCTTCAGATCCTCCTTCACGCTTCGACAAGAAGCAAAATATTATGCAATCGTTCCGACGGAGCTAAATTACTACAGGATAAAGAACGAATAGGAAATTTGGATTTCGAAACAAAAAAGAGAGGGGTGCAACACGAGGACTTCCCAGGGGGTCACCAATCCAAGTACTACTCTCGCCCAAACACGCTTAATTTCGATGTTCTGATGGGATCCGGTGCATTAGTGCTGGTATGATCGCACCCGCCATATTCCTTTCGCTTTATTCTTTTAAACTACCCCGTCCTGCGAAGCAGTGTGGTTTTTCTAGACCGAAATTCATTTTAAGCGTCAATTCAAGCATTTTCCTATTATCCTTTTATTTATTTGCTTTCATATTTTTTTTTGTTATTGATTTGCCCCCTGTTTTTTTCCATCATCCCGCAACTCCACATTATCATGAAATCAATCCTTCACGCTTGCGCTGATACATTTGCGCCGACAAATTTGAGCAACGATCCGGGCTTTGATCGAGCCGTACCGTTCCTGATTTGTCTCGCGCCTTCAGATCCTCCTTCACGCTTCGACAAGAAGCAAAATATTAAGCAATCGTTCCGACGGAGCTAAATTACTATAGGATAAAGAACGAATAGAAAATTTGAATTTCGAAACAAAAAAGAGAGGGGTGCAACAAGAGGAATTCCCAGGGGGTCACCCATCCTAGCACTACTCTCGCCCAAGCATGCTTAACTTCGGAGTTCTGATGGGATTCGGTGCATTAGTGCTGGTATGATCGCACCCGCCATGTTCCTTTCGCTTTATTCTTTTAAACTACCCCGTCCTGCGAAGCAGTGTGGCTTTTCTAGACCGAAATTCATTTTAAGCGTCAATTCAAGCATTTTCCTATTATCCTTTTATTTATTTGCTTTCATATTTTTTTTTTGTTATTGATTTGCCCCCTGTTTTTTTCCATCATCCCGCAACTCTAAATTATCATGAAATCAATCCTTCACGCTTGCGCTGATACATTTACGCCGACAAATTTGAGCGACGATCCGGGCTTTGATCGAGCCGTACCGTTCCTGATTTGTCTCGCGCCTTCAGATCCTCCTTCACGCTTCGACATGAAGCAAAATATTATGCAATCGTTCCGACGGAGCTAAATTACTACAGGATAAAGAACGAACAGGAAATTTGGATTTCGAAACAAAAAAGAGAGGGGTGCAACACGAGGACTTCCCAGGGGGTCACCAATCCAAGTACTATTCTCGCCCAAACACGCTTAATTTCGATGTTCTGATGGGATCCGGTGCATTAGTGCTGGTATGATCGCACCCGCCATATTCCTTTCGCTTTATTCTTTTAAACTACCCCGTCCTGCGAAGCAGTGTGGCTTTTCTAGACCGAAATTCATTTTAAGCGTCAATTCAAGCATTTTCCTATTATCCTTTTATTTATTTGCTTTCATATTTTTTTTTTGTTATTGATTTGCCCCCTGTTTTTTTCCATCATCCCGCAACTCTAAATTATCATGAAATCAATCCTTCACGCTTGCGCTGATACATTTGCGCCGACAAATTTGAGCGACGATCCGGGCTTTGATCGAGCCGTACCGTTCCTGATTTGTCTCGCGCCTTCAGATCCCAATTCAAGCTTCGACAAGAAGCAAAATATTAAGCAATCGTTCCGACAGAGCTAAATTTCTACAGGATAAAGAACGAAAAGGAAATTTGGATTTCGAAACAAAAAAGAGAGGGGTGCAACACGAGGACTTTCCAGGGGGTCACCAATCCAAGTACTACTCTCGCCCAAACAAGCTTAATTTCGAAGTTCTGATGGGATCCGGTGCATTAGTGCTGGTATGATCGCACCCGCCATATTCCTTTCGCTTTATTCTTTTAAACTACCCCGTCCTGCGAAGCAGTGTGGCTTTTCTAGACCGAAATTCATTTTAAGCGTCAATTCAAGCATTTTCCTATTATCCTTTTATTTATTTACTTTCATATTTTTTTTTGTTATTGATTTGCCCCCTGTTTTTTTCCATCATCCCGCAACTGTAAATTATCATGAAATCAATCCTTCACGCTTGCGCTGATACATTTGCGCCGACAAATTTTAGCGACGATCCGGGCTTTGATCGACCCGTACCGTTCCTGATTTGTCTCGCGCCTTCAGATCCTCCTTCACGCTTCGACAAGAAGCAAAATATTAAGCAATCGTTCCGACGGAGCTAAATTACTACAGGATAAAGAACGAATAGGAAATTTGGATTTCGAAACAAAAAAGAGAGGGGTGCAACACGAGGACTTCCCAGGGGGTCACCAATCTAAGTACTGCTCTCGCCCAAACACGCTTAATTTCGAAGTTCTGATGGGATCCGGTGCATTAGTGCTGGTATGATCGCACCCGCCATATTCCTTTCGTTTATTCTTTTAAACTACCCCGTCCTGCGAAGCAGTGTGGCTTTTCTAGACCGAAATTCATTTTAAGCGTCAATTCAAGCATTTTCCTATTATCCTTTTATTTATTTGCTTTCATAATTTTTTTTGTTATTGATTTGCCCCCTGTTTTGTTCCATCATCCCGCAACTCTACATTATCATGAAATCAATCCTTCACGCTTGCGCTGATACATTTACGCCGACAAATTTGAGCGACGATCCGGGCTTTGATCGAGCCGTACCGTTCCTGATTTGTCTCGCGCCTTCAGATCCTCCTTCACGCTTCGACAAGAAGCAAAATATTATGCAATCGTTCCGACGGAGCTAAATTACTACAGGATAAAGAACGAATAGGAAATTTGGATTTCGAAACAAAAAAGAGAGGGGTGCAACACGAGGACTTCCCAGGGGGTCACCAATCCAAGTACTACTCTCGCCCAAACACGCTTAATTTCGATGTTCTGATGGGATCCGGTGCATTAGTGCTGGTATGATCGCACCCGCCATATTCCTTTCGCTTTATTCTTTTAAACTACCCCGTCCTGCGAAGCAGTGTGGCTTTTCTAGACCGAAATTCATTTTAAGCGTCAATTCAAGCATTTTCCTATTATCCTTTTATTTATTTGCTTTCATATTTTTTTTTTGTTATTGATTTGCCCCCTGTTTTTTTCCATCATCCCGCAACTCTAAATTATCATGAAATCAATCCTTCACGCTTGCGCTGATACATTTACGCCGACAAATTTGAGCGACGATCCGGGCTTTGATCGAGCCGTACCGTTCCTGATTTGTCTCGCGCCTTCAGATCCTCCTTCACGCTTCGACATGAAGCAAAATATTATGCAATCGTTCCGACGGAACTAAATTACTACAGGATAAAGAACGAATAGGAAATTTGGATTTCGAAACAAAAAAGAGAGGGGTGCAACACGAGGACTTCCCAGGGGGTCACCAATCCAAGTACTATTCTCGCCCAAACACGCTTAATTTCGATGTTCTGATGGGATCCGGTGCATTAGTGCTGGTATGATCGCACCCGCCATATTCCTTTCGCTTTATTCTTTTAAACTACCCCGTCCTGCGAAGCAGTGTGGCTTTTCTAGACCGAAATTCATTTTAAGCGTCAATTCAAGCATTTTCCTATTATCCTTTTATTTATTTGCTTTCATATTTTTTTTTGTTATTGATTTGCCCCCTGTTTTTTTCCATCATCCCGCAACTCTAAATTATCATGAAATCAATCCTTCACACTTGCGCTGATACATTTGCGCCGACAAATTTGAGCGACGATCCGGGCTTTGATCGAGCCGTACCGTTCCTGATTTGTCTCGCGCCTTCAGATCCCCATTCAAGCTTCGACAAGAAGCAAAATATTAAGCAATCGTTCCGACAGAGCTAAATTTCTACAGGATAAAGAACGAAAAGGAAATTTGGATTTCGAAACAAAAAAGAGAGGGGTGCAACACGAGGACTTTCCAGGGGGTCACCAATCCAAGTACTACTCTCGCCCAAACAAGCTTAATTTCGAAGTTCTGATGGGATCCGGTGCATTAGTGCTGGTATGATCGCACCCGCCATATTCCTTTCGCTTTATTCTTTTAAACTACCCCGTCCTGCGAAGCAGTGTGGCTTTTCTAGACCGAAATTCATTTTAAGCGTCAATTCAAGCATTTTCCTATTATCCTTTTATTTATTTACTTTCATATTTTTTTTTGTTATTGATTTGCCCCCTGTTTTTTTCCATCATCCCGCAACTGTAAATTATCATGAAATCAATCCTTCACGCTTGCGCTGATACATTTGCGCCGACAAATTTTAGCGACGATCCGGGCTTTGATCGACCCGTACCGTTCCTGATTTGTCTCGCGCCTTCAGATCCTCCTTCACGCTTCGACAAGAAGCAAAATATTAAGCAATCGTTCCGACGGAGCTAAATTACTATAGGATAAAGAACGAATAGGAAATTTGGATTTCGAAACAAAAAAGAGAGGGGTGCAACACGAGGACTTCCCAGGGGGTCACCAATCCAAGTACTACTCTCGCCCAAACACGCTTAATTTCGAAGTTCTGATGGGATCCGGTGCATTAGTGCTGGTATGATCGCACCCGCCATATTTCTTTCGCTTTATTCTTTTAAACTACCCCGTCCTGCGAAGCAGTGTGGCTTTTCTAGACCGAAATTCATTTTAAGCGTCAATTCAAGCATTTTCCTATTATCCTTTTATTTATTTGCTTTGATATTTTTTTTTTGTTATTGATTTGCCCCCTGTTTTTTTCCATCATCCCGCAACTGTAAATTATCATGAAATCAATCCTTCACGCTTGCGGTGATACATTTGCGCCGACAAATTTGAGCGACGATCCGGGCTTTGATCGAGCCGTACCGTTCCTGATTTGTCTCGCGCCTTCAGATCCTCCTTCACGCTTCGACAAGAAGCAAAATATTAAGCAATCGTTCCGACGGAGCTAAATTACTACAGGATAAAGAACGAATAGGAAATTTGGATTTCGAAACAAAAAAGAGAGGGGTGCAACACGAGGACTTCCCAGGGGGTCACCAATCCAAGTACTGCTCTCGCCCAAACACGCTTAATTTCGAAGTTCTGATGGGATCCGGTGCATTAGTGCTGGTATGATCGCACCCGCCATATTCCTTTCGCTTTATTCTTTTAAACTACCCCGTCCTGCGAAGCATGTGGCTTTTCTAGACCGAAATTCATTTTAAGCGTCAATTCAAGCATTTTCCTATTATCCTTTTATTTATTTGCTTTCATAATTTTTTTTGTTATTGATTTGCCCCCTGTTTTGTTCCATCATCCCGCAACTCTACATTATCATGAAATCAATCCTTCACGCTTGCGCTGATACATTTGCGCCGACAAATTTGAGCGACGATCCGGGCTTTGATCGAGCCGTACCGTTCTTGATTTGTCTCGCGCCTTCAGATCCTCCTTCACGCTTCGACAAGAAGCAAAATATTAAGCAATCGTTCCGACGGAGCTAAATTACTACAGGATAAAGAACGAATAGGAAATTTGGATTTCGAAACAAAAAAGAGAGGGGTGCAACACGAGGACTTCCCAGGGGGTCACCAATCCAAGTACTACTCTCGCCCAAACACGCTTAATTTCGAAGTTCTGATGGGATCCGGTGCATTAGTGCTGGTATGATCGCACCCGCCATATTTCTTTCGCTTTATTCTTTTAAACTACCCCGTCCTGCGAAGCAGTGTGGCTTTTCTAGACCGAAATTCATTTTAAGCGTCAATTCAAGCATTTTCCTATTATCCTTTTATTTATTTGCTTTGATATTTTTTTTTTGTTATTGATTTGCCCCCTGTTTTTTTCCATCATCCCGCAACTGTAAATTATCATGAAATCAATCCTTCACGCTTGCGGTGATACATTTGCGCCGACAAATTTGAGCGACGATCCGGGCTTTGATCGAGCCGTACCGTTCCTGATTTGTCTCGCGCCTTCAGATCCTCCTTCACGCTTCGACAAGAAGCAAAATATTAAGCAATCGTTCCGACGGAGCTAAATTACTACAGGATAAAGAACGAATAGGAAATTTGGATTTCGAAACAAAAAAGAGAGGGGTGCAACACGAGGACTTCCCAGGGGGTCACCAATCCAAGTACTGCTCTCGCCCAAACACGCTTAATTTCGAAGTTCTGATGGGATCCGGTGCATTAGTGCTGGTATGATCGCACCCGCCATATTCCTTTCGCTTTATTCTTTTAAACTACCCCGTCCTGCGAAGCATGTGGCTTTTCTAGACCGAAATTCATTTTAAGCGTCAATTCAAGCATTTTCCTATTATCCTTTTATTTATTTGCTTTCATAATTTTTTTTGTTATTGATTTGCCCCCTGTTTTGTTCCATCATCCCGCAACTCTACATTATCATGAAATCAATCCTTCACGCTTGCGCTGATACATTTGCGCCGACAAATTTGAGCGACGATCCGGGCTTTGATCGAGCCGTACCGTTCTTGATTTGTCTCGCGCCTTCAGATCCTCCTTCACGCTTCGACAAGAAGCAAAATATTAAGCAATCGTTCCGACGGAGCTAAATTACTACAGGATAAAGAACGAATAGGAAATTTGGATTTCGAAACAAAAAAGAGAGGGGTGCAACACGAGGACTTCCCAGGGGGTCACCAATCCAAGTACTACTCTCGCCCAAACACGCTTAATTTCGAAGTTCTGATGGGATCCGGTGCATTAGTGCTGGTATGATCGCACCCGCCATATTTCTTTCGCTTTATTCTTTTAAACTACCCCGTCCTGCGAAGCAGTGTGGCTTTTCTAGACCGAAATTCATTTTAAGCGTCAATTCAAGCATTTTCCTATTATCCTTTTATTTATTTGCTTTGATATTTTTTTTTTGTTATTGATTTGCCCCCTGTTTTTTTCCATCATCCCGCAACTGTAAATTATCATGAAATCAATCCTTCACGCTTGCGGTGATACATTTGCGCCGACAAATTTGAGCGACGATCCGGGCTTTGATCGAGCCGTACCGTTCCTGATTTGTCTCGCGCCTTCAGATCCTCCTTCACGTTTCGACAAGAAGCAAAATATTAAGCAATCGTTCCGACGGAGCTAAATTACTACAGGATAAAGAACGAATAGGAAATTTGGATTTCGAAACAAAAAAGAGAGGGGTGCAACACGAGGACTTCCCAGGGGGTCACCCATCCTAGTACTACTCTCGCCCAAGCACGCTTAACTTCGGAGTTCTGATGGGATCCGGTGCATTAGTGCTGGTATGATCGCACCCGCCATGTTCCTTTCGCTTTATTCTTTTAAACTACCCCGTCCTGCGAAGCAGTGTGGCTTTTCTAGACCGAAATTCATTTTAAGCGTCAATTCAAGCATTTTCCTCTTATCCTTTTATTTATTTACTTTATATTTTTTTTTGTTATTGATTTGCACCCTGTTTTTTTCCCTCATCCCGCAACTCTAAATTATCATGAAATCAATCCTTCACGCTTGCAGTTAGGGGTGGCAATTCGGGTCCAAATCAGGTTGGCGGGTCGGGTTCGGGTCAACAGACCCGCCAGAAAATCTGTTGACCCGAACCCCGACCCGCCAACCCGTGACGGGTCAGGTATGCTGACCCGAACCCGAAAATTTCAGGTTTACGGGGCGGCGGGTCGACCCGAAATGACCCGAAACTTAATTTTAATTTATTAATTTATCACTGTAATTTCTGATAAAATCAATTTCTCACAAAACTAATTACATAATCAAGTAATAAAAATTTAAATAAATGATTCCAAATCAAATCTAAAATAAATTAAACACCGTAAAAGTGTTTTATCCCAAGCAAAATATAAAATAAATTAAAACAACACAAAAGTGAAAAATAATATAATATATTATTTGTCCAAGTATAATAATTTATATTCACACAAATTAAATAAATTCGTTTAGGATTAAGTAATTAATGCCTTTGAAAAAAAGAATAACTTAGTTTAGTTAGATAAAATTATTTTTATGTTTATTAAATTATTTTTAATTCGTAAACGGGTCATATCGGGTCATATCAGGTCAACACGGGTTGACCCGAAATCGACCGGTTTTCTTTTCGGGTTCATCGGGTCCAACCCGATTCTGACCCGAATTCCCGAAACCTCAACCCAAACTCATTAATTTCGTGTTAGGTTCGTGTCGTGTTTTCAGGTCGTGTCGAAAATTGCCACCCCTAGTTGCGGTGATACATTTGCGCCGACAAATTTGAGCGACGATCCGGGCTTTGATCGAGCCGTACCGTTCCTGATTTGTCTCGCGCCTTCAGATCCTCCTTCACGCTTCGACAAGAAGCAAAATATTAAGCAATCGTTCCGACGGAGCTAAATTACTACAGGATAAAGAACGAATAGGAAATTTGGATTTCGAAACAAAAAAGAGAGGGGTGCAACACGAGAACTTCCCAGGGGGTCACCCATCCTAGTACTACTCTCGCCCAAGCACGCTTAACTTCGGAGTTCTGATGGGATCCGGTGCATTAATGCTGGTATGATCGCACCCGCCATGTTCCTTTCGCTTTATTCTTTTAAACTACCCCGTCCTGCGAAGCAGTGTGGCTTTTCTAGACCGAAATTCATTTTAAGCGTCAATTCAAGCATTTTCCTCTTATCCTTTTATTTATTTACTTTATATTTTTTTTTGTTATTGATTTGCACCCTGTTTTTTTCCCTCATCCCGCAACTCTAAATTATCATGAAATCAATCCTTCACGCTTGCAGTTAGGGGTGGCAATTCGGGTCCAAATCAGGTTGGCGGGTCGGGTTCGGGTCAACAGACCCGCCAGAAAATCTGTTGACCCGAACCCCGACCCGCCAACCCGTGACGGGTCAGGTATGCTGACCCGAACCCGAAAATTTCAGGTTTACGGGGCGGCGGGTCGACCCGAAATGACCCGAAACTTAATTTTAATTTATTAATTTATCACTGTAATTTCTGATAAAATCAATTTCTCACAAAACTAATTACATAATCAAGTAATAAAAATTTAAATAAATGATTCCAAATCAAATCTAAAATAAATTAAACACCGTAAAAGTGTTTTATCCCAAGCAAAATATAAAATAAATTAAAACAATACAAAAGTGAAAAATAATATAATATATTATTTGTCCAAGTATAATAATTTCAACTTCACACAAATTAAATAAATTCGTTTAGGATTAAGTAATTAATGCCTTTGAAAAAAAGAATAACTTAGTTTAGTTAGATAAAATTATTTTTATGTTTATTAAATTATTTTTAATTCGTAAACGGGTCATATCGGGTCATATCAGGTCACCACGGGTTGACCCGAAATCGACCGGTTTTCTTTTCGGGTTCATCGGGTCCAACCCGATTCTGACCCGAATTCCCGAAACCTCAACCCAAACCCATTAATTTCGTGTTAGGTTCGTGTCGTGTTTTCAGGTCGTGTCGAAAATTGCCACCCCTAGTTGCGGTGATACATTTGCGCCGACAAATTTGAGCGACGATCCGGGCTTTGATCGAGCCGTACCGTTCCTGATTTGTCTCGCGCCTTCAGATCCTCCTTCACGCTTCGACAAGAAGCAAAATATTAAGCAATCGTTCCGACGGAGCTAAATTACTACAGGATAAAGAACGAATAGGAAATTTGGATTTCGAAACAAAAAAGAAAGGGGTGCAACACGAGGACTTCCCAGGGGGTCACCCATCCTAGTACTACTCTCGCCCAAGCACGCTTAACTTCGGAGTTCTGATGGGATCCGGTGCATTAATGCTGGTATGATCGCACCCGCCATGTTCCTTTCGCTTTATTCTTTTAAACTACCCCGTCCTGCGAAGCAGTGTGGCTTTTCTAGACCGAAATTCATTTTAAGCGTCAATTCAAGCATTTTCCTCTTATCCTTTTATTTATTTACTTTATATTTTTTTTTGTTATTGATTTGCACCCTGTTTTTTTCCCTCATCCCGCAACTCTAAATTATCATGAAATCAATCCTTCACGCTTGCAGTTAGGGGTGGCAATTCGGGTCCAAATCAGGTTGGCGGGTCGGGTTCGGGTCAACAGACCCGCCAGAAAATCTGTTGACCCGAACCCCGACCCGCCAACCCGTGACGGGTCAGGTATGCTGACCCGAACCCGAAAATTTCAGGTTTACGGGGCGACGGGTCGACCCGAAATGACCCGAAACTTAATTTTAATTTATTAATTTATCACTGTAATTTCTAATAAAATCAATTTCTCACAAAACTAATTACATAATCAAGTAATAAAAATTTAAATAAATGATTCCAAATCAAATCTAAAATAAATTAAACACCGTAAAAGTGTTTTATCCCAAGCAAAATATAAAATAAATTAAAACAATACAAAAGTGAAAAATAATATAATATATTATTTGTCCAAGTATAATAATTTCAACTTCACACAAATTAAATAAATTCGTTTAGGATTAAGTAATTAATGCCTTTGAAAAAAAGAATAACTTAGTTTAGTTAGATAAAATTATTTTTATGTTTATTAAATTATTTTTAATTCGTAAACGGGTCATATCGGGTCATATCAGGTCACCACGGGTTGACCCGAAATCGACCGGTTTTCTTTTCGGGTTCATCGGGTCCAACCCGATTCTGACCCGAATTCCCGAAACCTCAACCCAAACCCATTAATTTCGTGTTAGGTTCGTGTCGTGTTTTCAGGTCGTGTCGAAAATTGCCACCCCTAGTTGCGGTGATACATTTGCACCGACAAATTTGAGCGACGATCCGGGCTTTGATCGAGCCGTACCGTTCCTGATTTGTCTCGCGCCTTCAGATCCTCCTTCACGCTTCGACAAGAAGCAAAATATTAAGCAATCGTTCCGACGGAGCTAAATTACTATAGGATAAAGAACGAATAGAAAATTTGAATTTCGAAACAAAAAAGAGAGGGGTGCAACAAGAGGAATTCCCAGGGGGTCACCCATCCTAGCACTACTCTCGCCCAAGCATGCTTAACTTCGGAGTTCTGATGGGATTCGGTGCATTAGTGCTGGTATGATCGCACCCGCCATGTTCCTTTCGCTTTATTCTTTTAAACTACCCCGTCCTGCGAAGCAGTGTGGCTTTTCTAGACCGAAATTCATTTTAAGCGTCAATTCAAGCATTTTCCTATTATCCTTTTATTTATTTGCTTTCATATTTTTTTTTTGTTATTGATTTGCCCCCTGTTTTTTTCCATCATCCCGCAACTCTAAATTATCATGAAATCAATCCTTCACGCTTGCGCTGATACATTTACGCCGACAAATTTGAGCGACGATCCGGGCTTTGATCGAGCCGTACCGTTCCTGATTTGTCTCGCGCCTTCAGATCCTCCTTCACGCTTCGACATGAAGCAAAATATTATGCAATCGTTCCGACGGAGCTAAATTACTACAGGATAAAGAACGAATAGGAAATTTGGATTTCGAAACAAAAAAGAGAGGGGTGCAACACGAGGACTTCCCAGGGGGTCACCAATCCAAGTACTATTCTCGCCCAAACACGCTTAATTTCGATGTTCTGATGGGATCCGGTGCATTAGTTCTGGTATGATCGCACCCGCCATATTCCTTTCGCTTTATTCTTTTAAACTACCCCGTCCTGCGAAGCAGTGTGGCTTTTCTAGACCGAAATTCATTTTAAGCGTCAATTCAAGCATTTTCCTATTATCCTTTTATTTATTTGCTTTCATATTTTTTTTTTGTTATTGATTTGCCCCCTGTTTTTTTCCATCATCCCGCAACTCTAAATTATCATGAAATCAATCCTTCACGCTTGCGCTGATACATTTGCGCCGACAAATTTGAGCGACGATCCGGGCTTTGATCGAGCCGTACCGTTCCTGATTTGTCTCGCGCCTTCAGATCCCAATTCAAGCTTCGACAAGAAGCAAAATATTAAGCAATCGTTCCGACAGAGCTAAATTTCTACAGGATAAAGAACGAAAAGGAAATTTGGATTTCGAAACAAAAAAGAGAGGGGTGCAACACGAGGACTTTCCAGGGGGTCACCAATCCAAGTACTACTCTCGCCCAAACAAGCTTAATTTCGAAGTTCTGATGGGATCCGGTGCATTAGTGCTGGTATGATCGCACCCGCCATATTCCTTTCGCTTTATTCTTTTAAACTACCCCGTCCTGCGAAGCAGTGTGGCTTTTCTAGACCGAAATTCATTTTAAGCGTCAATTCAAGCATTTTCCTATTATCCTTTTATTTATTTACTTTCATATTTTTTTTTGTTATTGATTTGCCCCCTGTTTTTTTCCATCATCCCGCAACTGTAAATTATCATGAAATCAATCCTTCACGCTTGCGCTGATACATTTGCGCCGACAAATTTTAGCGACGATCCGGGCTTTGATCGACCCGTACCGTTCCTGATTTGTCTCGCGCCTTCAGATCCTCCTTCACGCTTCGACAAGAAGCAAAATATTAAGCAATCGTTCCGACGGAGCTAAATTACTACAGGATAAAGAACGAATAGGAAATTTGGATTTCGAAACAAAAAAGAGAGGGGTGCAACACGAGGACTTCCCAGGGGGTCACCAATCTAAGTACTGCTCTCGCCCAAACACGCTTAATTTCGAAGTTCTGATGGGATCCGGTGCATTAGTGCTGGTATGATCGCACCCGCCATATTCCTTTCGTTTATTCTTTTAAACTACCCCGTCCTGCGAAGCAGTGTGGCTTTTCTAGACCGAAATTCATTTTAAGCGTCAATTCAAGCATTTTCCTATTATCCTTTTATTTATTTGCTTTCATAATTTTTTTTGTTATTGATTTGCCCCCTGTTTTGTTCCATCATCCCGCAACTCTACATTATCATGAAATCAATCCTTCACGCTTGCGCTGATACATTTACGCCGACAAATTTGAGCGACGATCCGGGCTTTGATCGAGCCGTACCGTTCCTGATTTGTCTCGCGCCTTCAGATCCTCCTTCACGCTTCGACAAGAAGCAAAATATTATGCAATCGTTCCGACGGAGCTAAATTACTACAGGATAAAGAACGAATAGGAAATTTGGATTTCGAAACAAAAAAGAGAGGGGTGCAACACGAGGACTTCCCAGGGGGTCACCAATCCAAGTACTACTCTCGCCCAAACACGCTTAATTTCGATGTTCTGATGGGATCCGGTGCATTAGTGCTGGTATGATCGCACCCGCCATATTCCTTTCGCTTTATTCTTTTAAACTACCCCGTCCTGCGAAGCAGTGTGGCTTTTCTAGACCGAAATTCATTTTAAGCGTCAATTCAAGCATTTTCCTATTATCCTTTTATTTATTTGCTTTCATATTTTTTTTTGTTATTGATTTGCCCCCTGTTTTTTTCCATCATCCCGCAACTCCACATTATCATGAAATCAATCCTTCACGCTTGCGCTGATACATTTGCGCCGACAAATTTGAGCAACGATCCGGGCTTTGATCGAGCCGTACCGTTCCTGATTTGTCTCGCGCCTTCAGATCCTCCTTCACGCTTCGACAAGAAGCAAAATATTAAGCAATCGTTCCGACGGAGCTAAATTACTATAGGATAAAGAACGAATAGAAAATTTGAATTTCGAAACAAAAAAGAGAGGGGTGCAACAAGAGGAATTCCCAGGGGGTCACCCATCCTAGCACTACTCTCGCCCAAGCATGCTTAACTTCGGAGTTCTGATGGGATTCGGTGCATTAGTGCTGGTATGATCGCACCCGCCATGTTCCTTTCGCTTTATTCTTTTAAACTACCCCGTCCTGCGAAGCAGTGTGGCTTTTCTAGACCGAAATTCATTTTAAGCGTCAATTCAAGCATTTTCCTATTATCCTTTTATTTATTTGCTTTCATATTTTTTTTTTGTTATTGATTTGCCCCCTGTTTTTTTCCATCATCCCGCAACTCTAAATTATCATGAAATCAATCCTTCACGCTTGCGCTGATACATTTACGCCGACAAATTTGAGCGACGATCCGGGCTTTGATCGAGCCGTACCGTTCCTGATTTGTCTCGCGCCTTCAGATCCTCCTTCACGCTTCGACATGAAGCAAAATATTATGCAATCGTTCCGACGGAACTAAATTACTACAGGATAAAGAACGAATAGGAAATTTGGATTTCGAAACAAAAAAGAGAGGGGTGCAACACGAGGACTTCCCAGGGGGTCACCAATCCAAGTACTATTCTCGCCCAAACACGCTTAATTTCGATGTTCTGATGGGATCCGGTGCATTAGTGCTGGTATGATCGCACCCGCCATATTCCTTTCGCTTTATTCTTTTAAACTACCCCGTCCTGCGAAGCAGTGTGGCTTTTCTAGACCGAAATTCATTTTAAGCGTCAATTCAAGCATTTTCCTATTATCCTTTTATTTATTTGCTTTCATATTTTTTTTTGTTATTGATTTGCCCCCTGTTTTTTTCCATCATCCCGCAACTCTAAATTATCATGAAATCAATCCTTCACGCTTGCGCTGATACATTTGCGCCGACAAATTTGAGCGACGATCCGGGCTTTGATCGAGCCGTACCGTTCCTGATTTGTCTCGCGCCTTCAGATCCCCATTCAAGCTTCGACAAGAAGCAAAATATTAAGCAATCGTTCCGACAGAGCTAAATTTCTACAGGATAAAGAACGAAAAGGAAATTTGGATTTCGAAACAAAAAAGAGAGGGGTGCAACACGAGGACTTTCCAGGGGGTCACCAATCCAAGTACTACTCTCGCCCAAACAAGCTTAATTTCGAAGTTCTGATGGGATCCGGTGCATTAGTGCTGGTATGATCGCACCCGCCATATTCCTTTCGCTTTATTCTTTTAAACTACCCCGTCCTGCGAAGCAGTGTGGCTTTTCTAGACCGAAATTCATTTTAAGCGTCAATTCAAGCATTTTCCTATTATCCTTTTATTTATTTACTTTCATATTTTTTTTTGTTATTGATTTGCCCCCTGTTTTTTTCCATCATCCCGCAACTGTAAATTATCATGAAATCAATCCTTCACGCTTGCGCTGATACATTTGCGCCGACAAATTTTAGCGACGATCCGGGCTTTGATCGACCCGTACCGTTCCTGATTTGTCTCGCGCCTTCAGATCCTCCTTCACGCTTCGACAAGAAGCAAAATATTAAGCAATCGTTCCGACGGAGCTAAATTACTACAGGATAAAGAACGAATAGGAAATTTGGATTTCGAAACAAAAAAGAGAGGGGTGCAACACGAGGACTTCCCAGGGGGTCACCAATCTAAGTACTGCTCTCGCCCAAACACGCTTAATTTCGAAGTTCTGATGGGATCCGGTGCATTAGTGCTGGTATGATCGCACCCGCCATATTCCTTTCGTTTATTCTTTTAAACTACCCCGTCCTGCGAAGCAGTGTGGCTTTTCTAGACCGAAATTCATTTTAAGCGTCAATTCAAGCATTTTCCTATTATCCTTTTATTTATTTGCTTTCATAATTTTTTTTGTTATTGATTTGCCCCCTGTTTTGTTCCATCATCCCGCAACTCTACATTATCATGAAATCAATCCTTCACGCTTGCGCTGATACATTTGCGCCGACAAATTTGAGCGACGATCCGGGCTTTGATCGAGCCGTACCGTTCTTGATTTGTCTCGCGCCTTCAGATCCTCCTTCACGCTTCGACAAGAAGCAAAATATTAAGCAATCGTTCCGACGGAGCTAAATTACTACAGGATAAAGAACGAATAGGAAATTTGGATTTCGAAACAAAAAAGAGAGGGGTGCAACACGAGGACTTCCCAGGGGGTCACCAATCCAAGTACTACTCTCGCCCAAACACGCTTAATTTCGAAGTTCTGATGGGATCCGGTGCATTAGTGCTGGTATGATCGCACCCGCCATATTTCTTTCGCTTTATTCTTTTAAACTACCCCGTCCTGCGAAGCAGTGTGGCTTTTCTAGACCGAAATTCATTTTAAGCGTCAATTCAAGCATTTTCCTATTATCCTTTTATTTATTTGCTTTGATATTTTTTTTTTGTTATTGATTTGCCCCCTGTTTTTTTCCATCATCCCGCAACTGTAAATTATCATGAAATCAATCCTTCACGCTTGCGGTGATACATTTGCGCCGACAAATTTGAGCGACGATCCGGGCTTTGATCGAGCCGTACCGTTCCTGATTTGTCTCGCGCCTTCAGATCCTCCTTCACGCTTCGACAAGAAGCAAAATATTAAGCAATCGTTCCGACGGAGCTAAATTACTACAGGATAAAGAACGAATAGGAAATTTGGATTTCGAAACAAAAAAGAGAGGGGTGCAACACGAGGACTTCCCAGGGGGTCACCAATCCAAGTACTGCTCTCGCCCAAACACGCTTAATTTCGAAGTTCTGATGGGATCCGGTGCATTAGTGCTGGTATGATCGCACCCGCCATATTCCTTTCGCTTTATTCTTTTAAACTACCCCGTCCTGCGAAGCATGTGGCTTTTCTAGACCGAAATTCATTTTAAGCGTCAATTCAAGCATTTTCCTATTATCCTTTTATTTATTTGCTTTCATAATTTTTTTTGTTATTGATTTGCCCCCTGTTTTGTTCCATCATCCCGCAACTCTACATTATCATGAAATCAATCCTTCACGCTTGCGCTGATACATTTGCGCCGACAAATTTGAGCGACGATCCGGGCTTTGATCGAGCCGTACCGTTCTTGATTTGTCTCGCGCCTTCAGATCCTCCTTCACGCTTCGACAAGAAGCAAAATATTAAGCAATCGTTCCGACGGAGCTAAATTACTACAGGATAAAGAACGAATAGGAAATTTGGATTTCGAAACAAAAAAGAGAGGGGTGCAACACGAGGACTTCCCAGGGGGTCACCAATCCAAGTACTACTCTCGCCCAAACACGCTTAATTTCGAAGTTCTGATGGGATCCGGTGCATTAGTGCTGGTATGATCGCACCCGCCATATTTCTTTCGCTTTATTCTTTTAAACTACCCCGTCCTGCGAAGCAGTGTGGCTTTTCTAGACCGAAATTCATTTTAAGCGTCAATTCAAGCATTTTCCTATTATCCTTTTATTTATTTGCTTTGATATTTTTTTTTTGTTATTGATTTGCCCCCTGTTTTTTTCCATCATCCCGCAACTGTAAATTATCATGAAATCAATCCTTCACGCTTGCGGTGATACATTTGCGCCGACAAATTTGAGCGAGGATCCGGGCTTTGATCGAGCCGTACCGTTCCTGATTTGTCTCGCGCCTTCAGATCCTCCTTCACGTTTCGACAAGAAGCAAAATATTAAGCAATCGTTCCGACGGAGCTAAATTACTACAGGATAAAGAACGAATAGGAAATTTGGATTTCGAAACAAAAAAGAGAGGGGTGCAACACGAGGACTTCCCAGGGGGTCACCCATCCTAGTACTACTCTCGCCCAAGCACGCTTAACTTCGGAGTTCTGATGGGATCCGGTGCATTAGTGCTGGTATGATCGCACCCGCCATGTTCCTTTCGCTTTATTCTTTTAAACTACCCCGTCCTGCGAAGCAGTGTGGCTTTTCTAGACCGAAATTCATTTTAAGCGTCAATTCAAGCATTTTCCTCTTATCCTTTTATTTATTTACTTTATATTTTTTTTTGTTATTGATTTGCACCCTGTTTTTTTCCCTCATCCCGCAACTCTAAATTATCATGAAATCAATCCTTCACGCTTGCAGTTAGGGGTGGCAATTCGGGTCCAAATCAGGTTGGCGGGTCGGGTTCGGGTCAACAGACCCGCCAGAAAATCTGTTGACCCGAACCCCGACCCGCCAACCCGTGACGGGTCAGGTATGCTGACCCGAACCCGAAAATTTCAGGTTTACGGGGCGGCGGGTCGACCCGAAATGACCCGAAACTTAATTTTAATTTATTAATTTATCACTGTAATTTCTGATAAAATCAATTTCTCACAAAACTAATTACATAATCAAGTAATAAAAATTTAAATAAATGATTCCAAATCAAATCTAAAATAAATTAAACACCGTAAAAGTGTTTTATCCCAAGCAAAATATAAAATAAATTAAAACAACACAAAAGTGAAAAATAATATAATATATTATTTGTCCAAGTATAATAATTTATATTCACACAAATTAAATAAATTCGTTTAGGATTAAGTAATTAATGCCTTTGAAAAAAAGAATAACTTAGTTTAGTTAGATAAAATTATTTTTATGTTTATTAAATTATTTTTAATTCGTAAACGGGTCATATCGGGTCATATCAGGTCAACACGGGTTGACCCGAAATCGACCGGTTTTCTTTTCGGGTTCATCGGGTCCAACCCGATTCTGACCCGAATTCCCGAAACCTCAACCCAAACTCATTAATTTCGTGTTAGGTTCGTGTCGTGTTTTCAGGTCGTGTCGAAAATTGCCACCCCTAGTTGCGGTGATACATTTGCGCCGACAAATTTGAGCGACGATCCGGGCTTTGATCGAGCCGTACCGTTCCTGATTTGTCTCGCGCCTTCAGATCCTCCTTCACGCTTCGACAAGAAGCAAAATATTAAGCAATCGTTCCGACGGAGCTAAATTACTACAGGATAAAGAACGAATAGGAAATTTGGATTTCGAAACAAAAAAGAGAGGGGTGCAACACGAGAACTTCCCAGGGGGTCACCCATCCTAGTACTACTCTCGCCCAAGCACGCTTAACTTCGGAGTTCTGATGGGATCCGGTGCATTAATGCTGGTATGATCGCACCCGCCATGTTCCTTTCGCTTTATTCTTTTAAACTACCCCGTCCTGCGAAGCAGTGTGGCTTTTCTAGACCGAAATTCATTTTAAGCGTCAATTCAAGCATTTTCCTCTTATCCTTTTATTTATTTACTTTATATTTTTTTTTGTTATTGATTTGCACCCTGTTTTTTTCCCTCATCCCGCAACTCTAAATTATCATGAAATCAATCCTTCACGCTTGCAGTTAGGGGTGGCAATTCGGGTCCAAATCAGGTTGGCGGGTCGGGTTCGGGTCAACAGACCCGCCAGAAAATCTGTTGACCCGAACCCCGACCCGCCAACCCGTGACGGGTCAGGTATGCTGACCCGAACCCGAAAATTTCAGGTTTACGGGGCGGCGGGTCGACCCGAAATGACCCGAAACTTAATTTTAATTTATTAATTTATCACTGTAATTTCTGATAAAATCAATTTCTCACAAAACTAATTACATAATCAAGTAATAAAAATTTAAATAAATGATTCCAAATCAAATCTAAAATAAATTAAACACCGTAAAAGTGTTTTATCCCAAGCAAAATATAAAATAAATTAAAACAATACAAAAGTGAAAAATAATATAATATATTATTTGTCCAAGTATAATAATTTCAACTTCACACAAATTAAATAAATTCGTTTAGGATTAAGTAATTAATGCCTTTGAAAAAAAGAATAACTTAGTTTAGTTAGATAAAATTATTTTTATGTTTATTAAATTATTTTTAATTCGTAAACGGGTCATATCGGGTCATATCAGGTCACCACGGGTTGACCCGAAATCGACCGGTTTTCTTTTCGGGTTCATCGGGTCCAATCCGATTCTGACCCGAATTCCCGAAACCTCAACCCAAACCCATTAATTTCGTGTTAGGTTCGTGTCGTGTTTTCAGGTCGTGTCGAAAATTGCCACCCCTAGTTGCGGTGATACATTTGCGCCGACAAATTTGAGCGACGATCCGGGCTTTGATCGAGCCGTACCGTTCCTGATTTGTCTCGCGCCTTCAGATCCTCCTTCACGCTTCGACAAGAAGCAAAATATTAAGCAATCGTTCCGACGGAGCTAAATTACTACAGGATAAAGAACGAATAGGAAATTTGGATTTCGAAACAAAAAAGAGAGGGGTGCAACACGAGGACTTCCCAGGGGGTCACCAATCCAAGTACTATTCTCGCCCAAACACGCTTAATTTCGATGTTCTGATGGGATCCGGTGCATTAGTGCTGGTATGATCGCACCCGCCATATTCCTTTCGCTTTATTCTTTTAAACTACCCCGTCCTGCGAAGCAGTGTGGCTTTTCTAGACCGAAATTCATTTTAAGCGTCAATTCAAGCATTTTCCTATTATCCTTTTATTTATTTGCTTTCATATTTTTTTTTGTTATTGATTTGCCCCCTGTTTTTTTCCATCATCCCGCAACTCTAAATTATCATGAAATCAATCCTTCACGCTTGCGCTGATACATTTGCGCCGACAAATTTGAGCGACGATCCGGGCTTTGATCGAGCCGTACCGTTCCTGATTTGTCTCGCGCCTTCAGATCCCCATTCAAGCTTCGACAAGAAGCAAAATATTAAGCAATCGTTCCGACAGAGCTAAATTTCTACAGGATAAAGAACGAAAAGGAAATTTGGATTTCGAAACAAAAAAGAGAGGGGTGCAACACGAGGACTTTCCAGGGGGTCACCAATCCAAGTACTACTCTCGCCCAAACAAGCTTAATTTCGAAGTTCTGATGGGATCCGGTGCATTAGTGCTGGTATGATCGCACCCGCCATATTCCTTTCGCTTTATTCTTTTAAACTACCCCGTCCTGCGAAGCAGTGTGGCTTTTCTAGACCGAAATTCATTTTAAGCGTCAATTCAAGCATTTTCCTATTATCCTTTTATTTATTTACTTTCATATTTTTTTTTGTTATTGATTTGCCCCCTGTTTTTTTCCATCATCCCGCAACTGTAAATTATCATGAAATCAATCCTTCACGCTTGCGCTGATACATTTGCGCCGACAAATTTTAGCGACGATCCGGGCTTTGATCGACCCGTACCGTTCCTGATTTGTCTCGCGCCTTCAGATCCTCCTTCACGCTTCGACAAGAAGCAAAATATTAAGCAATCGTTCCGACGGAGCTAAATTACTACAGGATAAAGAACGAATAGGAAATTTGGATTTCGAAACAAAAAAGAGAGGGGTGCAACACGAGGACTTCCCAGGGGGTCACCAATCTAAGTACTGCTCTCGCCCAAACACGCTTAATTTCGAAGTTCTGATGGGATCCGGTGCATTAGTGCTGGTATGATCGCACCCGCCATATTCCTTTCGTTTATTCTTTTAAACTACCCCGTCCTGCGAAGCAGTGTGGCTTTTCTAGACCGAAATTCATTTTAAGCGTCAATTCAAGCATTTTCCTATTATCCTTTTATTTATTTGCTTTCATAATTTTTTTTGTTATTGATTTGCCCCCTGTTTTGTTCCATCATCCCGCAACTCTACATTATCATGAAATCAATCCTTCACGCTTGCGCTGATACATTTGCGCCGACAAATTTGAGCGACGATCCGGGCTTTGATCGAGCCGTACCGTTCTTGATTTGTCTCGCGCCTTCAGATCCTCCTTCACGCTTCGACAAGAAGCAAAATATTAAGCAATCGTTCCGACGGAGCTAAATTACTACAGGATAAAGAACGAATAGGAAATTTGGATTTCGAAACAAAAAAGAGAGGGGTGCAACACGAGGACTTCCCAGGGGGTCACCAATCCAAGTACTACTCTCGCCCAAACACGCTTAATTTCGAAGTTCTGATGGGATCCGGTGCATTAGTGCTGGTATGATCGCACCCGCCATATTTCTTTCGCTTTATTCTTTTAAACTACCCCGTCCTGCGAAGCAGTGTGGCTTTTCTAGACCGAAATTCATTTTAAGCGTCAATTCAAGCATTTTCCTATTATCCTTTTATTTATTTGCTTTGATATTTTTTTTTTGTTATTGATTTGCCCCCTGTTTTTTTCCATCATCCCGCAACTGTAAATTATCATGAAATCAATCCTTCACGCTTGCGGTGATACATTTGCGCCGACAAATTTGAGCGACGATCCGGGCTTTGATCGAGCCGTACCGTTCCTGATTTGTCTCGCGCCTTCAGATCCTCCTTCACGCTTCGACAAGAAGCAAAATATTAAGCAATCGTTCCGACGGAGCTAAATTACTACAGGATAAAGAACGAATAGGAAATTTGGATTTCGAAACAAAAAAGAGAGGGGTGCAACACGAGGACTTCCCAGGGGGTCACCAATCCAAGTACTGCTCTCGCCCAAACACGCTTAATTTCGAAGTTCTGATGGGATCCGGTGCATTAGTGCTGGTATGATCGCACCCGCCATATTCCTTTCGCTTTATTCTTTTAAACTACCCCGTCCTGCGAAGCATGTGGCTTTTCTAGACCGAAATTCATTTTAAGCGTCAATTCAAGCATTTTCCTATTATCCTTTTATTTATTTGCTTTCATAATTTTTTTTGTTATTGATTTGCCCCCTGTTTTGTTCCATCATCCCGCAACTCTACATTATCATGAAATCAATCCTTCACGCTTGCGCTGATACATTTGCGCCGACAAATTTGAGCGACGATCCGGGCTTTGATCGAGCCGTACCGTTCTTGATTTGTCTCGCGCCTTCAGATCCTCCTTCACGCTTCGACAAGAAGCAAAATATTAAGCAATCGTTCCGACGGAGCTAAATTACTACAGGATAAAGAACGAATAGGAAATTTGGATTTCGAAACAAAAAAGAGAGGGGTGCAACACGAGGACTTCCCAGGGGGTCACCAATCCAAGTACTACTCTCGCCCAAACACGCTTAATTTCGAAGTTCTGATGGGATCCGGTGCATTAGTGCTGGTATGATCGCACCCGCCATATTTCTTTCGCTTTATTCTTTTAAACTACCCCGTCCTGCGAAGCAGTGTGGCTTTTCTAGACCGAAATTCATTTTAAGCGTCAATTCAAGCATTTTCCTATTATCCTTTTATTTATTTGCTTTGATATTTTTTTTTTGTTATTGATTTGCCCCCTGTTTTTTTCCATCATCCCGCAACTGTAAATTATCATGAAATCAATCCTTCACGCTTGCGGTGATACATTTGCGCCGACAAATTTGAGCGAGGATCCGGGCTTTGATCGAGCCGTACCGTTCCTGATTTGTCTCGCGCCTTCAGATCCTCCTTCACGTTTCGACAAGAAGCAAAATATTAAGCAATCGTTCCGACGGAGCTAAATTACTACAGGATAAAGAACGAATAGGAAATTTGGATTTCGAAACAAAAAAGAGAGGGGTGCAACACGAGGACTTCCCAGGGGGTCACCCATCCTAGTACTACTCTCGCCCAAGCACGCTTAACTTCGGAGTTCTGATGGGATCCGGTGCATTAGTGCTGGTATGATCGCACCCGCCATGTTCCTTTCGCTTTATTCTTTTAAACTACCCCGTCCCGCGAAGCAGTGTGGCTTTTCTAGACCGAAATTCATTTTAAGCGTCAATTCAAGCATTTTCCTCTTATCCTTTTATTTATTTACTTTATATTTTTTTTTGTTATTGATTTGCACCCTGTTTTTTTCCCTCATCCCGCAACTCTAAATTATCATGAAATCAATCCTTCACGCTTGCAGTTAGGGGTGGCAATTCGGGTCCAAATCAGGTTGGCGGGTCGGGTTCGGGTCAACAGACCCGCCAGAAAATCTGTTGACCCGAACCCCGACCCGCCAACCCGTGACGGGTCAGGTATGCTGACCCGAACCCGAAAATTTCAGGTTTACGGGGCGGCGGGTCGACCCGAAATGACCCGAAACTTAATTTTAATTTATTAATTTATCACTGTAATTTCTGATAAAATCAATTTCTCACAAAACTAATTACATAATCAAGTAATAAAAATTTAAATAAATGATTCCAAATCAAATCTAAAATAAATTAAACACCGTAAAAGTGTTTTATCCCAAGCAAAATATAAAATAAATTAAAACAACACAAAAGTGAAAAATAATATAATATATTATTTGTCCAAGTATAATAATTTATATTCACACAAATTAAATAAATTCGTTTAGGATTAAGTAATTAATGCCTTTGAAAAAAAGAATAACTTAGTTTAGTTAGATAAAATTATTTTTATGTTTATTAAATTATTTTTAATTCGTAAACGGGTCATATCGGGTCATATCAGGTCAACACGGGTTGACCCGAAATCGACCGGTTTTCTTTTCGGGTTCATCGGGTCCAACCCGATTCTGACCCGAATTCCCGAAACCTCAACCCAAACTCATTAATTTCGTGTTAGGTTCGTGTCGTGTTTTCAGGTCGTGTCGAAAATTGCCACCCCTAGTTGCGGTGATACATTTGCGCCGACAAATTTGAGCGACGATCCGGGCTTTGATCGAGCCGTACCGTTCCTGATTTGTCTCGCGCCTTCAGATCCTCCTTCACGCTTCGACAAGAAGCAAAATATTAAGCAATCGTTCCGACGGAGCTAAATTACTACAGGATAAAGAACGAATAGGAAATTTGGATTTCGAAACAAAAAAGAGAGGGATGCAACACGAGGACTTCCCAGGGGGTCACCCATCCTAGTACTACTCTCGCCCAAGCACGCTTAACTTCGGAGTTCTGATGGGATCCGGTGCATTAGTGCTGGTATGATCGCACCCGCCATGTTCCTTTCGCTTTATTCTTTTAAACTACCCCGTCCTGCGAAGCAGTGTGGCTTTTCTAGACCGAAATTCATTTTAAGCGTCAATTCAAGCATTTTCCTCTTATCCTTTTATTTATTTGCTTTCATAATTTTTTTTGTTATTGATTTGCCCCCTGTTTTGTTCCATCATCCCGCAACTCTACATTATCATGAAATCAATCCTTCACGCTTGCGCTGATACATTTACGCCGACAAATTTGAGCGACGATCCGGGCTTTGATCGAGCCGTACCGTTCCTGATTTGTCTCGCGCCTTCAGATCCTCCTTCACGCTTCGACAAGAAGCAAAATATTATGCAATCGTTCCGACGGAGCTAAATTACTACAGGATAAAGAACGAATAGGAAATTTGGATTTCGAAACAAAAAAGAGAGGGGTGCAACACGAGGACTTCCCAGGGGGTCACCAATCCAAGTACTACTCTCGCCCAAACACGCTTAATTTCGATGTTCTGATGGGATCCGGTGCATTAGTGCTGGTATGATCGCACCCGCCATATTCCTTTCGCTTTATTCTTTTAAACTACCCCGTCCTGCGAAGCAGTGTGGCTTTTCTAGACCGAAATTCATTTTAAGCGTCAATTCAAGCATTTTCCTATTATCCTTTTATTTATTTGCTTTCATATTTTTTTTTGTTATTGATTTGCCCCCTGTTTTTTTCCATCATCCCGCAACTCCACATTATCATGAAATCAATCCTTCACGCTTGCGCTGATACATTTGCGCCGACAAATTTGAGCAACGATCCGGGCTTTGATCGAGCCGTACCGTTCCTGATTTGTCTCGCGCCTTCAGATCCTCCTTCACGCTTCGACAAGAAGCAAAATATTAAGCAATCGTTCCGACGGAGCTAAATTACTATAGGATAAAGAACGAATAGAAAATTTGAATTTCGAAACAAAAAAGAGAGGGGTGCAACAAGAGGAATTCCCAGGGGGTCACCCATCCTAGCACTACTCTCGCCCAAGCATGCTTAACTTCGGAGTTCTGATGGGATTCGGTGCATTAGTGCTGGTATGATCGCACCCGCCATGTTCCTTTCGCTTTATTCTTTTAAACTACCCCGTCCTGCGAAGCAGTGTGGCTTTTCTAGACCGAAATTCATTTTAAGCGTCAATTCAAGCATTTTCCTATTATCCTTTTATTTATTTGCTTTCATATTTTTTTTTTGTTATTGATTTGCCCCCTGTTTTTTTCCATCATCCCGCAACTCTAAATTATCATGAAATCAATCCTTCACGCTTGCGCTGATACATTTACGCCGACAAATTTGAGCGACGATCCGGGCTTTGATCGAGCCGTACCGTTCCTGATTTGTCTCGCGCCTTCAGATCCTCCTTCACGCTTCGACATGAAGCAAAATATTATGCAATCGTTCCGACGGAACTAAATTACTACAGGATAAAGAACGAATAGGAAATTTGGATTTCGAAACAAAAAAGAGAGGGGTGCAACACGAGGACTTCCCAGGGGGTCACCAATCCAAGTACTATTCTCGCCCAAACACGCTTAATTTCGATGTTCTGATGGGATCCGGTGCATTAGTGCTGGTATGATCGCACCCGCCATATTCCTTTCGCTTTATTCTTTTAAACTACCCCGTCCTGCGAAGCAGTGTGGCTTTTCTAGACCGAAATTCATTTTAAGCGTCAATTCAAGCATTTTCCTATTATCCTTTTATTTATTTGCTTTCATATTTTTTTTTGTTATTGATTTGCCCCCTGTTTTTTTCCATCATCCCGCAACTCTAAATTATCATGAAATCAATCCTTCACGCTTGCGCTGATACATTTGCGCCGACAAATTTGAGCGACGATCCGGGCTTTGATCGAGCCGTACCGTTCCTGATTTGTCTCGCGCCTTCAGATCCCCATTCAAGCTTCGACAAGAAGCAAAATATTAAGCAATCGTTCCGACAGAGCTAAATTTCTACAGGATAAAGAACGAAAAGGAAATTTGGATTTCGAAACAAAAAAGAGAGGGGTGCAACACGAGGACTTTCCAGGGGGTCACCAATCCAAGTACTACTCTCGCCCAAACAAGCTTAATTTCGAAGTTCTGATGGGATCCGGTGCATTAGTGCTGGTATGATCGCACCCGCCATATTCCTTTCGCTTTATTCTTTTAAACTACCCCGTCCTGCGAAGCAGTGTGGCTTTTCTAGACCGAAATTCATTTTAAGCGTCAATTCAAGCATTTTCCTATTATCCTTTTATTTATTTACTTTCATATTTTTTTTTGTTATTGATTTGCCCCCTGTTTTTTTCCATCATCCCGCAACTGTAAATTATCATGAAATCAATCCTTCACGCTTGCGCTGATACATTTGCGCCGACAAATTTTAGCGACGATCCGGGCTTTGATCGACCCGTACCGTTCCTGATTTGTCTCGCGCCTTCAGATCCTCCTTCACGCTTCGACAAGAAGCAAAATATTAAGCAATCGTTCCGACGGAGCTAAATTACTACAGGATAAAGAACGAATAGGAAATTTGGATTTCGAAACAAAAAAGAGAGGGGTGCAACACGAGGACTTCCCAGGGGGTCACCAATCTAAGTACTGCTCTCGCCCAAACACGCTTAATTTCGAAGTTCTGATGGGATCCGGTGCATTAGTGCTGGTATGATCGCACCCGCCATATTCCTTTCGTTTATTCTTTTAAACTACCCCGTCCTGCGAAGCAGTGTGGCTTTTCTAGACCGAAATTCATTTTAAGCGTCAATTCAAGCATTTTCCTATTATCCTTTTATTTATTTGCTTTCATAATTTTTTTTGTTATTGATTTGCCCCCTGTTTTGTTCCATCATCCCGCAACTCTACATTATCATGAAATCAATCCTTCACGCTTGCGCTGATACATTTGCGCCGACAAATTTGAGCGACGATCCGGGCTTTGATCGAGCCGTACCGTTCTTGATTTGTCTCGCGCCTTCAGATCCTCCTTCACGCTTCGACAAGAAGCAAAATATTAAGCAATCGTTCCGACGGAGCTAAATTACTACAGGATAAAGAACGAATAGGAAATTTGGATTTCGAAACAAAAAAGAGAGGGGTGCAACACGAGGACTTCCCAGGGGGTCACCAATCCAAGTACTACTCTCGCCCAAACACGCTTAATTTCGAAGTTCTGATGGGATCCGGTGCATTAGTGCTGGTATGATCGCACCCGCCATATTTCTTTCGCTTTATTCTTTTAAACTACCCCGTCCTGCGAAGCAGTGTGGCTTTTCTAGACCGAAATTCATTTTAAGCGTCAATTCAAGCATTTTCCTATTATCCTTTTATTTATTTGCTTTGATATTTTTTTTTTGTTATTGATTTGCCCCCTGTTTTTTTCCATCATCCCGCAACTGTAAATTATCATGAAATCAATCCTTCACGCTTGCGGTGATACATTTGCGCCGACAAATTTGAGCGACGATCCGGGCTTTGATCGAGCCGTACCGTTCCTGATTTGTCTCGCGCCTTCAGATCCTCCTTCACGCTTCGACAAGAAGCAAAATATTAAGCAATCGTTCCGACGGAGCTAAATTACTACAGGATAAAGAACGAATAGGAAATTTGGATTTCGAAACAAAAAAGAGAGGGGTGCAACACGAGGACTTCCCAGGGGGTCACCAATCCAAGTACTGCTCTCGCCCAAACACGCTTAATTTCGAAGTTCTGATGGGATCCGGTGCATTAGTGCTGGTATGATCGCACCCGCCATATTCCTTTCGCTTTATTCTTTTAAACTACCCCGTCCTGCGAAGCATGTGGCTTTTCTAGACCGAAATTCATTTTAAGCGTCAATTCAAGCATTTTCCTATTATCCTTTTATTTATTTGCTTTCATAATTTTTTTTGTTATTGATTTGCCCCCTGTTTTGTTCCATCATCCCGCAACTCTACATTATCATGAAATCAATCCTTCACGCTTGCGCTGATACATTTGCGCCGACAAATTTGAGCGACGATCCGGGCTTTGATCGAGCCGTACCGTTCTTGATTTGTCTCGCGCCTTCAGATCCTCCTTCACGCTTCGACAAGAAGCAAAATATTAAGCAATCGTTCCGACGGAGCTAAATTACTACAGGATAAAGAACGAATAGGAAATTTGGATTTCGAAACAAAAAAGAGAGGGGTGCAACACGAGGACTTCCCAGGGGGTCACCAATCCAAGTACTACTCTCGCCCAAACACGCTTAATTTCGAAGTTCTGATGGGATCCGGTGCATTAGTGCTGGTATGATCGCACCCGCCATATTTCTTTCGCTTTATTCTTTTAAACTACCCCGTCCTGCGAAGCAGTGTGGCTTTTCTAGACCGAAATTCATTTTAAGCGTCAATTCAAGCATTTTCCTATTATCCTTTTATTTATTTGCTTTGATATTTTTTTTTTGTTATTGATTTGCCCCCTGTTTTTTTCCATCATCCCGCAACTGTAAATTATCATGAAATCAATCCTTCACGCTTGCGGTGATACATTTGCGCCGACAAATTTGAGCGAGGATCCGGGCTTTGATCGAGCCGTACCGTTCCTGATTTGTCTCGCGCCTTCAGATCCTCCTTCACGTTTCGACAAGAAGCAAAATATTAAGCAATCGTTCCGACGGAGCTAAATTACTACAGGATAAAGAACGAATAGGAAATTTGGATTTCGAAACAAAAAAGAGAGGGGTGCAACACGAGGACTTCCCAGGGGGTCACCCATCCTAGTACTACTCTCGCCCAAGCACGCTTAACTTCGGAGTTCTGATGGGATCCGGTGCATTAGTGCTGGTATGATCGCACCCGCCATGTTCCTTTCGCTTTATTCTTTTAAACTACCCCGTCCTGCGAAGCAGTGTGGCTTTTCTAGACCGAAATTCATTTTAAGCGTCAATTCAAGCATTTTCCTCTTATCCTTTTATTTATTTACTTTATATTTTTTTTTGTTATTGATTTGCACCCTGTTTTTTTCCCTCATCCCGCAACTCTAAATTATCATGAAATCAATCCTTCACGCTTGCAGTTAGGGGTGGCAATTCGGGTCCAAATCAGGTTGGCGGGTCGGGTTCGGGTCAACAGACCCGCCAGAAAATCTGTTGACCCGAACCCCGACCCGCCAACCCGTGACGGGTCAGGTATGCTGACCCGAACCCGAAAATTTCAGGTTTACGGGGCGGCGGGTCGACCCGAAATGACCCGAAACTTAATTTTAATTTATTAATTTATCACTGTAATTTCTGATAAAATCAATTTCTCACAAAACTAATTACATAATCAAGTAATAAAAATTTAAATAAATGATTCCAAATCAAATCTAAAATAAATTAAACACCGTAAAAGTGTTTTATCCCAAGCAAAATATAAAATAAATTAAAACAACACAAAAGTGAAAAATAATATAATATATTATTTGTCCAAGTATAATAATTTATATTCACACAAATTAAATAAATTCGTTTAGGATTAAGTAATTAATGCCTTTGAAAAAAAGAATAACTTAGTTTAGTTAGATAAAATTATTTTTATGTTTATTAAATTATTTTTAATTCGTAAACGGGTCATATCGGGTCATATCAGGTCAACACGGGTTGACCCGAAATCGACCGGTTTTCTTTTCGGGTTCATCGGGTCCAACCCGATTCTGACCCGAATTCCCGAAACCTCAACCCAAACTCATTAATTTCGTGTTAGGTTCGTGTCGTGTTTTCAGGTCGTGTCGAAAATTGCCACCCCTAGTTGCGGTGATACATTTGCGCCGACAAATTTGAGCGACGATCCGGGCTTTGATCGAGCCGTACCGTTCCTGATTTGTCTCGCGCCTTCAGATCCTCCTTCACGCTTCGACAAGAAGCAAAATATTAAGCAATCGTTCCGACGGAGCTAAATTACTACAGGATAAAGAACGAATAGGAAATTTGGATTTCGAAACAAAAAAGAGAGGGGTGCAACACGAGAACTTCCCAGGGGGTCACCCATCCTAGTACTACTCTCGCCCAAGCACGCTTAACTTCGGAGTTCTGATGGGATCCGGTGCATTAATGCTGGTATGATCGCACCCGCCATGTTCCTTTCGCTTTATTCTTTTAAACTACCCCGTCCTGCGAAGCAGTGTGGCTTTTCTAGACCGAAATTCATTTTAAGCGTCAATTCAAGCATTTTCCTCTTATCCTTTTATTTATTTACTTTATATTTTTTTTTGTTATTGATTTGCACCCTGTTTTTTTCCCTCATCCCGCAACTCTAAATTATCATGAAATCAATCCTTCACGCTTGCAGTTAGGGGTGGCAATTCGGGTCCAAATCAGGTTGGCGGGTCGGGTTCGGGTCAACAGACCCGCCAGAAAATCTGTTGACCCGAACCCCGACCCGCCAACCCGTGACGGGTCAGGTATGCTGACCCGAACCCGAAAATTTCAGGTTTACGGGGCGGCGGGTCGACCCGAAATGACCCGAAACTTAATTTTAATTTATTAATTTATCACTGTAATTTCTGATAAAATCAATTTCTCACAAAACTAATTACATAATCAAGTAATAAAAATTTAAATAAATGATTCCAAATCAAATCTAAAATAAATTAAACACCGTAAAAGTGTTTTATCCCAAGCAAAATATAAAATAAATTAAAACAATACAAAAGTGAAAAATAATATAATATATTATTTGTCCAAGTATAATAATTTCAACTTCACACAAATTAAATAAATTCGTTTAGGATTAAGTAATTAATGCCTTTGAAAAAAAGAATAACTTAGTTTAGTTAGATAAAATTATTTTTATGTTTATTAAATTATTTTTAATTCGTAAACGGGTCATATCGGGTCATATCAGGTCACCACGGGTTGACCCGAAATCGACCGGTTTTCTTTTCGGGTTCATCGGGTCCAATCCGATTCTGACCCGAATTCCCGAAACCTCAACCCAAACCCATTAATTTCGTGTTAGGTTCGTGTCGTGTTTTCAGGTCGTGTCGAAAATTGCCACCCCTAGTTGCGGTGATACATTTGCGCCGACAAATTTGAGCGACGATCCGGGCTTTGATCGAGCCGTACCGTTCCTGATTTGTCTCGCGCCTTCAGATCCTCCTTCACGCTTCGACAAGAAGCAAAATATTAAGCAATCGTTCCGACGGAGCTAAATTACTACAGGATAAAGAACGAATAGGAAATTTGGATTTCGAAACAAAAAAGAGAGGGGTGCAACACGAGGACTTCCCAGGGGGTCACCAATCCAAGTACTATTCTCGCCCAAACACGCTTAATTTCGATGTTCTGATGGGATCCGGTGCATTAGTGCTGGTATGATCGCACCCGCCATATTCCTTTCGCTTTATTCTTTTAAACTACCCCGTCCTGCGAAGCAGTGTGGCTTTTCTAGACCGAAATTCATTTTAAGCGTCAATTCAAGCATTTTCCTATTATCCTTTTATTTATTTGCTTTCATATTTTTTTTTGTTATTGATTTGCCCCCTGTTTTTTTCCATCATCCCGCAACTCTAAATTATCATGAAATCAATCCTTCACGCTTGCGCTGATACATTTGCGCCGACAAATTTGAGCGACGATCCGGGCTTTGATCGAGCCGTACCGTTCCTGATTTGTCTCGCGCCTTCAGATCCCCATTCAAGCTTCGACAAGAAGCAAAATATTAAGCAATCGTTCCGACAGAGCTAAATTTCTACAGGATAAAGAACGAAAAGGAAATTTGGATTTCGAAACAAAAAAGAGAGGGGTGCAACACGAGGACTTTCCAGGGGGTCACCAATCCAAGTACTACTCTCGCCCAAACAAGCTTAATTTCGAAGTTCTGATGGGATCCGGTGCATTAGTGCTGGTATGATCGCACCCGCCATATTCCTTTCGCTTTATTCTTTTAAACTACCCCGTCCTGCGAAGCAGTGTGGCTTTTCTAGACCGAAATTCATTTTAAGCGTCAATTCAAGCATTTTCCTATTATCCTTTTATTTATTTACTTTCATATTTTTTTTTGTTATTGATTTGCCCCCTGTTTTTTTCCATCATCCCGCAACTGTAAATTATCATGAAATCAATCCTTCACGCTTGCGCTGATACATTTGCGCCGACAAATTTTAGCGACGATCCGGGCTTTGATCGACCCGTACCGTTCCTGATTTGTCTCGCGCCTTCAGATCCTCCTTCACGCTTCGACAAGAAGCAAAATATTAAGCAATCGTTCCGACGGAGCTAAATTACTACAGGATAAAGAACGAATAGGAAATTTGGATTTCGAAACAAAAAAGAGAGGGGTGCAACACGAGGACTTCCCAGGGGGTCACCAATCTAAGTACTGCTCTCGCCCAAACACGCTTAATTTCGAAGTTCTGATGGGATCCGGTGCATTAGTGCTGGTATGATCGCACCCGCCATATTCCTTTCGTTTATTCTTTTAAACTACCCCGTCCTGCGAAGCAGTGTGGCTTTTCTAGACCGAAATTCATTTTAAGCGTCAATTCAAGCATTTTCCTATTATCCTTTTATTTATTTGCTTTCATAATTTTTTTTGTTATTGATTTGCCCCCTGTTTTGTTCCATCATCCCGCAACTCTACATTATCATGAAATCAATCCTTCACGCTTGCGCTGATACATTTGCGCCGACAAATTTGAGCGACGATCCGGGCTTTGATCGAGCCGTACCGTTCTTGATTTGTCTCGCGCCTTCAGATCCTCCTTCACGCTTCGACAAGAAGCAAAATATTAAGCAATCGTTCCGACGGAGCTAAATTACTACAGGATAAAGAACGAATAGGAAATTTGGATTTCGAAACAAAAAAGAGAGGGGTGCAACACGAGGACTTCCCAGGGGGTCACCAATCCAAGTACTACTCTCGCCCAAACACGCTTAATTTCGAAGTTCTGATGGGATCCGGTGCATTAGTGCTGGTATGATCGCACCCGCCATATTTCTTTCGCTTTATTCTTTTAAACTACCCCGTCCTGCGAAGCAGTGTGGCTTTTCTAGACCGAAATTCATTTTAAGCGTCAATTCAAGCATTTTCCTATTATCCTTTTATTTATTTGCTTTGATATTTTTTTTTTGTTATTGATTTGCCCCCTGTTTTTTTCCATCATCCCGCAACTGTAAATTATCATGAAATCAATCCTTCACGCTTGCGGTGATACATTTGCGCCGACAAATTTGAGCGACGATCCGGGCTTTGATCGAGCCGTACCGTTCCTGATTTGTCTCGCGCCTTCAGATCCTCCTTCACGCTTCGACAAGAAGCAAAATATTAAGCAATCGTTCCGACGGAGCTAAATTACTACAGGATAAAGAACGAATAGGAAATTTGGATTTCGAAACAAAAAAGAGAGGGGTGCAACACGAGGACTTCCCAGGGGGTCACCAATCCAAGTACTGCTCTCGCCCAAACACGCTTAATTTCGAAGTTCTGATGGGATCCGGTGCATTAGTGCTGGTATGATCGCACCCGCCATATTCCTTTCGCTTTATTCTTTTAAACTACCCCGTCCTGCGAAGCATGTGGCTTTTCTAGACCGAAATTCATTTTAAGCGTCAATTCAAGCATTTTCCTATTATCCTTTTATTTATTTGCTTTCATAATTTTTTTTGTTATTGATTTGCCCCCTGTTTTGTTCCATCATCCCGCAACTCTACATTATCATGAAATCAATCCTTCACGCTTGCGCTGATACATTTGCGCCGACAAATTTGAGCGACGATCCGGGCTTTGATCGAGCCGTACCGTTCTTGATTTGTCTCGCGCCTTCAGATCCTCCTTCACGCTTCGACAAGAAGCAAAATATTAAGCAATCGTTCCGACGGAGCTAAATTACTACAGGATAAAGAACGAATAGGAAATTTGGATTTCGAAACAAAAAAGAGAGGGGTGCAACACGAGGACTTCCCAGGGGGTCACCAATCCAAGTACTACTCTCGCCCAAACACGCTTAATTTCGAAGTTCTGATGGGATCCGGTGCATTAGTGCTGGTATGATCGCACCCGCCATATTTCTTTCGCTTTATTCTTTTAAACTACCCCGTCCTGCGAAGCAGTGTGGCTTTTCTAGACCGAAATTCATTTTAAGCGTCAATTCAAGCATTTTCCTATTATCCTTTTATTTATTTGCTTTGATATTTTTTTTTTGTTATTGATTTGCCCCCTGTTTTTTTCCATCATCCCGCAACTGTAAATTATCATGAAATCAATCCTTCACGCTTGCGGTGATACATTTGCGCCGACAAATTTGAGCGACGATCCGGGCTTTGATCGAGCCGTACCGTTCCTGATTTGTCTCGCGCCTTCAGATCCTCCTTCACGTTTCGACAAGAAGCAAAATATTAAGCAATCGTTCCGACGGAGCTAAATTACTACAGGATAAAGAACGAATAGGAAATTTGGATTTCGAAACAAAAAAGAGAGGGGTGCAACACGAGGACTTCCCAGGGGGTCACCCATCCTAGTACTACTCTCGCCCAAGCACGCTTAACTTCGGAGTTCTGATGGGATCCGGTGCATTAGTGCTGGTATGATCGCACCCGCCATGTTCCTTTCGCTTTATTCTTTTAAACTACCCCGTCCTGCGAAGCAGTGTGGCTTTTCTAGACCGAAATTCATTTTAAGCGTCAATTCAAGCATTTTCCTCTTATCCTTTTATTTATTTACTTTATATTTTTTTTTGTTATTGATTTGCACCCTGTTTTTTTCCCTCATCCCGCAACTCTAAATTATCATGAAATCAATCCTTCACGCTTGCAGTTAGGGGTGGCAATTCGGGTCCAAATCAGGTTGGCGGGTCGGGTTCGGGTCAACAGACCCGCCAGAAAATCTGTTGACCCGAACCCCGACCCGCCAACCCGTGACGGGTCAGGTATGCTGACCCGAACCCGAAAATTTCAGGTTTACGGGGCGGCGGGTCGACCCGAAATGACCCGAAACTTAATTTTAATTTATTAATTTATCACTGTAATTTCTGATAAAATCAATTTCTCACAAAACTAATTACATAATCAAGTAATAAAAATTTAAATAAATGATTCCAAATCAAATCTAAAATAAATTAAACACCGTAAAAGTGTTTTATCCCAAGCAAAATATAAAATAAATTAAAACAACACAAAAGTGAAAAATAATATAATATATTATTTGTCCAAGTATAATAATTTATATTCACACAAATTAAATAAATTCGTTTAGGATTAAGTAATTAATGCCTTTGAAAAAAAGAATAACTTAGTTTAGTTAGATAAAATTATTTTTATGTTTATTAAATTATTTTTAATTCGTAAACGGGTCATATCGGGTCATATCAGGTCAACACGGGTTGACCCGAAATCGACCGGTTTTCTTTTCGGGTTCATCGGGTCCAACCCGATTCTGACCCGAATTCCCGAAACCTCAACCCAAACTCATTAATTTCGTGTTAGGTTCGTGTCGTGTTTTCAGGTCGTGTCGAAAATTGCCACCCCTAGTTGCGGTGATACATTTGCGCCGACAAATTTGAGCGACGATCCGGGCTTTGATCGAGCCGTACCGTTCCTGATTTGTCTCGCGCCTTCAGATCCTCCTTCACGCTTCGACAAGAAGCAAAATATTAAGCAATCGTTCCGACGGAGCTAAATTACTACAGGATAAAGAACGAATAGGAAATTTGGATTTCGAAACAAAAAAGAGAGGGGTGCAACACGAGAACTTCCCAGGGGGTCACCCATCCTAGTACTACTCTCGCCCAAGCACGCTTAACTTCGGAGTTCTGATGGGATCCGGTGCATTAGTGCTGGTATGATCGCACCCGCCATGTTCCTTTCGCTTTATTCTTTTAAACTACCCCGTCCTGCGAAGCAGTGTGGCTTTTCTAGACCGAAATTCATTTTAAGCGTCAATTCAAGCATTTTCCTCTTATCCTTTTATTTATTTACTTTATATTTTTTTTTGTTATTGATTTGCACCCTGTTTTTTTCCCTCATCCCGCAACTCTAAATTATCATGAAATCAATCCTTCACGCTTGCAGTTAGGGGTGGCAATTCGGGTCCAAATCAGGTTGGCGGGTCGGGTTCGGGTCAACAGACCCGCCAGAAAATCTGTTGACCCGAACCCCGACCCGCCAACCCGTGACGGGTCAGGTATGCTGACCCGAACCCGAAAATTTCAGGTTTACGGGGCGGCGGGTCGACCCGAAATGACCCGAAACTTAATTTTAATTTATTAATTTATCACTGTAATTTCTGATAAAATCAATTTCTCACAAAACTAATTACATAATCAAGTAATAAAAATTTAAATAAATGATTCCAAATCAAATCTAAAATAAATTAAACACCGTAAAAGTGTTTTATCCCAAGCAAAATATAAAATAAATTAAAACAACACAAAAGTGAAAAATAATATAATATATTATTTGTCCAAGTATAATAATTTATATTCACACAAATTAAATAAATTCGTTTAGGATTAAGTAATTAATGCCTTTGAAAAAAAGAATAACTTAGTTTAGTTAGATAAAATTATTTTTATGTTTATTAAATTATTTTTAATTCGTAAACGGGTCATATCGGGTCATATCAGGTCAACACGGGTTGACCCGAAATCGACCGGTTTTCTTTTCGGGTTCATCGGGTCCAACCCGATTCTGACCCGAATTCCCGAAACCTCAACCCAAACTCATTAATTTCGTGTTAGGTTCGTGTCGTGTTTTCAGGTCGTGTCGAAAATTGCCACCCCTAGTTGCGGTGATACATTTGCGCCGACAAATTTGAGCGACGATCCGGGCTTTGATCGAGCCGTACCGTTCCTGATTTGTCTCGCGCCTTCAGATCCTCCTTCACGCTTCGACAAGAAGCAAAATATTAAGCAATCGTTCCGACGGAGCTAAATTACTACAGGATAAAGAACGAATAGGAAATTTGGATTTCGAAACAAAAAAGAGAGGGGTGCAACACGAGGACTTCCCAGGGGGTCACCCATCCTAGTACTACTCTCGCCCAAGCACGCTTAACTTCGGAGTTCTGATGGGATCCGGTGCATTAATGCTGGTATGATCGCACCCGCCATGTTCCTTTCGCTTTATTCTTTTAAACTACCCCGTCCTGCGAAGCAGTGTGGCTTTTCTAGACCGAAATTCATTTTAAGCGTCAATTCAAGCATTTTCCTCTTATCCTTTTATTTATTTACTTTATATTTTTTTTTGTTATTGATTTGCACCCTGTTTTTTTCCCTCATCCCGCAACTCTAAATTATCATGAAATCAATCCTTCACGCTTGCAGTTAGGGGTGGCAATTCGGGTCCAAATCAGGTTGGCGGGTCGGGTTCGGGTCAACAGACCCGCCAGAAAATCTGTTGACCCGAACCCCGACCCGCCAACCCGTGACGGGTCAGGTATGCTGACCCGAACCCGAAAATTTCAGGTTTACGGGGCGGCGGGTCGACCCGAAATGACCCGAAACTTAATTTTAATTTATTAATTTATCACTGTAATTTCTGATAAAATCAATTTCTCACAAAACTAATTACATAATCAAGTAATAAAAATTTAAATAAATGATTCCAAATCAAATCTAAAATAAATTAAACACCGTAAAAGTGTTTTATCCCAAGCAAAATATAAAATAAATTAAAACAATACAAAAGTGAAAAATAATATAATATATTATTTGTCCAAGTATAATAATTTCAACTTCACACAAATTAAATAAATTCGTTTAGGATTAAGTAATTAATGCCTTTGAAAAAAAGAATAACTTAGTTTAGTTAGATAAAATTATTTTTATGTTTATTGAATTATTTTTAATTCGTAAACGGGTCATATCGGGTCATATCAGGTCACCACGGGTTGACCCGAAATCGACCGGTTTTCTTTTCGGGTTCATCGGGTCCAATCCGATTCTGACCCGAATTCCCGAAACCTCAACCCAAACCCATTAATTTCGTGTTAGGTTCGTGTCGTGTTTTCAGGTCGTGTCGAAAATTGCCACCCCTAGTTGCGGTGATACATTTGCGCCGACAAATTTGAGCGACGATCCGGGCTTTGATCGAGCCGTACCGTTCCTGATTTGTCTCGCGCCTTCAGATCCTCCTTCACGCTTCGACAAGAAGCAAAATATTAAGCAATCGTTCCGACGGAGCTAAATTACTACAGGATAAAGAACGAATAGGAAATTTGGATTTCGAAACAAAAAAGAAAGGGGTGCAACACGAGGACTTCCCAGGGGGTCACCCATCCTAGTACTACTCTCGCCCAAGCACGCTTAACTTCGGAGTTCTGATGGGATCCGGTGCATTAATGCTGGTATGATCGCACCCGCCATGTTCCTTTCGCTTTATTCTTTTAAACTACCCCGTCCTGCGAAGCAGTGTGGCTTTTCTAGACCGAAATTCATTTTAAGCGTCAATTCAAGCATTTTCCTCTTATCCTTTTATTTATTTACTTTATATTTTTTTTTGTTATTGATTTGCACCCTGTTTTTTTCCCTCATCCCGCAACTCTAAATTATCATGAAATCAATCCTTCACGCTTGCAGTTAGGGGTGGCAATTCGGGTCCAAATCAGGTTGGCGGGTCGGGTTCGGGTCAACAGACCCGCCAGAAAATCTGTTGACCCGAACCCCGACCCGCCAACCCGTGACGGGTCAGGTATGCTGACCCGAACCCGAAAATTTCAGGTTTACGGGGCGGCGGGTCGACCCGAAATGACCCGAAACTTAATTTTAATTTATTAATTTATCACTGTAATTTCTAATAAAATCAATTTCTCACAAAACTAATTACATAATCAAGTAATAAAAATTTAAATAAATGATTCCAAATCAAATCTAAAATAAATTAAACACCGTAAAAGTGTTTTATCCCAAGCAAAATATAAAATAAATTAAAACAATACAAAAGTGAAAAATAATATAATATATTATTTGTCCAAGTATAATAATTTCAACTTCACACAAATTAAATAAATTCGTTTAGGATTAAGTAATTAATGCCTTTGAAAAAAAGAATAACTTAGTTTAGTTAGATAAAATTATTTTTATGTTTATTAAATTATTTTTAATTCGTAAACGGGTCATATCGGGTCATATCAGGTCACCACGGGTTGACCCGAAATCGACCGGTTTTCTTTTCGGGTTCATCGGGTCCAACCCGATTCTGACCCGAATTCCCGAAACCTCAACCCAAACCCATTAATTTCGTGTTAGGTTCGTGTCGTGTTTTCAGGTCGTGTCGAAAATTGCCACCCCTAGTTGCGGTGATACATTTGCGCCGACAAATTTGAGCGACGATCCGGGCTTTGATCGAGCCGTACCGTTCCTGATTTGTCTCGCGCCTTCAGATCCTCCTTCACGCTTCGACAAGAAGCAAAATATTAAGCAATCGTTCCGACGGAGCTAAATTACTACAGGATAAAGAACGAATAGGAAATTTGGATTTCGAAACAAAAAAGAGAGGGGTGCAACACGAGGACTTCCCAGGGGGTCACCCATCCTAGTACTACTCTCGCCCAAGCACGCTTAACTTCGGAGTTCTGATGGGATCCGGTGCATTAGTGCTGGTATGATCGCACCCGCCATGTTCCTTTCGCTTTATTCTTTTAAACTACCCCGTCCTGCGAAGCAGTGTGGCTTTTCTAGACCGAAATTCATTTTAAGCGTCAATTCAAGCATTTTCCTCTTATCCTTTTATTTATTTACTTTATATTTTTTTTTGTTATTGATTTGCACCCTGTTTTTTTCCCTCATCCCGCAACTCTAAATTATCATGAAATCAATCCTTCACGCTTGCAGTTAGGGGTGGCAATTCGGGTCCAAATCAGGTTGGCGGGTCGGGTTCGGGTCAACAGACCCGCCAGAAAATCTGTTGACCCGAACCCCGACCCGCCAACCCGTGACGGGTCAGGTATGCTGACCCGAACCCGAAAATTTCAGGTTTACGGGGCGGCGGGTCGACCCGAAATGACCCGAAACTTAATTTTAATTTATTAATTTATCACTGTAATTTCTAATAAAATCAATTTCTCACAAAACTAATTACATAATCAAGTAATAAAAATTTAAATAAATGATTCCAAATCAAATCTAAAATAAATTAAACACCGTAAAAGTGTTTTATCCCAAGCAAAATATAAAATAAATTAAAACAATACAAAAGTGAAAAATAATATAATATATTATTTGTCCAAGTATAATAATTTCAACTTCACACAAATTAAATAAATTCGTTTAGGATTAAGTAATTAATGCCTTTGAAAAAAAGAATAACTTAGTTTAGTTAGATAAAATTATTTTTATGTTTATTAAATTATTTTTAATTCGTAAACGGGTCATATCGGGTCATATCAGGTCACCACGGGTTGACCCGAAATCGACCGGTTTTCTTTTCGGGTTCATCGGGTCCAACCCGATTCTGACCCGAATTCCCGAAACCTCAACCCAAACCCATTAATTTCGTGTTAGGTTCGTGTCGTGTTTTCAGGTCGTGTCGAAAATTGCCACCCCTAGTTGCGGTGATACATTTGCGCCGACAAATTTGAGCGACGATCCGGGCTTTGATCGAGCCGTACCGTTCCTGATTTGTCTCGCGCCTTCAGATCCTCCTTCACGCTTCGACAAGAAGCAAAATATTAAGCAATCGTTCCGACGGAGCTAAATTACTACAGGATAAAGAACGAATAGGAAATTTGGATTTCGAAACAAAAAAGAGAGGGGTGCAACACGAGAACTTCCCAGGGGGTCACCCATCCTAGTACTACTCTCGCCCAAGCACGCTTAACTTCGGAGTTCTGATGGGATCCGGTGCATTAGTGCTGGTATGATCGCACCCGCCATGTTCCTTTCGCTTTATTCTTTTAAACTACCCCGTCCTGCGAAGCAGTGTGGCTTTTCTAGACCGAAATTCATTTTAAGCGTCAATTCAAGCATTTTCCTCTTATCCTTTTATTTATTTACTTTATATTTTTTTTTGTTATTGATTTGCACCCTGTTTTTTTCCCTCATCCCGCAACTCTAAATTATCATGAAATCAATCCTTCACGCTTGCAGTTAGGGGTGGCAATTCGGGTCCAAATCAGGTTGGCGGGTCGGGTTCGGGTCAACAGACCCGCCAGAAAATCTGTTGACCCGAACCCCGACCCGCCAACCCGTGACGGGTCAGGTATGCTGACCCGAACCCGAAAATTTCAGGTTTACGGGGCGGCGGGTCGACCCGAAATGACCCGAAACTTAATTTTAATTTATTAATTTATCACTGTAATTTCTAATAAAATCAATTTCTCACAAAACTAATTACATAATCAAGTAATAAAAATTTAAATAAATGATTCCAAATCAAATCTAAAATAAATTAAACACCGTAAAAGTGTTTTATCCCAAGCAAAATATAAAATAAATTAAAACAATACAAAAGTGAAAAATAATATAATATATTATTTGTCCAAGTATAATAATTTCAACTTCACACAAATTAAATAAATTCGTTTAGGATTAAGTAATTAATGCCTTTGAAAAAAAGAATAACTTAGTTTAGTTAGATAAAATTATTTTTATGTTTATTAAATTATTTTTAATTCGTAAACGGGTCATATCGGGTCATATCAGGTCACCACGGGTTGACCCGAAATCGACCGGTTTTCTTTTCGGGTTCATCGGGTCCAACCCGATTCTGACCCGAATTCCCGAAACCTCAACCCAAACCCATTAATTTCGTGTTAGGTTCGTGTCGTGTTTTCAGGTCGTGTCGAAAATTGCCACCCCTAGTTGCGGTGATACATTTGCGCCGACAAATTTGAGCGACGATCCGGGCTTTGATCGAGCCGTACCGTTCCTGATTTGTCTCGCGCCTTCAGATCCTCCTTCACGCTTCGACAAGAAGCAAAATATTAAGCAATCGTTCCGACGGAGCTAAATTACTACAGGATAAAGAACGAATAGGAAATTTGGATTTCGAAACAAAAAAGAAAGGGGTGCAACACGAGGACTTCCCAGGGGGTCACCCATCCTAGTACTACTCTCGCCCAAGCACGCTTAACTTCGGAGTTCTGATGGGATCCGGTGCATTAGTGCTGGTATGATCGCACCCGCCATGTTCCTTTCGCTTTATTCTTTTAAACTACCCCGTCCTGCGAAGCAGTGTGGCTTTTCTAGACCGAAATTCATTTTAAGCGTCAATTCAAGCATTTTCCTCTTATCCTTTTATTTATTTACTTTATATTTTTTTTTGTTATTGATTTGCACCCTGTTTTTTTCCCTCATCCCGCAACTCTAAATTATCATGAAATCAATCCTTCACGCTTGCAGTTAGGGGTGGCAATTCGGGTCCAAATCAGGTTGGCGGGTCGGGTTCGGGTCAACAGACCCGCCAGAAAATCTGTTGACCCGAACCCCGACCCGCCAACCCGTGACGGGTCAGGTATGCTGACCCGAACCCGAAAATTTCAGGTTTACGGGGCGACGGGTCGACCCGAAATGACCCGAAACTTAATTTTAATTTATTAATTTATCACTGTAATTTCTAATAAAATCAATTTCTCACAAAACTAATTACATAATCAAGTAATAAAAATTTAAATAAATGATTCCAAATCAAATCTAAAATAAATTAAACACCGTAAAAGTGTTTTATCCCAAGCAAAATATAAAATAAATTAAAACAATACAAAAGTGAAAAATAATATAATATATTATTTGTCCAAGTATAATAATTTCAACTTCACACAAATTAAATAAATTCGTTTAGGATTAAGTAATTAATGCCTTTGAAAAAAAGAATAACTTAGTTTAGTTAGATAAAATTATTTTTATGTTTATTAAATTATTTTTAATTCGTAAACGGGTCATATCGGGTCATATCAGGTCACCACGGGTTGACCCGAAATCGACCGGTTTTCTTTTCGGGTTCATCGGGTCCAACCCGATTCTGACCCGAATTCCCGAAACCTCAACCCAAACCCATTAATTTCGTGTTAGGTTCGTGTCGTGTTTTCAGGTCGTGTCGAAAATTGCCACCCCTAGTTGCGGTGATACATTTGCACCGACAAATTTGAGCGACGATCCGGGCTTTGATCGAGCCGTACCGTTCCTGATTTGTCTCGCGCCTTCAGATCCTCCTTCACGCTTCGACAAGAAGCAAAATATTAAGCAATCGTTCCGACGGAGCTAAATTACTACAGGATAAAGAACGAATAGGAAATTTGGATTTCGAAACAAAAAAGAGAGGGATGCAACACGAGGACTTCCCAGGGGGTCACCCATCCTAGTACTACTCTCGCCCAAGCACGCTTAACTTCGGAGTTCTGATGGGATCCGGTGCATTAGTGCTGGTATGATCGCACCCGCCATGTTCCTTTCGCTTTATTCTTTTAAACTACCCCGTCCTGCGAAACAGTGTGGCTTTTCTAGACCGAAATTCATTTTAAACGTCAATTCAAGCATTTTCCTCTTATCCTTTTATTTATTTACTTTATATTTTTTTTTGTTATTGATTTGCACCCTGTTTTTTTCCCTCATCCCGCAACTCTAAATTATCATGAAATCAATCCTTCACGCTTGCAGTTAGGGGTGGCAATTCGGGTCCAAATCAGGTTGGCGGGTCGGGTTCGGGTCAACAGACCCGCCAGAAAATCTGTTGACCCGAACCCCGACCCGCCAACCCGTGACGGGTCAGGTATGCTGACCCGAACCCGAAAATTTCAGGTTTACGGGGCGGCGGGTCGACCCGAAATGACCCGAAACTTAATTTTAATTTATTAATTTATCACTGTAATTTCTGATAAAATCAATTTCTCACAAAACTAATTACATAATCAAGTAATAAAAATTTAAATAAATGATTCCAAATCAAATCTAAAATAAATTAAACACCGTAAAAGTGTTTTATCCCAAGCAAAATATAAAATAAATTAAAACTATACAAAAGTGAAAAATAATATAATATATTATTTGTCCAAGTATAATAATTTCAACTTCACACAAATTAAATAAATTCGTTTAGGATTAAGTAATTAATGCCTTTGAAAAAAAGAATAACTTAGTTTAGTTAGATAAAATTATTTTTATGTTTATTAAATTATTTTTAATTCGTAAACGGGTCATATCGGGTCATATCAGGTCACCACGGGTTGACCCGAAATCGACCGGTTTTCTTTTCGGGTTCATCGGGTCCAACCCGATTCTGACCCGAATTCCCGAAACCTCAACCCAAACCCATTAATTTCGTGTTAGGTTCGTGTCGTGTTTTCAGGTCGTGTCGAAAATTGCCACCCCTAGTTGCGGTGATACATTTGCGCCGACAAATTTGAGCGACGATCCGGGCTTTGATCGAGCCGTACCGTTCCTGATTTGTCTCGCGCCTTCAGATCCTCCTTCACGCTTCGACAAGAAGCAAAATATTAAGCAATCGTTCCGACGGAGCTAAATTACTACAGGATAAAGAACGAATAGGAAATTTGGATTTCGAAACAAAAAAGAGAGGGGTGCAACACGAGGACTTCCCAGGGGGTCACCCATCCTAGTACTACTCTCGCCCAAGCACGCTTAACTTCGGAGTTCTGATGGGATCCGGTGCATTAATGCTGGTATGATCGCACCCGCCATGTTCCTTTCGCTTTATTCTTTTAAACTACCCCGTCCTGCGAAGCAGTGTGGCTTTTCTAGACCGAAATTCATTTTAAGCGTCAATTCAAGCATTTTCCTCTTATCCTTTTATTTATTTACTTTATATTTTTTTTTGTTATTGATTTGCACCCTGTTTTTTTCCCTCATCCCGCAACTCTAAATTATCATGAAATCAATCCTTCACGCTTGCAGTTAGGGGTGGCAATTCGGGTCCAAATCAGGTTGGCGGGTCGGGTTCGGGTCAACAGACCCGCCAGAAAATCTGTTGACCCGAACCCCGACCCGCCAACCCGTGACGGGTCAGGTATGCTGACCCGAACCCGAAAATTTCAGGTTTACGGGGCGGCGGGTCGACCCGAAATGACCCGAAACTTAATTTTAATTTATTAATTTATCACTGTAATTTCTGATAAAATCAATTTCTCACAAAACTAATTACATAATCAAGTAATAAAAATTTAAATAAATGATTCCAAATCAAATCTAAAATAAATTAAACACCGTAAAAGTGTTTTATCCCAAGCAAAATATAAAATAAATTAAAACAATACAAAAGTGAAAAATAATATAATATATTATTTGTCCAAGTATAATAATTTCAACTTCACACAAATTAAATAAATTCGTTTAGGATTAAGTAATTAATGCCTTTGAAAAAAAGAATAACTTAGTTTAGTTAGATAAAATTATTTTTATGTTTATTAAATTATTTTTAATTCGTAAACGGGTCATATCGGGTCATTTCAGGTCACCACGGGTTGACCCGAAATCGACCGGTTTTCTTTTCGGGTTCATCGGGTCCAACCCGATTCTGACCCGAATTCCCGAAACCTCAACCCAAACCCATTAATTTCGTGTTAGGTTCGTGTCGTGTTTTCAGGTCGTGTCGAAAATTGCCACCCCTAGTTGCGGTGATACATTTGCGCCGACAAATTTGAGCGACGATCCGGGCTTTGATCGAGCCGTACCGTTCCTGATTTGTCTCGCGCCTTCAGATCCTTCTTCACGCTTCGACAAGAAGCAAAATATTAAGCAATCGTTCCGACGGAGCTAAATTACTACAGGATAAAGAACGAATAGGAAATTTGGATTTCGAAACAAAAAAGAGAGGGGTGCAACACGTGGACTTCCCAGGGGGTCACCCATCCTAGTACTACTCTCGCCCAAGCACGCTTAACTTCGGAGTTCTGATGGGATCCGGTGCATTAATGCTGGTATGATCGCACCCGCCATGTTCCTTTCGCTTTATTCTTTTAAACTACCCCGTCCTGCGAAGCAGTGTGGCTTTTCTAGACCGAAATTCATTTTAAGCGTCAATTCAAGCATTTTCCTCTTATCCTTTTATTTATTTACTTTATATTTTTTTTTGTTATTGATTTGCACCCTGTTTTTTTCCCTCATCCCGCAACTCTAAATTATCATGAAATCAATCCTTCACGCTTGCAGTTAGGGGTGGCAATTCGGGTCCAAATCAGGTTGGCGGGTCGGGTTCGGGTCAACAGACCCGCCAGAAAATCTGTTGACCCGAACCCCGACCCGCCAACCCGTGACGGGTCAGGTATGCTGACCCGAACCCGAAAATTTCAGGTTTACGGGGCGGCGGGTCGACCCGAAATGACCCGAAACTTAATTTTAATTTATTAATTTATCACTGTAATTTCTGATAAAATCAATTTCTCACAAAACTAATTACATAATCAAGTAATAAAAATTTAAATAAATGATTCCAAATCAAATCTAAAATAAATTAAACACCGTAAAAGTGTTTTATCCCAAGCAAAATATAAAATAAATTAAAACTATACAAAAGTGAAAAATAATATAATATATTATTTGTCCAAGTATAATAATTTCAACTTCACACAAATTAAATAAATTCGTTTAGGATTAAGTAATTAATGCCTTTGAAAAAAAGAATAACTTAGTTTAGTTAGATAAAATTATTTTTATGTTTATTAAATTATTTTTAATTCGTAAACGGGTCATATCGGGTCATATCAGGTCACCACGGGTTGACCCGAAATCGACCGGTTTTCTTTTCGGGTTCATCGGGTCCAACCCGATTCTGACCCGAATTCCCGAAACCTCAACCCAAACCCATTAATTTCGTGTTAGGTTCGTGTCGTGTTTTCAGGTCGTGTCGAAAATTGCCACCCCTAGTTGCGGTGATACATTTGCGCCGACAAATTTGAGCGACGATCCGGGCTTTGATCGAGCCGTACCGTTCCTGATTTGTCTCGCGCCTTCAGATCCTCCTTCACGCTTCGACAAGAAGCAAAATATTAAGCAATCGTTCCGACGGAGCTAAATTACTACAGGATAAAGAACGAATAGGAAATTTGGATTTCGAAACAAAAAAGAGAGGGATGCAACACGAGGACTTCCCAGGGGGTCACCCATCCTAGTACTACTCTCGCCCAAGCACGCTTAACTTCGGAGTTCTGATGGGATCCGGTGCATTAATGCTGGTATGATCGCACCCGCCATGTTCCTTTCGCTTTATTCTTTTAAACTACCCCGTCCTGCGAAACAGTGTGGCTTTTCTAGACCGAAATTCATTTTAAGCGTCAATTCAAGCATTTTCCTCTTATTCTTTTATTTATTTACTTTATATTTTTTTTTGTTATTGATTTGCACCCTGTTTTTTTCCCTCATCCCGCAACTCTAAATTATCATGAAATCAATCCTTCACGCTTGCAGTTAGGGGTGGCAATTCGGGTCCAAATCAGGTTGGCGGGTCGGGTTCGGGTCAACAGACCCGCCAGAAAATCTGTTGACCCGAACCCCGACCCGCCAACCCGTGACGGGTCAGGTATGCTGACCCGAACCCGAAAATTTCAGGTTTACGGGGCGGCGGGTCGACCCGAAATGACCCGAAACTTAATTTTAATTTATTAATTTATCACTGTAATTTCTGATAAAATCAATTTCTCACAAAACTAATTACATAATCAAGTAATAAAAATTTAAATAAATGATTCCAAATCAAATCTAAAATAAATTAAACACCGTAAAAGTGTTTTATCCCAAGCAAAATATAAAATAAATTAAAACAATACAAAAGTGAAAAATAATATAATATATTATTTGTCCAAGTATAATAATTTCAACTTCACACAAATTAAATAAATTCGTTTAGGATTAAGTAATTAATGCCTTTGAAAAAAAGAATAACTTAGTTTAGTTAGATAAAATTATTTTTATGTTTATTAAATTATTTTTAATTCGTAAACGGGTCATATCGGGTCATATCAGGTCACCACGGGTTGACCCGAAATCGACCGGTTTTCTTTTCGGGTTCATCGGGTCCAACCCGATTCTGACCCGAATTCCCGAAACCTCAACCCAAACCCATTAATTTCGTGTTAGGTTCGTGTCGTGTTTTCAGGTCGTGTCGAAAATTGCCACCCCTAGTTGCGGTGATACATTTGCGCCGACAAATTTGAGCGACGATCCGGGCTTTGATCGAGCCGTACCGTTCCTGATTTGTCTCGCGCCTTCAGATCCTCCTTCACGCTTCGACAAGAAGCAAAATATTAAGCAATCGTTCCGACGGAGCTAAATTACTACAGGATAAAGAACGAATAGGAAATTTGGATTTCGAAACAAAAAAGAGAGGGGTGCAACACGAGGACTTCCCAGGGGGTCACCCATCCTAGTACTACTCTCGCCCAAGCACGCTTAACTTCGGAGTTCTGATGGGATCCGGTGCATTAATGCTGGTATGATCGCACCCGCCATGTTCCTTTCGCTTTATTCTTTTAAACTACCCCGTCCTGCGAAGCAGTGTGGCTTTTCTAGACCGAAATTCATTTTAAGCGTCAATTCAAGCATTTTCCTCTTATCCTTTTATTTATTTACTTTATATTTTTTTTTGTTATTGATTTGCACCCTGTTTTTTTCCCTCATCCCGCAACTCTAAATTATCATGAAATCAATCCTTCACGCTTGCAGTTAGGGGTGGCAATTCGGGTCCAAATCAGGTTGGCGGGTCGGGTTCGGGTCAACAGACCCGCCAGAAAATCTGTTGACCCGAACCCCGACCCGCCAACCCGTGACGGGTCAGGTATGCTGACCCGAACCCGAAAATTTCAGGTTTACGGGGCGACGGGTCGACCCGAAATGACCCGAAACTTAATTTTAATTTATTAATTTATCACTGTAATTTCTAATAAAATCAATTTCTCACAAAACTAATTACATAATCAAGTAATAAAAATTTAAATAAATGATTCCAAATCAAATCTAAAATAAATTAAACACCGTAAAAGTGTTTTATCCCAAGCAAAATATAAAATAAATTAAAACAATACAAAAGTGAAAAATAATATAATATATTGTTTGTCCAAGTATAATAATTTCAACTTCACACAAATTAAATAAATTCGTTTAGGATTAAGAAATTAATGCCTTTGAAAAAAAGAATAACTTAGTTTAGTTAGATAAAATTATTTTTATGTTTATTAAATTATTTTTAATTCGTAAACGGGTCATATCGGGTCATATCAGGTCACCACGGGTTGACCCGAAATCGACCGGTTTTCTTTTCGGGTTCATCGGGTCCAACCCGATTCTGACCCGAATTCCCGAAACCTCAACCCAAACCCATTAATTTCGTGTTAGGTTCGTGTCGTGTTTTCAGGTCGTGTCGAAAATTGCCACCCCTAGTTGCGGTGATACATTTGCGCCGACAAATTTGAGCGACGATCCGGGCTTTGATCGAGCCGTACCGTTCCTGATTTGTCTCGCGCCTTCAGATCCTCCTTCACGCTTCGACAAGAAGCAAAATATTAAGCAATCGTTCCGACGGAGCTAAATTACTACAGGATAAAGAACGAATAGGAAATTTGGATTTCGAAACAAAAAAGAGAGGGGTGCAACACGAGGACTTCCCAGGGGGTCACCCATCCTAGTACTACTCTCGCCCAAGCACGCTTAACTTCGGAGTTCTGATGGGATCCGGTGCATTAGTGCTGGTATGATCGCACCCGCCATGTTCCTTTCGCTTTATTCTTTTAAACTACCCCGTCCTGCGAAGCAGTGTGGCTTTTCTAGACCGAAATTCATTTTAAGCGTCAATTCAAGCATTTTCCTCTTATCCTTTTATTTATTTACTTTATATTTTTTTTTGTTATTGATTTGCACCCTGTTTTTTTCCCTCATCCCGCAACTCTAAATTATCATGAAATCAATCCTTCACGCTTGCAGTTAGGGGTGGCAATTCGGGTCCAAATCAGGTTGGCGGGTCGGGTTCGGGTCAACAGACCCGCCAGAAAATCTGTTGACCCGAACCCCGACCCGCCAACCCGTGACGGGTCAGGTATGCTGACCCGAACCCGAAAATTTCAGGTTTACGGGGCGGCGGGTCGACCCGAAATGACCCGAAACTTAATTTTAATTTATTAATTTATCACTGTAATTTCTGATAAAATCAATTTCTCACAAAACTAATTACATAATCAAGTAATAAAAATTTAAATAAATGATTCCAAATCAAATCTAAAATAAATTAAACACCGTAAAAGTGTTTTATCCCAAGCAAAATATAAAATAAATTAAAACAATACAAAAGTGAAAAATAAAATAATATATTATTTGTCCAAGTATAATAATTTCAACTTCACACAAATTAAATAAATTCGTTTAGGATTAAGTAATTAATGCCTTTGAAAAAAAGAATAACTTAGTTTAGTTAGATAAAATTATTTTTATGTTTATTAAATTATTTTTAATTCGTAAACGGGTCATATCGGGTCATATCAGGTCACCACGGGTTGACCCGAAATCGACCGGTTTTCTTTTCGGGTTCATCGGGTCCAACCCGATTCTGACCCGAATTCCCGAAACCTCAACCCAAACCCATTAATTTCGTGTTAGGTTCGTGTCGTGTTTTCAGGTCGTGTCGAAAATTGCCACCCCTAGTTGCGGTGATACATTTGCACCGACAAATTTGAGCGACGATCCGGGCTTTGATCGAGCCGTACCGTTCCTGATTTGTCTCGCGCCTTCAGATCCTCCTTCACGCTTCGACAAGAAGCAAAATATTAAGCAATCGTTCCGACGGAGCTAAATTACTACAGGATAAAGAACGAATAGGAAATTTGGATTTCGAAACAAAAAAGAGAGGGATGCAACACGAGGACTTCCCAGGGGGTCACCCATCCTAGTACTACTCTCGCCCAAGCACGCTTAACTTCGGAGTTCTGATGGGATCCGGTGCATTAGTGCTGGTATGATCGCACCCGCCATGTTCCTTTCGCTTTATTCTTTTAAACTACCCCGTCCTGCGAAGCAGTGTGGCTTTTCTAGACCGAAATTCATTTTAAGCGTCAATTCAAGCATTTTCCTCTTATCCTTTTATTTATTTACTTTATATTTTTTTTTGTTATTGATTTGCACCCTGTTTTTTTCCCTCATCCCGCAACTCTAAATTATCATGAAATCAATCCTTCACGCTTGCAGTTAGGGGTGGCAATTCGGGTCCAAATCAGGTTGGCGGGTCGGGTTCGGGTCAACAGACCCGCCAGAAAATCTGTTGACCCGAACCCCGACCCGCCAACCCGTGACGGGTCAGGTATGCTGACCCGAACCCGAAAATTTCAGGTTTACGGGGCGGCGGGTCGACCCGAAATGACCCGAAACTTAATTTTAATTTATTAATTTATCACTGTAATTTCTAATAAAATCAATTTCTCACAAAACTAATTACATAATCAAGTAATAAAAATTTAAATAAATGATTCCAAATCAAATCTAAAATAAATTAAACACCGTAAAAGTGTTTTATCCCAAGCAAAATATAAAATAAATTAAAACAATACAAAAGTGAAAAATAATATAATATATTATTTGTCCAAGTATAATAATTTCAACTTCACACAAATTAAATAAATTCGTTTAGGATTAAGTAATTAATGCCTTTGAAAAAAAGAATAACTTAGTTTAGTTAGATAAAATTATTTTTATGTTTATTAAATTATTTTTAATTCGTAAACGGGTCATATCGGGTCATATCAGGTCACCACGGGTTGACCCGAAATCGACCGGTTTTCTTTTCGGGTTCATCGGGTCCAACCCGAATTCCCGAAACCTCAACCCAAACCCATTAATTTCGTGTTAGGTTCGTGTCGTGTTTTCAGGTCGTGTCGAAAATTGCCACCCCTAGTTGCGGTGATACATTTGCGCCGACAAATTTGAGCGACGATCCGGGCTTTGATCGAGCCGTACCGTTCCTGATTTGTCTCGCGCCTTCAGATCCTCCTTCACGCTTCGACAAGAAGCAAAATATTAAGCAATCGTTCCGACGGAGCTAAATTACTACAGGATAAAGAACGAATAGGAAATTTGGATTTCGAAACAAAAAAGAAAGGGGTGCAACACGAGGACTTCCCAGGGGGTCACACATCCTAGTACTACTCTCGCCCAAGCACGCTTAACTTCGGAGTTCTGATGGGATCCGGTGCATTAATGCTGGTATGATCGCACCCGCCATGTTCCTTTCGCTTTATTCTTTTAAACTACCCCGTCCTGCGAAGCAGTGTGGCTTTTCTAGACCGAAATTCATTTTAAGCGTCAATTCAAGCATTTTCCTCTTATCCTTTTATTTATTTACTTTATATTTTTTTTTGTTATTGATTTGCACCCTGTTTTTTTCCCTCATCCCGCAACTCTAAATTATCATGAAATCAATCCTTCACGCTTGCAGTTAGGGGTGGCAATTCGGGTCCAAATCAGGTTGGCGGGTCGGGTTCGGGTCAACAGACCCGCCAGAAAATCTGTTGACCCGAACCCCGACCCGCCAACCCGTGACGGGTCAGGTATGCTGACCCGAACCCGAAAATTTCAGGTTTACGGGGCGGCGGGTCGACCCGAAATGACCCGAAACTTAATTTTAATTTATTAATTTATCACTGTAATTTCTAATAAAATCAATTTCTCACAAAACTAATTACATAATCAAGTAATAAAAATTTAAATAAATGATTCCAAATCAAATCTAAAATAAATTAAACACCGTAAAAGTGTTTTATCCCAAGCAAAATATAAAATAAATTAAAACAATACAAAAGTGAAAAATAATATAATATATTATTTGTCCAAGTATAATAATTTCAACTTCACACAAATTAAATAAATTCGTTTAGGATTAAGTAATTAATGCCTTTGAAAAAAAGAATAACTTAGTTTAGTTAGATAAAATTATTTTTATGTTTATTAAATTATTTTTAATTCGTAAACGAGTCATATCAGGTCACCACGGGTTGACCCGAAATCGACCGGTTTTCTTTTCGGGTTCATCGGGTCCAACCCGATTCTGACCCGAATTCCCGAAACCTCAACCCAAACCCATTAATTTCGTGTTAGGTTCGTGTCGTGTTTTCAGGTCGTGTCGAAAATTGCCACCCCTAGTTGCGGTGATACATTTGCGCCGACAAATTTGAGCGACGATCCGGGCTTTGATCGAGCCGTACCGTTCCTGATTTGTCTCGCGCTTTCAGATCCTCCTTCACGCTTCGACAAGAAGCAAAATATTAAGCAATCGTTCCGACGGAGCTAAATTACTACAGGATAAAGAACGAATAGGAAATTTGGATTTCGAAACAAAAAAGAGAGGGGTGCAACACGTGGACTTCCCAGGGGGTCACCCATCCTAGTACTACTCTCGCCCAAGCACGCTTAACTTCGGAGTTCTGATGGGATCCGGTGCATTAGTGCTGGTATGATCGCACCCGCCATGTTCCTTTCGCTTTATTCTTTTAAACTACCCCGTCCTGCGAAGCAGTGTGGCTTTTCTAGACCGAAATTCATTTTAAGCGTCAATTCAAGCATTTTCCTCTTATCCTTTTATTTATTTAATTTATATTTTTTTTTGTTATTGATTTGCACCCTGTTTTTTTCCCTCATCCCGCAACTCTAAATTATCATGAAATCAATCCTTCACGCTTGCAGTTAGGGGTGGCAATTCGGGTCCAAATCAGGTTGGCGGGTCGGGTTCGGGTCAACAGACCCGCCAGAAAATCTGTTGACCCGAACCCCGACCCGCCAACCCGTGACGGGTCAGGTATGCTGACCCGAACCCGAAAATTTCAGGTTTACGGGGCGGCGGGTCGACCCGAAATGACCCGAAACTTAATTTTAATTTATTAATTTATCACTGTAATTTCTGATAAAATCAATTTCTCACAAAACTAATTACATAATCAAGTAATAAAAATTTAAATAAATGATTCCAAATCAAATCTAAAATAAATTAAACACCGTAAAAGTGTTTTATCCCAAGCAAAATATAAAATAAATTAAAACAATACAAAAGTGAAAAATAATATAATATATTGTTTGTCCAAGTATAATAATTTCAACTTCACACAAATTAAATAAATTCGTTTAGGATTAAGAAATTAATGCCTTTGAAAAAAAGAATAACTTAGTTTAGTTAGATAAAATTATTTTTATGTTTATTAAATTATTTTTAATTCGTAAACGGGTCATATCGGGTCATATCAGGTCACCACGGGTTGACCCGAAATCGACCGGTTTTCTTTTCGGGTTCATCGGGTCCAACCCGATTCTGACCCGAATTCCCGAAACCTCAACCCAAACCCATTAATTTCGTGTTAGGTTCGTGTCGTGTTTTCAGGTCGTGTCGAAAATTGCCACCCCTAGTTGCGGTGATACATTTGCGCCGACAAATTTGAGCGACGATCCGGGCTTTGATCGAGCCGTACCGTTCCTGATTTGTCTCGCGCCTTCAGATCCTCCTTCACGCTTCGACAAGAAGCAAAATATTAAGCAATCGTTCCGACGGAGCTAAATTACTACAGGATAAAGAACGAATAGGAAATTTGGATTTCGAAACAAAAAAGAGAGGGGTGCAACACGAGGACTTCCCAAGGGGTCACCCATCCTAGTACTACTCTCGCCCAAGCACGCTTAATTTCGGAGTTCTGATGGGATCCGGTGCATTAGTGCTGGTATGATCGCACCCGCCATGTTCCTTTCGCTTTATTCTTTTAAACTACCCCGTCCTGCGAAGCAGTGTGGCTTTTCTAGACCGAAATTCATTTTAAGCGTCAATTCAAGCATTTTCCTCTTATCCTTTTATTTATTTACTTTATATTTTTTTTTGTTATTGATTTGCACCCTGTTTTTTTCCCTCATCCCGCAACTCTAAATTATCATGAAATCAATCCTTCACGCTTGCAGTTAGGGGTGGCAATTCGGGTCCAAATCAGGTTGGCGGGTCGGGTTCGGGTCAACAGACCCGCCAGAAAATCTGTTGACCCGAACCCCGACCCGCCAACCCGTGACGGGTCAGGTATGCTGACCCGAACCCGAAAATTTCAGGTTTACGGGGCGGCGGGTCGACCCGAAATGACCCGAAACTTAATTTTAATTTATTAATTTATCACTGTAATTTCTGATAAAATCAATTTCTCACAAAACTAATTACATAATCAAGTAATAAAAATTTAAATAAATGATTCCAAATCAAATCTAAAATAAATTAAACACCGTAAAAGTGTTTTATCCCAAGCAAAATATAAAATAAATTAAAACAATACAAAAGTGAAAAATAAAATAATATATTATTTGTCCAAGTATAATAATTTCAACTTCACACAAATTAAATAAATTCGTTTAGGATTAAGTAATTAATGCCTTTGAAAAAAAGAATAACTTAGTTTAGTTAGATAAAATTATTTTTATGTTTATTAAATTATTTTTAATTCGTAAACGGGTCATATCGGGTCATATCAGGTCACCACGGGTTGACCCGAAATCGACCGGTTTTCTTTTCGGGTTCATCGGGTCCAACCCGATTCTGACCCGAATTCCCGAAACCTCAACCCAAACCCATTAATTTCGTGTTAGGTTCGTGTCGTGTTTTCAGGTCGTGTCGAAAATTGCCACCCCTAGTTGCGGTGATACATTTGCGCCGACAAATTTGAGCGACGATCCGGGCTTTGATCGAGCCGTACCGTTCCTGATTTGTCTCGCGCCTTCAGATCCTCCTTCACGCTTCGACAAGAAGCAAAATATTAAGCAATCGTTCCGACGGAGCTAAATTACTACAGGATAAAGAACGAATAGGAAATTTGGATTTCGAAACAAAAAAGAAAGGGGTGCAACACGAGGACTTCCCAGGGGGTCACCCATCCTAGTACTACTCTCGCCCAAGCACGCTTAACTTCGGAGTTCTGATGGGATCCGGTGCATTAATGCTGGTATGATCGCACCCGCCATGTTCCTTTCGCTTTATTCTTTTAAACTACCCCGTCCTGCGAAGCAGTGTGGCTTTTCTAGACCGAAATTCATTTTAAGCGTCAATTCAAGCATTTTCCTCTTATCCTTTTATTTATTTACTTTATATTTTTTTTTGTTATTGATTTGCACCCTGTTTTTTTCCCTCATCCCGCAACTCTAAATTATCATGAAATCAATCCTTCACGCTTGCAGTTAGGGGTGGCAATTCGGGTCCAAATCAGGTTGGCGGGTCGGGTTCGGGTCAACAGACCCGCCAGAAAATCTGTTGACCCGAACCCCGACCCGCCAACCCGTGACGGGTCAGGTATGCTGACCCGAACCCGAAAATTTCAGGTTTACGGGGCGACGGGTCGACTCGAAATGACCCGAAACTTAATTTTAATTTATTAATTTATCAATGTAATTTCTAATAAAATCAATTTCTCACAAAACTAATTACATAATCAAGTAATAAAAATTTAAATAAATGATTCCAAATCAAATCTAAAATAAATTAAACACCGTAAAAGTGTTTTATCCCAAGCAAAATATAAAATAAATTAAAACAATACAAAAGTGAAAAATAATATAATATATTATTTGTCCAAGTATAATAATTTCAACTTCACACAAATTAAATAAATTCGTTTAGGATTAAGTAATTAATGCCTTTGAAAAAAAGAATAACTTAGTTTAGTTAGATAAAATTATTTTTATGTTTATTAAATTATTTTTAATTCGTAAACGAGTCATATCAGGTCACCACGGGTTGACCCGAAATCGACCGGTTTTCTTTTCGGGTTCATCGGGTCCAACCCGATTCTGACCCGAATTCCCGAAACCTCAACCCAAACCCATTAATTTCGTGTTAGGTTCGTGTCGTGTTTTCAGGTCGTGTCGAAAATTGCCACCCCTAGTTGCGGTGATACATTTGCGCCGACAAATTTGAGCGACGATCCGGGCTTTGATCGAGCCGTACCGTTCCTGATTTGTCTCGCGCCTTCAGATCCTCCTTCACGCTTCGACAAGAAGCAAAATATTAAGCAATCGTTCCGACGGAGCTAAATTACTACAGGATAAAGAACGAATAGGAAATTTGGATTTCGAAACAAAAAAGAGAGGGGTGCAACACGAGGACTTCCCAGGGGGTCACCCATCCTAGTACTACTCTCGCCCAAGCACGCTTAACTTCGGAGTTCTGATGGGATCCGGTGCATTAGTGCTGGTATGATCGCACCCGCCATGTTCCTTTCGCTTTATTCTTTTAAACTACCCCGTCCTGCGAAGCAGTGTGGCTTTTCTAGACCGAAATTCATTTTAAGCGTCAATTCAAGCATTTTCCTCTTATCCTTTTATTTATTTAATTTATATTTTTTTTTGTTATTGATTTGCACCCTGTTTTTTTCCCTCATCCCGCAACTCTAAATTATCATGAAATCAATCCTTCACGCTTGCAGTTAGGGGTGGCAATTCGGGTCCAAATCAGGTTGGCGGGTCGGGTTCGGGTCAACAGACCCGCCAGAAAATCTGTTGACCCGAACCCCGACCCGCCAACCCGTGACGGGTCAGGTATGCTGACCCGAACCCGAAAATTTCAGGTTTACGGGGCGGCGGGTCGACCCGAAATGACCCGAAACTTAATTTTAATTTATTAATTTATCACTGTAATTTCTGATAAAATCAATTTCTCACAAAACTAATTACATAATCAAGTAATAAAAATTTAAATAAATGATTCCAAATCAAATCTAAAATAAATTAAACACCGTAAAAGTGTTTTATCCCAAGCAAAATATAAAATAAATTAAAACAATACAAAAGTGAAAAATAATATAATATATTGTTTGTCCAAGTATAATAATTTCAACTTCACACAAATTAAATAAATTCGTTTAGGATTAAGAAATTAATGCCTTTGAAAAAAAGAATAACTTAGTTTAGTTAGATAAAATTATTTTTATGTTTATTAAATTATTTTTAATTCGTAAACGGGTCATATCGGGTCATATCAGGTCACCACGGGTTGACCCGAAATCGACCGGTTTTCTTTTCGGGTTCATCGGGTCCAACCCGATTCTGACCCGAATTCCCGAAACCTCAACCCAAACCCATTAATTTCGTGTTAGGTTCGTGTCGTGTTTTCAGGTCGTGTCGAAAATTGCCACCCCTAGTTGCGGTGATACATTTGCGCCGACAAATTTGAGCGACGATCCGGGCTTTGATCGAGCCGTACCGTTCCTGATTTGTCTCGCGCCTTCAGATCCTCCTTCACGCTTCGACAAGAAGCAAAATATTAAGCAATCGTTCCGACGGAGCTAAATTACTACAGGATAAAGAACGAATAGGAAATTTGGATTTCGAAACAAAAAAGAGAGGGGTGCAACACGAGGACTTCCCAAGGGGTCACCCATCCTAGTACTACTCTCGCCCAAGCACGCTTAATTTCGGAGTTCTGATGGGATCCGGTGCATTAGTGCTGGTATGATCGCACCCGCCATGTTCCTTTCGCTTTATTCTTTTAAACTACCCCGTCCTGCGAAGCAGTGTGGCTTTTCTAGACCGAAATTCATTTTAAGCGTCAATTCAAGCATTTTCCTCTTATCCTTTTATTTATTTACTTTATATTTTTTTTTGTTATTGATTTGCACCCTGTTTTTTTCCCTCATCCCGCAACTCTAAATTATCATGAAATCAATCCTTCACGCTTGCAGTTAGGGGTGGCAATTCGGGTCCAAATCAGGTTGGCGGGTCGGGTTCGGGTCAACAGACCCGCCAGAAAATCTGTTGACCCGAACCCCGACCCGCCAACCCGTGACGGGTCAGGTATGCTGACCCGAACCCGAAAATTTCAGGTTTACGGGGCGGCGGGTCGACCCGAAATGACCCGAAACTTAATTTTAATTTATTAATTTATCACTGTAATTTCTGATAAAATCAATTTCTCACAAAACTAATTACATAATCAAGTAATAAAAATTTAAATAAATGATTCCAAATCAAATCTAAAATAAATTAAACACCGTAAAAGTGTTTTATCCCAAGCAAAATATAAAATAAATTAAAACAATACAAAAGTGAAAAATAAAATAATATATTATTTGTCCAAGTATAATAATTTCAACTTCACACAAATTAAATAAATTCGTTTAGGATTAAGTAATTAATGCCTTTGAAAAAAAGAATAACTTAGTTTAGTTAGATAAAATTATTTTTATGTTTATTAAATTATTTTTAATTCGTAAACGAGTCATATCAGGTCACCACGGGTTGACCCGAAATCGACCGGTTTTCTTTTCGGGTTCATCGGGTCCAACCCGATTCTGACCCGAATTCCCGAAACCTCAACCCAAACCCATTAATTTCGTGTTAGGTTCGTGTCGTGTTTTCAGGTCGTGTCGAAAATTGCCACCCCTAGTTGCGGTGATACATTTGCGCCGACAAATTTGAGCGACGATCCGGGCTTTGATCGAGCCGTACCGTTCCTGATTTGTCTCGCGCCTTCAGATCCTCCTTCACGCTTCGACAAGAAGCAAAATATTAAGCAATCGTTCCGACGGAGCTAAATTACTACAGGATAAAGAACGAATAGGAAATTTGGATTTCGAAACAAAAAAGAGAGGGGTGCAACACGTGGACTTCCCAGGGGGTCACCCATCCTAGTACTACTCTCGCCCAAGCACGCTTAACTTCGGAGTTCTGATGGGATCCGGTGCATTAGTGCTGGTATGATCGCACCCGCCATGTTCCTTTCGCTTTATTCTTTTAAACTACCCCGTCCTGCGAAGCAGTGTGGCTTTTCTAGACCGAAATTCATTTTAAGCGTCAATTCAAGCATTTTCCTCTTATCCTTTTATTTATTTAATTTATATTTTTTTTTGTTATTGATTTGCACCCTGTTTTTTTCCCTCATCCCGCAACTCTAAATTATCATGAAATCAATCCTTCACGCTTGCAGTTAGGGGTGGCAATTCGGGTCCAAATCAGGTTGGCGGGTCGGGTTCGGGTCAACAGACCCGCCAGAAAATCTGTTGACCCGAACCCCGACCCGCCAACCCGTGACGGGTCAGGTATGCTGACCCGAACCCGAAAATTTCAGGTTTACGGGGCGGCGGGTCGACCCGAAATGACCCGAAACTTAATTTTAATTTATTAATTTATCACTGTAATTTCTGATAAAATCAATTTCTCACAAAACTAATTACATAATCAAGTAATAAAAATTTAAATAAATGATTCCAAATCAAATCTAAAATAAATTAAACACCGTAAAAGTGTTTTATCCCAAGCAAAATATAAAATAAATTAAAACAATACAAAAGTGAAAAATAATATAATATATTGTTTGTCCAAGTATAATAATTTCAACTTCACACAAATTAAATAAATTCGTTTAGGATTAAGAAATTAATGCCTTTGAAAAAAAGAATAACTTAGTTTAGTTAGATAAAATTATTTTTATGTTTATTAAATTATTTTTAATTCGTAAACGGGTCATATCGGGTCATATCAGGTCACCACGGGTTGACCCGAAATCGACCGGTTTTCTTTTCGGGTTCATCGGGTCCAACCCGATTCTGACCCGAATTCCCGAAACCTCAACCCAAACCCATTAATTTCGTGTTAGGTTCGTGTCGTGTTTTCAGGTCGTGTCGAAAATTGCCACCCCTAGTTGCGGTGATACATTTGCGCCGACAAATTTGAGCGACGATCCGGGCTTTGATCGAGCCGTACCGTTCCTGATTTGTCTCGCGCCTTCAGATCCTCCTTCACGCTTCGACAAGAAGCAAAATATTAAGCAATCGTTCCGACGGAGCTAAATTACTACAGGATAAAGAACGAATAGGAAATTTGGATTTCGAAACAAAAAAGAGAGGGGTGCAACACGAGGACTTCCCAAGGGGTCACCCATCCTAGTACTACTCTCGCCCAAGCACGCTTAATTTCGGAGTTCTGATGGGATCCGGTGCATTAGTGCTGGTATGATCGCACCCGCCATGTTCCTTTCGCTTTATTCTTTTAAACTACCCCGTCCTGCGAAGCAGTGTGGCTTTTCTAGACCGAAATTCATTTTAAGCGTCAATTCAAGCATTTTCCTCTTATCCTTTTATTTATTTACTTTATATTTTTTTTTGTTATTGATTTGCACCCTGTTTTTTTCCCTCATCCCGCAACTCTAAATTATCATGAAATCAATCCTTCACGCTTGCAGTTAGGGGTGGCAATTCGGGTCCAAATCAGGTTGGCGGGTCGGGTTCGGGTCAACAGACCCGCCAGAAAATCTGTTGACCCGAACCCCGACCCGCCAACCCGTGACGGGTCAGGTATGCTGACCCGAACCCGAAAATTTCAGGTTTACGGGGCGGCGGGTCGACCCGAAATGACCCGAAACTTAATTTTAATTTATTAATTTATCACTGTAATTTCTGATAAAATCAATTTCTCACAAAACTAATTACATAATCAAGTAATAAAAATTTAAATAAATGATTCCAAATCAAATCTAAAATAAATTAAACACCGTAAAAGTGTTTTATCCCAAGCAAAATATAAAATAAATTAAAACAATACAAAAGTGAAAAATAAAATAATATATTATTTGTCCAAGTATAATAATTTCAACTTCACACAAATTAAATAAATTCGTTTAGGATTAAGTAATTAATGCCTTTGAAAAAAAGAATAACTTAGTTTAGTTAGATAAAATTATTTTTATGTTTATTAAATTATTTTTAATTCGTAAACGGGTCATATCGGGTCATATCAGGTCACCACGGGTTGACCCGAAATCGACCGGTTTTCTTTTCGGGTTCATCGGGTCCAACCCGATTCTGACCCGAATTCCCGAAACCTCAACCCAAACCCATTAATTTCGTGTTAGGTTCGTGTCGTGTTTTCAGGTCGTGTCGAAAATTGCCACCCCTAGTTGCGGTGATACATTTGCGCCGACAAATTTGAGCGACGATCCGGGCTTTGATCGAGCCGTACCGTTCCTGATTTGTCTCGCGCCTTCAGATCCTCCTTCACGCTTCGACAAGAAGCAAAATATTAAGCAATCGTTCCGACGGAGCTAAATTACTACAGGATAAAGAACGAATAGGAAATTTGGATTTCGAAACAAAAAAGAAAGGGGTGCAACACGAGGACTTCCCAGGGGGTCACCCATCCTAGTACTACTCTCGCCCAAGCACGCTTAACTTCGGAGTTCTGATGGGATCCGGTGCATTAATGCTGGTATGATCGCACCCGCCATGTTCCTTTCGCTTTATTCTTTTAAACTACCCCGTCCTGCGAAGCAGTGTGGCTTTTCTAGACCGAAATTCATTTTAAGCGTCAATTCAAGCATTTTCCTCTTATCCTTTTATTTATTTACTTTATATTTTTTTTTGTTATTGATTTGCACCCTGTTTTTTTCCCTCATCCCGCAACTCTAAATTATCATGAAATCAATCCTTCACGCTTGCAGTTAGGGGTGGCAATTCGGGTCCAAATCAGGTTGGCGGGTCGGGTTCGGGTCAACAGACCCGCCAGAAAATCTGTTGACCCGAACCCCGACCCGCCAACCCGTGACGGGTCAGGTATGCTGACCCGAACCCGAAAATTTCAGGTTTACGGGGCGACGGGTCGACTCGAAATGACCCGAAACTTAATTTTAATTTATTAATTTATCAATGTAATTTCTAATAAAATCAATTTCTCACAAAACTAATTACATAATCAAGTAATAAAAATTTAAATAAATGATTCCAAATCAAATCTAAAATAAATTAAACACCGTAAAAGTGTTTTATCCCAAGCAAAATATAAAATAAATTAAAACAATACAAAAGTGAAAAATAATATAATATATTATTTGTCCAAGTATAATAATTTCAACTTCACACAAATTAAATAAATTCGTTTAGGATTAAGTAATTAATGCCTTTGAAAAAAAGAATAACTTAGTTTAGTTAGATAAAATTATTTTTATGTTTATTAAATTATTTTTAATTCGTAAACGAGTCATATCAGGTCACCACGGGTTGACCCGAAATCGACCGGTTTTCTTTTCGGGTTCATCGGGTCCAACCCGATTCTGACCCGAATTCCCGAAACCTCAACCCAAACCCATTAATTTCGTGTTAGGTTCGTGTCGTGTTTTCAGGTCGTGTCGAAAATTGCCACCCCTAGTTGCGGTGATACATTTGCGCCGACAAATTTGAGCGACGATCCGGGCTTTGATCGAGCCGTACCGTTCCTGATTTGTCTCGCGCCTTCAGATCCTCCTTCACGCTTCGACAAGAAGCAAAATATTAAGCAATCGTTCCGACGGAGCTAAATTACTACAGGATAAAGAACGAATAGGAAATTTGGATTTCGAAACAAAAAAGAGAGGGGTGCAACACGTGGACTTCCCAGGGGGTCACCCATCCTAGTACTACTCTCGCCCAAGCACGCTTAACTTCGGAGTTCTGATGGGATCCGGTGCATTAGTGCTGGTATGATCGCACCCGCCATGTTCCTTTCGCTTTATTCTTTTAAACTACCCCGTCCTGCGAAGCAGTGTGGCTTTTCTAGACCGAAATTCATTTTAAGCGTCAATTCAAGCATTTTCCTCTTATCCTTTTATTTATTTAATTTATATTTTTTTTTGTTATTGATTTGCACCCTGTTTTTTTCCCTCATCCCGCAACTCTAAATTATCATGAAATCAATCCTTCACGCTTGCAGTTAGGGGTGGCAATTCGGGTCCAAATCAGGTTGGCGGGTCGGGTTCGGGTCAACAGACCCGCCAGAAAATCTGTTGACCCGAACCCCGACCCGCCAACCCGTGACGGGTCAGGTATGCTGACCCGAACCCGAAAATTTCAGGTTTACGGGGCGGCGGGTCGACCCGAAATGACCCGAAACTTAATTTTAATTTATTAATTTATCACTGTAATTTCTGATAAAATCAATTTCTCACAAAACTAATTACATAATCAAGTAATAAAAATTTAAATAAATGATTCCAAATCAAATCTAAAATAAATTAAACACCGTAAAAGTGTTTTATCCCAAGCAAAATATAAAATAAATTAAAACAATACAAAAGTGAAAAATAATATAATATATTGTTTGTCCAAGTATAATAATTTCAACTTCACACAAATTAAATAAATTCGTTTAGGATTAAGAAATTAATGCCTTTGAAAAAAAGAATAACTTAGTTTAGTTAGATAAAATTATTTTTATGTTTATTAAATTATTTTTAATTCGTAAACGGGTCATATCGGGTCATATCAGGTCACCACGGGTTGACCCGAAATCGACCGGTTTTCTTTTCGGGTTCATCGGGTCCAACCCGATTCTGACCCGAATTCCCGAAACCTCAACCCAAACCCATTAATTTCGTGTTAGGTTCGTGTCGTGTTTTCAGGTCGTGTCGAAAATTGCCACCCCTAGTTGCGGTGATACATTTGCGCCGACAAATTTGAGCGACGATCCGGGCTTTGATCGAGCCGTACCGTTCCTGATTTGTCTCGCGCCTTCAGATCCTCCTTCACGCTTCGACAAGAAGCAAAATATTAAGCAATCGTTCCGACGGAGCTAAATTACTACAGGATAAAGAACGAATAGGAAATTTGGATTTCGAAACAAAAAAGAAAGGGGTGCAACACGAGGACTTCCCAGGGGGTCACCCATCCTAGTACTACTCTCGCCCAAGCACGCTTAACTTCGGAGTTCTGATGGGATCCGGTGCATTAATGCTGGTATGATCGCACCCGCCATGTTCCTTTCGCTTTATTCTTTTAAACTACCCCGTCCTGCGAAGCAGTGTGGCTTTTCTAGACCGAAATTCATTTTAAGCGTCAATTCAAGCATTTTCCTCTTATCCTTTTATTTATTTACTTTATATTTTTTTTTGTTATTGATTTGCACCCTGTTTTTTTCCCTCATCCCGCAACTCTAAATTATCATGAAATCAATCCTTCACGCTTGCAGTTAGGGGTGGCAATTCGGGTCCAAATCAGGTTGGCGGGTCGGGTTCGGGTCAACAGACCCGCCAGAAAATCTGTTGACCCGAACCCCGACCCGCCAACCCGTGACGGGTCAGGTATGCTGACCCGAACCCGAAAATTTCAGGTTTACGGGGCGACGGGTCGACTCGAAATGACCCGAAACTTAATTTTAATTTATTAATTTATCAATGTAATTTCTAATAAAATCAATTTCTCACAAAACTAATTACATAATCAAGTAATAAAAATTTAAATAAATGATTCCAAATCAAATCTAAAATAAATTAAACACCGTAAAAGTGTTTTATCCCAAGCAAAATATAAAATAAATTAAAACAATACAAAAGTGAAAAATAATATAATATATTATTTGTCCAAGTATAATAATTTCAACTTCACACAAATTAAATAAATTCGTTTAGGATTAAGTAATTAATGCCTTTGAAAAAAAGAATAACTTAGTTTAGTTAGATAAAATTATTTTTATGTTTATTAAATTATTTTTAATTCGTAAACGAGTCATATCAGGTCACCACGGGTTGACCCGAAATCGACCGGTTTTCTTTTCGGGTTCATCGGGTCCAACCCGATTCTGACCCGAATTCCCGAAACCTCAACCCAAACCCATTAATTTCGTGTTAGGTTCGTGTCGTGTTTTCAGGTCGTGTCGAAAATTGCCACCCCTAGTTGCGGTGATACATTTGCGCCGACAAATTTGAGCGACGATCCGGGCTTTGATCGAGCCGTACCGTTCCTGATTTGTCTCGCGCCTTCAGATCCTCCTTCACGCTTCGACAAGAAGCAAAATATTAAGCAATCGTTCCGACGGAGCTAAATTACTACAGGATAAAGAACGAATAGGAAATTTGGATTTCGAAACAAAAAAGAGAGGGGTGCAACACGTGGACTTCCCAGGGGGTCACCCATCCTAGTACTACTCTCGCCCAAGCACGCTTAACTTCGGAGTTCTGATGGGATCCGGTGCATTAGTGCTGGTATGATCGCACCCGCCATGTTCCTTTCGCTTTATTCTTTTAAACTACCCCGTCCTGCGAAGCAGTGTGGCTTTTCTAGACCGAAATTCATTTTAAGCGTCAATTCAAGCATTTTCCTCTTATCCTTTTATTTATTTAATTTATATTTTTTTTTGTTATTGATTTGCACCCTGTTTTTTTCCCTCATCCCGCAACTCTAAATTATCATGAAATCAATCCTTCACGCTTGCAGTTAGGGGTGGCAATTCGGGTCCAAATCAGGTTGGCGGGTCGGGTTCGGGTCAACAGACCCGCCAGAAAATCTGTTGACCCGAACCCCGACCCGCCAACCCGTGACGGGTCAGGTATGCTGACCCGAACCCGAAAATTTCAGGTTTACGGGGCGGCGGGTCGACCCGAAATGACCCGAAACTTAATTTTAATTTATTAATTTATCACTGTAATTTCTGATAAAATCAATTTCTCACAAAACTAATTACATAATCAAGTAATAAAAATTTAAATAAATGATTCCAAATCAAATCTAAAATAAATTAAACACCGTAAAAGTGTTTTATCCCAAGCAAAATATAAAATAAATTAAAACAATACAAAAGTGAAAAATAATATAATATATTGTTTGTCCAAGTATAATAATTTCAACTTCACACAAATTAAATAAATTCGTTTAGGATTAAGAAATTAATGCCTTTGAAAAAAAGAATAACTTAGTTTAGTTAGATAAAATTATTTTTATGTTTATTAAATTATTTTTAATTCGTAAACGGGTCATATCGGGTCATATCAGGTCACCACGGGTTGACCCGAAATCGACCGGTTTTCTTTTCGGGTTCATCGGGTCCAACCCGATTCTGACCCGAATTCCCGAAACCTCAACCCAAACCCATTAATTTCGTGTTAGGTTCGTGTCGTGTTTTCAGGTCGTGTCGAAAATTGCCACCCCTAGTTGCGGTGATACATTTGCGCCGACAAATTTGAGCGACGATCCGGGCTTTGATCGAGCCGTACCGTTCCTGATTTGTCTCGCGCCTTCAGATCCTCCTTCACGCTTCGACAAGAAGCAAAATATTAAGCAATCGTTCCGACGGAGCTAAATTACTACAGGATAAAGAACGAATAGGAAATTTGGATTTCGAAACAAAAAAGAGAGGGGTGCAACACGAGGACTTCCCAAGGGGTCACCCATCCTAGTACTACTCTCGCCCAAGCACGCTTAATTTCGGAGTTCTGATGGGATCCGGTGCATTAGTGCTGGTATGATCGCACCCGCCATGTTCCTTTCGCTTTATTCTTTTAAACTACCCCGTCCTGCGAAGCAGTGTGGCTTTTCTAGACCGAAATTCATTTTAAGCGTCAATTCAAGCATTTTCCTCTTATCCTTTTATTTATTTACTTTATATTTTTTTTTGTTATTGATTTGCACCCTGTTTTTTTCCCTCATCCCGCAACTCTAAATTATCATGAAATCAATCCTTCACGCTTGCAGTTAGGGGTGGCAATTCGGGTCCAAATCAGGTTGGCGGGTCGGGTTCGGGTCAACAGACCCGCCAGAAAATCTGTTGACCCGAACCCCGACCCGCCAACCCGTGACGGGTCAGGTATGCTGACCCGAACCCGAAAATTTCAGGTTTACGGGGCGGCGGGTCGACCCGAAATGACCCGAAACTTAATTTTAATTTATTAATTTATCACTGTAATTTCTGATAAAATCAATTTCTCACAAAACTAATTACATAATCAAGTAATAAAAATTTAAATAAATGATTCCAAATCAAATCTAAAATAAATTAAACACCGTAAAAGTGTTTTATCCCAAGCAAAATATAAAATAAATTAAAACAATACAAAAGTGAAAAATAAAATAATATATTATTTGTCCAAGTATAATAATTTCAACTTCACACAAATTAAATAAATTCGTTTAGGATTAAGTAATTAATGCCTTTGAAAAAAAGAATAACTTAGTTTAGTTAGATAAAATTATTTTTATGTTTATTAAATTATTTTTAATTCGTAAACGGGTCATATCGGGTCATATCAGGTCACCACGGGTTGACCCGAAATCGACCGGTTTTCTTTTCGGGTTCATCGGGTCCAACCCGATTCTGACCCGAATTCCCGAAACCTCAACCCAAACCCATTAATTTCGTGTTAGGTTCGTGTCGTGTTTTCAGGTCGTGTCGAAAATTGCCACCCCTAGTTGCGGTGATACATTTGCGCCGACAAATTTGAGCGACGATACGGGCTTTGATCGAGCCGTACCGTTCCTGATTTGTCTCGCGCCTTCAGATCCTCCTTCACGCTTCGACAAGAAGCAAAATATTAAGCAATCGTTCCGACGGAGCTAAATTACTACAGGATAAAGAACGAATAGGAAATTTGGATTTCGAAACAAAAAAGAAAGGGGTGCAACACGAGGACTTCCCAGGGGGTCACCCATCCTAGTACTACTCTCGCCCAAGCACGCTTAACTTCGGAGTTCTGATGGGATCCGGTGCATTAATGCTGGTATGATCGCACCCGCCATGTTCCTTTCGCTTTATTCTTTTAAACTACCCCGTCCTGCGAAGCAGTGTGGCTTTTCTAGACCGAAATTCATTTTAAGCGTCAATTCAAGCATTTTCCTCTTATCCTTTTATTTATTTACTTTATATTTTTTTTTGTTATTGATTTGCACCCTGTTTTTTTCCCTCATCCCGCAACTCTAAATTATCATGAAATCAATCCTTCACGCTTGCAGTTAGGGGTGGCAATTCGGGTCCAAATCAGGTTGGCGGGTCGGGTTCGGGTCAACAGACCCGCCAGAAAATCTGTTGACCCGAACCCCGACCCGCCAACCCGTGACGGGTCAGGTATGCTGACCCGAACCCGAAAATTTCAGGTTTACGGGGCGGCGGGTCGACCCGAAATGACCCGAAACTTAATTTTAATTTATTAATTTATCACTGTAATTTCTAATAAAATCAATTTCTCACAAAACTAATTACATAATCAAGTAATAAAAATTTAAATAAATGATTCCAAATCAAATCTAAAATAAATTAAACACCGTAAAAGTGTTTTATCCCAAGCAAAATATAAAATAAATTAAAACAATACAAAAGTGAAAAATAATATAATATATTATTTGTCCAAGTATAATAATTTCAACTTCACACAAATTAAATAAATTCGTTTAGGATTAAGTAATTAATGCCTTTGAAAAAAAGAATAACTTAGTTTAGTTAGATAAAATTATTTTTATGTTTATTAAATTATTTTTAATTCGTAAACGGGTCATATCGGGTCATATCAGGTCACCACGGGTTGACCCGAAATCGACCGGTTTTCTTTTCGGGTTCATCGGGTCCAACCCGATTCTGACCCGAATTCCCGAAACCTCAACCCAAACCCATTAATTTCGTGTTAGGTTCGTGTCGTGTTTTCAGGTCGTGTCGAAAATTGCCACCCCTAGTTGCGGTGATACATTTGCACCGACAAATTTGAGCGACGATCCGGGCTTTGATCGAGCCGTACCGTTCCTGATTTGTCTCGCGCCTTCAGATCCTCCTTCACGCTTCGACAAGAAGCAAAATATTAAGCAATCGTTCCGACGGAGCTAAATTACTACAGGATAAAGAACGAATAGGAAATTTGGATTTCGAAACAAAAAAGAGAGGGATGCAACACGAGGACTTCCCAGGGGGTCACCCATCCTAGTACTACTCTCGCCCAAGCACGCTTAACTTCGGAGTTCTGATGGGATCCGGTGCATTAGTGCTGGTATGATCGCACCCGCCATGTTCCTTTCGCTTTATTCTTTTAAACTACCCCGTCCTGCGAAGCAGTGTGGCTTTTCTAGACCGAAATTCATTTTAAGCGTCAATTCAAGCATTTTCCTCTTATCCTTTTATTTATTTACTTTATATTTTTTTTTGTTATTGATTTGCACCCTGTTTTTTTCCCTCATCCCGCAACTCTAAATTATCATGAAATCAATCCTTCACGCTTGCAGTTAGGGGTGGCAATTCGGGTCCAAATCAGGTTGGCGGGTCGGGTTCGGGTCAACAGACCCGCCAGAAAATCTGTTGACCCGAACCCCGACCCGCCAACCCGTGACGGGTCAGGTATGCTGACCCGAACCCGAAAATTTCAGGTTTACGGGGCGGCGGGTCGACCCGAAATGACCCGAAACTTAATTTTAATTTATTAATTTATCACTGTAATTTCTAATAAAATCAATTTCTCACAAAACTAATTACATAATCAAGTAATAAAAATTTAAATAAATGATTCCAAATCAAATCTAAAATAAATTAAACACCGTAAAAGTGTTTTATCCCAAGCAAAATATAAAATAAATTAAAACAATACAAAAGTGAAAAATAATATAATATATTATTTGTCCAAGTATAATAATTTCAACTTCACACAAATTAAATAAATTCGTTTAGGATTAAGTAATTAATGCCTTTGAAAAAAAGAATAACTTAGTTTAGTTAGATAAAATTATTTTTATGTTTATTAAATTATTTTTAATTCGTAAACGGGTCATATCAGGTCACCACGGGTTGACCCGAAATCGACCGGTTTTCTTTTCGGGTTCATCGGGTCCAACCCGATTCTGACCCGAATTCCCGAAACCTCAACCCAAACCCATTAATTTCGTGTTAGGTTCGTGTCGTGTTTTCAAGTCGTGTCGAAAATTGCCACCCCTAGTTGCGGTGATACATTTGCGCCGACAAATTTGAGCGACGATCCGGGCTTTGATCGAGCCGTACCGTTCCTGATTTGTCTCGCGCCTTCAGATCCTCCTTCACGCTTCGACAAGAAGCAAAATATTAAGCAATCGTTCCGACGGAGCTAAATTACTACAGGATAAAGAACGAATAGGAAATTTGGATTTCGAAACAAAAAAGAGAGGGGTGCAACACGAGGACTTCCCAGGGGGTCACCCATCCTAGTACTACTCTCGCCCAAGCACGCTTAACTTCGGAGTTCTGATGGGATCCGGTGCATTAATGCTGGTATGATCGCACCCGCCATGTTCATTTCGCTTTATTCTTTTAAACTACCCCGTCCTGCGAAGCAGTGTGGCTTTTCTAGACCGAAATTCATTTTAAGCGTCAATTCAAGCATTTTCCTCTTATCCTTTTATTTATTTACTTTATATTTTTTTTTGTTATTGATTTGCACCCTGTTTTTTTCCCTCATCCCGCAACTCTAAATTATCATGAAATCAATCCTTCACGCTTGCAGTTAGGGGTGGCAATTCGGGTCCAAATCAGGTTGGCGGGTCGGGTTCGGGTCAACAGACCCACCAGAAAATCTGTTGACCCGAACCCCGACCCGCCAACCCGTGACGGGTCAGGTATGCTGACCCGAACCCGAAAATTTCAGGTTTACGGGGCGGCGGGTCGACCCGAAATGACCCGAAACTTAATTTTAATTTATTAATTTATCACTGTAATTTCTAATAAAATCAATTTCTCACAAAACTAATTACATAATCAAGTAATAAAAATTTAAATAAATGATTCCAAATCAAATCTAAAATAAATTAAACACCGTAAAAGTGTTTTATCCCAAACAAAATATAAAATAAATTAAAACAATACAAAAGTGAAAAATAATATAATATATTATTTGTCCAAGTATAATAATTTCAACTTCACACAAATTAAATAAATTCGTTTAGAATTAAGTAATTAATGCCTTTGAAAAAAAGAATAACTTAGTTTAGTTAGATAAAATTATTTTTATGTTTATTAAATTATTTTTAATTCGTAAACGAGTCATATCAGGTCACCACGGGTTGACCCGAAATCGACCGATTTTCTTTTCGGGTTCATCGGGTCCAACCCGATTCTGACCCGAATTCCCGAAATCTCAACCCAAACCCATTAATTTCGTGTTAGGTTCGTGTCGTGTTTTCAGGTCGTGTCGAAAATTGCCACCCCTAGTTGCGGTGATACATTTGCGCCGACAAATTTGAGCGACGATCCGGGCTTTGATCGAGCCGTACCGTTCCTGATTTGTCTCGCGCCTTCAGATCCTCCTTCACGCTTCGACAAGAAGCAAAATATTAAGCAATCGTTCCGACGGAGCTAAATTACTACAGGATAAAGAACGAATAGGAAATTTGGATTTCGAAACAAAAAAGAGAGGGGTGCAACACGAGGACTTCCCAGGGGGTCACCCATCCTAGTACTACTCTCGCCCAAGCACGCTTAACTTCGGAGTTCTGATGGGATCCGGTGCATTAGTGCTGGTATGATCGCACCCGCCATGTTCCTTTCGCTTTATTCTTTTAAACTACCCCGTCCTGCGAAGCAGTGTGGCTTTTCTAGACCGAAATTCATTTTAAGCGTCAATTCAAGCATTTTTCTCTTATCCTTTTATTTATTTACTTTATATTTTTTTTTGTTATTGATTTGCACCCTGTTTTTTTCCCTCATCCCGCAACTCTAAATTATCATGAAATCAATCCTTCACGCTTGCAGTTAGGGGTGGCAATTCGGGTCCAAATCAGGTTGGCGGGTCGGGTTCGGGTCAACAGACCCGCCAGAAAATCTGTTGACCCGAACCCCGACCCGCCAACCCGTGACGGGTCAGGTATGCTGACCCGAACCCGAAAATTTCAGGTTTACGGGGCGGCGGGTCGACCCGAAATGACCCGAAACTTAATTTTAATTTATTAATTTATCACTGTAATTTCTGATAAAATCAATATCTCACAAAACTAATTACATAATCAAGTAATAAAAATTTAAATAAATGATTCTAAATCAAATTTAAAATAAATTAAACACCGTAAAAGTGTTTTATCCCAAGCAAAATATAAAATAAATTAAAACAATACAAAAGTGAAAAATAACATAATATATTATTTGTCCAAGTATAATAATTTCAACTTCACACAAATTAAATAAATTCGTTTAGGATTAAGTAATTAATGCCTTTGAAAAAAAGAATAACTTAGTTTAGTTAGATAAAATTATTTTTATGTTTATTAAATTATTTTTAATTCGTAAACGGGTCATATCGGGTCATATCAGGTCACCACGGGTTGACCCGAAATCGACCGGTTTTCTTTTCGGGTTCATCGGGTCCAACCCGATTCTGACCCGAATTCCCGAAACCTCAACCCAAACCCATTAATTTCGTGTTAGGTTCGTGTCGTGTTTTCAGGTCGTGTCGAAAATTGCCACCCCTAGTTGCGGTGATACATTTGCGCCGACAAATTTGAGCGACGATCCGGGCTTTGATCGAGCCGTACCGTTCCTGATTTGTCTCGCGCCTTCAGATCCTCCTTCACGCTTCGACAAGAAGCAAAATATTAAGCAATCGTTCCGACGGAGCTAAATTACTACAGGATAAAGAACGAATAGGAAATTTGGATTTCGAAACAAAAAAGAGAGGGGTGCAACACGAGGACTTCCCAGGGGGTCACCCATCCTAGTACTACTCTCGCCCAAGCACGCTTAACTTCGGAGTTCTGATGGGATCCGGTGCATTAGTGCTGGTATGATCGCACCCGCCATGTTCCTTTCGCTTTATTCTTTTAAACTACCCCGTCCTGCGAAGCAGTGTGGCTTTTCTAGACCGAAATTCATTTTAAGCGTCAATTCAAGCATTTTCCTCTTATCCTTTTATTTATTTACTTTATATTTTTTTTTGTTATTGATTTGCACCCTGTTTTTTTCCCTCATCCCGCAACTCTAAATTATCATGAAATCAATCCTTCACGCTTGCAGTTAGGGGTGGCAATTCGGGTCCAAATCAGGTTGGCGGGTCGGGTTCGGGTCAACAGACCCGCCAGAAAATCTGTTGACCCGAACCCCGACCCGCCAACCCGTGACGGGTCAGGTATGCTGACCCGAACCCGAAAATTTCAGGTTTACGGGGCGGCGGGTCGACCCGAAATGACCCGAAACTTAATTTTAATTTATTAATTTATCACTGTAATTTCTAATAAAATCAATTTCTCACAAAACTAATTACATAATCAAGTAATAAAAATTTAAATAAATGATTCCAAATCAAATCTAAAATAAATTAAACACCGTAAAAGTGTTTTATCCCAAGCAAAATATAAAATAAATTAAAACAATACAAAAGTGAAAAATAATATAATATATTATTTGTCCAAGTATAATAATTTCAAATTCACACAAATTAAATAAATTCGTTTAGGATTAAGTAATTAATGCCTTTGAAAAAAAGAATAACTTAGTTTAGTTAGATAAAATTATTTTTATGTTTATTAAATTATTTTTAATTCGTAAACGGGTCATATCAGGTCACCACGGGTTGACCCGAAATCGACCGGTTTTCTTTTCGGGTTCATCGGGTCCAACCCGAATTCCCGAAACCTCAACCCAAACCCATTAATTTCGTGTTAGGTTCGTGTCGTGTTTTCAGGTCGTGTCGAAAATTGCCACCCCTAGTTGCGGTGATACATTTGCGCCGACAAATTTGAGCGACGATCCGGGCTTTGATCGAGCCGTACCGTTCCTGATTTGTCTCGCGCCTTCAGATCCTCCTTCACGCTTCGACAAGAAGCAAAATATTAAGCAATCGTTCCGACGGAGCTAAATTACTACAGGATAAAGAACGAATAGGAAATTTGGATTTCGAAACAAAAAAGAGAGGGGTGCAACACGAGGACTTCCCAGGGGGTCACCCATCCTAGTACTACTCTCGCCCAAGCACGCTTAACTTCGGAGTTCTGATGGGATCCGGTGCATTAGTGCTGGTATGATCGCACCCGCCATGTTCCTTTCGCTTTATTCTTTTAAACTACCCCGTCCTGCGAAGCAGTGTGGCTTTTCTAGACCGAAATTCATTTTAAGCGTCAATTCAAGCATTTTCCTCTTATCCTTTTATTTATTTACTTTATATTTTTTTTTGTTATTGATTTGCACCCTGTTTTTTTCCCTCATCCCGCAACTCTAAATTATCATGAAATCAATCCTTCACGCTTGCAGTTAGGGGTGGCAATTCGGGTCCAAATCAGGTTGGCGGGTCGGGTTCGGGTCAACAGACCCGCCAGAAAATCTGTTGACCCGAACCCCGACCCGCCAACCCGTGACGGGTCAGGTATGCTGACCCGAACCCGAAAATTTCAGGTTTACGGGGCGGCGGGTCGACCCGAAATGACCCGAAACTTAATTTTAATTTATTAATTTATCACTGTAATTTCTGATAAAATCAATATCTCACAAAACTAATTACATAATCAAGTAATAAAAATTTAAATAAATGATTCCAAATCAAATTTAAAATAAATTAAACACCGTAAAAGTGTTTTATCCCAAGCAAAATATAAAATAAATTAAAACAATACAAAAGTGAAAAATAATATAATATATTATTTGTCCAAGTATAATAATTTCAACTTCACACAAATTAAATAAATTCGTTTAGGATTAAGTAATTAATGCCTTTGAAAAAAAGAATAACTTAGTTTAGTTAGATAAAATTATTTTTATGTTTATTAAATTATTTTTAATTCGTAAACGGGTCATATCGGGTCATATCAGGTCACCACGGGTTGACCCGAAATCGACCGGTTTTCTTTTCGGGTTCATCGGGTCCAACCCGATTCTGACCCGAATTCCCGAAACCTCAACCCAAACCCATTAATTTCGTGTTAGGTTCGTGTCGTGTTTTCAGGTCGTGTCGAAAATTGCCACCCCTAGTTGCGGTGATACATTTGCGCCGACAAATTTGAGCGACGATCCGGGTTTTGATCGAGCCGTACCGTTCCTGATTTGTCTCGCGCCTTCAGATCCTCCTTCACGCTTCGACAAGAAGCAAAATATTAAGCAATCGTTCCGACGGAGCTAAATTACTACAGGATAAAGAACGAATAGGAAATTTGGATTTCGAAACAAAAAAGAGAGGGGTGCAACACGAGGACTTCCCAGGGGGTCACCCATCCTAGTACTACTCTCGCCCAAGCACGCTTAACTTCGGAGTTCTGATGGGATCCGGTGCATTAGTGCTGGTATGATCGCACCCGCCATGTTCCTTTCGCTTTATTCTTTTAAACTACCCCGTCCTGCGAAGCAGTGTGGCTTTTCTAGACCGAAATTCATTTTAAGCGTCAATTCAAGCATTTTCCTCTTATCCTTTTATTTATTTACTTTATATTTTTTTTTGTTATTGATTTGCACCCTGTTTTTTTCCCTCATCCCGCAACTCTAAATTATCATGAAATCAATCCTTCACGCTTGCAGTTAGGGGTGGCAATTCGGGTCCAAATCAGGTTGGCGGGTCGGGTTCGGGTCAACAGACCCGCCAGAAAATCTGTTGACCCGAACCCCGACCCGCCAACCCGTGACGGGTCAGGTATGCTGACCCGAACCCGAAAATTTCAGGTTTACGGGGCGGCGGGTCGACCCGAAATGACCCGAAACTTAATTTTAATTTATTAATTTATCACTGTAATTTCTAATAAAATCAATTTCTCACAAAACTAATTACATAATCAAGTAATAAAAATTTAAATAAATGATTCCAAATCAAATCTAAAATAAATTAAACACCGTAAAAGTGTTTTATCCCAAGCAAAATATAAAATAAATTAAAACAATACAAAAGTGAAAAATAATATAATATATTATTTGTCCAAGTATAATAATTTCAACTTCACACAAATTAAATAAATTCGTTTGGGATTAAGTAATTAATGCCTTTGAAAAAAAGAATAACTTAGTTTAGTTAGATAAAATTATTTTTATGTTTATTAAATTATTTTTAATTCGTAAACGGGTCATATCGGGTCATATCAGGTCACCACGGGTTGACCCGAAATCGACCGGTTTTCTTTTCGGGTTCATCGGGTCCAACCCGATTCTGACCCGAATTCCCGAAACCTCAACCCAAACCCATTAATTTCGTGTTAGGTTCGTGTCGTGTTTTCAGGTCGTGTCGAAAATTGCCACCCCTAGTTGCGGTGATACATTTGCGCCGACAAATTTGAGCGACGATCCGGGCTTTGATCGAGCCGTACCGTTCCTGATTTGTCTCGCGCCTTCAGATCCTCCTTCACGCTTCGACAAGAAGCAAAATATTAAGCAATCGTTCCGACGGAGCTAAATTACTACAGGATAAAGAACGAATAGGAAATTTGGATTTCGAAACAAAAAAGAGAGGGGTGCAACACGAGGACTTCCCAGGGGGTCACCCATCCTAGTACTACTCTCGCCCAAGCACGCTTAACTTCGGAGTTCTGATGGGATCCGGTGCATTAGTGCTGGTATGATCGCACCCGCCATGTTCCTTTCGCTTTATTCTTTTAAACTACCCCGTCCTGCGAAGCAGTGTGGCTTTTCTAGACCGAAATTCATTTTAAGCGTCAATTCAAGCATTTTCCTCTTATCCTTTTATTTATTTACTTTATATTTTTTTTTGTTATTGATTTGCACCCTGTTTTTTTCCCTCATCCCGCAACTCTAAATTATCATGAAATCAATCCTTCACGCTTGCAGTTAGGGGTGGCAATTCGGGTCCAAATCAGGTTGGCGGGTCGGGTTCGGGTCAACAGACCCGCCAGAAAATCTGTTGACCCGAACCCCGACCCGCCAACCCGTGACGGGTCAGGTATGCTGACCCGAACCCGAAAATTTCAGGTTTACGGGGCGGCGGGTCGACCCGAAATGACCCGAAACTTAATTTTAATTTATTAATTTATCACTGTAATTTCTGATAAAATCAATATCTCACAAAACTAATTACATAATCAAGTAATAAAAATTTAAATAAATGATTCCAAATCAAATCTAAAATAAATTAAACACCGTAAAAGTGTTTTATCCCAAGCAAAATATAAAATAAATTAAAACAATACAAAAGTGAAAAATAATATAATATATTATTTGTCCAAGTATAATAATTTCAACTTCACACAAATTAAATAAATTCGTTTAGGATTAAGTAATTAATGCCTTTGAAAAAAAGAATAACTTAGTTTAGTTAGATAAAATTATTTTTATGTTTATTAAATTATTTTTAATTCGTAAACGGGTCATATCGGGTCATATCAGGTCACCACGGGTTGACCCGAAATCGACCGGTTTTCTTTTCGGGTTCATCGGGTCCAACCCGATTCTGACCCGAATTCCCGAAACCTCAACCCAAACCCATTAATTTCGTGTTAGGTTCGTGTCGTGTTTTCAGGTCGTGTCGAAAATTGCCACCCCTAGTTGCGGTGATACATTTGCGCCGACAAATTTGAGCGACGATCCGGGCTTTGATCGAGCCGTACCGTTCCTGATTTGTCTCGCGCCTTCAGATCCTCCTTCACGCTTCGACAAGAAGCAAAATATTAAGCAATCGTTCCGACGGAGCTAAATTACTACAGGATAAAGAACGAATAGGAAATTTGGATTTCGAAACAAAAAAGAGAGGGGTGCAACACGAGGACTTCCCAGGGGGTCACCCATCCTAGTACTACTCTCGCCCAAGCACGCTTAACTTCGGAGTTCTGATGGGATCCGGTGCATTAGTGCTGGTATGATCGCACCCGCCATGTTCCTTTCGCTTTATTCTTTTAAACTACCCCGTCCTGCGAAGCAGTGTGGCTTTTCTAGACCGAAATTCATTTTAAGCGTCAATTCAAGCATTTTCCTCTTATCCTTTTATTTATTTAATTTATATTTTTTTTTGTTAATGATTTGCACCCTGTTTTTTTCCCTCATCCCGCAACTCTAAATTATCATGAAATCAATCCTTCACGCTTGCAGTTAGGGGTGGCAATTCGGGTCCAAATCAGGTTGGCGGGTCGGGTTCGGGTCAACAGACCCGCCAGAAAATCTGTTGACCCGAACCCCGACCCGCCAACCCGTGACGGGTCAGGTATGCTGACCCGAACCCGAAAATTTCAGGTTTACGGGGCGGCGGGTCGACCCGAAATGACCCGAAACTTAATTTTAATTTATTAATTTATCACTGTAATTTCTGATAAAATCAATTTCTCACAAAACTAATTACATAATCAAGTAATAAAAATTTAAATAAATGATTCCAAATCAAATCTAAAATAAATTAAACACCGTAAAAGTGTTTTATCCCAAGCAAAATATAAAATAAATTAAAACAATACAAAAGTGAAAAATAATATAATATATTATTTGTCCAAGTATAATAATTTCAACTTCACACAAATTAAATAAATTCGTTTAGGATTAAGTAATTAATGCCTTTGAAAAAAAGAATAACTTAGTTTAGTTAGATAAAATTATTTTTATGTTTATTAAATTATTTTTAATTCGTAAACGGGTCATATCGGGTCATATCAGGTCACCACGGGTTGACCCGAAATCTACCGGTTTTCTTTTCGGGTTCATCGGGTCCAACCCGATTCTGACCCGAATTCCCGAAACCTCAACCCAAACCCATTAATTTCGTGTTAGGTTCGTGTCGTGTTTTCAGATCGTGTCGAAAATTGCCACCCCTAGTTGCGGTGATACATTTGCGCCGACAAATTTGAGCGACGATCCGGGCTTTGATCGAGCCGTACCGTTCCTGATTTGTCTCGCGCCTTCAGATCCTCCTTCACGCTTCGACAAGAAGCAAAATATTAAGCAATCGTTCCGACGGAGCTAAATTACTACAGGATAAAGAACGAATAGGAAATTTGGATTTCGAAACAAAAAAGAAAGGGGTGCAACACGAGGACTTCCCAGGGGGTCACCCATCCTAGTACTACTCTCGCCCAAGCACGCTTAACTTCGGAGTTCTGATGGGATCCGGTGCATTAATGCTGGTATGATCGCACCCGCCATGTTCCTTTCGCTTTATTCTTTTAAACTACCCCGTCCTGCGAAGCAGTGTGGCTTTTCTAGACCGAAATTCATTTTAAGCGTCAATTCAAGCATTTTCCTCTTATCCTTTTATTTATTTACTTTATATTTTTTTTTGTTATTGATTTGCACCCTGTTTTTTTCCCTCATCCCGCAACTCTAAATTATCATGAAATCAATCCTTCACGCTTGCAGTTAGGGGTGGCAATTCGGGTCCAAATCAGGTTGGCGGGTCGGGTTCGGGTCAACAGACCCGCCAGAAAATCTGTTGACCCGAACCCCGACCCGCCAACCCGTGACGGGTCAGGTATGCTGACCCGAACCCGAAAATTTCAGGTTTACGGGGCGACGGGTCGACCCGAAATGACCCGAAACTTAATTTTAATTTATTAATTTATCACTGTAATTTCTAATAAAATCAATTTCTCACAAAACTAATTACATAATCAAGTAATAAAAATTTAAATAAATGATTCCAAATCAAATCTAAAATAAATTATACACCGTAAAAGTGTTTTATCCCAAGCAAAATATAAAATAAATTAAAACAATACAAAAGTGAAAAATAATATAATATATTATTTGTCCAAGTATAATAATTTCAACTTCACACAAATTAAATAAATTCGTTTAGGATTAAGTAATTAATGCCTTTGAAAAAAAGAATAACTTAGTTTAGTTAGATAAAATTATTTTTATGTTTATTAAATTATTTTTAATTCGTAAACGGGTCATATCGGGTCATATCAGGTCACCACGGGTTGACCCGAAATCGACCGGTTTTCTTTTCGGGTTCATCGGGTCCAACCCGATTCTGACCCGAATTCCCGAAACCTCAACCCAAACCCATTAATTTCGTGTTAGGTTCGTGTCGTGTTTTCAGGTCGTGTCGAAAATTGCCACCCCTAGTTGCGGTGATACATTTGCACCGACAAATTTGAGCGACGATCCGGGCTTTGATCGAGCCGTACCGTTCCTGATTTGTCTCGCGCCTTCAGATCCTCCTTCACGCTTCGACAAGAAGCAAAATATTAAGCAATCGTTCCGACGGAGCTAAATTACTACAGGATAAAGAACGAATAGGAAATTTGGATTTCGAAACAAAAAAGAGAGGGATGCAACACGAGGACTTCCCAGGGGGTCACCCATCCTAGTACTACTCTCGCCCAAGCACGCTTAACTTCGGAGTTCTGATGGGATCCGGTGCATTAGTGCTGGTATGATCGCACCCGCCATGTTCCTTTCGCTTTATTCTTTTAAACTACCCCGTCCTGCGAAGCAGTGTGGCTTTTCTAGACCGAAATTCATTTTAAGCGTCAATTCAAGCATTTTCCTCTTATCCTTTTATTTATTTACTTTATATTTTTTTTTGTTATTGATTTGCACCCTGTTTTTTTCCCTCATCCCGCAACTCTAAATTATCATGAAATCAATCCTTCACGCTTGCAGTTAGGGGTGGCAATTCGGGTCCAAATCAGGTTGGCGGGTCGGGTTCGGGTCAACAGACCCGCCAGAAAATCTGTTGACCCGAACCCCGACCCGCCAACCCGTGACGGGTCAGGTATGCTGACCCGAACCCGAAAATTTCAGGTTTACGGGGCGGCGGGTCGACCCGAAATGACCCGAAACTTAATTTTAATTTATTAATTTATCACTGTAATTTCTAATAAAATCAATTTCTCACAAAACTAATTACATAATCAAGTAATAAAAATTTAAATAAATGATTCCAAATCAAATCTAAAATAAATTAAACACCGTAAAAGTGTTTTATCCCAAGCAAAATATAAAATAAATTAAAACAATACAAAAGTGAAAAATAATATAATATATTATTTGTCCAAGTATAATAATTTCAACTTCACACAAATTAAATAAATTCGTTTAGGATTAAGTAATTAATGCCTTTGAAAAAAAGAATAACTTAGTTTAGTTAGATAAAATTATTTTTATGTTTATTAAATTATTTTTAATTCGTAAACGGGTCATATCGGGTCATATCAGGTCACCACGGGTTGACCCGAAATCGACCGGTTTTCTTTTCGGGTTCATCGGGTCCAACCCGAATTCCCGAAACCTCAACCCAAACCCATTAATTTCGTGTTAGGTTCGTGTCGTGTTTTCAGGTCGTGTCGAAAATTGCCACCCCTAGTTGCGGTGATACATTTGCGCCGACAAATTTGAGCGACGATCCGGGCTTTGATCGAGCCGTACCGTTCCTGATTTGTCTCGCGCCTTCAGATCCTCCTTCACGCTTCGACAAGAAGCAAAATATTAAGCAATCGTTCCGACGGAGCTAAATTACTACAGGATAAAGAACGAATAGGAAATTTGGATTTCGAAACAAAAAAGAAAGGGGTGCAACACGAGGACTTCCCAGGGGGTCACCCATCCTAGTACTACTCTCGCCCAAGCACGCTTAACTTCGGAGTTCTGATGGGATCCGGTGCATTAGTGCTGGTATGATCGCACCCGCCATGTTCCTTTCGCTTTATTCTTTTAAACTACCCCGTCCTGCGAAGCAGTGTGGCTTTTCTAGACCGAAATTCATTTTAAGCGTCAATTCAAGCATTTTCCTCTTATCCTTTTATTTATTTACTTTATATTTTTTTTTGTTATTGATTTGCACCCTGTTTTTTTCCCTCATCCCGCAACTCTAAATTATCATGAAATCAATCCTTCACGCTTGCAGTTAGGGGTGGCAATTCGGGTCCAAATCAGGTTGGCGGGTCGGGTTCGGGTCAACAGACCCGCCAGAAAATCTGTTGACCCGAACCCCGACCCGCCAACCCGTGACGGGTCAGGTATGCTGACCCGAACCCGAAAATTTCAGGTTTACGGGGCGGCGGATCGACCCCAAATGACCCGAAACTTAATTTTAATTTATTAATTTATCACTGTAATTTCTAATAAAATCAATTTCTCACAAAACTAATTACATAATCAAGTAATAAAAATTTAAATAAATGATTCCAAATCAAATCTAAAATAAATTAAACACCGTAAAAGTGTTTTATCCCAAGCAAAATATAAAATAAATTAAAACAATACAAAAGTGAAAAATAATATAATATATTATTTGTCCAAGTATAATAATTTCAACTTCACACAAATTAAATAAATTCGTTTGGGATTAAGTAATTAATGCCTTTGAAAAAAAGAATAACTTAGTTTAGTTAGATAAAATTATTTTTATGTTTATTAAATTATTTTTAATTCGTAAACGGGTCATATCGGGTCATATCAGGTCACCACGGGTTGACCCGAAATCGACCGGTTTTCTTTTCGGGTTCATCGGGTCCAACCCGATTCTGACCCGAATTCCCGAAACCTCAACCCAAACCCATTAATTTCGTGTTAGGTTCGTGTCGTGTTTTCAGGTCGTGTCGAAAATTGCCACCCCTAGTTGCGGTGATACATTTGCGCCGACAAATTTGAGCGACGATCCGGGCTTTGATCGAGCCGTACCGTTCCTGATTTGTCTCGCGCCTTCAGATCCTCCTTCACGCTTCGACAAGAAGCAAAATATTAAGCAATCGTTCCGACGGAGCTAAATTACTACAGGATAAAGAACGAATAGGAAATTTGGATTTCGAAACAAAAAAGAGAGGGGTGCAACACGTGGACTTCCCAGGGGGTCACCCATCCTAGTACTACTCTCGCCCAAGCACGCTTAACTTCGGAGTTCTGATGGGATCCGGTGCATTAGTGCTGGTATGATCGCACCCGCCATGTTCCTTTCGCTTTATTCTTTTAAACTACCCCGTCCTGCGAAGCAGTGTGGCTTTTCTAGACCGAAATTCATTTTAAGCGTCAATTCAAGCATTTTCCTCTTATCCTTTTATTTATTTAATTTATATTTTTTTTTGTTATTGATTTGCACCCTGTTTTTTTCCCTCATCCCGCAACTCTAAATTATCATGAAATCAATCCTTCACGCTTGCAGTTAGGGGTGGCAATTCGGGTCCAAATCAGGTTGGCGGGTCGGGTTCGGGTCAACAGACCCGCCAGAAAATCTGTTGACCCGAACCCCGACCCGCCAACCCGTGACGGGTCAGGTATGCTGACCCGAACCCGAAAATTTCAGGTTTACGGGGCGGCGGGTCGACCCGAAATGACCCGAAACTTAATTTTAATTTATTAATTTATCACTGTAATTTCTAATAAAATCAATTTCTCACAAAACTAATTACATAATCAAGTAATAAAAATTTAAATAAATGATTCCAAATCAAATCTAAAATAAATTAAACACCGTAAAAGTGTTTTATCCCAAGCAAAATATAAAATAAATTAAAACAATACAAAAGTGAAAAATAATATAATATATTATTTGTCCAAGTATAATAATTTCAACTTCACACAAATTAAATAAATTCGTTTAGGATTAAGTAATTAATGCCTTTGAAAAAAAGAATAACTTAGTTTAGTTAGATAAAATTATTTTTATGTTTATTAAATTATTTTTAATTCGTAAACGGGTCATATCGGGTCATATCAGGTCACCACGGGTTGACCCGAAATCGACCGGTTTTCTTTTCGGGTTCATCGGGTCCAACCCGAATTCCCGAAACCTCAACCCAAACCCATTAATTTCGTGTTAGGTTCGTGTCGTGTTTTCAGGTCGTGTCGAAAATTGCCACCCCTAGTTGCGGTGATACATTTGCGCCGACAAATTTGAGCGACGATCCGGGCTTTGATCGAGCCGTACCGTTCCTGATTTGTCTCGCGCCTTCAGATCCTCCTTCACGCTTCGACAAGAAGCAAAATATTAAGCAATCGTTCCGACGGAGCTAAATTACTACAGGATAAAGAACGAATAGGAAATTTGGATTTCGAAACAAAAAAGAGAGGGGTGCAACACGAGGACTTCCCAGGGGGTCACCCATCCTAGTACTACTCTCGCCCAAGCACGCTTAACATCGGAGTTCTGATGGGATCCGGTGCATTAATGCTGGTATGATCGCACCCGCCATGTTCCTTTCGCTTTATTCTTTTAAACTACCCCGTCCTGCGAAGCAATGTGGCTTTTCTAGACCGAAATTCATTTTAAGCGTCAATTCAAGCATTTTCCTCTTATCCTTTTATTTATTTACTTTATATTTTTTTTTGTTATTGATTTGCACCCTGTTTTTTTCCCTCATCCCGCAACTCTAAATTATCATGAAATCAATCCTTCACGCTTGCAGTTAGGGGTGGCAATTCGGGTCCAAATCAGGTTGGCGGGTCGGGTTCGGGTCAACAGACCCGCCAGAAAATCTGTTGACCCGAACCCCGACCCGCCAACCCGTGACGGGTCAGGTATGCTGACCCGAACCCGAAAATTTCAGGTTTACGGGGCGGCGGGTCGACCCGAAATGACCCGAAACTTAATTTTAATTTATTAATTTATCACTGTAATTTCTAATAAAATCAATTTCTCACAAAACTAATTACATAATCAAGTAATAAAAATTTAAATAAATGATTCCAAATCAAATCTAAAATAAATTAAACACCGTAAAAGTGTTTTATCCCAAGCAAAATATAAAATAAATTAAAACAATACAAAAGTGAAAAATAATATAATATATTATTTGTCCAAGTATAATAATTTCAACTTCACACAAATTAAATAAATTCGTTTAGGATTAAGTAATTAATGCCTTTGAAAAAAAGAATAACTTAGTTTAGTTAGATAAAATTATTTTTATGTTTATTAAATTATTTTTAATTCGTAAACGGGTCATATCGGGTCATATCAGGTCACCACGGGTTGACCCGAAATCGACCGGTTTTCTTTTCGGGTTCATCGGGTCCAACCCGAATTCCCGAAACCTCAACCCAAACCCATTAATTTCGTGTTAGGTTCGTGTCGTGTTTTCAGGTCGTGTCGAAAATTGCCACCCCTAGTTGCGGTGATACATTTGCGCCGACAAATTTGAGCGACGATCCGGGCTTTGATCGAGCCGTACCGTTCCTGATTTGTCTCGCGCCTTCAGATCCTCCTTCACGCTTCGACAAGAAGCAAAATATTAAGCAATCGTTCCGACGGAGCTAAATTACTACAGGATAAAGAACGAATAGGAAATTTGGATTTCGAAACAAAAAAGAAAGGGGTGCAACACGAGGACTTCCCAGGGGGTCACCCATCCTAGTACTACTCTCGCCCAAGCACGCTTAACTTCGGAGTTCTGATGGGATCCGGTGCATTAATGCTGGTATGATCGCACCCGCCATGTTCCTTTCGCTTTATTCTTTTAAACTACCCCGTCCTGCGAAGCAGTGTGGCTTTTCTAGACCGAAATTCATTTTAAGCGTCAATTCAAGCATTTTCCTCTTATCCTTTTATTTATTTACTTTATATTTTTTTTTGTTATTGATTTGCACCCTGTTTTTTTCCCTCATCCCGCAACTCTAAATTATCATGAAATCAATCCTTCACGCTTGCAGTTAGGGGTGGCAATTCGGGTCCAAATCAGGTTGGCGGGTCGGGTTCGGGTTAACAGACCCGCCAGAAAATCTGTTGACCCGAACCCCGACCCGCCAACCCGTGACGGGTCAGGTATGCTGACCCGAACCCGAAAATTTCAGGTTTACGGGGCGGCGGGTCGACCCCAAATGACCCGAAACTTAATTTTAATTTATTAATTTATCACTGTAATTTCTAATAAAATCAATTTCTCACAAAACTAATTACATAATCAAGTAATAAAAATTTAAATAAATGATTCCAAATCAAATCTAAAATAAATTAAACACCGTAAAAGTGTTTTATCCCAAGCAAAATATAAAATAAATTAAAACAATACAAAAGTGAAAAATAATATAATATATTATTTGTCCAAGTATAATAATTTCAACTTCACACAAATTAAATAAATTCGTTTGGGATTAAGTAATTAATGCCTTTGAAAAAAAGAATAACTTAGTTTAGTTAGATAAAATTATTTTTATGTTTATTAAATTATTTTTAATTCGTAAACGGGTCATATCGGGTCATATCAGGTCACCACGGGTTGACCCGAAATCGACCGGTTTTCTTTTCGGGTTCATCGGGTCCAACCCGATTCTGACCCGAATTCCCGAAACCTCAACCCAAACCCATTAATTTCGTGTTAGGTTCGTGTCGTGTTTTCAGGTCGTGTCGAAAATTGCCACCCCTAGTTGCGGTGATACATTTGCGCCGACAAATTTGAGCGACGATCCGGGCTTTGATCGAGCCGTACCGTTCCTGATTTGTCTCGCGCCTTCAGATCCTCCTTCACGCTTCGACAAGAAGCAAAATATTAAGCAATCGTTCCGACGGAGCTAAATTACTACAGGATAAAGAACGAATAGGAAATTTGGATTTCGAAACAAAAAAGAGAGGGGTGCAACACGTGGACTTCCCAGGGGGTCACCCATCCTAGTACTACTCTCGCCCAAGCACGCTTAACTTCGGAGTTCTGATGGGATCCGGTGCATTAGTGCTGGTATGATCGCACCCGCCATGTTCCTTTCGCTTTATTCTTTTAAACTACCCCGTCCTGCGAAGCAGTGTGGCTTTTCTAGACCGAAATTCATTTTAAGCGTCAATTCAAGCATTTTCCTCTTATCCTTTTATTTATTTAATTTATATTTTTTTTTGTTATTGATTTGCACCCTGTTTTTTTCCCTCATCCCGCAACTCTAAATTATCATGAAATCAATCCTTCACGCTTGCAGTTAGGGGTGGCAATTCGGGTCCAAATCAGGTTGGCGGGTCGGGTTCGGGTCAACAGACCCGCCAGAAAATCTGTTGACCCGAACCCCGACCCGCCAACCCGTGACGGGTCAGGTATGCTGACCCGAACCCGAAAATTTCAGGTTTACGGGGCGGCGGGTCGACCCGAAATGACCCGAAACTTAATTTTAATTTATTAATTTATCACTGTAATTTCTGATAAAATCAATTTCTCACAAAACTAATTACATAATCAAGTAATAAAAATTTAAATAAATGATTCCAAATCAAATCTAAAATAAATTAAACACCGTAAAAGTGTTTTATCCCAAGCAAAATATAAAATAAATTAAAACAATACAAAAGTGAAAAATAATATAATATATTGTTTGTCCAAGTATAATAATTTCAACTTCACACAAATTAAATAAATTCGTTTAGGATTAAGAAATTAATGCCTTTGAAAAAAAGAATAACTTAGTTTAGTTAGATAAAATTATTTTTATGTTTATTAAATTATTTTTAATTCGTAAACGGGTCATATCGGGTCATATCAGGTCACCACGGGTTGACCCGAAATCGACCGGTTTTCTTTTCGGGTTCATCGGGTCCAACCCGAATTCCCGAAACCTCAACCCAAACCCATTAATTTCGTGTTAGGTTCGTGTCGTGTTTTCAGGTCGTGTCGAAAATTGCCACCCCTAGTTGCGGTGATACATTTGCGCCGACAAATTTGAGCGACGATCCGGGCTTTGATCGAGCCGTACCGTTCCTGATTTGTCTCGCGCCTTCAGATCCTCCTTCACGCTTCGACAAGAAGCAAAATATTAAGCAATCGTTCCGACGGAGCTAAATTACTACAGGATAAAGAACGAATAGGAAATTTGGATTTCGAAACAAAAATGAAAGGGGTGCAACACGAGGACTTCCCAGGGGGTCACCCATCCTAGTACTACTCTCGCCCAAGCACGCTTAACTTCGGAGTTCTGATGGGATCCGGTGCATTAATGCTGGTATGATCGCACCCGCCATGTTCCTTTCGCTTTATTCTTTTAAACTACCCCGTCCTGCGAAGCAGTGTGGCTTTTCTAGACCGAAATTCATTTTAAGCGTCAATTCAAGCATTTTCCTCTTATCCTTTTATTTATTTACTTTATATTTTTTTTTGTTATTGATTTGCACCCTGTTTTTTTCCCTCATCCCGCAACTCTAAATTATCATGAAATCAATCCTTCACGCTTGCAGTTAGGGGTGGCAATTCGGGTCCAAATCAGGTTGGCGGGTCGGGTTCGGGTCAACAGACCCGCCAGAAAATCTGTTGACCCGAACCCCGACCCGCCAACCCGTGACGGGTCAGGTATGCTGACCCGAACCCGAAAATTTCAGGTTTACGGGGCGGCGGGTCGACCCGAAATGACCCGAAACTTAATTTTAATTTATTAATTTATCACTGTAATTTCTAATAAAATCAATTTCTCACAAAACTAATTACATAATCAAGTAATAAAAATTTAAATAAATGATTCCAAATCAAATCTAAAATAAATTAAACACCGTAAAAGTGTTTTATCCCAAGCAAAATATAAAATAAATTAAAACAATACAAAAGTGAAAAATAATATAATATATTATTTGTCCAAGTATAATAATTTCAACTTCACACAAATTAAATAAATTCGTTTAGGATTAAGTAATTAATGCCTTTGAAAAAAAGAATAACTTAGTTTAGTTAGATAAAATTATTTTTATGTTTATTAAATTATTTTTAATTCGTAAACGGGTCATATCGGGTCATATCAGGTCACCACGGGTTGACCCGAAATCGACCGGTTTTCTTTTCGGGTTCATCGGGTCCAACCCGAATTCCCGAAACCTCAACCCAAACCCATTAATTTCGTGTTAGGTTCGTGTCGTGTTTTCAGGTCGTGTCGAAAATTGCCACCCCTAGTTGCGGTGATACATTTGCGCCGACAAATTTGAGCGACGATCCGGGCTTTGATCGAGCCGTACCGTTCCTGATTTGTCTCGCGCCTTCAGATCCTCCTTCACGCTTCGACAAGAAGCAAAATATTAAGCAATCGTTCCGACGGAGCTAAATTACTACAGGATAAAGAACGAATAGGAAATTTGGATTTCGAAACAAAAATGAAAGGGGTGCAACACGAGGACTTCCCAGGGGGTCACCCATCCTAGTACTACTCTCGCCCAAGCACGCTTAACTTCGGAGTTCTGATGGGATCCGGTGCATTAATGCTGGTATGATCGCACCCGCCATGTTCCTTTCGCTTTATTCTTTTAAACTACCCCGTCCTGCGAAGCAGTGTGGCTTTTCTAGACCGAAATTCATTTTAAGCGTCAATTCAAGCATTTTCCTCTTATCCTTTTATTTATTTACTTTATATTTTTTTTTGTTATTGATTTGCACCCTGTTTTTTTCCCTCATCCCGCAACTCTAAATTATCATGAAATCAATCCTTCACGCTTGCAGTTAGGGGTGGCAATTCGGGTCCAAATCAGGTTGGCGGGTCGGGTTCGGGTCAACAGACCCGCCAGAAAATCTGTTGACCCGAACCCCGACCCGCCAACCCGTGACGGGTCAGGTATGCTGACCCGAACCCGAAAATTTCAGGTTTACGGGGCGGCGGGTCGACCCGAAATGACCCGAAACTTAATTTTAATTTATTAATTTATCACTGTAATTTCTCATAAAATCAATTTCTCACAAAACTAATTACATAATCAAGTAATAAAAATTTAAATAAATGATTCCAAATCAAATCTAAAATAAATTAAACACCGTAAAAGTGTTTTATCCCAAGCAAAATATAAAATAAATTAAAACAATACAAAAGTGAAAAATAATATAATATATTATTTGTCCAAGTATAATAATTTCAACTTCACACAAATTAAATAAATTCGTTTAGGATTAAGTAATTAATGCCTTTGAAAAAAAGAATAACTTAGTTTAGTTAGATAAAATTATTTTTATGTTTATTAAATTATTTTTAATTCGTAAACGAGTCATATCAGGTCACCACGGGTTGACCCGAAATCGACCGGTTTTCTTTTCGGGTTCATCGGGTCCAACCCGAATTCCCGAAACCTCAACCCAAACCCATTAATTTCGTGTTAGGTTCGTGTCGTGTTTTCAGGTCGTGTCGAAAATTGCCACCCCTAGTTGCGGTGATACATTTGCGCCGACAAATTTGAGCGACGATCCGGGCTTTGATCGAGCCGTACCGTTCCTGATTTGTCTCGCGCCTTCAGATCCTCCTTCACGCTTCGACAAGAAGCAAAATATTAAGCAATCGTTCCGACGGAGCTAAATTACTACAGGATAAAGAACGAATAGGAAATTTGGATTTCGAAACAAAAATGAAAGGGGTGCAACACGAGGACTTCCCAGGGGGTCACCCATCCTAGTACTACTCTCGCCCAAGCACGCTTAACTTCGGAGTTCTGATGGGATCCGGTGCATTAATGCTGGTATGATCGCACCCGCCATGTTCCTTTCGCTTTATTCTTTTAAACTACCCCGTCCTGCGAAGCAGTGTGGCTTTTCTAGACCGAAATTCATTTTAAGCGTCAATTCAAGCATTTTCCTCTTATCCTTTTATTTATTTACTTTATATTTTTTTTTGTTATTGATTTGCACCCTGTTTTTTTCCCTCATCCCGCAACTCTAAATTATCATGAAATCAATCCTTCACGCTTGCAGTTAGGGGTGGCAATTCGGGTCCAAATCAGGTTGGCGGGTCGGGTTCGGGTCAACAGACCCGCCAGAAAATCTGTTGACCCGAACCCCGACCCGCCAACCCGTGACGGGTCAGGTATGCTGACCCGAACCCGAAAATTTCAGGTTTACGGGGCGGCGGGTCGACCCGAAATGACCCGAAACTTAATTTTAATTTATTAATTTATCACTGTAATTTCTCATAAAATCAATTTCTCACAAAACTAATTACATAATCAAGTAATAAAAATTTAAATAAATGATTCCAAATCAAATCTAAAATAAATTAAACACCGTAAAAGTGTTTTATCCCAAGCAAAATATAAAATAAATTAAAACAATACAAAAGTGAAAAATAATATAATATATTATTTGTCCAAGTATAATAATTTCAACTTCACACAAATTAAATAAATTCGTTTAGGATTAAGTAATTAATGCCTTTGAAAAAAAGAATAACTTAGTTTAGTTAGATAAAATTATTTTTATGTTTATTAAATTATTTTTAATTCGTAAACGAGTCATATCAGGTCACCACGGGTTGACCCGAAATCGACCGGTTTTCTTTTCGGGTTCATCGGGTCCAACCCGATTCTGACCCGAATTCCCGAAACCTCAACCCAAACCCATTAATTTCGTGTTAGGTTCGTGTCGTGTTTTCAGGTCGTGTCGAAAATTGCCACCCCTAGTTGCGGTGATACATTTGCGCCGACAAATTTGAGCGACGATCCGGGCTTTGATCGAGCCGTACCGTTCCTGATTTGTCTCGCGCCTTCAGATCCTCCTTCACGCTTCGACAAGAAGCAAAATATTAAGCAATCGTTCCGACGGAGCTAAATTACTACAGGATAAAGAACGAATAGGAAATTTGGATTTCGAAACAAAAAAGAGAGGGGTGCAACACGTGGACTTCCCAGGGGGTCACCCATCCTAGTACTACTCTCGCCCAAGCACGCTTAACTTCGGAGTTCTGATGGGATCCGGTGCATTAGTGCTGGTATGATCGCACCCGCCATGTTCCTTTCGCTTTATTCTTTTAAACTACCCCGTCCTGCGAAGCAGTGTGGCTTTTCTAGACCGAAATTCATTTTAAGCGTCAATTCAAGCATTTTCCTCTTATCCTTTTATTTATTTAATTTATATTTTTTTTTGTTATTGATTTGCACCCTGTTTTTTTCCCTCATCCCGCAACTCTAAATTATCATGAAATCAATCCTTCACGCTTGCAGTTAGGGGTGGCAATTCGGGTCCAAATCAGGTTGGCGGGTCGGGTTCGGGTCAACAGACCCGCCAGAAAATCTGTTGACCCGAACCCCGACCCGCCAACCCGTGACGGGTCAGGTATGCTGACCCGAACCCGAAAATTTCAGGTTTACGGGGCGGCGGGTCGACCCGAAATGACCCGAAACTTAATTTTAATTTATTAATTTATCACTGTAATTTCTGATAAAATCAATTTCTCACAAAACTAATTACATAATCAAGTAATAAAAATTTAAATAAATGATTCCAAATCAAATCTAAAATAAATTAAACACCGTAAAAGTGTTTTATCCCAAGCAAAATATAAAATAAATTAAAACAATACAAAAGTGAAAAATAATATAATATATTGTTTGTCCAAGTATAATAATTTCAACTTCACACAAATTAAATAAATTCGTTTAGGATTAAGAAATTAATGCCTTTGAAAAAAAGAATAACTTAGTTTAGTTAGATAAAATTATTTTTATGTTTATTAAATTATTTTTAATTCGTAAACGGGTCATATCGGGTCATATCAGGTCACCACGGGTTGACCCGAAATCGACCGGTTTTCTTTTCGGGTTCATCGGGTCCAACCCGATTCTGACCCGAATTCCCGAAACCTCAACCCAAACCCATTAATTTCGTGTTAGGTTCGTGTCGTGTTTTCAGGTCGTGTCGAATATTGCCACCCCTAGTTGCGGTGATACATTTGCGCCGACAAATTTGAGCGACGATCCGGGCTTTGATCGAGCCGTACCGTTCCTGATTTGTCTCGCGCCTTCAGATCCTCCTTCACGCTTCGACAAGAAGCAAAATATTAAGCAATCGTTCCGACGGAGCTAAATTACTACAGGATAAAGAACGAATAGGAAATTTGGATTTCGAAACAAAAAAGAGAGGGGTGCAACACGAGGACTTCCCAAGGGGTCACCCATCCTAGTACTACTCTCGCCCAAGCACGCTTAATTTCGGAGTTCTGATGGGATCCGGTGCATTAGTGCTGGTATGATCGCACCCGCCATGTTCCTTTCGCTTTATTCTTTTAAACTACCCCGTCCTGCGAAGCAGTGTGGCTTTTCTAGACCGAAATTCATTTTAAGCGTCAATTCAAGCATTTTCCTCTTATCCTTTTATTTATTTACTTTATATTTTTTTTTGTTATTGATTTGCACCCTGTTTTTTTCCCTCATCCCGCAACTCTAAATTATCATGAAATCAATCCTTCACGCTTGCAGTTAGGGGTGGCAATTCGGGTCCAAATCAGGTTGGCGGGTCGGGTTCGGGTCAACAGACCCGCCAGAAAATCTGTTGACCCGAACCCCGACCCGCCAACCCGTGACGGGTCAGGTATGCTGACCCGAACCCGAAAATTTCAGGTTTACGGGGCGGCGGGTCGACCCGAAATGACCCGAAACTTAATTTTAATTTATTAATTTATCACTGTAATTTCTGATAAAATCAATTTCTCACAAAACTAATTACATAATCAAGTAATAAAAATTTAAATAAATGATTCCAAATCAAATCTAAAATAAATTAAACACCGTAAAAGTGTTTTATCCCAAGCAAAATATAAAATAAATTAAAACAATACAAAAGTGAAAAATAATATAATATATTGTTTGTCCAAGTATAATAATTTCAACTTCACACAAATTAAATAAATTCGTTTAGGATTAAGAAATTAATGCCTTTGAAAAATAGAATAACTTAGTTTAGTTAGATAAAATTATTTTTATGTTTATTAAATTATTTTTAATTCGTAAACGGGTCATATCGGGTCATATCAGGTCACCACGGGTTGACCCGAAATCGACCGGTTTTCTTTTCGGGTTCATCGGGTCCAACCCGATTCTGACCCGAATTCCCGAAACCTCAACCCAAACCCATTAATTTCGTGTTAGGTTCGTGTCGTGTTTTCAGGTCGTGTCGAAAATTGCCACCCCTAGTTGCGGTGATACATTTGCGCCGACAAATTTGAGCGACGATCCGGGCTTTGATCGAGCCGTACCGTTCCTGATTTGTCTCGCGCCTTCAGATCCTCCTTCACGCTTCGACAAGAAGCAAAATATTAAGCAATCGTTCCGACGGAGCTAAATTACTACAGGATAAAGAACGAATAGGAAATTTGGATTTCGAAACAAAAAAGAAAGGGGTGCAACACGAGGACTTCCCAGGGGGTCACCCATCCTAGTACTACTCTCGCCCAAGCACGCTTAACTTCGGAGTTCTGATGGGATCCGGTGCATTAATGCTGGTATGATCGCACCCGCCATGTTCCTTTCGCTTTATTCTTTTAAACTACCCCGTCCTGCGAAGCAGTGTGGCTTTTCTAGACCGAAATTCATTTTAAGCGTCAATTCAAGCATTTTCCTCTTATCCTTTTATTTATTTACTTTATATTTTTTTTTGTTATTGATTTGCACCCTGTTTTTTTCCCTCATCCCGCAACTCTAAATTATCATGAAATCAATCCTTCACGCTTGCAGTTAGGGGTGGCAATTCGGGTCCAAATCAGGTTGGCGGGTCGGGTTCGGGTCAACAGACCCGCCAGAAAATCTGTTGACCCGAACCCCGACCCGCCAACCCGTGACGGGTCAGGTATGCTGACCCGAACCCGAAAATTTCAGGTTTACGGGGCGACGGGTCGACTCGAAATGACCCGAAACTTAATTTTAATTTATTAATTTATCACTGTAATTTCTAATAAAATCAATTTCTCACAAAACTAATTACATAATCAAGTAATAAAAATTTAAATAAATGATTCCAGATCAAATCTAAAATAAATTAAACACCGTAAAAGTGTTTTATCCCAAGCAAAATATAAAATAAATTAAAACAATACAAAAGTGAAAAATAATATAATATATTATTTGTCCAAGTATAATAATTTCAACTTCACACAAATTAAATAAATTCGTTTAGGATTAAGTAATTAATGCCTTTGAAAAAAAGAATAACTTAGTTTAGTTAGATAAAATTATTTTTATGTTTATTAAATTATTTTTAATTCGTAAACGGGTCATATCGGGTCATATCAGGTCACCACGGGTTGACCCGAAATCGACCGGTTTTCTTTTCGGGTTCATCGGGTCCAACCCGATTCTGACCCGAATTCCCGAAACCTCAACCCAAACCCATTAATTTCGTGTTAGGTTCGTGTCGTGTTTTCAGGTCGTGTCGAAAATTGCCACCCCTAGTTGCGGTGATACATTTGCACCGACAAATTTGAGCGACGATCCGGGCTTTGATCGAGCCGTACCGTTCCTGATTTGTCTCGCGCCTTCAGATCCTCCTTCACGCTTCGACAAGAAGCAAAATATTAAGCAATCGTTCCGACGGAGCTAAATTACTACAGGATAAAGAACGAATAGGAAATTTGGATTTCGAAACAAAAAAGAGAGGGATGCAACACGAGGACTTCCCAGGGGGTCACCCATCCTAGTACTACTCTCGCCCAAGCACGCTTAACTTCGGAGTTCTGATGGGATCCGGTGCATTAGTGCTGGTATGATCGCACCCGCCATGTTCCTTTCGCTTTATTCTTTTAAACTACCCCGTCCTGCGAAGCAGTGTGGCTTTTCTAGACCGAAATTCATTTTAAGCGTCAATTCAAGCATTTTCCTCTTATCCTTTTATTTATTTACTTTATATTTTTTTTTGTTATTGATTTGCACCCTGTTTTTTTCCCTCATCCCGCAACTCTAAATTATCATGAAATCAATCCTTCACGCTTGCAGTTAGGGGTGGCAATTCGGGTCCAAATCAGGTTGGCGGGTCGGGTTCGGGTCAACAGACCCGCCAGAAAATCTGTTGACCCGAACCCCGACCCGCCAACCCGTGACGGGTCAGGTATGCTGACCCGAACCCGAAAATTTCAGGTTTACGGGGCGGCGGGTCGACCCGAAATGACCCGAAACTTAATTTTAATTTATTAATTTATCACTGTAATTTCTAATAAAATCAATTTCTCACAAAACTAATTACATAATCAAGTAATAAAAATTTAAATAAATGATTCCAAATCAAATCTAAAATAAATTAAACACCGTAAAAGTGTTTTATCCCAAGCAAAATATAAAATAAATTAAAACAATACAAAAGTGAAAAATAATATAATATATTATTTGTCCAAGTATAATAATTTCAACTTCACACAAATTAAATAAATTCGTTTAGGATTAAGTAATTAATGCCTTTGAAAAAAAGAATAACTTAGTTTAGTTAGATAAAATTATTTTTATGTTTATTAAATTATTTTTAATTCGTAAACGGGTCATATCGGGTCATATCAGGTCACCACGGGTTGACCCGAAATCGACCGGTTTTCTTTTCGGGTTCATCGGGTCCAACCCGATTCTGACCCGAATTCCCGAAACCTCAACCCAAACCCATTAATTTCGTGTTAGATTCGTGTCGTGTTTTCAAGTCGTGTCGAAAATTGCCACCCCTAGTTGCGGTGATACATTTGCGCCGACAAATTTGAGCGACGATCCGGGCTTTGATCGAGCCGTACCGTTCCTGATTTGTCTCGCGCCTTCAGGTCCTCCTTCACGCTTCGACAAGAAGCAAAATATTAAGCAATCGTTCCGACGGAGCTAAATTACTACAGGATAAAGAACGAATAGGAAATTTGGATTTCGAAACAAAAAAGAGAGGGGTGCAACACGAGGACTTCCCAGGGGGTCACCCATCCTAGTACTACTCTCGCCCAAGCACGCTTAACTTCGGAGTTCTGATGGGATCCGGTGCATTAATGCTGGTATGATCGCACCCGCCATGTTCATTTCGTTTTATTCTTTTAAACTACCCCGTCCTGCGAAGCAGTGTGGCTTTTCTAGACCGAAATTCATTTTAAGCGTCAATTCAAGCATTTTCCTCTTATCCTTTTATTTATTTACTTTATATTTTTTTTTTGTTATTGATTTGCACCCTGTTTTTTTCCCTCATCCCGCAACTCTAAATTATCATGAAATCAATCCTTCACGCTTGCAGTTAGGGGTGGCAATTCGGGTCCAAATCAGGTTGGCGGGTCGGGTTCGGGTCAACAGACCCGCCAGAAAATCTGTTGACCCGAACCCCGACCCGCCAACCCGTGACGGGTCAGGTATGCTGACCCGAACCCGAAAATTTCAGGTTTACGGGGCGGCGGGTCGACCCGAAATGACCCGAAACTTAATTTTAATTTATTAATTTATCACTGTAATTTCTAATAAAATCAATTTCTCACAAAACTAATTACATAATCAAGTAATAAAAATTTAAATAAATGATTCCAAATCAAATCTAAAATAAATTAAACACCGTAAAAGTGTTTTATCCCAAGCAAAATATAAAATAAATTAAAACAATACAAAAGTGAAAAATAATATAATATATTATTTGTCCAAGTATAATAATTTCAACTTCACACAAATTAAATAAATTCGTTTAGGATTAAGTAATTAATGCCTTTGAAAAAAAGAATAACTTAGTTTAGTTAGATAAAATTATTTTTATGTTTATTAAATTATTTTTAATTCGTAAACGAGTCATATCAGGTCACCACGGGTTGACCCGAAATCGACCGGTTTTCTTTTCGGGTTCATCGGGTCCAACCCGATTCTGACCCGAATTCCCGAAACCTCAACCCAAACCCATTAATTTCGTGTTAGGTTCGTGTCGTGTTTTCAGGTCGTGTCGAAAATTGCCACCCCTAGTTGCGGTGATACATTTGCGCCGACAAATTTGAGCGACGATCCGGGCTTTGATCGAGCCGTACCGTTCCTGATTTGTCTCGCGCCTTCAGATCCTCCTTCACGCTTCGACAAGAAGCAAAATATTAAGCAATCGTTCCGACGGAGCTAAATTACTACAGGATAAAGAACGAATAGGAAATTTGGATTTCGAAACAAAAAAGAGAGGGGTGCAACACGAGGACTTCCCAGGGGGTCACCCATCCTAGTACTACTCTCGCCCAAGCACGCTTAACTTCGGAGTTCTGATGGGATCCGGTGCATTAGTGCTGGTATGATCGCACCCGCCATGTTCCTTTCGCTTTATTCTTTTAAACTACCCCGTCCTGCGAAGCAGTGTGGCTTTTCTAGACCGAAATTCATTTTAAGCGTCAATTCAAGCATTTTCCTCTTATCCTTTTATTTATTTACTTTATATTTTTTTTTGTTATTGATTTGCACCCTGTTTTTTTCCCTCATCCCGCAACTCTAAATTATCATGAAATCAATCCTTCACGCTTGCAGTTAGGGGTGGCAATTCGGGTCCAAATCAGGTTGGCGGGTCGGGTTCGGGTCAACAGACCCGCCAGAAAATCTGTTGACCCGAACCCCGACCCGCCAACCCGTGACGGGTCAGGTATGCTGACCCGAACCCGAAAATTTCAGGTTTACGGGGCGGCGGGTCGACCCGAAATGACCCGAAACTTAATTTTAATTTATTAATTTATCACTGTAATTTCTGATAAAATCAATATCTCACAAAACTAATTACATAATCAAGTAATAAAAATTTAAATAAATGATTCCAAATCAAATCTAAAATAAATTAAACACCGTAAAAGTGTTTTATCCCAAGCAAAATATAAAATAAATTAAAACAATACAAAAGTGAAAAATAATATAATATATTATTTGTCCAAGTATAATAATTTCAACTTCACACAAATTAAATAAATTCGTTTAGGATTAAGTAATTAATGCCTTTGAAAAAAAGAATAACTTAGTTTAGTTAGATAAAATTATTTTTATGTTTATTAAATTATTTTTAATTCGTAAACGGGTCATATCGGGTCATATCAGGTCACCACGGGTTGACCCGAAATCGACCGGTTTTCTTTTCGGGTTCATCGGGTCCAACCCGATTCTGACCCGAATTCCCGAAACCTCAACCCAAACCCATTAATTTCGTGTTAGGTTCGTGTCGTGTTTTCAGGTCGTGTCGAAAATTGCCACCCCTAGTTGCGGTGATACATTTGCGCCGACAAATTTGAGCGACGATCCGGGCTTTGATCGAGCCGTACCGTTCCTGATTTGTCTCGCGCCTTCAGATCCTCCTTCACGCTTCGACAAGAAGCAAAATATTAAGCAATCGTTCCGACGGAGCTAAATTACTACAGGATAAAGAACGAATAGGAAATTTGGATTTCGAAACAAAAAAGAAAGGGGTGCAACACGAGGACTTCCCAGGGGGTCACCCATCCTAGTACTACTCTCGCCCAAGCACGCTTAACTTCGGAGTTCTGATGGGATCCGGTGCATTAGTGCTGGTATGATCGCACCCGCCATGTTCCTTTCGCTTTATTCTTTTAAACTACCCCGTCCTGCGAAGCAGTGTGGCTTTTCTAGACCGAAATTCATTTTAAGCGTCAATTCAAGCATTTTCCTCTTATCCTTTTATTTATTTACTTTATATTTTTTTTTGTTATTGATTTGCACCCTGTTTTTTTCCCTCATCCCGCAACTCTAAATTATCATGAAATCAATCCTTCACGCTTGCAGTTAGGGGTGGCAATTCGGGTCCAAATCAGGTTGGCGGGTCGGGTTCGGGTCAACAGACCCGCCAGAAAATCTGTTGACCCGAACCCCGACCCGCCAACCCGTGACGGGTCAGGTATGCTGACCCGAACCCGAAAATTTCAGGTTTACGGGGCGGCGGGTCGACCCGAAATGACCCGAAACTTAATTTTAATTTATTAATTTATCACTGTAATTTCTAATAAAATCAATTTCTCACAAAACTAATTACATAATCAAGTAATAAAAATTTAAATAAATGATTCCAAATCAAATCTAAAATAAATTAAACACCGTAAAAGTGTTTTATCCCAAGCAAAATATAAAATAAATTAAAACAATACAAAAGTGAAAAATAATATAATATATTATTTGTCCAAGTATAATAATTTCAAATTCACACAAATTAAATAAATTCGTTTAGGATTAAGTAATTAATGCCTTTGAAAAAAAGAATAACTTAGTTTAGTTAGATAAAATTATTTTTATGTTTATTAAATTATTTTTAATTCGTAAACGGGTCATATCAGGTCACCACGGGTTGACCCGAAATCGACCGGTTTTCTTTTCGGGTTCATCGGGTCCAACCCGATTCTGACCCGAATTCCCGAAACCTCAACCCAAACCCATTAATTTCGTGTTAGGTTCGTGTCGTGTTTTCAGGTCGTGTCGAAAATTGCCACCCCTAGTTGCGGTGATACATTTGCGCCGACAAATTTGAGCGACGATCCGGGCTTTGATCGAGCCGTACCGTTCCTGATTTGTCTCGCGCCTTCAGATCCTCCTTCACGCTTCGACAAGAAGCAAAATATTAAGCAATCGTTCCGACGGAGCTAAATTACTACAGGATAAAGAACGAATAGGAAATTTGGATTTCGAAACAAAAAAGAGAGAGGTGCAACACGAGGACTTCCCAGGGGGTCACCCATCCTAGTACTACTCTCGCCCAAGCACGCTTAACTTCGGAGTTCTGATGGGATCCGGTGCATTAGTGCTGGTATGATCGCACCCGCCATGTTCCTTTCGCTTTATTCTTTTAAACTACCCCGTCCTGCGAAGCAGTGTGGCTTTTCTAGACCGAAATTCATTTTAAGCGTCAATTCAAGCATTTTCCTCTTATCCTTTTATTTATTTACTTTATATTTTTTTTTGTTATTGATTTGCACCCTGTTTTTTTCCCTCATCCCGCAACTCTAAATTATCATGAAATCAATCCTTCACGCTTGCAGTTAGGGGTGGCAATTCGGGTCCAAATCAGGTTGGCGGGTCGGGTTCGGGTCAACAGACCCGCCAGAAAATCTGTTGACCCGAACCCCGACCCGCCAACCCGTGACGGGTCAGGTATGCTGACCCGAACCCGAAAATTTCAGGTTTACGGGGCGGCGGGTCGACCCGAAATGACCCGAAACTTAATTTTAATTTATTAATTTATCACTGTAATTTCTGATAAAATCAATTTCTCACAAAACTAATTACATAATCAAGTAATAAAAATTTAAATAAATGATTCCAAATCAAATCTAAAATAAATTAAACACCGTAAAAGTGTTTTATCCCAAGCAAAATATAAAATAAATTAAAACAATACAAAAGTGAAAAATAATATAATATATTATTTGTCCAAGTATAATAATTTCAACTTCACACAAATTAAATAAATTCGTTTAGGATTAAGTAATTAATGCCTTTGAAAAAAAGAATAACTTAGTTTAGTTAGACAAAATTATTTTTATGTTTATTAAATTATTTTTAATTCGTAAACGGGTCATATCGGGTCATATCAGGTCACCACGGGTTGACCCGAAATCGACCGGTTTTCTTTTCGGGTTCATCGGGTCCAACCCGATTCTGACCCGAATTCCCGAAACCTCAACCCAAACCCATTAATTTCGTGTTAGGTTCGTGTCGTGTTTTCAGGTCGTGTCGAAAATTGCCACCCCTAGTTGCGGTGATACATTTGCGCCGACAAATTTGAGCGACGATCCGGGCTTTGATCGAGCCGTACCGTTCCTGATTTGTCTCGCGCCTTCAGATCCTCCTTCACGCTTCGACAAGAAGCAAAATATTAAGCAATCGTTCCGACGGAGCTAAATTACTACAGGATAAAGAACGAATAGGAAATTTGGATTTCGAAACAAAAAAGAGAGGGGTGCAACACGAGGACTTCCCAGGGGGTCACCCATCCTAGTACTACTCTCGCCCAAGCACGCTTAACTTCGGAGTTCTGATGGGATCCGGTGCATTAGTGCTGGTATGATCGCACCCGCCATGTTCCTTTCGCTTTATTCTTTTAAACTACCCCGTCCTGCGAAGCAGTGTGGCTTTTCTAGACCGAAATTCATTTTAAGCGTCAATTCAAGCATTTTCCTCTTATCCTTTTATTTATTTACTTTATATTTTTTTTTGTTATTGATTTGCACCCTGTTTTTTTCCCTCATCCCGCAACTCTAAATTATCATGAAATCAATCCTTCACGCTTGCAGTTAGGGGTGGCAATTCGGGTCCAAATCAGGTTGGCGGGTCGGGTTCGGGTCAACAGACCCGCCAGAAAATCTGTTGACCCGAACCCCGACCCGCCAACCCGTGACGGGTCAGGTATGCTGACCCGAACCCGAAAATTTCAGGTTTACGGGGCGGCGGGTCGACCCGAAATGACCCGAAACTTAATTTTAATTTATTAATTTATCACTGTAATTTCTAATAAAATCAATTTCTCACAAAACTAATTACATAATCAAGTAATAAAAATTTAAATAAATGATTCCAAATCAAATCTAAAATAAATTAAACACCGTAAAAGTGTTTTATCCCAAGCAAAATATAAAATAAATTAAAACAATACAAAAGTGAAAAATAATATAATATATTATTTGTCCAAGTATAATAATTTCAAATTCACACAAATTAAATAAATTCGTTTAGGATTAAGTAATTAATGCCTTTGAAAAAAAGAATAACTTAGTTTAGTTAGATAAAATTATTTTTATGTTTATTAAATTATTTTTAATTCGTAAACGGGTCATATCAGGTCACCACGGGTTGACCCGAAATCGACCGGTTTTCTTTTCGGGTTCATCGGGTCCAACCCGATTCTGACCCGAATTCCCGAAACCTCAACCCAAACCCATTAATTTCGTGTTAGGTTCGTGTCGTGTTTTCAGGTCGTGTCGAAAATTGCCACCCCTAGTTGCGGTGATACATTTGCGCCGACAAATTTGAGCGACGATCCGGGCTTTGATCGAGCCGTACCGTTCCTGATTTGTCTCGCGCCTTCAGATCCTCCTTCACGCTTCGACAAGAAGCAAAATATTAAGCAATCGTTCCGACGGAGCTAAATTACTACAGGATAAAGAACGAATAGGAAATTTGGATTTCGAAACAAAAAAGAGAGAGGTGCAACACGAGGACTTCCCAGGGGGTCACCCATCCTAGTACTACTCTCGCCCAAGCACGCTTAACTTCGGAGTTCTGATGGGATCCGGTGCATTAGTGCTGGTATGATCGCACCCGCCATGTTCCTTTCGCTTTATTCTTTTAAACTACCCCGTCCTGCGAAGCAGTGTGGCTTTTCTAGACCGAAATTCATTTTAAGCGTCAATTCAAGCATTTTCCTCTTATCCTTTTATTTATTTACTTTATATTTTTTTTTGTTATTGATTTGCACCCTGTTTTTTTCCCTCATCCCGCAACTCTAAATTATCATGAAATCAATCCTTCACGCTTGCAGTTAGGGGTGGCAATTCGGGTCCAAATCAGGTTGGCGGGTCGGGTTCGGGTCAACAGACCCGCCAGAAAATCTGTTGACCCGAACCCCGACCCGCCAACCCGTGACGGGTCAGGTATGCTGACCCGAACCCGAAAATTTCAGGTTTACGGGGCGGCGGGTCGACCCGAAATGACCCGAAACTTAATTTTAATTTATTAATTTATCACTGTAATTTCTGATAAAATCAATTTCTCACAAAACTAATTACATAATCAAGTAATAAAAATTTAAATAAATGATTCCAAATCAAATCTAAAATAAATTAAACACCGTAAAAGTGTTTTATCCCAAGCAAAATATAAAATAAATTAAAACAATACAAAAGTGAAAAATAATATAATATATTATTTGTCCAAGTATAATAATTTCAACTTCACACAAATTAAATAAATTCGTTTAGGATTAAGTAATTAATGCCTTTGAAAAAAAGAATAACTTAGTTTAGTTAGACAAAATTATTTTTATGTTTATTAAATTATTTTTAATTCGTAAACGGGTCATATCGGGTCATATCAGGTCACCACGGGTTGACCCGAAATCGACCGGTTTTCTTTTCGGGTTCATCGGGTCCAACCCGATTCTGACCCGAATTCCCGAAACCTCAACCCAAACCCATTAATTTCGTGTTAGGTTCGTGTCGTGTTTTCAGGTCGTGTCGAAAATTGCCACCCCTAGTTGCGGTGATACATTTGCGCCGACAAATTTGAGCGACGATCCGGGCTTTGATCGAGCCGTACCGTTCCTGATTTGTCTCGCGCCTTCAGATCCTCCTTCACGCTTCGACAAGAAGCAAAATATTAAGCAATCGTTCCGACGGAGCTAAATTACTACAGGATAAAGAACGAATAGGAAATTTGGATTTCGAAACAAAAAAGAGAGGGGTGCAACACGAGGACTTCCCAGGGGGTCACCCATCCTAGTACTACTCTCGCCCAAGCACGCTTAACTTCGGAGTTCTGATGGGATCCGGTGCATTAGTGCTGGTATGATCGCACCCGCCATGTTCCTTTCGCTTTATTCTTTTAAACTACCCCGTCCTGCGAAGCAGTGTGGCTTTTCTAGACCGAAATTCATTTTAAGCGTCAATTCAAGCATTTTCCTCTTATCCTTTTATTTATTTACTTTATATTTTTTTTTGTTATTGATTTGCACCCTGTTTTTTTCCCTCATCCCGCAACTCTAAATTATCATGAAATCAATCCTTCACGCTTGCAGTTAGGGGTGGCAATTCGGGTCCAAATCAGGTTGGCGGGTCGGGTTCGGGTCAACAGACCCGCCAGAAAATCTGTTGACCCGAACCCCGACCCGCCAACCCGTGACGGGTCAGGTATGCTGACCCGAACCCGAAAATTTCAGGTTTACGGGGCGGCGGGTCGACCCGAAATGACCCGAAACTTAATTTTAATTTATTAATTTATCACTGTAATTTCTGATAAAATCAATTTCTCACAAAACTAATTACATAATCAAGTAATAAAAATTTAAATAAATGATTCCAAATCAAATCTAAAATAAATTAAACACCGTAAAAGTGTTTTATCCCAAGCAAAATATAAAATAAATTAAAACAATACAAAAGTGAAAAATAATATAATATATTATTTGTCCAAGTATAATAATTTCAACTTCACACAAATTAAATAAATTCGTTTAGGATTAAGTAATTAATGCCTTTGAAAAAAAGAATAACTTAGTTTAGTTAGATAAAATTATTTTTATGTTTATTAAATTATTTTTAATTCGTAAACGGGTCATATCGGGTCATATCAGGTCACCACGGGTTGACCCGAAATCTACCGGTTTTCTTTTCGGGTTCATCGGGTCCAACCCGATTCTGACCCGAATTCCCGAAACCTCAACCCAAACCCATTAATTTCGTGTTAGGTTCGTGTCGTGTTTTCAGATCGTGTCGAAAATTGCCACCCCTAGTTGCGGTGATACATTTGCGCCGACAAATTTGAGCGACGATCCGGGCTTTGATCGAGCCGTACCGTTCCTGATTTGTCTCGCGCCTTCAGATCCTCCTTCACGCTTCGACAAGAAGCAAAATATTAAGCAATCGTTCCGACGGAGCTAAATTACTACAGGATAAAGAACGAATAGGAAATTTGGATTTCGAAACAAAAAAGAGAGGGGTGCAACACGAGGACTTCCCAGGGGGTCACCCATCCTAGTACTACTCTCGCCCAAGCACGCTTAACTTCGGAGTTCTGATGGGATCCGGTGCATTAGTGCTGGTATGATCGCACCCGCCATGTTCCTTTCGCTTTATTCTTTTAAACTACCCCGTCCTGCGAAGCAGTGTGGCTTTTCTAGACCGAAATTCATTTTAAGCGTCAATTCAAGCATTTTCCTCTTATCCTTTTATTTATTTACTTTATATTTTTTTTTGTTATTGATTTGCACCCTGTTTTTTTCCCTCATCCCGCAACTCTAAATTATCATGAAATCAATCCTTCACGCTTGCAGTTAGGGGTGGCAATTCGGGTCCAAATCAGGTTGGCGGGTCGGGTTCGGGTCAACAGACCCGCCAGAAAATCTGTTGACCCGAACCCCGACCCGCCAACCCGTGACGGGTCAGGTATGCTGACCCGAACCCGAAAATTTCAGGTTTACGGGGCGGCGGGTCGACCCGAAATGACCCGAAACTTAATTTTAATTTATTAATTTATCACTGTAATTTCTGATAAAATCAATTTCTCACAAAACTAATTACATAATCAAGTAATAAAAATTTAAATAAATGATTCCAAATCAAATCTAAAATAAATTAAACACCGTAAAAGTGTTTTATCCCAAGCAAAATATAAAATAAATTAAAACAATACAAAAGTGAAAAATAATATAATATATTATTTGTCCAAGTATAATAATTTCAACTTCACACAAATTAAATAAATTCGTTTAGGATTAAGTAATTAATGCCTTTGAAAAAAAGAATAACTTAGTTTAGTTAGATAAAATTATTTTTATGTTTATTAAATTATTTTTAATTCGTAAACGGGTCATATCAGGTCACCACGGGTTGACCCGAAATCGACCGGTTTTCTTTTCGGGTTCATCGGGTCCAACCCGATTCTGACCCGAATTCCCGAAACCTCAACCCAAACCCATTAATTTCGTGTTAGGTTCGTGTCGTGTTTTCAGGTCGTGTCGAAAATTGCCACCCCTAGTTGCGGTGATACATTTGCGCCGACAAATTTGAGCGACGATCCGGGCTTTGATCGAGCCGTACCGTTCCTGATTTGTCTCGCGCCTTCAGATCCTCCTTCACGCTTCGACAAGAAGCAAAATATTAAGCAATCGTTCCGACGGAGCTAAATTACTACAGGATAAAGAACGAATAGGAAATTTGGATTTCGAAACAAAAAAGAGAGGGGTGCAACACGAGGACTTCCCAGGGGGTCACCCATCCTAGTACTACTCTCGCCCAAGCACGCTTAACTTCGGAGTTCTGATGGGATCCGGTGCATTAGTGCTGGTATGATCGCACCCGCCATGTTCCTTTCGCTTTATTCTTTTAAACTACCCCGTCCTGCGAAGCAGTGTGGCTTTTCTAGACCGAAATTCATTTTAAGCGTCAATTCAAGCATTTTCCTCTTATCCTTTTATTTATTTACTTTATATTTTTTTTTGTTATTGATTTGCACCCTGTTTTTTTCCCTCATCCCGCAACTCTAAATTATCATGAAATCAATCCTTCACGCTTGCAGTTAGGGGTGGCAATTCGGGTCCAAATCAGGTTGGCGGGTCGGGTTCGGGTCAACAGACCCGCCAGAAAATCTGTTGACCCGAACCCCGACCCGCCAACCCGTGACGGGTCAGGTATGCTGACCCGAACCCGAAAATTTCAGGTTTACGGGGCGGCGGGTCGACCCGAAATGACCCGAAACTTAATTTTAATTTATTAATTTATCACTGTAATTTCTGATAAAATCAATTTCTCACAAAACTAATTACATAATCAAGTAATAAAAATTTAAATAAATGATTCCAAATCAAATCTAAAATAAATTAAACACCGTAAAAGTGTTTTATCCCAAGCAAAATATAAAATAAATTAAAACAATACAAAAGTGAAAAATAATATAATATATTATTTGTCCAAGTATAATAATTTCAACTTCACACAAATTAAATAAATTCGTTTAGGATTAAGTAATTAATGCCTTTGAAAAAAAGAATAACTTAGTTTAGTTAGATAAAATTATTTTTATGTTTATTAAATTATTTTTAATTCGTAAACGGGTCATATCGGGTCATATCAGGTCACCACGGGTTGACCCGAAATCGACCGGTTTTCTTTTCGGGTTCATCGGGTCCAACCCGATTCTGACCCGAATTCCCGAAACCTCAACCCAAACCCATTAATTTCGCGTTAGGTTCGTGTCGTGTTTTCAGGTCGTGTCGAAAATTGCCACCCCTAGTTGCGGTGATACATTTGCGCCGACAAATTTGAGCGACGATCCGGGCTTTGATCGAGCCGTACCGTTCCTGATTTGTCTCGCGCCTTCAGATCCTCCTTCACGCTTCGACAAGAAGCAAAATATTAAGCAATCGTTCCGACGGAGCTAAATTACTACAGGATAAAGAACGAATAGGAAATTTGGATTTCGAAACAAAAAAGAGAGGGGTGCAACACGAGGACTTCCCAGGGGGTCACCCATCCTAGTACTACTCTCGCCCAAGCACGCTTAACTTCGGAGTTCTGATGGGATCCGGTGCATTAGTGCTGGTATGATCGCACCCGCCATGTTCCTTTCGCTTTATTCTTTTAAACTACCCCGTCCTGCGAAGCAGTGTGGCTTTTCTAGACCGAAATTCATTTTAAGCGTCAATTCAAGCATTTTCCTCTTATCCTTTTATTTATTTAATTTATATTTTTTTTTGTTATTGATTTGCACCCTGTTTTTTTCCCTCATCCCGCAACTCTAAATTATCATGAAATCAATCCTTCACGCTTGCAGTTAGGGGTGGCAATTCGGGTCCAAATCAGGTTGGCGGGTCGGGTTCGGGTCAACAGACCCGCCAGAAAATCTGTTGACCCGAACCCCGACCCGCCAACCCGTGACGGGTCAGGTATGCTGACCCGAACCCGAAAATTTCAGGTTTACGGGGCGGCGGGTCGACCCGAAATGACCCGAAACTTAATTTTAATTTATTAATTTATCACTGTAATTTCTGATAAAATCAATTTCTCACAAAACTAATTACATAATCAAGTAATAAAAATTTAAATAAATGATTCCAAATCAAATCTAAAATAAATTAAACACCGTAAAAGTGTTTTATCCCAAGCAAAATATAAAATAAATTAAAACAATACAAAAGTGAAAAATAATATAATATATTATTTGTCCAAGTATAATAATTTCAACTTCACACAAATTAAATAAATTCGTTTAGGATTAAGTAATTAATGCCTTTGAAAAAAAGAATAACTTAGTTTAGTTAGATAAAATTATTTTTATGTTTATTAAATTATTTTTAATTCGTAAACGGGTCATATCGGGTCATATCAGGTCACCACGGGTTGACCCGAAATCGACCGGTTTTCTTTTCGGGTTCATCGGGTCCAACCCGATTCTGACCCGAATTCCCGAAACCTCAACCCAAACCCATTAATTTCGTGTTAGGTTCGTGTCGTGTTTTCAGGTCGTGTCGAAAATTGCCACCCCTAGTTGCGGTGATACATTTGCGCCGACAAATTTGAGCGACGATCCGGGCTTTGATCGAGCCGTACCGTTCCTGATTTGTCTCGCGCCTTCAGATCCTCCTTCACGCTTCGACAAGAAGCAAAATATTAAGCAATCGTTCCGACCGAGCTAAATTACTACAGGATAAAGAACGAATAGGAAATTTGGATTTCGAAACAAAAAAGAGAGGGGTGCAACACGAGGACTTCCCAGGGGGTCACCCATCCTAGTACTACTCTCGCCCAAGCACGCTTAACTTCGGAGTTCTGATGGGATCCGGTGCATTAGTGCTGGTATGATCGCACCCGCCATGTTCCTTTCGCTTTATTCTTTTAAACTACCCCGTCCTGCGAAGCAGTGTGGCTTTTCTAGACCGAAATTCATTTTAAGCGTCAATTCAAGCATTTTCCACTTATCCTTTTATTTATTTACTTTATATTTTTTTTTGTTATTGATTTGCACCCTGTTTTTTTCCCTCATCCCGCAACTCTAAATTATCATGAAATCAATCCTTCACGCTTGCAGTTAGGGGTGGCAATTCGGGTCCAAATCAGGTTGGCGGGTCGGGTTCGGGTCAACAGACCCGCCAGAAAATCTGTTGACCCGAACCCCGACCCGCCAACCCGTGACGGGTCAGGTATGCTGACCCGAACCCGAAAATTTCAGGTTTACGGGGCGGCGGGTCGACCCGAAATGACCCGAAACTTAATTTTAATTTATTAATTTATCACTGTAATTTCTGATAAAATCAATTTCTCACAAAACTAATTACATAATCAAGTAATAAAAATTTAAATAAATGATTCCAAATCAAATCTAAAATAAATTAAACACCGTAAAAGTGTTTTATCCCAAGCAAAATATAAAATAAATTAAAACAATACAAAAGTGAAAAATAATATAATATATTATTTGTCCAAGTATAATAATTTCAACTTCACACAAATTAAATAAATTCGTTTAGGATTAAGTAATTAATGCCTTTGAAAAAAAGAATAACTTAGTTTAGTTAGATAAAATTATTTTTATGTTTATTAAATTATTTTTAATTCGTAAACGGGTCATATCGGGTCATATCAGGTCACCACGGGTTGACCCGAAATCTACCGGTTTTCTTTTCGGGTTCATCGGGTCCAACCCGATTCTGACCCGAATTCCCGAAACCTCAACCCAAACCCATTAATTTCGTGTTAGGTTCGTGTCGTGTTTTCAGATCGTGTCGAAAATTGCCACCCCTAGTTGCGGTGATACATTTGCGCCGACAAATTTGAGCGACGATCCGGGCTTTGATCGAGCCGTACCGTTCCTGATTTGTCTCGCGCCTTCAGATCCTCCTTCACGCTTCGACAAGAAGCAAAATATTAAGCAATCGTTCCGACGGAGCTAAATTACTACAGGATAAAGAACGAATAGGAAATTTGGATTTCGAAACAAAAAAGAGAGGGGTGCAACACGAGGACTTCCCAGGGGGTCACCCATCCTAGTACTACTCTCGCCCAAGCACGCTTAACTTCGGAGTTCTGATGGGATCCGGTGCATTAGTGCTGGTATGATCGCACCCGCCATGTTCCTTTCGCTTTATTCTTTTAAACTACCCCGTCCTGCGAAGCAGTGTGGCTTTTCTAGACCGAAATTCATTTTAAGCGTCAATTCAAGCATTTTCCTCTTATCCTTTTATTTATTTACTTTATATTTTTTTTTGTTATTGATTTGCACCCTGTTTTTTTCCCTCATCCCGCAACTCTAAATTATCATGAAATCAATCCTTCACGCTTGCAGTTAGGGGTGGCAATTCGGGTCCAAATCAGGTTGGCGGGTCGGGTTCGGGTCAACAGACCCGCCAGAAAATCTGTTGACCCGAACCCCGACCCGCCAACCCGTGACGGGTCAGGTATGCTGACCCGAACCCGAAAATTTCAGGTTTACGGGGCGGCGGGTCGACCCGAAATGACCCGAAACTTAATTTTAATTTATTAATTTATCACTGTAATTTCTGATAAAATCAATTTCTCACAAAACTAATTACATAATCAAGTAATAAAAATTTAAATAAATGATTCCAAATCAAATCTAAAATAAATTAAACACCGTAAAAGTGTTTTATCCCAAGCAAAATATAAAATAAATTAAAACAATACAAAAGTGAAAAATAATATAATATATTATTTGTCCAAGTATAATAATTTCAACTTCACACAAATTAAATAAATTCGTTTAGGATTAAGTAATTAATGCCTTTGAAAAAAAGAATAACTTAGTTTAGTTAGATAAAATTATTTTTATGTTTATTAAATTATTTTTAATTCGTAAACGGGTCATATCGGGTCATATCAGGTCACCACGGGTTGACCCGAAATCGACCGGTTTTCTTTTCGGGTTCATCGGGTCCAACCCGATTCTGACCCGAATTCCCGAAACCTCAACCCAAACCCATTAATTTCGCGTTAGGTTCGTGTCGTGTTTTCAGGTCGTGTCGAAAATTGCCACCCCTAGTTGCGGTGATACATTTGCGCCGACAAATTTGAGCGACGATCCGGGCTTTGATCGAGCCGTACCGTTCCTGATTTGTCTCGCGCCTTCAGATCCTCCTTCACGCTTCGACAAGAAGCAAAATATTAAGCAATCGTTCCGACGGAGCTAAATTACTACAGGATAAAGAACGAATAGGAAATTTGGATTTCGAAACAAAAAAGAGAGGGGTGCAACACGAGGACTTCCCAGGGGGTCACCCATCCTAGTACTACTCTCGCCCAAGCACGCTTAACTTCGGAGTTCTGATGGGATCCGGTGCATTAGTGCTGGTATGATCGCACCCGCCATGTTCCTTTCGCTTTATTCTTTTAAACTACCCCGTCCTGCGAAGCAGTGTGGCTTTTCTAGACCGAAATTCATTTTAAGCGTCAATTCAAGCATTTTCCTCTTATCCTTTTATTTATTTAATTTATATTTTTTTTTGTTATTGATTTGCACCCTGTTTTTTTCCCTCATCCCGCAACTCTAAATTATCATGAAATCAATCCTTCACGCTTGCAGTTAGGGGTGGCAATTCGGGTCCAAATCAGGTTGGCGGGTCGGGTTCGGGTCAACAGACCCGCCAGAAAATCTGTTGACCCGAACCCCGACCCGCCAACCCGTGACGGGTCAGGTATGCTGACCCGAACCCGAAAATTTCAGGTTTACGGGGCGGCGGGTCGACCCGAAATGACCCGAAACTTAATTTTAATTTATTAATTTATCACTGTAATTTCTGATAAAATCAATTTCTCACAAAACTAATTACATAATCAAGTAATAAAAATTTAAATAAATGATTCCAAATCAAATCTAAAATAAATTAAACACCGTAAAAGTGTTTTATCCCAAGCAAAATATAAAATAAATTAAAACAATACAAAAGTGAAAAATAATATAATATATTATTTGTCCAAGTATAATAATTTCAACTTCACACAAATTAAATAAATTCGTTTAGGATTAAGTAATTAATGCCTTTGAAAAAAAGAATAACTTAGTTTAGTTAGATAAAATTATTTTTATGTTTATTAAATTATTTTTAATTCGTAAACGGGTCATATCGGGTCATATCAGGTCACCACGGGTTGACCCGAAATCGACCGGTTTTCTTTTCGGGTTCATCGGGTCCAACCCGATTCTGACCCGAATTCCCGAAACCTCAACCCAAACCCATTAATTTCGCGTTAGGTTCGTGTCGTGTTTTCAGGTCGTGTCGAAAATTGCCACCCCTAGTTGCGGTGATACATTTGCGCCGACAAATTTGAGCGACGATCCGGGCTTTGATCGAGCCGTACCGTTCCTGATTTGTCTCGCGCCTTCAGATCCTCCTTCACGCTTCGACAAGAAGCAAAATATTAAGCAATCGTTCCGACGGAGCTAAATTACTACAGGATAAAGAACGAATAGGAAATTTGGATTTCGAAACAAAAAAGAGAGGGGTGCAACACGAGGACTTCCCAGGGGGTCACCCATCCTAGTACTACTCTCGCCCAAGCACGCTTAACTTCGGAGTTCTGATGGGATCCGGTGCATTAGTGCTGGTATGATCGCACCCGCCATGTTCCTTTCGCTTTATTCTTTTAAACTACCCCGTCCTGCGAAGCAGTGTGGCTTTTCTAGACCGAAATTCATTTTAAGCGTCAATTCAAGCATTTTCCTCTTATCCTTTTATTTATTTAATTTATATTTTTTTTTGTTATTGATTTGCACCCTGTTTTTTTCCCTCATCCCGCAACTCTAAATTATCATGAAATCAATCCTTCACGCTTGCAGTTAGGGGTGGCAATTCGGGTCCAAATCAGGTTGGCGGGTCGGGTTCGGGTCAACAGACCCGCCAGAAAATCTGTTGACCCGAACCCCGACCCGCCAACCCGTGACGGGTCAGGTATGCTGACCCGAACCCGAAAATTTCAGGTTTACGGGGCGGCGGGTCGACCCGAAATGACCCGAAACTTAATTTTAATTTATTAATTTATCACTGTAATTTCTGATAAAATCAATTTCTCACAAAACTAATTACATAATCAAGTAATAAAAATTTAAATAAATGATTCCAAATCAAATCTAAAATAAATTAAACACCGTAAAAGTGTTTTATCCCAAGCAAAATATAAAATAAATTAAAACAATACAAAAGTGAAAAATAATATAATATATTATTTGTCCAAGTATAATAATTTCAACTTCACACAAATTAAATAAATTCGTTTAGGATTAAGTAATTAATGCCTTTGAAAAAAAGAATAACTTAGTTTAGTTAGATAAAATTATTTTTATGTTTATTAAATTATTTTTAATTCGTAAACGGGTCATATCGGGTCATATCAGGTCACCACGGGTTGACCCGAAATCGACCGGTTTTCTTTTCGGGTTCATCGGGTCCAACCCGATTCTGACCCGAATTCCCGAAACCTCAACCCAAACCCATTAATTTCGTGTTAGGTTCGTGTCGTGTTTTCAGGTCGTGTCGAAAATTGCCACCCCTAGTTGCGGTGATACATTTGCGCCGACAAATTTGAGCGACGATCCGGGCTTTGATCGAGCCGTACCGTTCCTGATTTGTCTCGCGCCTTCAGATCCTCCTTCACGCTTCGACAAGAAGCAAAATATTAAGCAATCGTTCCGACGGAGCTAAATTACTACAGGATAAAGAACGAATAGGAAATTTGGATTTCGAAACAAAAAAGAGAGGGGTGCAACACGAGGACTTCCCAGGGGGTCACCCATCCTAGTACTACTCTCGCCCAAGCACGCTTAACTTCGGAGTTCTGATGGGATCCGGTGCATTAGTGCTGGTATGATCGCACCCGCCATGTTCCTTTCGCTTTATTCTTTTAAACTACCCCGTCCTGCGAAGCAGTGTGGCTTTTCTAGACCGAAATTCATTTTAAGCGTCAATTCAAGCATTTTCCTCTTATCCTTTTATTTATTTACTTTATATTTTTTTTTGTTATTGATTTGCACCCTGTTTTTTTCCCTCATCCCGCAACTCTAAATTATCATGAAATCAATCCTTCACGCTTGCAGTTAGGGGTGGCAATTCGGGTCCAAATCAGGTTGGCGGGTCGGGTTCGGGTCAACAGACCCGCCAGAAAATCTGTTGACCCGAACCCCGACCCGCCAACCCGTGACGGGTCAGGTATGCTGACCCGAACCCGAAAATTTCAGGTTTACGGGGCGGCGGGTCGACCCGAAATGACCCGAAACTTAATTTTAATTTATTAATTTATCACTGTAATTTCTGATAAAATCAATTTCTCACAAAACTAATTACATAATCAAGTAATAAAAATTTAAATAAATGATTCCAAATCAAATCTAAAATAAATTAAACACCGTAAAAGTGTTTTATCCCAAGCAAAATATAAAATAAATTAAAACAATACAAAAGTGAAAAATAATATAATATATTATTTGTCCAAGTATAATAATTTCAACTTCACACAAATTAAATAAATTCGTTTAGGATTAAGTAATTAATGCCTTTGAAAAAAAGAATAACTTAGTTTAGTTAGATAAAATTATTTTTATGTTTATTAAATTATTTTTAATTCGTAAACGGGTCATATCGGGTCATATCAGGTCACCACGGGTTGACCCGAAATCTACCGGTTTTCTTTTCGGGTTCATCGGGTCCAACCCGATTCTGACCCGAATTCCCGAAACCTCAACCCAAACCCATTAATTTCGTGTTAGGTTCGTGTCGTGTTTTCAGATCGTGTCGAAAATTGCCACCCCTAGTTGCGGTGATACATTTGCGCCGACAAATTTGAGCGACGATCCGGGCTTTGATCGAGCCGTACCGTTCCTGATTTGTCTCGCGCCTTCAGATCCTCCTTCACGCTTCGACAAGAAGCAAAATATTAAGCAATCGTTCCGACGGAGCTAAATTACTACAGGATAAAGAACGAATAGGAAATTTGGATTTCGAAACAAAAAAGAGAGGGGTGCAACACGAGGACTTCCCAGGGGGTCACCCATCCTAGTACTACTCTCGCCCAAGCACGCTTAACTTCGGAGTTCTGATGGGATCCGGTGCATTAGTGCTGGTATGATCGCACCCGCCATGTTCCTTTCGCTTTATTCTTTTAAACTACCCCGTCCTGCGAAGCAGTGTGGCTTTTCTAGACCGAAATTCATTTTAAGCGTCAATTCAAGCATTTTCCTCTTATCCTTTTATTTATTTACTTTATATTTTTTTTTGTTATTGATTTGCACCCTGTTTTTTTCCCTCATCCCGCAACTCTAAATTATCATGAAATCAATCCTTCACGCTTGCAGTTAGGGGTGGCAATTCGGGTCCAAATCAGGTTGGCGGGTCGGGTTCGGGTCAACAGACCCGCCAGAAAATCTGTTGACCCGAACCCCGACCCGCCAACCCGTGACGGGTCAGGTATGCTGACCCGAACCCGAAAATTTCAGGTTTACGGGGCGGCGGGTCGACCCGAAATGACCCGAAACTTAATTTTAATTTATTAATTTATCACTGTAATTTCTGATAAAATCAATTTCTCACAAAACTAATTACATAATCAAGTAATAAAAATTTAAATAAATGATTCCAAATCAAATCTAAAATAAATTAAACACCGTAAAAGTGTTTTATCCCAAGCAAAATATAAAATAAATTAAAACAATACAAAAGTGAAAAATAATATAATATATTATTTGTCCAAGTATAATAATTTCAACTTCACACAAATTAAATAAATTCGTTTAGGATTAAGTAATTAATGCCTTTGAAAAAAAGAATAACTTAGTTTAGTTAGATAAAATTATTTTTATGTTTATTAAATTATTTTTAATTCGTAAACGGGTCATATCGGGTCATATCAGGTCACCACGGGTTGACCCGAAATCGACCGGTTTTCTTTTCGGGTTCATCGGGTCCAACCCGATTCTGACCCGAATTCCCGAAACCTCAACCCAAACCCATTAATTTCGCGTTAGGTTCGTGTCGTGTTTTCAGGTCGTGTCGAAAATTGCCACCCCTAGTTGCGGTGATACATTTGCGCCGACAAATTTGAGCGACGATCCGGGCTTTGATCGAGCCGTACCGTTCCTGATTTGTCTCGCGCCTTCAGATCCTCCTTCACGCTTCGACAAGAAGCAAAATATTAAGCAATCGTTCCGACGGAGCTAAATTACTACAGGATAAAGAACGAATAGGAAATTTGGATTTCGAAACAAAAAAGAGAGGGGTGCAACACGAGGACTTCCCAGGGGGTCACCCATCCTAGTACTACTCTCGCCCAAGCACGCTTAACTTCGGAGTTCTGATGGGATCCGGTGCATTAGTGCTGGTATGATCGCACCCGCCATGTTCCTTTCGCTTTATTCTTTTAAACTACCCCGTCCTGCGAAGCAGTGTGGCTTTTCTAGACCGAAATTCATTTTAAGCGTCAATTCAAGCATTTTCCTCTTATCCTTTTATTTATTTAATTTATATTTTTTTTTGTTATTGATTTGCACCCTGTTTTTTTCCCTCATCCCGCAACTCTAAATTATCATGAAATCAATCCTTCACGCTTGCAGTTAGGGGTGGCAATTCGGGTCCAAATCAGGTTGGCGGGTCGGGTTCGGGTCAACAGACCCGCCAGAAAATCTGTTGACCCGAACCCCGACCCGCCAACCCGTGACGGGTCAGGTATGCTGACCCGAACCCGAAAATTTCAGGTTTACGGGGCGGCGGGTCGACCCGAAATGACCCGAAACTTAATTTTAATTTATTAATTTATCACTGTAATTTCTGATAAAATCAATTTCTCACAAAACTAATTACATAATCAAGTAATAAAAATTTAAATAAATGATTCCAAATCAAATCTAAAATAAATTAAACACCGTAAAAGTGTTTTATCCCAAGCAAAATATAAAATAAATTAAAACAATACAAAAGTGAAAAATAATATAATATATTATTTGTCCAAGTATAATAATTTCAACTTCACACAAATTAAATAAATTCGTTTAGGATTAAGTAATTAATGCCTTTGAAAAAAAGAATAACTTAGTTTAGTTAGATAAAATTATTTTTATGTTTATTAAATTATTTTTAATTCGTAAACGGGTCATATCGGGTCATATCAGGTCACCACGGGTTGACCCGAAATCGACCGGTTTTCTTTTCGGGTTCATCGGGTCCAACCCGATTCTGACCCGAATTCCCGAAACCTCAACCCAAACCCATTAATTTCGTGTTAGGTTCGTGTCGTGTTTTCAGGTCGTGTCGAAAATTGCCACCCCTAGTTGCGGTGATACATTTGCGCCGACAAATTTGAGCGACGATCCGGGCTTTGATCGAGCCGTACCGTTCCTGATTTGTCTCGCGCCTTCAGATCCTCCTTCACGCTTCGACAAGAAGCAAAATATTAAGCAATCGTTCCGACGGAGCTAAATTACTACAGGATAAAGAACGAATAGGAAATTTGGATTTCGAAACAAAAAAGAGAGGGGTGCAACACGAGGACTTCCCAAGGGGTCACCCATCCTAGTACTACTCTCGCCCAAGCACGCTTAACTTCGGAGTTCTGATGGGATCCGGTGCATTAGTGCTGGTATGATCGCACCCGCCATGTTCCTTTCGCTTTATTCTTTTAAACTACCCCGTCCTGCGAAGCAGTGTGGCTTTTGTAGACCGAAATTCATTTTAAGCGTCAATTCAAGCATTTTCCTCTTATCCTTTTATTTATTTACTTTATATTTTTTTTTGTTATTGATTTGCACCCTGTTTTTTTCCCTCATCCCGCAACTCTAAATTATCATGAAATCAATCCTTCACGCTTGCAGTTAGGGGTGGCAATTCGGGTCCAAATCAGGTTGGCGGGTCGGGTTCGGGTCAACAGACCCGCCAGAAAATCTGTTGACCCGAACCCCGACCCGCCAACCCGTGACGGGTCAGGTATGCTGACCCGAACCCGAAAATTTCAGGTTTACGGGGCGGCGGGTCGACCCGAAATGACCCGAAACTTAATTTTAATTTATTAATTTATCACTGTAATTTCTGATAAAATCAATTTCTCACAAAACTAATTACATAATCAAGTAATAAAAATTTAAATAAATGATTCCAAATCAAATCTAAAATAAATTAAACACCGTAAAAGTGTTTTATCCCAAGCAAAATATAAAATAAATTAAAACAATACAAAAGTGAAAAATAATATAATATATTATTTGTCCAAGTATAATAATTTCAACTTCACACAAATTAAATAAATTCGTTTAGGATTAAGTAATTAATGCCTTTGAAAAAAAGAATAACTTAGTTTAGTTAGATAAAATTATTTTTATGTTTATTAAATTATTTTTAATTCGTAAACGGGTCATATCGGGTCATATCAGGTCACCACGGGTTGACCCGAAATCGACCGGTTTTCTTTTCGGGTTCATCGGGTCCAACCCGATTCTGACCCGAATTCCCGAAACCTCAACCCAAACCCATTAATTTCGTGTTAGGTTCGTGTCGTGTTTTCAGGTCGTGTCGAAAATTGCCACCCCTAGTTGCGGTGATACATTTGCGCCGACAAATTTGAGCGACGATCCGGGCTTTGATCGAGCCGTACCGTTCCTGATTTGTCTCGCGCCTTCAGATCCTCCTTCACGCTTCGACAAGAAGCAAAATATTAAGCAATCGTTCCGACGGAGCTAAATTACTACAGGATAAAGAACGAATAGGAAATTTGGATTTCGAAACAAAAAAGAGAGGGATGCAACACGAGGACTTCCCAGGGGGTCACCCATCCTAGTACTACTCTCGCCCAAGCACGCTTAACTTCGGAGTTCTGATGGGATCCGGTGCATTAGTGCTGGTATGATCGCACCCGCCATGTTCCTTTCGCTTTATTCTTTTAAACTACCCCGTCCTGCGAAGCAGTGTGGCTTTTCTAGACCGAAATTCATTTTAAGCGTCAATTCAAGCATTTTCCTCTTATCCTTTTATTTATTTACTTTATATTTTTTTTTGTTATTGATTTGCACCCTGTTTTTTTCCCTCATCCCGCAACTCTAAATTATCATGAAATCAATCCTTCACGCTTGCAGTTAGGGGTGGCAATTCGGGTCCAAATCAGGTTGGCGGGTCGGGTTCGGGTCAACAGACCCGCCAGAAAATCTGTTGACCCGAACCCCGACCCGCCAACCCGTGACGGGTCAGGTATGCTGACCCGAACCCGAAAATTTCAGGTTTACGGGGCGGCGGGTCGACCCGAAATGACCCGAAACTTAATTTTAATTTATTAATTTATCACTGTAATTTCTGATAAAATCAATTTCTCACAAAACTAATTACATAATCAAGTAATAAAAATTTAAATAAATGATTCCAAATCAAATCTAAAATAAATTAAACACCGTAAAAGTGTTTTATCCCAAGCAAAATATAAAATAAATTAAAACAATACAAAAGTGAAAAATAATATAATATATTATTTGTCCAAGTATAATAATTTCAACTTCACACAAATTAAATAAATTCGTTTAGGATTAAGTAATTAATGCCTTTGAAAAAAAGAATAACTTAGTTTAGTTAGATAAAATTATTTTTATGTTTATTAAATTATTTTTAATTCGTAAACGGGTCATATCGGGTCATATCAGGTCACCACGGGTTGACCCGAAATCGATCGGTTTTCTTTTCGGGTTCATCGGGTCCAACCCGATTCTGACCCGAATTCCCGAAACCTCAACCCAAACCCATTAATTTCGTGTTAGGTTCGTGTCGTGTTTTCAGGTCGTGTCGAAAATTGCCACCCCTAGTTGCGGTGATACATTTGCGCCGACAAATTTGAGCGACGATCCGGGCTTTGATCGAGCCGTACCGTTCCTGATTTGTCTCGCGCCTTCAGATCCTCCTTCACGCTTCGACAAGAAGCAAAATATTAAGCAATCGTTCCGACGGAGCTAAATTACTACAGGATAAAGAACGAATAGGAAATTTGGATTTCGAAACAAAAAAGAGAGGGGTGCAACACGAGGACTTCCCAGGGGGTCACCCATCCTAGTACTACTCTCGCCCAAGCACGCTTAACTTCGGAGTTCTGAAGGGATCCGGTGCATTAGTGCTGGTATGATCGCACCCGCCATGTTCCTTTCGCGTTATTCTTTTAAACTACCCCGTCCTGCGAAGCAGTGTGGCTTTTCTAGACCGAAATTCATTTTAAGCGTCAATTCAAGCATTTTCCTCTTATCCTTTTATTTATTTACTTTATATATTTTTTTGTTATTGATTTGCACCCTGTTTTTTTCCCTCATCCCGCAACTCTAAATTATCATGAAATCAATCCTTCACGCTTGCAGTTAGGGGTGGCAATTCGGGTCCAAATCAGGTTGGCGGGTCGGGTTCGGGTCAAAAGACCCGCCAGAAAATCTGTTGACCCGAACCCCGACCCGCCAACCCGTGACGGGTCAGGTATGCTGACCCGAACCCGAAAATTTCAGGTTTACGGGGCGGCGGGTCGACCCGAAATGACCCGAAACTTAATTTTAATTTATTAATTTATCACTGTAATTTCTGATAAAATCAATTTCTCACAAAACTAATTACATAATCAAGTAATAAAAATTTAAATAAATGATTCCAAATCAAATCTAAAATAAATTAAACACCGTAAAAGTGTTTTATCCCAAGCAAAATATAAAATAAATTAAAACAATACAAAAGTGAAAAATAATATAATATATTATTTGTCCAAGTATAATAATTTCAACTTCACACAAATTAAATAAATTCGTTTAGGATTAAGTAATTAATGCCTTTGAAAAAAAGAATAACTTAGTTTAGTTAGATAAAATTATTTTTATGTTTATTAAATTATTTTTAATTCGTAAACGGGTCATATCGGGTCATATCAGGTCACCACGGGTTGACCCGAAATCGACCGGTTTTCTTTTCGGGTTCATCGGGTCCAACCCGATTCTGACCCGAATTCCCGAAACCTCAACCCAAACCCATTAATTTCGTGTTAGGTTCGTGTCGTGTTTTCAGGTCGTGTCGAAAATTGCCACCCCTAGTTGCGGTGATACATTTGCGCCGACAAATTTGAGCGACGATCCGGGCTTTGATCGAGCCGTACCGTTCCTGATTTGTCTCGCGCCTTCAGATCCTCCTTCACGCTTCGACAAGAAGCAAAATATTAAGCAATCGTTCCGACGGAGCTAAATTACTACAGGATAAAGAACGAATAGGAAATTTGGATTTCGAAACAAAAAAGAGAGGGGTGCAACACGAGGACTTCCCAGGGGGTCACCCATCCTAGTACTACTCTCGCCCAAGCACGCTTAACTTCGGAGTTCTGATGGGATCCGGTGCATTAGTGCTGGTATGATCGCACCCGCCATGTTCCTTTCGCGTTATTCTTTTAAACTACCCCGTCCTGCGAAGCAGTGTGGCTTTTCTAGACCGAAATTCATTTTAAGCGTCAATTCAAGCATTTTCCTCTTATCCTTTTATTTATTTACTTTATATATTTTTTTGTTATTGATTTGCACCCTGTTTTTTTCCCTCATCCCGCAACTCTAAATTATCATGAAATCAATCCTTCACGCTTGCAGTTAGGGGTGGCAATTCGGGTCCAAATCAGGTTGGCGGGTCGGGTTCGGGTCAACAGACCCGCCAGAAAATCTGTTGACCCGAACCCCGACCCGCCAACCCGTGACGGGTCAGGTATGCTGACCCGAACCCGAAAATTTCAGGTTTACGGGGCGGCGGGTCGACCCGAAATGACCCGAAACTTAATTTTAATTTATTAATTTATCACTGTAATTTCTGATAAAATCAATTTCTCACAAAACTAATTACATAATCAAGTAATAAAAATTTAAATAAATGATTCCAAATCAAATCTAAAATAAATTAAACACCGTAAAAGTGTTTTATCCCAAGCAAAATATAAAATAAATTAAAACAATACAAAAGTGAAAAATAATATAATATATTATTTGTCCAAGTATAATAATTTCAACTTCACACAAATTAAATAAATTCGTTTAGGATTAAGTAATTAATGCCTTTGAAAAAAAGAATAACTTAGTTTAGTTAGATAAAATTATTTTATGTTTATTAAATTATTTTTAATTCGTAAACGGGTCATATCAGGTCACCACGGGTTGACCCGAAATCGACCGGTTTTCTTTTCGGGTTCATCGGGTCCAACCCGATTCTGACCCGAATTCCCGAAACCTCAACCCAAACCCATTAATTTCGTGTTAGGTTCGTGTCGTGTTTTCAGGTCGTGTCGAAAATTGCCACCCCTAGTTGCGGTGATACATTTGCGCCGACAAATTTGAGCGACGATCTGGGCTTTGATCGAGCCGTACCGTTCCTGATTTGTCTCGCGCCTTCAGATCCTCCTTCACGCTTCGACAAGAAGCAAAATATAAAGCAATCGTTCCGACGGAGCTAAATTACTACAGGATAAAGAACGAATAGGAAATTTGGATTTCGAAACAAAAAAGAGAGGGGTGCAACACGAGGACTTCCCAAGGGGTCACCCATCCTAGTACTACTCTCGCCCAAGCACGCTTAACTTCGGAGTTCTGATGGGATCCGGTGCATTAGTGCTGGTATGATCGCACCCGCCATGTTCCTTTCGCTTTATTCTTTTAAACTACCCCATCCTGCGAAGCAGTGTGGCTTTTCTAGACCGAAATTCATTTTAAGCGTCAATTCAAGCATTTTCCTCTTATCCTTTTATTTATTTACTTTATATTTTTTTTTGTTATTGATTTGCACCCTGTTTTTTTCCCTCATCCCGCAACTCTAAATTATCATGAAATCAATCCTTCACGCTTGCAGTTAGGGGTGGCAATTCGGGTCCAAATCAGGTTGGCGGGTCGGGTTCGGGTCAACAGACCCGCCAAAAAATCTGTTGACCCGAACCCCGACCCGCCAACCCGTGACGGGTCAGGTATGCTGACCCGAACCCGAAAATTTCAGGTTTACGGGGCGGCGGGTCGACCCGAAATGACCCGAAACTTAATTTTAATTTATTAATTTATCACTGTAATTTCTGATAAAATCAATTTCTCACAAAACTAATTACATAATCAAGTAATAAAAATTTAAATAAATGATTCCAAATCAAATCTAAAATAAATTAAACACCGTAAAAGTGTTTTATCCCAAGCAAAATATAAAATAAATTAAAACAATACAAAAGTGAAAAATAATATAATATATTATTTGTCCAAGTATAATAATTTCAACTTCACACAAATTAAATAAATTCGTTTAGGATTAAGTAATTAATGCCTTTGAAAAAAAGAATAACTTAGTTTAGTTAGATAAAATTATTTTTATGTTTATTAAATTATTTTTAATTCGTAAACGGGTCATATCGGGTCATATCAGGTCACCACGGGTTGACCCGAAATCGACCGGTTTTCTTTTCGGGTTCATCGGGTCCAACCCGATTCTGACCCGAATTCCCGAAACCTCAACCCAAACCCATTAATTTCGCGTTAGGTTCGTGTCGTGTTTTCAGGTCGTGTCGAAAATTGCCACCCCTAGTTGCGGTGATACATTTGCGCCGACAAATTTGAGCGACGATCCGGGCTTTGATCGAGCCGTACCGTTCCTGATTTGTCTCGCGCCTTCAGATCCTCCTTCACGCTTCGACAAGAAGCAAAATATTAAGCAATCGTTCCGACGGAGCTAAATTACTACAGGATAAAGAACGAATAGGAAATTTGGATTTCGAAACAAAAAAGAGAGGGGTGCAACACGAGGACTTCCCAGGGGGTCACCCATCCTAGTACTACTCTCGCCCAAGCACGCTTAACTTCGGAGTTCTGATGGGATCCGGTGCATTAATGCTGGTATGATCGCACCCGCCATGTTCCTTTCGCTTTATTCTTTTAAACTACCCCGTCCTGCGAAGCAGTGTGGCTTTTCTAGACCGAAATTCATTTTAAGCGTCAATTCAAGCATTTTCCTCTTATCCTTTTATTTATTTACTTTATATTTTTTTTTGTTATTGATTTGCACCCTGTTTTTTTCCCTCATCCCGCAACTCTAAATTATCATGAAATCAATCCTTCACGCTTGCAGTTAGGGGTGGCAATTCGGGTCCAAATCAGGTTGGCGGGTCGGGTTCGGGTCAACAGACCCGCCAGAAAATCTGTTGACCCGAACCCCGACCCGCCAACCCGTGACGGGTCAGGTATGCTGACCCGAACCCGAAAATTTCAGGTTTACGGGGCGGCGGGTCGACCCGAAATGACCCGAAACTTAATTTAAATTTATTAATTTATCACTGTAATTTCTGATAAAATCAATTTCTCACAAAACTAATTACATAATCAAGTAATAAAAATTTAAATAAATGATTCCAAATCAAATCTAAAATAAATTAAACACCGTAAAAGTGTTTTATCCCAAGCAAAATATAAAATAAATTAAAACAATACAAAAGTGAAAAATAATATAATATATTATTTGTCCAAGTATAATAATTTCAACTTCACACAAATTAAATAAATTCGTTTAGGATTAAGTAATTAATGCCTTTGAAAAAAAGAATAACTTAGTTTAGTTAGATAAAATTATTTTTATGTTTATTAAATTATTTTTAATTCGTAAACGGGTCATATCGGGTCATATCAGGTCACCACGGGTTGACCCGAAATCGACCGGTTTTCTTTTCGGGTTCATCGGGTCCAACCCGATTCTGACCCGAATTCCCGAAACCTCAACCCAAACCCATTAATTTCGTGTTAGGTTCGTGTCGTGTTTTCAGGTCGTGTCGAAAATTGCCACCCCTAGTTGCGGTGATACATTTGCACCGACAAATTTGAGCGACGATCCGGGCTTTGATCGAGCCGTACCGTTCCTGATTTGTCTCGCGCCTTCAGATCCTCCTTCACGCTTCGACAAGAAGCAAAATATTAAGCAATCGTTCCGACGGAACTAAATTACTACAGGATAAAGAACGAATAGGAAATTTGGATTTCGAAACAAAAAAGAGAGGGATGCAACACGAGGACTTCCCAGGGGGTCACCCATCCTAGTACTACTCTCGCCCAAGCACGCTTAACTTCGGAGTTCTGATGGGATCCGGTGCATTAGTGCTGGTATGATCGCACCCGCCATGTTCCTTTCGCTTTATTCTTTTAAACTACCCCGTCCTGCGAAGCAGTGTGGCTTTTCTAGACCGAAATTCATTTTAAGCGTCAATTCAAGCATTTTCCTCTTATCCTTTTATTTATTTACTTTATATTTTTTTTTGTTATTGATTTGCACCCTGTTTTTTTCCCTCATCCCGCAACTCTAAATTATCATGAAATCAATCCTTCACGCTTGCAGTTAGGGGTGGCAATTCGGGTCCAAATCAGGTTGGCGGGTCGGGTTCGGGTCAACAGACCCGCCAGAAAATCTGTTGACCCGAACCCCGACCCGCCAACCCGTGACGGGTCAGGTATGCTGACCCGAACCCGAAAATTTCAGGTTTACGGGGCGGCGGGTCGACCCGAAATGACCCGAAACTTAATTTTAATTTATTAATTTATCACTGTAATTTCTGATAAAATCAATTTCTCACAAAACTAATTACATAATCAAGTAATAAAAATTTAAATAAATGATTCCAAATCAAATCTAAAATAAATTAAACACCGTAAAAGTGTTTTATCCCAAGCAAAATATAAAATAAATTAAAACAATACAAAAGTGAAAAATAATATAATATATTATTTGTCCAAGTATAATAATTTCAACTTCACACAAATTAAATAAATTCGTTTAGGATTAAGTAATTAATGCCTTTGAAAAAAAGAATAACTTAGTTTAGTTAGACAAAATTATTTTTATGTTTATTAAATTATTTTTAATTCGTAAACGGGTCATATCGGGTCATATCAGGTCACCACGGGTTGACCCGAAATCGACCGGTTTTCTTTTCGGGTTCATCGGGTCCAACCCGATTCTGACCCGAATTCCCGAAACCTCAACCCAAACCCATTAATTTCGTGTTAGGTTCGTGTCGTGTTTTCAGGTCGTGTCGAAAATTGCCACCCCTAGTTGCGGTGATACATTTGCGCCGACAAATTTGAGCGACGATCCGGGCTTTGATCGAGCCGTACCGTTCCTGATTTGTCTCGCGCCTTCAGATCCTCCTTCACGCTTCGACAAGAAGCAAAATATTAAGCAATCGTTCCGACGGAGCTAAATTACTACAGGATAAAGAACGAATAGGAAATTTGGATTTCGAAACAAAAAAGAGAGGGGTGCAACACGAGGACTTCCCAGGGGGTCACCCATCCTAGTACTACTCTCGCCCAAGCACGCTTAACTTCGGAGTTCTGATGGGATCCGGTGCATTAGTGCTGGTATGATCGCACCCGCCATGTTCCTTTCGCGTTATTCTTTTAAACTACCCCGTCCTGCGAAGCAGTGTGGCTTTTCTAGACCGAAATTCATTTTAAGCGTCAATTCAAGCATTTTCCTCTTATCCTTTTATTTATTTACTTTATATATTTTTTTGTTATTGATTTGCACCCTGTTTTTTTCCCTCATCCCGCAACTCTAAATTATCATGAAATCAATCCTTCACGCTTGCAGTTAGGGGTGGCAATTCGGGTCCAAATCAGGTTGGCGGGTCGGGTTCGGGTCAACAGACCCGCCAGAAAATCTGTTGACCCGAACCCCGACCCGCCAACCCGTGACGGGTCAGGTATGCTGACCCGAACCCGAAAATTTCAGGTTTACGGGGCGGCGGGTCGACCCGAAATGACCCGAAACTTAATTTTAATTTATTAATTTATCACTGTAATTTCTGATAAAATCAATTTCTCACAAAACTAATTACATAATCAAGTAATAAAAATTTAAATAAATGATTCCAAATCAAATCTAAAATAAATTAAACACCGTAAAAGTGTTTTATCCCAAGCAAAATATAAAATAAATTAAAACAATACAAAAGTGAAAAATAATATAATATATTATTTGTCCAAGTATAATAATTTCAACTTCACACAAATTAAATAAATTCGTTTAGGATTAAGTAATTAATGCCTTTGAAAAAAAGAATAACTTAGTTTAGTTAGATAAAATTATTTTTATGTTTATTAAATTATTTTTAATTCGTAAACGAGTCATATCAGGTCACCACGGGTTGACCCGAAATCGACCGGTTTTCTTTTCGGGTTCATCGGGTCCAACCCGATTCTGACCCGAATTCCCGAAACCTCAACCCAAACCCATTAATTTCGTGTTAGGTTCGTGTCGTGTTTTCAGGTCGTGTCGAAAATTGCCACCCCTAGTTGCGGTGATACATTTGCGCCGACAAATTTGAGCGACGATCCGGGCTTTGATCGAGCCGTACCGTTCCTGATTTGTCTCGCGCCTTCAGATCCTCCTTCACGCTTCGACAAGAAGCAAAATATTAAGCAATCGTTCCGACGGAGCTAAATTACTACAGGATAAAGAACGAATAGGAAATTTGGATTTCGAAACAAAAAAGAGAGGGGTGCAACACGAGGACTTCCCAGGGGGTCACCCATCCTAGTACTACTCTCGCCCAAGCACGCTTAACTTCGGAGTTCTGATGGGATCCGGTGCATTAGTGCTGGTATGATCGCACCCGCCATGTTCCTTTCGCTTTATTCTTTTAAACTACCCCGTCCTGCGAAGCAGTGTGGCTTTTCTAGACCGAAATTCATTTTAAGCGTCAATTCAAGCATTTTCCTCTTATCCTTTTATTTATTTACTTTATATTTTTTTTTGTTATTGATTTGCACCCTGTTTTTTTCCCTCATCCCGCAACTCTAAATTATCATGAAATCAATCCTTCACGCTTGCAGTTAGGGGTGGCAATTCGGGTCCAAATCAGGTTGGCGGGTCGGGTTCGGGTCAACAGACCCGCCAGAAAATCTGTTGACCCGAACCCCGACCCGCCAACCCGTGACGGGTCAGGTATGCTGACCCGAACCCGAAAATTTCAGGTTTACGGGGCGGCGGGTCGACCCGAAATGACCCGAAACTTAATTTAAATTTATTAATTTATCACTGTAATTTCTGATAAAATCAATTTCTCACAAAACTAATTACATAATCAAGTAATAAAAATTTAAATAAATGATTCCAAATCAAATCTAAAATAAATTAAACACCGTAAAAGTGTTTTATCCCAAGCAAAATATAAAATAAATTAAAACAATACAAAAGTGAAAAATAATATAATATATTATTTGTCCAAGTATAATAATTTCAACTTCACACAAATTAAATAAATTCGTTTAGGATTAAGTAATTAATGCCTTTGAAAAAAAGAATAACTTAGTTTAGTTAGATAAAATTATTTTTATGTTTATTAAATTATTTTTAATTCGTAAACGGGTCATATCGGGTCATATCAGGTCACCACGGGTTGACCCGAAATCGACCGGTTTTCTTTTCGGGTTCATCGGGTCCAACCCGATTCTGACCCGAATTCCCGAAACCTCAACCCAAACCCATTAATTTCGTGTTAGGTTCGTGTCGTGTTTTCAGGTCGTGTCGAAAATTGCCACCCCTAGTTGCGGTGATACATTTGCGCCGACAAATTTGAGCGACGATCCGGGCTTTGATCGAGCCGTACCGTTCCTGATTTGTCTCGCGCCTTCAGATCCTCCTTCACGCTTCGACAAGAAGCAAAATATTAAGCAATCGTTCCGACGGAGCTAAATTACTACAGGATAAAGAACGAATAGGAAATTTGGATTTCGAAACAAAAAAGAGAGGGGTGCAACACGAGGACTTCCCAGGGGGTCACCCATCCTAGTACTACTCTCGCCCAAGCACGCTTAACTTCGGAGTTCTGATGGGATCCGGTGCATTAGTGCTGGTATGATCGCACCCGCCATGTTCCTTTCGCGTTATTCTTTTAAACTACCCCGTCCTGCGAAGCAGTGTGGCTTTTCTAGACCGAAATTCATTTTAAGCGTCAATTCAAGCATTTTCCTCTTATCCTTTTATTTATTTACTTTATATATTTTTTTGTTATTGATTTGCACCCTGTTTTTTTCCCTCATCCCGCAACTCTAAATTATCATGAAATCAATCCTTCACGCTTGCAGTTAGGGGTGGCAATTCGGGTCCAAATCAGGTTGGCGGGTCGGGTTCGGGTCAAAAGACCCGCCAGAAAATCTGTTGACCCGAACCCCGACCCGCCAACCCGTGACGGGTCAGGTATGCTGACCCGAACCCGAAAATTTCAGGTTTACGGGGCGGCGGGTCGACCCGAAATGACCCGAAACTTAATTTTAATTTATTAATTTATCACTGTAATTTCTGATAAAATCAATTTCTCACAAAACTAATTACATAATCAAGTAATAAAAATTTAAATAAATGATTCCAAATCAAATCTAAAATAAATTAAACACCGTAAAAGTGTTTTATCCCAAGCAAAATATAAAATAAATTAAAACAATACAAAAGTGAAAAATAATATAATATATTATTTGTCCAAGTATAATAATTTCAACTTCACACAAATTAAATAAATTCGTTTAGGATTAAGTAATTAATGCCTTTGAAAAAAAGAATAACTTAGTTTAGTTAGATAAAATTATTTTATGTTTATTAAATTATTTTTAATTCGTAAACGGGTCATATCAGGTCACCACGGGTTGACCCGAAATCGACCGGTTTTCTTTTCGGGTTCATCGGGTCCAACCCGATTCTGACCCGAATTCCCGAAACCTCAACCCAAACCCATTAATTTCGTGTTAGGTTCGTGTCGTGTTTTCAGGTCGTGTCGAAAATTGCCACCCCTAGTTGCGGTGATACATTTGCGCCGACAAATTTGAGCGACGATCCGGGCTTTGATCGAGCCGTACCGTTCCTGATTTGTCTCGCGCCTTCAGATCCTCCTTCACGCTTCGACAAGAAGCAAAATATTAAGCAATCGTTCCGACGGAGCTAAATTACTACAGGATAAAGAACGAATAGGAAATTTGGATTTCGAAACAAAAAAGAGAGGGGTGCAACACGAGGACTTCCCAAGGGGTCACCCATCCTAGTACTACTCTCGCCCAAGCACGCTTAACTTCGGAGTTCTGATGGGATCCGGTGCATTAGTGCTGGTATGATCGCACCCGCCATGTTCCTTTCGCTTTATTCTTTTAAACTACCCCATCCTGCGAAGCAGTGTGGCTTTTCTAGACCGAAATTCATTTTAAGCGTCAATTCAAGCATTTTCCTCTTATCCTTTTATTTATTTACTTTATATTTTTTTTTGTTATTGATTTGCACCCTGTTTTTTTCCCTCATCCCGCAACTCTAAATTATCATGAAATCAATCCTTCACGCTTGCAGTTAGGGGTGGCAATTCGGGTCCAAATCAGGTTGGCGGGTCGGGTTCGGGTCAACAGACCCGCCAAAAAATCTGTTGACCCGAACCCCGACCCGCCAACCCGTGACGGGTCAGGTATGCTGACCCGAACCCGAAAATTTCAGGTTTACGGGGCGGCGGGTCGACCCGAAATGACCCGAAACTTAATTTTAATTTATTAATTTATCACTGTAATTTCTGATAAAATCAATTTCTCACAAAACTAATTACATAATCAAGTAATAAAAATTTAAATAAATGATTCCAAATCAAATCTAAAATAAATTAAACACCGTAAAAGTGTTTTATCCCAAGCAAAATATAAAATAAATTAAAACAATACAAAAGTGAAAAATAATATAATATATTATTTGTCCAAGTATAATAATTTCAACTTCACACAAATTAAATAAATTCGTTTAGGATTAAGTAATTAATGCCTTTGAAAAAAAGAATAACTTAGTTTAGTTAGATAAAATTATTTTTATGTTTATTAAATTATTTTTAATTCGTAAACGGGTCATATCGGGTCATATCAGGTCACCACGGGTTGACCCGAAATCGACCGGTTTTCTTTTCGGGTTCATCGGGTCCAACCCGATTCTGACCCGAATTCCCGAAACCTCAACCCAAACCCATTAATTTCGTGTTAGGTTCGTGTCGTGTTTTCAGGTCGTGTCGAAAATTGCCACCCCTAGTTGCGGTGATACATTTGCGCCGACAAATTTGAGCGACGATCCGGGCTTTGATCGAGCCGTACCGTTCCTGATTTGTCTCGCGCCTTCAGATCCTCCTTCACGCTTCGACAAGAAGCAAAATATTAAGCAATCGTTCCGACGGAGCTAAATTACTACAGGATAAAGAACGAATAGGAAATTTGGATTTCGAAACAAAAAAGAGAGGGGTGCAACACGAGGACTTCCCAGGGGGTCACCCATCCTAGTACTACTCTCGCCCAAGCACGCTTAACTTCAGAGTTCTGATGGGATCCGGTGCATTAATGCTGGTATGATCGCACCCGCCATGTTCCTTTCGCTTTATTCTTTTAAACTACCCCGTCCTGCGAAGCAGTGTGGCTTTTCTAGACCGAAATTCATTTTAAGCGTCAATTCAAGCATTTTCCTCTTATCCTTTTATTTATTTACTTTATATTTTTTTTTGTTATTGATTTGCACCCTGTTTTTTTCCCTCATCCCGCAACTCTAAATTATCATGAAATCAATCCTTCACGCTTGCAGTTAGGGGTGGCAATTCGGGTCCAAATCAGGTTGGCGGGTCGGGTTCGGGTCAACAGACCCGCCAGAAAATCTGTTGACCCGAACCCCGACCCGCCAACCCGTGACGGGTCAGGTATGCTGACCCGAACCCGAAAATTTCAGGTTTACGGGGCGACGGGTCGACCCGAAATGACCCGAAACTTAATTTTAATTTATTAATTTATCACTGTAATTTCTAATAAAATCAATTTCTCACAAAACTAATTACATAATCAAGTAATAAAAATTTAAATAAATGATTCCAAATCAAATCTAAAATAAATTAAACACCGTAAAAGTGTTTTATCCCAAGCAAAATATAAAATAAATTAAAACAATACAAAAGTGAAAAATAATATAATATATTATTTGTCCAAGTATAATAATTTCAACTTCACACAAATTAAATAAATTCGTTTAGGATTAAGTAATTAATGCCTTTGAAAAAAAGAATAACTTAGTTTAGTTAGATAAAATTATTTTTATGTTTATTAAATTATTTTTAATTCGTAAACGGGTCATATCGGGTCATATCAGGTCACCACGGGTTGACCCGAAATCGACCGGTTTTCTTTTCGGGTTCATCGGGTCCAACCCGATTCTGACCCGAATTCCCGAAACCTCAACCCAAACCCATTAATTTCGTGTTAGGTTCGTGTCGTGTTTTCAGGTCGTGTCGAAAATTGCCACCCCTAGTTGCGGTGATACATTTGCACCGACAAATTTGAGCGACGATCCGGGCTTTGATCGAGCCGTACCGTTCCTGATTTGTCTCGCGCCTTCAGATCCTCCTTCACGCTTCGACAAGAAGCAAAATATTAAGCAATCGTTCCGACGGAACTAAATTACTACAGGATAAAGAACGAATAGGAAATTTGGATTTCGAAACAAAAAAGAGAGGGATGCAACACGAGGACTTCCCAGGGGGTCACCCATCCTAGTACTACTCTCGCCCAAGCACGCTTAACTTCGGAGTTCTGATGGGATCCGGTGCATTAGTGCTGGTATGATCGCACCCGCCATGTTCCTTTCGCTTTATTCTTTTAAACTACCCCGTCCTGCGAAGCAGTGTGGCTTTTCTAGACCGAAATTCATTTTAAGCGTCAATTCAAGCATTTTCCTCTTATCCTTTTATTTATTTACTTTATATATTTTTTTGTTATTGATTTGCACCCTGTTTTTTTCCCTCATCCCGCAACTCTAAATTATCATGAAATCAATCCTTCACGCTTGCAGTTAGGGGTGGCAATTCGGGTCCAAATCAGGTTGGCGGGTCGGGTTCGGGTCAACAGACCCGCCAGAAAATCTGTTGACCCGAACCCCGACCCGCCAACCCGTGACGGGTCAGGTATGCTGACCCGAACCCGAAAATTTCAGGTTTACGGGGCGGCGGGTCGACCCGAAATGACCCGAAACTTAATTTTAATTTATTAATTTATCACTGTAATTTCTGATAAAATCAATTTCTCACAAAACTAATTACATAATCAAGTAATAAAAATTTAAATAAATGATTCCAAATCAAATCTAAAATAAATTAAACACCGTAAAAGTGTTTTATCCCAAGCAAAATATAAAATAAATTAAAACAATACAAAAGTGAAAAATAATATAATATATTATTTGTCCAAGTATAATAATTTCAACTTCACACAAATTAAATAAATTCGTTTAGGATTAAGTAATTAATGCCTTTGAAAAAAAGAATAACTTAGTTTAGTTAGACAAAATTATTTTTATGTTTATTAAATTATTTTTAATTCGTAAACGGGTCATATCGGGTCATATCAGGTCACCACGGGTTGACCCGAAATCGACCGGTTTTCTTTTCGGGTTCATCGGGTCCAACCCGATTCTGACCCGAATTCCCGAAACCTCAACCCAAACCCATTAATTTCGTGTTAGGTTCGTGTCGTGTTTTCAGGTCGTGTCGAAAATTGCCACCCCTAGTTGCGGTGATACATTTGCGCCGACAAATTTGAGCGACGATCCGGGCTTTGATCGAGCCGTACCGTTCCTGATTTGTCTCGCGCCTTCAGATCCTCCTTCACGCTTCGACAAGAAGCAAAATATTAAGCAATCGTTCCGACGGAGCTAAATTACTACAGGATAAAGAACGAATAGGAAATTTGGATTTCGAAACAAAAAAGAGAGGGGTGCAACACGAGGACTTCCCAGGGGGTCACCCATCCTAGTACTACTCTCGCCCAAGCACGCTTAACTTCGGAGTTCTGATGGGATCCGGTGCATTAGTGCTGGTATGATCGCACCCGCCATGTTCCTTTCGCGTTATTCTTTTAAACTACCCCGTCCTGCGAAGCAGTGTGGCTTTTCTAGACCGAAATTCATTTTAAGCGTCAATTCAAGCATTTTCCTCTTATCCTTTTATTTATTTACTTTATATATTTTTTTGTTATTGATTTGCACCCTGTTTTTTTCCCTCATCCCGCAACTCTAAATTATCATGAAATCAATCCTTCACGCTTGCAGTTAGGGGTGGCAATTCGGGTCCAAATCAGGTTGGCGGGTCGGGTTCGGGTCAACAGACCCGCCAGAAAATCTGTTGACCCGAACCCCGACCCGCCAACCCGTGACGGGTCAGGTATGCTGACCCGAACCCGAAAATTTCAGGTTTACGGGGCGGCGGGTCGACCCGAAATGACCCGAAACTTAATTTTAATTTATTAATTTATCACTGTAATTTCTGATAAAATCAATTTCTCACAAAACTAATTACATAATCAAGTAATAAAAATTTAAATAAATGATTCCAAATCAAATCTAAAATAAATTAAACACCGTAAAAGTGTTTTATCCCAAGCAAAATATAAAATAAATTAAAACAATACAAAAGTGAAAAATAATATAATATATTATTTGTCCAAGTATAATAATTTCAACTTCACACAAATTAAATAAATTCGTTTAGGATTAAGTAATTAATGCCTTTGAAAAAAAGAATAACTTAGTTTAGTTAGATAAAATTATTTTTATGTTTATTAAATTATTTTTAATTCGTAAACGAGTCATATCAGGTCACCACGGGTTGACCCGAAATCGACCGGTTTTCTTTTCGGGTTCATCGGGTCCAACCCGATTCTGACCCGAATTCCCGAAACCTCAACCCAAACCCATTAATTTCGTGTTAGGTTCGTGTCGTGTTTTCAGGTCGTGTCGAAAATTGCCACCCCTAGTTGCGGTGATACATTTGCGCCGACAAATTTGAGCGACGATCCGGGCTTTGATCGAGCCGTACCGTTCCTGATTTGTCTCGCGCCTTCAGATCCTCCTTCACGCTTCGACAAGAAGCAAAATATTAAGCAATCGTTCCGACGGAGCTAAATTACTACAGGATAAAGAACGAATAGGAAATTTGGATTTCGAAACAAAAAAGAGAGGGGTGCAACACGAGGACTTCCCAGGGGGTCACCCATCCTAGTACTACTCTCGCCCAAGCACGCTTAACTTCGGAGTTCTGATGGGATCCGGTGCATTAGTGCTGGTATGATCGCACCCGCCATGTTCCTTTCGCGTTATTCTTTTAAACTACCCCGTCCTGCGAAGCAGTGTGGCTTTTCTAGACCGAAATTCATTTTAAGCGTCAATTCAAGCATTTTCCTCTTATCCTTTTATTTATTTACTTTATATATTTTTTTGTTATTGATTTGCACCCTGTTTTTTTCCCTCATCCCGCAACTCTAAATTATCATGAAATCAATCCTTCACGCTTGCAGTTAGGGGTGGCAATTCGGGTCCAAATCAGGTTGGCGGGTCGGGTTCGGGTCAAAAGACCCGCCAGAAAATCTGTTGACCCGAACCCCGACCCGCCAACCCGTGACGGGTCAGGTATGCTGACCCGAACCCGAAAATTTCAGGTTTACGGGGCGGCGGGTCGACCCGAAATGACCCGAAACTTAATTTTAATTTATTAATTTATCACTGTAATTTCTGATAAAATCAATTTCTCACAAAACTAATTACATAATCAAGTAATAAAAATTTAAATAAATGATTCCAAATCAAATCTAAAATAAATTAAACACCGTAAAAGTGTTTTATCCCAAGCAAAATATAAAATAAATTAAAACAATACAAAAGTGAAAAATAATATAATATATTATTTGTCCAAGTATAATAATTTCAACTTCACACAAATTAAATAAATTCGTTTAGGATTAAGTAATTAATGCCTTTGAAAAAAAGAATAACTTAGTTTAGTTAGATAAAATTATTTTATGTTTATTAAATTATTTTTAATTCGTAAACGGGTCATATCAGGTCACCACGGGTTGACCCGAAATCGACCGGTTTTCTTTTCGGGTTCATCGGGTCCAACCCGATTCTGACCCGAATTCCCGAAACCTCAACCCAAACCCATTAATTTCGTGTTAGGTTCGTGTCGTGTTTTCAGGTCGTGTCGAAAATTGCCACCCCTAGTTGCGGTGATACATTTGCGCCGACAAATTTGAGCGACGATCCGGGCTTTGATCGAGCCGTACCGTTCCTGATTTGTCTCGCGCCTTCAGATCCTCCTTCACGCTTCGACAAGAAGCAAAATATTAAGCAATCGTTCCGACGGAGCTAAATTACTACAGGATAAAGAACGAATAGGAAATTTGGATTTCGAAACAAAAAAGAGAGGGGTGCAACACGAGGACTTCCCAAGGGGTCACCCATCCTAGTACAACTCTCGCCCAAGCACGCTTAACTTCGGAGTTCTGATGGGATCCGGTGCATTAGTGCTGGTATGATCGCACCCGCCATGTTCCTTTCGCTTTATTCTTTTAAACTACCCCATCCTGCGAAGCAGTGTGGCTTTTCTAGACCGAAATTCATTTTAAGCGTCAATTCAAGCATTTTCCTCTTATCCTTTTATTTATTTACTTTATATTTTTTTTTGTTATTGATTTGCACCCTGTTTTTTTCCCTCATCCCGCAACTCTAAATTATCATGAAATCAATCCTTCACGCTTGCAGTTAGGGGTGGCAATTCGGGTCCAAATCAGGTTGGCGGGTCGGGTTCGGGTCAACAGACCCGCCAAAAAATCTGTTGACCCGAACCCCGACCCGCCAACCCGTGACGGGTCAGGTATGCTGACCCGAACCCGAAAATTTCAGGTTTACGGGGCGGCGGGTCGACCCGAAATGACCCGAAACTTAATTTTAATTTATTAATTTATCACTGTAATTTCTGATAAAATCAATTTCTCACAAAACTAATTACATAATCAAGTAATAAAAATTTAAATAAATGATTCCAAATCAAATCTAAAATAAATTAAACACCGTAAAAGTGTTTTATCCCAAGCAAAATATAAAATAAATTAAAACAATACAAAAGTGAAAAATAATATAATATATTATTTGTCCAAGTATAATAATTTCAACTTCACACAAATTAAATAAATTCGTTTAGGATTAAGTAATTAATGCCTTTGAAAAAAAGAATAACTTAGTTTAGTTAGATAAAATTATTTTTATGTTTATTAAATTATTTTTAATTCGTAAACGGGTCATATCGGGTCATATCAGGTCACCACGGGTTGACCCGAAATCGACCGGTTTTCTTTTCGGGTTCATCGGGTCCAACCCGATTCTGACCCGAATTCCCGAAACCTCAACCCAAACCCATTAATTTCGTGTTAGGTTCGTGTCGTGTTTTCAGGTCGTGTCGAAAATTGCCACCCCTAGTTGCGGTGATACATTTGCGCCGACAAATTTGAGCGACGATCCGGGCTTTGATCGAGCCGTACCGTTCCTGATTTGTCTCGCGCCTTCAGATCCTCCTTCACGCTTCGACAAGAAGCAAAATATTAAGCAATCGTTCCGACGGAGCTAAATTACTACAGGATAAAGAACGAATAGGAAATTTGGATTTCGAAACAAAAAAGAGAGGGGTGCAACACGAGGACTTCCCAGGGGGTCACCCATCCTAGTACTACTCTCGCCCAAGCACGCTTAACTTCAGAGTTCTGATGGGATCCGGTGCATTAATGCTGGTATGATCGCACCCGCCATGTTCCTTTCGCTTTATTCTTTTAAACTACCCCGTCCTGCGAAGCAGTGTGGCTTTTCTAGACCGAAATTCATTTTAAGCGTCAATTCAAGCATTTTCCTCTTATCCTTTTATTTATTTACTTTATATTTTTTTTTGTTATTGATTTGCACCCTGTTTTTTTCCCTCATCCCGCAACTCTAAATTATCATGAAATCAATCCTTCACGCTTGCAGTTAGGGGTGGCAATTCGGGTCCAAATCAGGTTGGCGGGTCGGGTTCGGGTCAACAGACCCGCCAGAAAATCTGTTGACCCGAACCCCGACCCGCCAACCCGTGACGGGTCAGGTATGCTGACCCGAACCCGAAAATTTCAGGTTTACGGGGCGACGGGTCGACCCGAAATGACCCGAAACTTAATTTTAATTTATTAATTTATCACTGTAATTTCTAATAAAATCAATTTCTCACAAAACTAATTACATAATCAAGTAATAAAAATTTAAATAAATGATTCCAAATCAAATCTAAAATAAATTAAACACCGTAAAAGTGTTTTATCCCAAGCAAAATATAAAATAAATTAAAACAATACAAAAGTGAAAAATAATATAATATATTATTTGTCCAAGTATAATAATTTCAACTTCACACAAATTAAATAAATTCGTTTAGGATTAAGTAATTAATGCCTTTGAAAAAAAGAATAACTTAGTTTAGTTAGATAAAATTATTTTTATGTTTATTAAATTATTTTTAATTCGTAAACGGGTCATATCGGGTCATATCAGGTCACCACGGGTTGACCCGAAATCGACCGGTTTTCTTTTCGGGTTCATCGGGTCCAACCCGATTCTGACCCGAATTCCCGAAACCTCAACCCAAACCCATTAATTTCGTGTTAGGTTCGTGTCGTGTTTTCAGGTCGTGTCGAAAATTGCCACCCCTAGTTGCGGTGATACATTTGCACCGACAAATTTGAGCGACGATCCGGGCTTTGATCGAGCCGTACCGTTCCTGATTTGTCTCGCGCCTTCAGATCCTCCTTCACGCTTCGACAAGAAGCAAAATATTAAGCAATCGTTCCGACGGAACTAAATTACTACAGGATAAAGAACGAATAGGAAATTTGGATTTCGAAACAAAAAAGAGAGGGATGCAACACGAGGACTTCCCAGGGGGTCACCCATCCTAGTACTACTCTCGCCCAAGCACGCTTAACTTCGGAGTTCTGATGGGATCCGGTGCATTAGTGCTGGTATGATCGCACCCGCCATGTTCCTTTCGCTTTATTCTTTTAAACTACCCCGTCCTGCGAAGCAGTGTGGCTTTTCTAGACCGAAATTCATTTTAAGCGTCAATTCAAGCATTTTCCTCTTATCCTTTTATTTATTTACTTTATATTTTTTTTTGTTATTGATTTGCACCCTGTTTTTTTCCCTCATCCCGCAACTCTAAATTATCATGAAATCAATCCTTCACGCTTGCAGTTAGGGGTGGCAATTCGGGTCCAAATCAGGTTGGCGGGTCGGGTTCGGGTCAACAGACCCGCCAGAAAATCTGTTGACCCGAACCCCGACCCGCCAACCCGTGACGGGTCAGGTATGCTGACCCGAACCCGAAAATTTCAGGTTTACGGGGCGGCGGGTCGACCCGAAATGACCCGAAACTTAATTTTAATTTATTAATTTATCACTGTAATTTCTGATAAAATCAATTTCTCACAAAACTAATTACATAATCAAGTAATAAAAATTTAAATAAATGATTCCAAATCAAATCTAAAATAAATTAAACACCGTAAAAGTGTTTTATCCCAAGCAAAATATAAAATAAATTAAAACAATACAAAAGTGAAAAATAATATAATATATTATTTGTCCAAGTATAATAATTTCAACTTCACACAAATTAAATAAATTCGTTTAGGATTAAGTAATTAATGCCTTTGAAAAAAAGAATAACTTAGTTTAGTTAGACAAAATTATTTTTATGTTTATTAAATTATTTTTAATTCGTAAACGGGTCATATCGGGTCATATCAGGTCACCACGGGTTGACCCGAAATCGACCGGTTTTCTTTTCGGGTTCATCGGGTCCAACCCGATTCTGACCCGAATTCCCGAAACCTCAACCCAAACCCATTAATTTCGTGTTAGGTTCGTGTCGTGTTTTCAGGTCGTGTCGAAAATTGCCACCCCTAGTTGCGGTGATACATTTGCGCCGACAAATTTGAGCGACGATCCGGGCTTTGATCGAGCCGTACCGTTCCTGATTTGTCTCGCGCCTTCAGATCCTCCTTCACGCTTCGACAAGAAGCAAAATATTAAGCAATCGTTCCGACGGAGCTAAATTACTACAGGATAAAGAACGAATAGGAAATTTGGATTTCGAAACAAAAAAGAGAGGGGTGCAACACGAGGACTTCCCAGGGGGTCACCCATCCTAGTACTACTCTCGCCCAAGCACGCTTAACTTCGGAGTTCTGATGGGATCCGGTGCATTAGTGCTGGTATGATCGCACCCGCCATGTTCCTTTCGCGTTATTCTTTTAAACTACCCCGTCCTGCGAAGCAGTGTGGCTTTTCTAGACCGAAATTCATTTTAAGCGTCAATTCAAGCATTTTCCTCTTATCCTTTTATTTATTTACTTTATATATTTTTTTGTTATTGATTTGCACCCTGTTTTTTTCCCTCATCCCGCAACTCTAAATTATCATGAAATCAATCCTTCACGCTTGCAGTTAGGGGTGGCAATTCGGGTCCAAATCAGGTTGGCGGGTCGGGTTCGGGTCAACAGACCCGCCAGAAAATCTGTTGACCCGAACCCCGACCCGCCAACCCGTGACGGGTCAGGTATGCTGACCCGAACCCGAAAATTTCAGGTTTACGGGGCGGCGGGTCGACCCGAAATGACCCGAAACTTAATTTTAATTTATTAATTTATCACTGTAATTTCTGATAAAATCAATTTCTCACAAAACTAATTACATAATCAAGTAATAAAAATTTAAATAAATGATTCCAAATCAAATCTAAAATAAATTAAACACCGTAAAAGTGTTTTATCCCAAGCAAAATATAAAATAAATTAAAACAATACAAAAGTGAAAAATAATATAATATATTATTTGTCCAAGTATAATAATTTCAACTTCACACAAATTAAATAAATTCGTTTAGGATTAAGTAATTAATGCCTTTGAAAAAAAGAATAACTTAGTTTAGTTAGATAAAATTATTTTTATGTTTATTAAATTATTTTTAATTCGTAAACGAGTCATATCAGGTCACCACGGGTTGACCCGAAATCGACCGGTTTTCTTTTCGGGTTCATCGGGTCCAACCCGATTCTGACCCGAATTCCCGAAACCTCAACCCAAACCCATTAATTTCGTGTTAGGTTCGTGTCGTGTTTTCAGGTCGTGTCGAAAATTGCCACCCCTAGTTGCGGTGATACATTTGCGCCGACAAATTTGAGCGACGATCCGGGCTTTGATCGAGCCGTACCGTTCCTGATTTGTCTCGCGCCTTCAGATCCTCCTTCACGCTTCGACAAGAAGCAAAATATTAAGCAATCGTTCCGACGGAGCTAAATTACTACAGGATAAAGAACGAATAGGAAATTTGGATTTCGAAACAAAAAAGAGAGGGGTGCAACACGAGGACTTCCCAGGGGGTCACCCATCCTAGTACTACTCTCGCCCAAGCACGCTTAACTTCGGAGTTCTGATGGGATCCGGTGCATTAGTGCTGGTATGATCGCACCCGCCATGTTCCTTTCGCTTTATTCTTTTAAACTACCCCGTCCTGCGAAGCAGTGTGGCTTTTCTAGACCGAAATTCATTTTAAGCGTCAATTCAAGCATTTTCCTCTTATCCTTTTATTTATTTACTTTATATTTTTTTTTGTTATTGATTTGCACCCTGTTTTTTTCCCTCATCCCGCAACTCTAAATTATCATGAAATCAATCCTTCACGCTTGCAGTTAGGGGTGGCAATTCGGGTCCAAATCAGGTTGGCGGGTCGGGTTCGGGTCAACAGACCCGCCAGAAAATCTGTTGACCCGAACCCCGACCCGCCAACCCATGACGGGTCAGGTATGCTAACCCGAACCCGAAAATTTCAGGTTTACGGGGCGGCGGGTCGACCCGAAATGACCCGAAACTTAATTTAAATTTATTAATTTATCACTGTAATTTCTGATAAAATCAATTTCTCACAAAACTAATTACATAATCAAGTAATAAAAATTTAAATAAATGATTCCAAATCAAATCTAAAATAAATTAAACACCGTAAAAGTGTTTTATCCCAAGCAAAATATAAAATAAATTAAAACAATACAAAAGTGAAAAATAATATAATATATTATTTGTCCAAGTATAATAATTTCAACTTCACACAAATTAAATAAATTCGTTTAGGATTAAGTAATTAATGCCTTTGAAAAAAAGAATAACTTAGTTTAGTTAGATAAAATTATTTTTATGTTTATTAAATTATTTTTAATTCGTAAACGGGTCATATCGGGTCATATCAGGTCACCACGGGTTGACCCGAAATCGACCGGTTTTCTTTTCGGGTTCATCGGGTCCAACCCGATTCTGACCCGAATTCCCGAAACCTCAACCCAAACCCATTAATTTCGTGTTAGGTTCGTGTCGTGTTTTCAGGTCGTGTCGAAAATTGCCACCCCTAGTTGCGGTGATACATTTGCGCCGACAAATTTGAGCGACGATCCGGGCTTTGATCGAGCCGTACCGTTCCTGATTTGTCTCGCGCCTTCAGATCCTCCTTCACGCTTCGACAAGAAGCAAAATATTAAGCAATCGTTCCGACGGAGCTAAATTACTACAGGATAAAGAACGAATAGGAAATTTGGATTTCGAAACAAAAAAGAGAGGGGTGCAACACGAGGACTTCCCAGGGGGTCACCCATCCTAGTACTACTCTCGCCCAAGCACGCTTAACTTCGGAGTTCTGATGGGATCCGGTGCATTAGTGCTGGTATGATCGCACCCGCCATGTTCCTTTCGCTTTATTCTTTTAAACTACCCCGTCCTGCGAAGCAGTGTGGCTTTTCTAGACCGAAATTCATTTTAAGCGTCAATTCAAGCATTTTCCTCTTATCCTTTTATTTATTTACTTTATATTTTTTTTTGTTATTGATTTGCACCCTGTTTTTTTCCCTCATCCCGCAACTCTAAATTATCATGAAATCAATCCTTCACGCTTGCAGTTAGGGGTGGCAATTCGGGTCCAAATCAGGTTGGCGGGTCGGGTTCGGGTCAACAGACCCGCCAGAAAATCTGTTGACCCGAACCCCGACCCGCCAACCCATGACGGGTCAGGTATGCTGACCCGAACCCGAAAATTTCAGGTTTACGGGGCGGCGGGTCGACCCGAAATGACCCGAAACTTAATTTAAATTTATTAATTTATCACTGTAATTTCTGATAAAATCAATTTCTCACAAAACTAATTACATAATCAAGTAATAAAAATTTAAATAAATGATTCCAAATCAAATCTAAAATAAATTAAACACCGTAAAAGTGTTTTATCCCAAGCAAAATATAAAATAAATTAAAACAATACAAAAGTGAAAAATAATATAATATATTATTTGTCCAAGTATAATAATTTCAATTTCACACAAATTAAATAAATTCGTTTAGGATTAAGTAATTAATGCCTTTGAAAAAAAGAATAACTTAGTTTAGTTAGATAAAATTATTTTTATGTTTATTAAATTATTTTTAATTCGTAAACGGGTCATATCGGGTCATATCAGGTCACCACGGGTTGACCCGAAATCGACCGGTTTTCTTTTCGGGTTCATCGGGTCCAACCCGATTCTGACCCGAATTCCCGAAACCTCAACCCAAACCCATTAATTTCGTGTTAGGTTCGTGTCGTGTTTTCAGGTCGTGTCGAAAATTGCCACCCCTAGTTGCGGTGATACATTTGCGCCGACAAATTTGAGCGACGATCCGGGCTTTGATCGAGCCGTACCGTTCCTGATTTGTCTCGCGCCTTCAGATCCTCCTTCACGCTTCGACAAGAAGCAAAATATTAAGCAATCGTTCCGACGGAGCTAAATTACTACAGGATAAAGAACGAATAGGAAATTTGGATTTCGAAACAAAAAAGAGAGGGGTGCAACACGAGGACTTCCCAAGGGGTCACCCATCCTAGTACTACTCTCGCCCAAGCACGCTTAACTTCGGAGTTCTGATGGGATCCGGTGCATTAGTGCTGGTATGATCGCACCCGCCATGTTCCTTTCGCTTTATTCTTTTAAACTACCCCATCCTGCGAAGCAGTGTGGCTTTTCTAGACCGAAATTCATTTTAAGCGTCAATTCAAGCATTTTCCTCTTATCCTTTTATTTATTTACTTTATATTTTTTTTTGTTATTGATTTGCACCCTGTTTTTTTCCCTCATCCCGCAACTCTAAATTATCATGAAATCAATCCTTCACGCTTGCAGTTAGGGGTGGCAATTCGGGTCCAAATCAGGTTGGCGGGTCGGGTTCGGGTCAACAGACCCGCCAAAAAATCTGTTGACCCGAACCCCGACCCGCCAACCCGTGACGGGTCAGGTATGCTGACCCGAACCCGAAAATTTCAGGTTTACGGGGCGGCGGGTCGACCCGAAATGACCCGAAACTTAATTTTAATTTATTAATTTATCACTGTAATTTCTGATAAAATTAATTTCTCACAAAACTAATTACATAATCAAGTAATAAAAATTTAAATAAATGATTCCAAATCAAATCTAAAATAAATTAAACACCGTAAAAGTGTTTTATCCCAAGCAAAATATAAAATAAATTAAAACAATACAAAAGTGAAAAATAATATAATATATTATTTGTCCAAGTATAATAATTTCAACTTCACACAAATTAAATAAATTCGTTTAGGATTAAGTAATTAATGCCTTTGAAAAAAAGAATAACTTAGTTTAGTTAGATAAAATTATTTTTATGTTTATTAAATTATTTTTAATTCGTAAACGGGTCATATCGGGTCATATCAGGTCACCACGGGTTGACCCGAAATCGACCGGTTTTCTTTTCGGGTTCATCGGGTCCAACCCGATTCTGACCCGAATTCCCGAAACCTCAACCCAAACCCATTAATTTCGTGTTAGGTTCGTGTCGTGTTTTCAGGTCGTGTCGAAAATTGCCACCCCTAGTTGCGGTGATACATTTGCGCCGACAAATTTGAGCGACGATCCGGGCTTTGATCGAGCCGTACCGTTCCTGATTTGTCTCGCGCCTTCAGATCCTCCTTCACGCTTCGACAAGAAGCAAAATATTAAGCAATCGTTCCGACGGAGCTAAATTACTACAGGATAAAGAACGAATAGGAAATTTGGATTTCGAAACAAAAAAGAGAGGGGTGCAACACGAGGACTTCCCAGGGGGTCACCCATCCTAGTACTACTCTCGCCCAAGCACGCTTAACTTCGGAGTTCTGATGGGATCCGGTGCATTAGTGCTGGTATGATCGCACCCGCCATGTTCCTTTCGCGTTATTCTTTTAAACTACCCCGTCCTGCGAAGCAGTGTGGCTTTTCTAGACCGAAATTCATTTTAAGCGTCAATTCAAGCATTTTCCTCTTATCCTTTTATTTATTTACTTTATATATTTTTTTGTTATTGATTTGCACCCTGTTTTTTTCCCTCATCCCGCAACTCTAAATTATCATGAAATCAATCCTTCACGCTTGCAGTTAGGGGTGGCAATTCGGGTCCAAATCAGGTTGGCGGGTCGGGTTCGGGTCAAAAGACCCGCCAGAAAATCTGTTGACCCGAACCCCGACCCGCCAACCCGTGACGGGTCAGGTATGCTGACCCGAACCCGAAAATTTCAGGTTTACGGGGCGGCGGGTCGACCCGAAATGACCCGAAACTTAATTTTAATTTATTAATTTATCACTGTAATTTCTGATAAAATCAATTTCTCACAAAACTAATTACATAATCAAGTAATAAAAATTTAAATAAATGATTCCAAATCAAATCTAAAATAAATTAAACACCGTAAAAGTGTTTTATCCCAAGCAAAATATAAAATAAATTAAAACAATACAAAAGTGAAAAATAATATAAAATATTATTTGTCCAAGTATAATAATTTCAACTTCACACAAATTAAATAAATTCGTTTAGGATTAAGTAATTAATGCCTTTGAAAAAAAGAATAACTTAGTTTAGTTAGATAAAATTATTTTATGTTTATTAAATTATTTTTAATTCGTAAACGGGTCATATCAGGTCACCACGGGTTGACCCGAAATCGACCGGTTTTCTTTTCGGGTTCATCGGGTCCAACCCGATTCTGACCCGAATTCCCGAAACCTCAACCCAAACCCATTAATTTCGTGTTAGGTTCGTGTCGTGTTTTCAGGTCGTGTCGAAAATTGCCACCCCTAGTTGCGGTGATACATTTGCGCCGACAAATTTGAGCGACGATCCGGGCTTTGATCGAGCCGTACCGTTCCTGATTTGTCTCGCGCCTTCAGATCCTCCTTCACGCTTCGACAAGAAGCAAAATATTAAGCAATCGTTCCGACGGAGCTAAATTACTACAGGATAAAGAACGAATAGGAAATTTGGATTTCGAAACAAAAAAGAGAGGGGTGCAACACGAGGACTTCCCAAGGGGTCACCCATCCTAGTACTACTCTCGCCCAAGCACGCTTAACTTCGGAGTTCTGATGGGATCCGGTGCATTAGTGCTGGTATGATCGCACCCGCCATGTTCCTTTCGCTTTATTCTTTTAAACTAAGCCATCCTGCGAAGCAGTGTGGCTTTTCTAGACCGAAATTCATTTTAAGCGTCAATTCAAGCATTTTCCTCTTATCCTTTTATTTATTTACTTTATATTTTTTTTTGTTATTGATTTGCACCCTGTTTTTTTCCCTCATCCCGCAACTCTAAATTATCATGAAATCAATCCTTCACGCTTGCAGTTAGGGGTGGCAATTCGGGTCCAAATCAGGTTGGCGGGTCGGGTTCGGGTCAACAGACCCGCCAGAAAATCTGTTGACCCGAACCCCGACCCGCCAACCCGTGACGGGTCAGGTATGCTGACCCGAACCCGAAAATTTCAGGTTTACGGGGCGACGGGTCGACCCGAAATGACCCGAAACTTAATTTTAATTTATTAATTTATCACTGTAATTTCTAATAAAATCAATTTCTCACAAAACTAATTACATAATCAAGTAATAAAAATTTAAATAAATGATTCCAAATCAAATCTAAAATAAATTAAACACCGTAAAAGTGTTTTATCCCAAGCAAAATATAAAATAAATTAAAACAATACAAAAGTGAAAAATAATATAATATATTATTTGTCCAAGTATAATAATTTCAACTTCACACAAATTAAATAAATTCGTTTAGGATTAAGTAATTAATGCCTTTGAAAAAAAGAATAACTTAGTTTAGTTAGATAAAATTATTTTTATGTTTATTAAATTATTTTTAATTCGTAAACGAGTCATATCAGGTCACCACGGGTTGACCCGAAATCGACCGGTTTTCTTTTCGGGTTCATCGGGTCCAACCCGATTCTGACCCGAATTCCCGAAACCTCAACCCAAACCCATTAATTTCGTGTTAGGTTCGTGTCGTGTTTTCAGGTCGTGTCGAAAATTGCCACCCCTAGTTGCGGTGATACATTTGCGCCGACAAATTTGAGCGACGATCCGGGCTTTGATCGAGCCGTACCGTTCCTGATTTGTCTCGCGCCTTCAGATCCTCCTTCACGCTTCGACAAGAAGCAAAATATTAAGCAATCGTTCCGACGGAGCTAAATTACTACAGGATAAAGAACGAATAGGAAATTTGGATTTCGAAACAAAAAAGAGAGGGGTGCAACACGAGGACTTCCCAGGGGGTCACCCATCCTAGTACTACTCTCGCCCAAGCACGCTTAACTTCGGAGTTCTGATGGGATCCGGTGCATTAGTGCTGGTATGATCGCACCCGCCATGTTCTTTTCGCGTTATTCTTTTAAACTACCCCGTCCTGCGAAGCAGTGTGGCTTTTCTAGACCGAAATTCATTTTAAGCGTCAATTCAAGCATTTTCCTCTTATCCTTTTATTTATTTACTTTATATATTTTTTTGTTATTGATTTGCACCCTGTTTTTTTCCCTCATCCCGCAACTCTAAATTATCATGAAATCAATCCTTCACGCTTGCAGTTAGGGGTGGCAATTCGGGTCCAAATCAGGTTGGCGGGTCGGGTTCGGGTCAACAGACCCGCCAGAAAATCTGTTGACCCGAACCCCGACCCGCCAACCCGTGACGGGTCAGGTATGCTGACCCGAACCCGAAAATTTCAGGTTTACGGGGCGGCGGGTCGACCCGAAATGACCCGAAACTTAATTTTAATTTATTAATTTATCACTGTAATTTCTGATAAAATCAATTTCTCACAAAACTAATTACATAATCAAGTAATAAAAATTTAAATAAATGATTCCAAATCAAATCTAAAATAAATTAAACACCGTAAAAGTGTTTTATCCCAAGCAAAATATAAAATAAATTAAAACAATACAAAAGTGAAAAATAATATAATATATTATTTGTCCAAGTATAATAATTTCAACTTCACACAAATTAAATAAATTCGTTTAGGATTAAGTAATTAATGCCTTTGAAAAAAAGAATAACTTAGTTTAGTTAGATAAAATTATTTTTATGTTTATTAAATTATTTTTAATTCGTAAACGGGTCATATCGGGTCATATCAGGTCACCACGGGTTGACCCGAAATCGACCGGTTTTCTTTTCGGGTTCATCGGGTCCAACCCGATTCTGACCCGAATTCCCGAAACCTCAACCCAAACCCATTAATTTCGTGTTAGGTTCGTGTCGTGTTTTCAGGTCGTGTCGAAAATTGCCACCCCTAGTTGCGGTGATACATTTGCGCCGACAAATTTGAGCGACGATCCGGGCTTTGATCGAGCCGTACCGTTCCTGATTTGTCTCGCGCCTTCAGATCCTCCTTCACGCTTCGACAAGAAGCAAAATATTAAGCAATCGTTCCGACGGAGCTAAATTACTACAGGATAAAGAACGAATAGGAAATTTGGATTTCGAAACAAAAAAGAGAGGGGTGCAACACGAGGACTTCCCAGGGGGTCACCCATCCTAGTACTACTCTCGCCCAAGCACTCTTAACTTCGGAGTTCTGATGGGATCCGGTGCATTAGTGCTGGTATGATCGCACCCGCCATGTTCCTTTCGCGTTATTCTTTTAAACTACCCCGTCCTGCGAAGCAGTGTGGCTTTTCTAGACCGAAATTCATTTTAAGCGTCAATTCAAGCATTTTCCTCTTATCCTTTTATTTATTTACTTTATATATTTTTTTGTTATTGATTTGCACCCTGTTTTTTTCCCTCATCCCGCAACTCTAAATTATCATGAAATCAATCCTTCACGCTTGCAGTTAGGGGTGGCAATTCGGGTCCAAATCAGGTTGGCGGGTCGGGTTCGGGTCAAAAGACCCGCCAGAAAATCTGTTGACCCGAACCCCGACCCGCCAACCCGTGACGGGTCAGGTATGCTGACCCGAACCCGAAAATTTCAGGTTTACGGGGCGGCGGGTCGACCCGAAATGACCCGAAACTTAATTTTAATTTATTAATTTATCACTGTAATTTCTGATAAAATCAATTTCTCACAAAACTAATTACATAATCAAGTAATAAAAATTTAAATAAATGATTCCAAATCAAATCTAAAATAAATTAAACACCGTAAAAGTGTTTTATCCCAAGCAAAATATAAAATAAATTAAAACAATACAAAAGTGAAAAATAATATAATATATTATTTGTCCAAGTATAATAATTTCAACTTCACACAAATTAAATAAATTCGTTTAGGATTAAGTAATTAATGCCTTTGAAAAAAAGAATAACTTAGTTTAGTTAGATAAAATTATTTTATGTTTATTAAATTATTTTTAATTCGTAAACGGGTCATATCAGGTCACCACGGGTTGACCCGAAATCGACCGGTTTTCTTTTCGGGTTCATCGGGTCCAACCCGATTCTGACCCGAATTCCCGAAACCTCAACCCAAACCCATTAATTTCGTGTTAGGTTCGTGTCGTGTTTTCAGGTCGTGTCGAAAATTGCCACCCCTAGTTGCGGTGATACATTTGCGCCGACAAATTTGAGCGACGATCCGGGCTTTGATCGAGCCGTACCGTTCCTGATTTGTCTCGCGCCTTCAGATCCTCCTTCACGCTTCGACAAGAAGCAAAATATTAAGCAATCGTTCCGACGGAGCTAAATTACTACAGGATAAAGAACGAATAGGAAATTTGGATTTCGAAACAAAAAAAAGAGGGGTGCAACACGAGGACTTCCCAGGGGGTCACCCATCCTAGTACTACTCTCGCCCAAGCACGCTTAACTTCGGAGTTCTGATGGGATCCGGTGCATTAATGCTGGTATGATCGCACCCGCCATGTTCCTTTCGCTTTATTCTTTTAAACTACCCCGTCCTGCGAAGCAGTGTGGCTTTTCTAGACCGAAATTCATTTTAAGCGTCAATTCAAGCATTTTCCTCTTATCCTTTTATTTATTTACTTTATATTTTTTTTTGTTATTGATTTGCACCCTGTTTTTTTCCCTCATCCCGCAACTCTAAATTATCATGAAATCAATCCTTCACGCTTGCAGTTAGGGGTGGCAATTCGGGTCCAAATCAGGTTGGCGGGTCGGGTTCGGGTCAACAGACCCGCCAGAAAATCTGTTGACCCGAACCCCGACCCGCCAACCCGTGACGGGTCAGGTATGCTGACCCGAACCCGAAAATTTCAGGTTTACGGGGCGACGGGTCGACCCGAAATGACCCGAAACTTAATTTTAATTTATTAATTTATCACTGTAATTTCTAATAAAATCAATTTCTCACAAAACTAATTACATAATCAAGTAATAAAAATTTAAATAAATGATTCCAAATCAAATCTAAAATAAATTAAACACCGTAAAAGTGTTTTATCCCAAGCAAAATATAAAATAAATTAAAACAATACAAAAGTGAAAAATAATATAATATATTATTTGTCCAAGTATAATAATTTCAACTTCACACAAATTAAATAAATTCGTTTAGGATTAAGTAATTAATGCCTTTGAAAAAAAGAATAACTTAGTTTAGTTAGATAAAATTATTTTTATGTTTATTAAATTATTTTTAATTCGTAAACGAGTCATATCAGGTCACCACGGGTTGACCCGAAATCGACCGGTTTTCTTTTCGGGTTCATCGGGTCCAACCCGATTCTGACCCGAATTCCCGAAACCTCAACCCAAACCCATTAATTTCGTGTTAGGTTCGTGTCGTGTTTTCAGGTCGTGTCGAAAATTGCCACCCCTAGTTGCGGTGATACATTTGCGCCGACAAATTTGAGCGACGATCCGGGCTTTGATCGAGCCGTACCGTTCCTGATTTGTCTCGCGCCTTCAGATCCTCCTTCACGCTTCGACAAGAAGCAAAATATTAAGCAATCGTTCCGACGGAGCTAAATTACTACAGGATAAAGAACGAATAGGAAATTTGGATTTCGAAACAAAAAAGAGAGGGGTGCAACACGAGGACTTCCCAGGGGGTCACCCATCCTAGTACTACTCTCGCCCAAGCACGCTTAACTTCGGAGTTCTGATGGGATCCGGTGCATTAATGCTGGTATGATCGCACCCGCCATGTTCCTTTCGCTTTATTCTTTTAAACTACCCCGTCCTGCGAAGCAGTGTGGCTTTTCTAGACCGAAATTCATTTTAAGCGTCAATTCAAGCATTTTCCTCTTATCCTTTTATTTATTTACTTTATATTTTTTTTTGTTATTGATTTGCACCCTGTTTTTTTCCCTCATCCCGCAACTCTAAATTATCATGAAATCAATCCTTCACGCTTGCAGTTAGGGGTGGCAATTCGGGTCCAAATCAGGTTGGCGGGTCGGGTTCGGGTCAACAGACCCGCCAGAAAATCTGTTGACCCGAACCCCGACCCGCCAACCCGTGACGGGTCAGGTATGCTGACCCGAACCCGAAAATTTCAGGTTTACGGGGCGACGGGTCGACCCGAAATGACCCGAAACTTAATTTTAATTTATTAATTTATCACTGTAATTTCTAATAAAATCAATTTCTCACAAAACTAATTACATAATCAAGTAATAAAAATTTAAATAAATGATTCCAAATCAAATCTAAAATAAATTAAACACCGTAAAAGTGTTTTATCCCAAGCAAAATATAAAATAAATTAAAACAATACAAAAGTGAAAAATAATATAATATATTATTTGTCCAAGTATAATAATTTCAACTTCACACAAATTAAATAAATTCGTTTAGGATTAAGTAATTAATGCCTTTGAAAAAAAGAATAACTTAGTTTAGTTAGATAAAATTATTTTTATGTTTATTAAATTATTTTTAATTCGTAAACGAGTCATATCAGGTCACCACGGGTTGACCCGAAATCGACCGGTTTTCTTTTCGGGTTCATCGGGTCCAACCCGATTCTGACCCGAATTCCCGAAACCTCAACCCAAACCCATTAATTTCGTGTTAGGTTCGTGTCGTGTTTTCAGGTCGTGTCGAAAATTGCCACCCCTAGTTGCGGTGATACATTTGCGCCGACAAATTTGAGCGACGATCCGGGCTTTGATCGAGCCGTACCGTTCCTGATTTGTCTCGCGCCTTCAGATCCTCCTTCACGCTTCGACAAGAAGCAAAATATTAAGCAATCGTTCCGACGGAGCTAAATTACTACAGGATAAAGAACGAATAGGAAATTTGGATTTCGAAACAAAAAAGAGAGGGGTGCAACACGAGGACTTCCCAGGGGGTCACCCATCCTAGTACTACTCTCGCCCAAGCACGCTTAACTTCGGAGTTCTGATGGGATCCGGTGCATTAGTGCTGGTATGATCGCACCCGCCATGTTCTTTTCGCGTTATTCTTTTAAACTACCCCGTCCTGCGAAGCAGTGTGGCTTTTCTAGACCGAAATTCATTTTAAGCGTCAATTCAAGCATTTTCCTCTTATCCTTTTATTTATTTACTTTATATATTTTTTTGTTATTGATTTGCACCCTGTTTTTTTCCCTCATCCCGCAACTCTAAATTATCATGAAATCAATCCTTCACGCTTGCAGTTAGGGGTGGCAATTCGGGTCCAAATCAGGTTGGCGGGTCGGGTTCGGGTCAACAGACCCGCCAGAAAATCTGTTGACCCGAACCCCGACCCGCCAACCCGTGACGGGTCAGGTATGCTGACCCGAACCCGAAAATTTCAGGTTTACGGGGCGGCGGGTCGACCCGAAATGACCCGAAACTTAATTTAAATTTATTAATTTATCACTGTAATTTCTGATAAAATCAATTTCTCACAAAACTAATTACATAATCAAGTAATAAAAATTTAAATAAATGATTCCAAATCAAATCTAAAATAAATTAAACACCGTAAAAGTGTTTTATCCCAAGCAAAATATAAAATAAATTAAAACAATACAAAAGTGAAAAATAATATAATATATTATTTGTCCAAGTATAATAATTTCAACTTCACACAAATTAAATAAATTCGTTTAGGATTAAGTAATTAATGCCTTTGAAAAAAAGAATAACTTAGTTTAGTTAGATAAAATTATTTTTATGTTTATTAAATTATTTTTAATTCGTAAACGGGTCATATCGGGTCATATCAGGTCACCACGGGTTGACCCGAAATCGACCGGTTTTCTTTTCGGGTTCATCGGGTCCAACCCGATTCTGACCCGAATTCCCGAAACCTCAACCCAAACCCATTAATTTCGTGTTAGGTTCGTGTCGTGTTTTCAGGTCGTGTCGAAAATTGCCACCCCTAGTTGCGGTGATACATTTGCGCCGACAAATTTGAGCGACGATCCGGGCTTTGATCGAGCCGTACCGTTCCTGATTTGTCTCGCGCCTTCAGATCCTCCTTCACGCTTCGACAAGAAGCAAAATATTAAGCAATCGTTCCGACGGAGCTAAATTACTACAGGATAAAGAACGAATAGGAAATTTGGATTTCGAAACAAAAAAGAGAGGGGTGCAACACGAGGACTTCCCAGGGGGTCACCCATCCTAGTACTACTCTCGCCCAAGCACGCTTAACTTCGGAGTTCTGATGGGATCCGGTGCATTAGTGCTGGTATGATCGCACCCGCCATGTTCCTTTCGCGTTATTCTTTTAAACTACCCCGTCCTGCGAAGCAGTGTGGCTTTTCTAGACCGAAATTCATTTTAAGCGTCAATTCAAGCATTTTCCTCTTATCCTTTTATTTATTTACTTTATATATTTTTTTGTTATTGATTTGCACCCTGTTTTTTTCCCTCATCCCGCAACTCTAAATTATCATGAAATCAATCCTTCACGCTTGCAGTTAGGGGTGGCAATTCGGGTCCAAATCAGGTTGGCGGGTCGGGTTCGGGTCAAAAGACCCGCCAGAAAATCTGTTGACCCGAACCCCGACCCGCCAACCCGTGACGGGTCAGGTATGCTGACCCGAACCCGAAAATTTCAGGTTTACGGGGCGGCGGGTCGACCCGAAATGACCCGAAACTTAATTTTAATTTATTAATTTATCACTGTAATTTCTGATAAAATCAATTTCTCACAAAACTAATTACATAATCAAGTAATAAAAATTTAAATAAATGATTCCAAATCAAATCTAAAATAAATTAAACACCGTAAAAGTGTTTTATCCCAAGCAAAATATAAAATAAATTAAAACAATACAAAAGTGAAAAATAATATAATATATTATTTGTCCAAGTATAATAATTTCAACTTCACACAAATTAAATAAATTCGTTTAGGATTAAGTAATTAATGCCTTTGAAAAAAAGAATAACTTAGTTTAGTTAGATAAAATTATTTTATGTTTATTAAATTATTTTTAATTCGTAAACGGGTCATATCAGGTCACCACGGGTTGACCCGAAATCGACCGGTTTTCTTTTCGGGTTCATCGGGTCCAACCCGATTCTGACCCGAATTCCCGAAACCTCAACCCAAACCCATTAATTTCGTGTTAGGTTCGTGTCGTGTTTTCAGGTCGTGTCGAAAATTGCCACCCCTAGTTGCGGTGATACATTTGCGCCGACAAATTTGAGCGACGATCCGGGCTTTGATCGAGCCGTACCGTTCCTGATTTGTCTCGCGCCTTCAGATCCTCCTTCACGCTTCGACAAGAAGCAAAATATTAAGCAATCGTTCCGACGGAGCTAAATTACTACAGGATAAAGAACGAATAGGAAATTTGGATTTCGAAACAAAAAAGAGAGGGGTGCAACACGAGGACTTCCCAAGGGGTCACCCATCCTAGTACTACTCTCGCCCAAGCACGCTTAACTTCGGAGTTCTGATGGGATCCGGTGCATTAGTGCTGGTATGATCGCACCCGCCATGTTCCTTTCGCTTTATTCTTTTAAACTACCCCATCCTGCGAAGCAGTGTGGCTTTTCTAGACCGAAATTCATTTTAAGCGTCAATTCAAGCATTTTCCTCTTATCCTTTTATTTATTTACTTTATATTTTTTTTTGTTATTGATTTGCACCCTGTTTTTTTCCCTCATCCCGCAACTCTAAATTATCATGAAATCAATCCTTCACGCTTGCAGTTAGGGGTGGCAATTCGGGTCCAAATCAGGTTGGCGGGTCGGGTTCGGGTCAACAGACCCGCCAAAAAATCTGTTGACCCGAACCCCGACCCGCCAACCCGTGACGGGTCAGGTATGCTGACCCGAACCCGAAAATTTCAGGTTTACGGGGCGGCGGGTCGACCCGAAATGACCCGAAACTTAATTTTAATTTATTAATTTATCACTGTAATTTCTGATAAAATTAATTTCTCACAAAACTAATTACATAATCAAGTAATAAAAATTTAAATAAATGATTCCAAATCAAATCTAAAATAAATTAAACACCGTAAAAGTGTTTTATCCCAAGCAAAATATAAAATAAATTAAAACAATACAAAAGTGAAAAATAATATAATATATTATTTGTCCAAGTATAATAATTTCAACTTCACACAAATTAAATAAATTCGTTTAGGATTAAGTAATTAATGCCTTTGAAAAAAAGAATAACTTAGTTTAGTTAGATAAAATTATTTTTATGTTTATTAAATTATTTTTAATTCGTAAACGGGTCATATCGGGTCATATCAGGTCACCACGGGTTGACCCGAAATCGACCGGTTTTCTTTTCGGGTTCATCGGGTCCAACCCGATTCTGACCCGAATTCCCGAAACCTCAACCCAAACCCATTAATTTCGTGTTAGGTTCGTGTCGTGTTTTCAGGTCGTGTCGAAAATTGCCACCCCTAGTTGCGGTGATACATTTGCGCCGACAAATTTGAGCGACGATCCGGGCTTTGATCGAGCCGTACCGTTCCTGATTTGTCTCGCGCCTTCAGATCCTCCTTCACGCTTCGACAAGAAGCAAAATATTAAGCAATCGTTCCGACGGAGCTAAATTACTACAGGATAAAGAACGAATAGGAAATTTGGATTTCGAAACAAAAAAGAGAGGGGTGCAACACGAGGACTTCCCAGGGGGTCACCCATCCTAGTACTACTCTCGCCCAAGCACGCTTAACTTCGGAGTTCTGATGGGATCCGGTGCATTAGTGCTGGTATGATCGCACCCGCCATGTTCCTTTCGCTTTATTCTTTTAAACTACCCCGTCCTGCGAAGCAGTGTGGCTTTTCTAGACCGAAATTCATTTTAAGCGTCAATTCAAGCATTTTCCTCTTATCCTTTTATTTATTTACTTTATATTTTTTTTTGTTATTGATTTGCACCCTGTTTTTTTCCCTCATCCCGCAACTCTAAATTATCATGAAATCAATCCTTCACGCTTGCAGTTAGGGGTGGCAATTCGGGTCCAAATCAGGTTGGCGGGTCGGGTTCGGGTCAACAGACCCGCCAGAAAATCTGTTGACCCGAACCCCGACCCGCCAACCCGTGACGGGTCAGGTATGCTGACCCGAACCCGAAAATTTCAGGTTTACGGGGCGGCGGGTCGACCCGAAATGACCCGAAACTTAATTTTAATTTATTAATTTATCACTGTAATTTCTGATAAAATCAATTTCTCACAAAACTAATTACATAATCAAGTAATAAAAATTTAAATAAATGATTCCAAATCAAATCTAAAATAAATTAAACACCGTAAAAGTGTTTTATCCCAAGCAAAATATAAAATAAATTAAAACTATACAAAAGTGAAAAATAATATAATATATTATTTGTCCAAGTATAATAATTTCAACTTCACACAAATTAAATAAATTCGTTTAGGATTAAGTAATTAATGCCTTTGAAAAAAAGAATAACTTAGTTTAGTTAGATAAAATTATTTTTATGTTTATTAAATTATTTTTAATTCGTAAACGGGTCATATCGGGTCATATCAGGTCACCACGGGTTGACCCGAAATCGACCGGTTTTTTTTTCGGGTTCATCGGGTCCAACCCGATTCTGACCCGAATTCCCGAAACCTCAACCCAAACCCATTAATTTCGTGTTAGGTTCGTGTCGTGTTTTCAGGTCGTGTCGAAAATTGCCACCCCTAGTTGCGGTGATACATTTGCGCCGACAAATTTGAGCGACGATCCGGGCTTTGATCGAGCCGTACCGTTCCTGATTTGTCTCGCGCCTTCAGATCCTCCTTCACGCTTCGACAAGAAGCAAAATATTAAGCAATCGTTCCGACGGAGCTAAATTACTACAGGATAAAGAACGAATAGGAAATTTGGATTTCGAAACAAAAAAGAGAGGGGTGCAACACGAGGACTTCCCAGGGGGTCACCCATCCTAGTACTACTCTCGCCCAAGCACGCTTAACTTCGGAGTTCTGATGGGATCCGGTGCATTAGTGCTGGTATGATCGCACCCGCCATGTTCCTTTCGCTTTATTCTTTTAAACTACCCCGTCCTGCGAAGCAGTGTGGCTTTTCTAGACCGAAATTCATTTTAAGCGTCAATTCAAGCATTTTCCTCTTATCCTTTTATTTATTTACTTTATATTTTTTTTTGTTATTGATTTGCACCCTGTTTTTTTCCCTCATCCCGCAACTCTAAATTATCATGAAATCAATCCTTCACGCTTGCAGTTAGGGGTGGCAATTCGGGTCCAAATCAGGTTGGCGGGTCGGGTTCGGGTCAACAGACCCGCCAGAAAATCTGTTGACCCGAACCCCGACCCGCCAACCCGTGACGGGTCAGGTATGCTGACCCGAACCCGAAAATTTCAGGTTTACGGGGCGGCGGGTCGACCCGAAATGACCCGAAACTTAATTTTAATTTATTAATTTATCACTGTAATTTCTGATAAAATCAATTTCTCACAAAACTAATTACATAATCAAGTAATAAAAATTTAAATAAATGATTCCAAATCAAATCTAAAATAAATTAAACACCGTAAAAGTGTTTTATCCCAAGCAAAATATAAAATAAATTAAAACTATACAAAAGTGAAAAATAATATAATATATTATTTGTCCAAGTATAATAATTTCAACTTCACACAAATTAAATAAATTCGTTTAGGATTAAGTAATTAATGCCTTTGAAAAAAAGAATAACTTAGTTTAGTTAGATAAAATTATTTTTATGTTTATTAAATTATTTTTAATTCGTAAACGGGTCATATCGGGTCATATCAGGTCACCACGGGTTGACCCGAAATCGACCGGTTTTTTTTTCGGGTTCATCGGGTCCAACCCGATTCTGACCCGAATTCCCGAAACCTCAACCCAAACCCATTAATTTCGTGTTAGGTTCGTGTCGTGTTTTCAGGTCGTGTCGAAAATTGCCACCCCTAGTTGCGGTGATACATTTGCGCCGACAAATTTGAGCGACGATCCGGGCTTTGATCGAGCCGTACCGTTCCTGATTTGTCTCGCGCCTTCAGATCCTCCTTCACGCTTCGACAAGAAGCAAAATATTAAGCAATCGTTCCGACGGAGCTAAATTACTACAGGATAAAGAACGAATAGGAAATTTGGATTTCGAAACAAAAAAGAGAGGGGTGCAACACGAGGACTTCCCAGGGGGTCACCCATCCTAGTACTACTCTCGCCCAAGCACGCTTAACTTCGGAGTTCTGATGGGATCCGGTGCATTAGTGCTGGTATGATCGCACCCGCCATGTTCCTTTCGCTTTATTCTTTTAAACTACCCCGTCCTGCGAAGCAGTGTGGCTTTTCTAGACCGAAATTCATTTTAAGCGTCAATTCAAGCATTTTCCTCTTATCCTTTTATTTATTTACTTTATATTTTTTTTTGTTATTGATTTGCACCCTGTTTTTTTCCCTCATCCCGCAACTCTAAATTATCATGAAATCAATCCTTCACGCTTGCAGTTAGGGGTGGCAATTCGGGTCCAAATCAGGTTGGCGGGTCGGGTTCGGGTCAACAGACCCGCCAGAAAATCTGTTGACCCGAACCCCGACCCGCCAACCCGTGACGGGTCAGGTATGCTGACCCGAACCCGAAAATTTCAGGTTTACGGGGCGGCGGGTCGACCCGAAATGACCCGAAACTTAATTTTAATTTATTAATTTATCACTGTAATTTCTAATAAAATCAATTTCTCACAAAACTAATTACATAATCAAGTAATAAAAATTTAAATAAATGATTCCAAATCAAATCTAAAATAAATTAAACACCGTAAAAGTGTTTTATCCCAAGCAAAATATAAAATAAATTAAAACAATACAAAAGTGAAAAATAATATAATATATTATTTGTCCAAGTATAATAATTTCAACTTCACACAAATTAAATAAATTCGTTTAGGATTAAGTAATTAATGCCTTTGAAAAAAAGAATAACTTAGTTTAGTTAGATAAAATTATTTTTATTTTTATTAAATTATTTTTAATTCGTAAACGAGTCATATCAGGTCACCACGGGTTGACCCGAAATCGACCGGTTTTCTTTTCGGGTTCATCGGGTCCAACCCGATTCTGACCCGAATTCCCGAAACCTCAACCCAAACCCATTAATTTCGTGTTAGGTTCGTGTCGTGTTTTCAGGTCGTGTCGAAAATTGCCACCCCTAGTTGCGGTGATACATTTGCGCCGACAAATTTGAGCGACGATCCGGGCTTTGATCGAGCCGTACCGTTCCTGATTTGTCTCGCGCCTTCAGATCCTCCTTCACGCTTCGACAAGAAGCAAAATATTAACCAATCGTTCCGACGGAGCTAAATTACTACAGGATAAAGAACGAATAGGAAATTTGGATTTCGAAACAAAAAAGAGAGGGGTGCAACACGAGGACTTCCCAGGGGGTCACCCATCCTAGTACTACTCTCGCCCAAGCACGCTTAACTTCGGAGTTCTGATGGGATCCGGTGCATTAGTGCTGGTATGATCGCACCCGCCATGTTCCTTTCGCTTTATTCTTTTAAACTACCCCGTCCTGCGAAGCAGTGTGGCTTTTCTAGACCGAAATTCATTTTAAGCGTCAATTCAAGCATTTTCCTCTTATCCTTTTATTTATTTACTTTATATTTTTTTTTGTTATTGATTTGCACCCTGTTTTTTTCCCTCATCCCGCAACTCTAAATTATCATGAAATCAATCCTTCACGCTTGCAGTTAGGGGTGGCAATTCGGGTCCAAATCAGGTTGGCGGGTCGGGTTCGGGTCAACAGACCCGCCAGAAAATCTGTTGACCCGAACCCCGACCCGCCAACCCGTGACGGGTCAGGTATGCTGACCCGAACCCGAAAATTTCAGGTTTACGGGGCGGCGGGTCGACCCGAAATGACCCGAAACTTAATTTTAATTTATTAATTTATCACTGTAATTTCTGATAAAATCAATTTCTCACAAAACTAATTACATAATCAAGTAATAAAAATTTAAATAAATGATTCCAAATCAAATCTAAAATAAATTAAACACCGTAAAAGTGTTTTATCCCAAGCAAAATATAAAATAAATTAAAACTATACAAAAGTGAAAAATAATATAATATATTATTTGTCCAAGTATAATAATTTCAACTTCACACAAATTAAATAAATTCGTTTAGGATTAAGTAATTAATGCCTTTGAAAAAAAGAATAACTTAGTTTAGTTAGATAAAATTATTTTTATGTTTATTAAATTATTTTTAATTCGTAAACGAGTCATATCAGGTCACCACGGGTTGACCCGAAATCGACCGGTTTTCTTTTCGGGTTCATCGGGTCCAACCCGATTCTGACCCGAATTCCCGAAACCTCAACCCAAACCCATTAATTTCGTGTTAGGTTCGTGTCGTGTTTTCAGGTCGTGTCGAAAATTGCCACCCCTAGTTGCGGTGATACATTTGCGCCGACAAATTTGAGCGACGATCCGGGCTTTGATCGAGCCGTACCGTTCCTGATTTGTCTCGCGCCTTCAGATCCTCCTTCACGCTTCGACAAGAAGCAAAATATTAAGCAATCGTTCCGACGGAGCTAAATTACTACAGGATAAAGAACGAATAGGAAATTTGGATTTCGAAACAAAAAAGAGAGGGGTGCAACACGAGGACTTCCCAGGGGGTCACCCATCCTAGTACTACTCTCGCCCAAGCACGCTTAACTTCGGAGTTCTGATGGGATCCGGTGCATTAGTGCTGGTATGATCGCACCCGCCATGTTCCTTTCGCTTTATTCTTTTAAACTACCCCGTCCTGCGAAGCAGTGTGGCTTTTCTAGACCGAAATTCATTTTAAGCGTCAATTCAAGCATTTTCCTCTTATCCTTTTATTTATTTACTTTATATTTTTTTTTGTTATTGATTTGCACCCTGTTTTTTTCCCTCATCCCGCAACTCTAAATTATCATGAAATCAATCCTTCACGCTTGCAGTTAGGGGTGGCAATTCGGGTCCAAATCAGGTTGGCGGGTCGGGTTCGGGTCAACAGACCCGCCAGAAAATCTGTTGACCCGAACCCCGACCCGCCAACCCGTGACGGGTCAGGTATGCTGACCCGAACCCGAAAATTTCAGGTTTACGGGGCGGCGGGTCGACCCGAAATGACCCGAAACTTAATTTTAATTTATTAATTTATCACTGTAATTTCTAATAAAATCAATTTCTCACAAAACTAATTACATAATCAAGTAATAAAAATTTAAATAAATGATTCCAAATCAAATCTAAAATAAATTAAACACCGTAAAAGTGTTTTATCCCAAGCAAAATATAAAATAAATTAAAACAATACAAAAGTGAAAAATAATATAATATATTATTTGTCCAAGTATAATAATTTCAACTTCACACAAATTAAATAAATTCGTTTAGGATTAAGTAATTAATGCCTTTGAAAAAAAGAATAACTTAGTTTAGTTAGATAAAATTATTTTTATGTTTATTAAATTATTTTTAATTCGTAAACGGGTCATATCGGGTCATATCAGGTCACCACGGGTTGACCCGAAATCGACCGGTTTTCTTTTCGGGTTCATCGGGTCCAACCCGAATTCCCGAAACCTCAACCCAAACCCATTAATTTCGTGTTAGGTTCGTGTCGTGTTTTCAGGTCGTGTCGAAAATTGCCACCCCTAGTTGCGGTGATACATTTGCGCCGACAAATTTGAGCGACGATCCGGGCTTTGATCGAGCCGTACCGTTCCTGATTTGTCTCGCGCCTTCAGATCCTCCTTCACGCTTCGACAAGAAGCAAAATATTAAGCAATCGTTCCGACGGAGCTAAATTACTACAGGATAAAGAACGAATAGGAAATTTGGATTTCGAAACAAAAAAGAGAGGGGTGCAACACGAGGACTTCCCAGGGGGTCACCCATCCTAGTACTACTCTCGCCCAAGCACGCTTAACTTCGGAGTTCTGATGGGATCCGGTGCATTAATGCTGGTATGATCGCACCCGCCATGTTCCTTTCGCTTTATTCTTTTAAACTACCCCGTCCTGCGAAGCAGTGTGGCTTTTCTAGACCGAAATTCATTTTAAGCGTCAATTCAAGCATTTTCCTCTTATCCTTTTATTTATTTACTTTATATTTTTTTTTGTTATTGATTTGCACCCTGTTTTTTTCCCTCATCCCGCAACTCTAAATTATCATGAAATCAATCTTTCACGCTTGCAGTTAGGGGTGGCAATTCGGGTCCAAATCAGGTTGGCGGGTCGGGTTCGGGTCAACAGACCCGCCAGAAAATCTGTTGACCCGAACCCCGACCCGCCAACCCGTGACGGGTCAGGTATGCTGACCCGAACCCGAAAATTTCAGGTTTACGGGGCGGCGGGTCGACCCGAAATGACCCGAAACTTAATTTTAATTTATTAATTTATCACTGTAATTTCTAATAAAATCAATTTCTCACAAAACTAATTACATAATCAAGTAATAAAAATTTAAATAAATGATTCCAAATCAAATCTAAAATAAATTAAACACCGTAAAAGTGTTTTATCCCAAGCAAAATATAAAATAAATTAAAACAATACAAAAGTGAAAAATAATATAATATATTATTTGTCCAAGTATAATAATTTCAACTTCACACAAATTAAATAAATTCGTTTAGGATTAAGTAATTAATGCCTTTGAAAAAAAGAATAACTTAGTTTAGTTAGATAAAATTATTTTTATGTTTATTAAATTATTTTTAATTCGTAAACAGGTCATATCGGGTCATATCAGGTCACCACGGGTTGACCCGAAATCGACCGGTTTTCTTTTCGGGTTCATCGGGTCCAACCCCAATTCCCGAAACCTCAACCCAAACCCATTAATTTCGTGTTAGGTTCGTGTCGTGTTTTCAGGTCGTGTCGAAAATTGCCACCCCTAGTTGCGGTGATACATTTGCGCCGACAAATTTGAGCGACGATCCGGGCTTTGATCGAGCCGTACCGTTCCTGATTTGTCTCGCGCCTTCAGATCCTCCTTCACGCTTCGACAAGAAGCAAAATATTAAGCAATCGTTCCGACGGAGCTAAATTACTACAGGATAAAGAACGAATAGGAAATTTGGATTTCGAAACAAAAAAGAAAGGGGTGCAACACGAGGACTTCCCAGGGGGTCACCCATCCTAGTACTACTCTCGCCCAAGCACGCTTAACTTCGGAGTTCTGATGGGATCCGGTGCATTAATGCTGGTATGATCGCACCCGCCATGTTCCTTTCGCTTTATTCTTTTAAACTACCCCGTCCTGCGAAGCAGTGTGGCTTTTCTAGACCGAAATTCATTTTAAGCGTCAATTCAAGCATTTTCCTCTTATCCTTTTATTTATTTACTTTATATTTTTTTTTGTTATTGATTTGCACCCTGTTTTTTTCCCTCATCCCGCAACTCTAAATTATCATGAAATCAATCCTTCACGCTTGCAGTTAGGGGTGGCAATTCGGGTCCAAATCAGGTTGGCGGGTCGGGTTCGGGTCAACAGACCCGCCAGAAAATCTGTTGACCCGAACCCCGACCCGCCAACCCGTGACGGGTCAGGTATGCTGACCCGAACCCGAAAATTTCAGGTTTACGGGGCGGCGGGTCGACCCGAAATGACCCGAAACTTAATTTTAATTTATTAATTTATCACTGTAATTTCTGATAAAATCAATTTCTCACAAAACTAATTACATAATCAAGTAATAAAAATTTAAATAAATGATTCCAAATCAAATCTAAAATAAATTAAACACCGTAAAAGTGTTTTATCCCAAGCAAAATATAAAATAAATTAAAACAATACAAAAGTGAAAAATAATATAATATATTATTTGTCCAAGTATAATAATTTCAACTTCACACAAATTAAATAAATTCGTTTAGGATTAAGTAATTAATGCCTTTGAAAAAAAGAATAACTTAGTTTAGTTAGATAAAATTATTTTTATGTTTATTAAATTATTTTTAATTCGTAAACGAGTCATATCAGGTCACCACGGGTTGACCCGAAATCGACCGGTTTTCTTTTCGGGTTCATCGGGTCCAACCCGATTCTGACCCGAATTCCCGAAACCTCAACCCAAACCCATTAATTTCGTGTTAGGTTCGTGTCGTGTTTTCAGGTCGTGTCGAAAATTGCCACCCCTAGTTGCGGTGATACATTTGCGCCGACAAATTTGAGCGACGATCCGGGCTTTGATCGAGCCGTACCGTTCCTGATTTGTCTCGCGCCTTCAGATCCTCCTTCACGCTTCGACAAGAAGCAAAATATTAAGCAATCGTTCCGACGGAGCTAAATTACTACAGGATAAAGAACGAATAGGAAATTTGGATTTCGAAACAAAAAAGAGAGGGGTGCAACACGAGGACTTCCCAGGGGGTCACCCATCCTAGTACTACTCTCGCCCAAGCACGCTTAACTTCGGAGTTCTGATGGGATCCGGTGCATTAGTGCTGGTATGATCGCACCCGCCATGTTCCTTTCGCTTTATTCTTTTAAACTACCCCGTCCTGCGAAGCAGTGTGGCTTTTCTAGACCGAAATTCATTTTAAGCGTCAATTCAAGCATTTTCCTCTTATCCTTTTATTTATTTACTTTATATTTTTTTTTGTTATTGATTTGCACCCTGTTTTTTTCCCTCATCCCGCAACTCTAAATTATCATGAAATCAATCCTTCACGCTTGCAGTTAGGGGTGGCAATTCGGGTCCAAATCAGGTTGGCGGGTCGGGTTCGGGTCAACAGACCCGCCAGAAAATCTGTTGACCCGAACCCCGACCCGCCAACCCGTGACGGGTCAGGTATGCTGACCCGAACCCGAAAATTTCAGGTTTACGGGGCGGCGGGTCGACCCGAAATGACCCGAAACTTAATTTTAATTTATTAATTTATCACTGTAATTTCTGATAAAATCAATTTCTCACAAAACTAATTACATAATCAAGTAATAAAAATTTAAATAAATGATTCCAAATCAAATCTAAAATAAATTAAACACCGTAAAAGTGTTTTATCCCAAGCAAAATATAAAATAAATTAAAACTATACAAAAGTGAAAAATAATATAATATATTATTTGTCCAAGTATAATAATTTCAACTTCACACAAATTAAATAAATTCGTTTAGGATTAAGTAATTAATGCCTTTGAAAAAAAGAATAACTTAGTTTAGTTAGATAAAATTATTTTTATGTTTATTAAATTATTTTTAATTCGTAAACGGGTCATATCGGGTCATATCAGGTCACCACGGGTTGACCCGAAATCGACCGGTTTTCTTTTCGGGTTCATCGGGTCCAACCCGATTCTGACCCGAATTCCCGAAACCTCAACCCAAACCCATTAATTTCGTGTTAGGTTCGTGTCGTGTTTTCAGGTCGTGTCGAAAATTGCCACCCCTAGTTGCGGTGATACATTTGCGCCGACAAATTTGAGCGACGATCCGGGCTTTGATCGAGCCGTACCGTTCCTGATTTGTCTCGCGCCTTCAGATCCTCCTTCACGCTTCGACAAGAAGCAAAATATTAAGCAATCGTTCCGACGGAGCTAAATTACTACAGGATAAAGAACGAATAGGAAATTTGGATTTCGAAACAAAAAAGAGAGGGGTGCAACACGAGGACTTCCCAGGGGGTCACCCATCCTAGTACTACTCTCGCCCAAGCACGCTTAACTTCGGAGTTCTGATGGGATCCGGTGCATTAGTGCTGGTATGATCGCACCCGCCATGTTCCTTTCGCTTTATTCTTTTAAACTACCCCGTCCTGCGAAGCAGTGTGGCTTTTCTAGACCGAAATTCATTTTAAGCGTCAATTCAAGCATTTTCCTCTTATCCTTTTATTTATTTACTTTATATTTTTTTTTGTTATTGATTTGCACCCTGTTTTTTTCCCTCATCCCGCAACTCTAAATTATCATGAAATCAATCCTTCACGCTTGCAGTTAGGGGTGGCAATTCGGGTCCAAATCAGGTTGGCGGGTCGGGTTCGGGTCAACAGACCCGCCAGAAAATCTGTTGACCCGAACCCCGACCCGCCAACCCGTGACGGGTCAGGTATGCTGACCCGAACCCGAAAATTTCAGGTTTACGGGGCGGCGGGTCGACCCGAAATGACCCGAAACTTAATTTTAATTTATTAATTTATCACTGTAATTTCTAATAAAATCAATTTCTCACAAAACTAATTACATAATCAAGTAATAAAAATTTAAATAAATGATTCCAAATCAAATCTAAAATAAATTAAACACCGTAAAAGTGTTTTATCCCAAGCAAAATATAAAATAAATTAAAACAATACAAAAGTGAAAAATAATATAATATATTATTTGTCCAAGTATAATAATTTCAACTTCACACAAATTAAATAAATTCGTTTAGGATTAAGTAATTAATGCCTTTGAAAAAAAGAATAACTTAGTTTAGTTAGATAAAATTATTTTTATGTTTATTAAATTATTTTTAATTCGTAAACGGGTCATATCGGGTCATATCAGGTCACCACGGGTTGACCCGAAATCGACCGGTTTTCTTTTCGGGTTCATCGGGTCCAACCCGATTCTGACCCGAATTCCCGAAACCTCAACCCAAACCCATTAATTTCGTGTTAGGTTCGTGTCGTGTTTTCAGGTCGTGTCGAAAATTGCCACCCCTAGTTGCGGTGATACATTTGCGCCGACAAATTTGAGCGACGATCCGGGCTTTGATCGAGCCGTACCGTTCCTGATTTGTCTCGCGCCTTCAGATCCTCCTTCACGCTTCGACAAGAAGCAAAATATTAAGCAATCGTTCCGACGGAGCTAAATTACTACAGGATAAAGAACGAATAGGAAATTTGGATTTCGAAACAAAAAAGAGAGGGGTGCAACACGAGGACTTCCCAGGGGGTCACCCATCCTAGTACTACTCTCGCCCAAGCACGCTTAACTTCGGAGTTCTGATGGGATCCGGTGCATTAGTGCTGGTATGATCGCACCCGCCATGTTCCTTTCGCTTTATTCTTTTAAACTACCCCGTCCTGCGAAGCAGTGTGGCTTTTCTAGACCGAAATTCATTTTAAGCGTCAATTCAAGCATTTTCCTCTTATCCTTTTATTTATTTACTTTATATTTTTTTTTGTTATTGATTTGCACCCTGTTTTTTTCCCTCATCCCGCAACTCTAAATTATCATGAAATCAATCCTTCACGCTTGCAGTTAGGGGTGGCAATTCGGGTCCAAATCAGGTTGGCGGGTCGGGTTCGGGTCAACAGACCCGCCAGAAAATCTGTTGACCCGAACCCCGACCCGCCAACCCGTGACGGGTCAGGTATGCTGACCCGAACCCGAAAATTTCAGGTTTACGGGGCGGCGGGTCGACCCGAAATGACCCGAAACTTAATTTTAATTTATTAATTTATCACTGTAATTTCTGATAAAATCAATTTCTCACAAAACTAATTACATAATCAAGTAATAAAAATTTAAATAAATGATTCCAAATCAAATCTAAAATAAATTAAACACCGTAAAAGTGTTTTATCCCAAGCAAAATATAAAATAAATTAAAACTATACAAAAGTGAAAAATAATATAATATATTATTTGTCCAAGTATAATAATTTCAACTTCACACAAATTAAATAAATTCGTTTAGGATTAAGTAATTAATGCCTTTGAAAAAAAGAATAACTTAGTTTAGTTAGATAAAATTATTTTTATGTTTATTAAATTATTTTTAATTCGTAAACGGGTCATATCAGGTCACCACGGGTTGACCCGAAATCGACCGGTTTTCTTTTCGGGTTCATCGGGTCCAACCCGATTCTGACCCGAATTCCCGAAACCTCAACCCAAACCCATTAATTTCGTGTTAGGTTCGTGTCGTGTTTTCATGTCGTGTCGAAAATTGCCACCCCTAGTTGCGGTGATACATTTGCGCCGACAAATTTGAGCGACGATCCGGGCTTTGATCGAGCCGTACCGTTCCTGATTTGTCTCGCGCCTTCAGATCCTCCTTCACGCTTCGACAAGAAGCAAAATATTAAGCAATCGTTCCGACGGAGCTAAATTACTACAGGATAAAGAACGAATAGGAAATTTGGATTTCGAAACAAAAAAGAGAGGGGTGCAACACGAGGACTTCCCAGGGGGTCACCCATCCTAGTACTACTCTCGCCCAAGCACGCTTAACTTCGGAGTTCTGATGGGATCCGGTGCATTAGTGCTGGTATGATCGCACCCGCCATGTTCCTTTCGCTTTATTCTTTTAAACTACCCCGTCCTGCGAAGCAGTGTGGCTTTTCTAGACCGAAATTCATTTTAAGCGTCAATTCAAGCATTTTCCTCTTATCCTTTTATTTATTTACTTTATATTTTTTTTTGTTATTGATTTGCACCCTGTTTTTTTCCCTCATCCCGCAACTCTAAATTATCATGAAATCAATCCTTCACGCTTGCAGTTAGGGGTGGCAATTCGGGTCCAAATCAGGTTGGCGGGTCGGGTTCGGGTCAACAGACCCGCCAGAAAATCTGTTGACCCGAACCCCGACCCGCCAACCCGTGACGGGTCAGGTATGCTGACCCGAACCCGAAAATTTCAGGTTTACGGGGCGGCGGGTCGACCCGAAATGACCCGAAACTTAATTTTAATTTATTAATTTATCACTGTAATTTCTGATAAAATCAATTTCTCACAAAACTAATTACATAATCAAGTAATAAAAATTTAAATAAATGATTCCAAATCAAATCTAAAATAAATTAAACACCGTAAAAGTGTTTTATCCCAAGCAAAATATAAAATAAATTAAAACAATACAAAAGTGAAAAATAATATAATATATTATTTGTCCAAGTATAATAATTTCAACTTCACACAAATTAAATAAATTCGTTTAGGATTAAGTAATTAATGCCTTTGAAAAAAAGAATAACTTAGTTTAGTTAGATAAAATTATTTTTATGTTTATTAAATTATTTTTAATTCGTAAACGGGTCATATCAGGTCACCACGGGTTGACCCGAAATCGACCGGTTTTCTTTTCGGGTTCATCGGGTCCAACCCGATTCTGACCCGAATTCCCGAAACCTCAACCCAAACCCATTAATTTCGTGTTAGGTTCGTGTCGTGTTTTCAGGTCGTGTCGAAAATTGCCACCCCTAGTTGCGGTGATACATTTGCGCCGACAAATTTGAGCGACGATCCGGGCTTTGATCGAGCCGTACCGTTCCTGATTTGTCTCGCGCCTTCAGATCCTCCTTCACGCTTCGACAAGAAGCAAAATATTAAGCAATCGTTCCGACGGAGCTAAATTACTACAGGATAAAGAACGAATAGGAAATTTGGATTTCGAAACAAAAAAGAGAGAGGTGCAACACGAGGACTTCCCAGGGGGTCACCCATCCTAGTACTACTCTCGCCCAAGCACGCTTAACTTCGGAGTTCTGATGGGATCCGGTGCATTAAGTGCTGGTATGATCGCACCCGCCATGTTCCTTTCGCTTTATTCTTTTAAACTACCCCGTCCTGCGAAGCAGTGTGGCTTTTCTAGACCGAAATTCATTTTAAGCGTCAATTCAAGCATTTTCCTCTTATCCTTTTATTTATTTACTTTATATTTTTTTTTGTTATTGATTTGCACCCTGTTTTTTTCCCTCATCCCGCAACTCTAAATTATCATGAAATCAATCCTTCACGCTTGCAGTTAGGGGTGGCAATTCGGGTCCAAATCAGGTTGGCGGGTCGGGTTCGGGTCAACAGACCCGCCAGAAAATCTGTTGACCCGAACCCCGACCCGCCAACCCGTGACGGGTCAGGTATGCTGACCCGAACCCGAAAATTTCAGGTTTACGGGGCGGCGGGTCGACCCGAAATGACCCGAAACTTAATTTTAATTTATTAATTTATCACTGTAATTTCTAATAAAATCAATTTCTCACAAAACTAATTACATAATCAAGTAATAAAAATTTAAATAAATGATTCCAAATCAAATCTAAAATAAATTAAACACCGTAAAAGTGTTTTATCCCAAGCAAAATATAAAATAAATTAAAACAATACAAAAGTGAAAAATAATATAATATATTATTTGTCCAAGTATAATAATTTCAACTTCACACAAATTAAATAAATTCGTTTAGGATTAAGTAATTAATGCCTTTGAAAAAAAGAATAACTTAGTTTAGTTAGATAAAATTATTTTTATGTTTATTAAATTATTTTTAATTCGTAAACGGGTCATATCGGGTCATATCAGGTCACCACGGGTTGACCCGAAATCGACCGGTTTTCTTTTCGGGTTCATCGGGTCCAACCCGATTCTGACCCGAATTCCCGAAACCTCAACCCAAACCCATTAATTTCGTGTTAGGTTCGTGTCGTGTTTTCAGGTCGTGTCGAAAATTGCCACCCCTAGTTGCGGTGATACATTTGCGCCGACAAATTTGAGCGACGATCCGGGCTTTGATCGAGCCGTACCGTTCCTGATTTGTCTCGCGCCTTCAGATCCTCCTTCACGCTTCGACAAGAAGCAAAATATTAAGCAATCGTTCCGACGGAGCTAAATTACTACAGGATAAAGAACGAATAGGAAATTTGGATTTCGAAACAAAAAAGAGAGGGGTGCAACACGAGGACTTCCCAGGGGGTCACCCATCCTAGTACTACTCTCGCCCAAGCACGCTTAACTTCGGAGTTCTGATGGGATCCGGTGCATTAGTGCTGGTATGATCGCACCCGCCATGTTCCTTTCGCTTTATTCTTTTAAACTACCCCGTCCTGCGAAGCAGTGTGGCTTTTCTAGACCGAAATTCATTTTAAGCGTCAATTCAAGCATTTTCCTCTTATCCTTTTATTTATTTACTTTATATTTTTTTTTGTTATTGATTTGCACCCTGTTTTTTTCCCTCATCCCGCAACTCTAAATTATCATGAAATCAATCCTTCACGCTTGCAGTTAGGGGTGGCAATTCGGGTCCAAATCAGGTTGGCGGGTCGGGTTCGGGTCAACAGACCCGCCAGAAAATCTGTTGACCCGAACCCCGACCCGCCAACCCGTGACGGGTCAGGTATGCTGACCCGAACCCGAAAATTTCAGGTTTACGGGGCGGCGGGTCGACCCGAAATGACCCGAAACTTAATTTTAATTTATTAATTTATCACTGTAATTTCTAATAAAATCAATTTCTCACAAAACTAATTACATAATCAAGTAATAAAAATTTAAATAAATGATTCCAAATCAAATCTAAAATAAATTAAACACCGTAAAAGTGTTTTATCCCAAGCAAAATATAAAATAAATTAAAACAATACAAAAGTGAAAAATAATATAATATATTATTTGTCCAAGTATAATAATTTCAACTTCACACAAATTAAATAAATTCGTTTAGGATTAAGTAATTAATGCCTTTGAAAAAAAGAATAACTTAGTTTAGTTAGATAAAATTATTTTTATGTTTATTAAATTATTTTTAATTCGTAAACGGGTCATATCAGGTCACCACGGGTTGACCCGAAATCGACCGGTTTTCTTTTCGGGTTCATCGGGTCCAACCCGATTCTGACCCGAATTCCCGAAACCTCAACCCAAACCCATTAATTTCGTGTTAGGTTCGTGTCGTGTTTTCAGGTCGTGTCGAAAATTGCCACCCCTAGTTGCGGTGATACATTTGCGCCGACAAATTTGAGCGACGATCCGGGCTTTGATCGAGCCGTACCGTTCCTGATTTGTCTCGCGCCTTCAGATCCTCCTTCACGCTTCGACAAGAAGCAAAATATTAAGCAATCGTTCCGACGGAGCTAAATTACTACAGGATAAAGAACGAATAGGAAATTTGGATTTCGAAACAAAAAAGAGAGGGGTGCAACACGAGGACTTCCCAGGGGGTCACCCATCCTAGTACTACTCTCGCCCAAGCACGCTTAACTTCGGAGTTCTGATGGGATCCGGTGCATTAGTGCTGGTATGATCGCACCCGCCATGTTCCTTTCGCTTTATTCTTTTAAACTACCCCGTCCTGCGAAGCAGTGTGGCTTTTCTAGACCGAAATTCATTTTAAGCGTCAATTCAAGCATTTTCCTCTTATCCTTTTATTTATTTACTTTATATTTTTTTTTGTTATTGATTTGCACCCTGTTTTTTTCCCTCATCCCGCAACTCTAAATTATCATGAAATCAATCCTTCACGCTTGCAGTTAGGGGTGGCAATTCGGGTCCAAATCAGGTTGGCGGGTCGGGTTCGGGTCAACAGACCCGCCAGAAAATCTGTTGACCCGAACCCCGACCCGCCAACCCGTGACGGGTCAGGTATGCTGACCCGAACCCGAAAATTTCAGGTTTACGGGGCGGCGGGTCGACCCGAAATGACCCGAAACTTAATTTTAATTTATTAATTTATCACTGTAATTTCTAATAAAATCAATTTCTCACAAAACTAATTACATAATCAAGTAATAAAAATTTAAATAAATGATTCCAAATCAAATCTAAAATAAATTAAACACCGTAAAAGTGTTTTATCCCAAGCAAAATATAAAATAAATTAAAACAATACAAAAGTGAAAAATAATATAATATATTATTTGTCCAAGTATAATAATTTCAACTTCACACAAATTAAATAAATTCGTTTAGGATTAAGTAATTAATGCCTTTGAAAAAAAGAATAACTTAGTTTAGTTAGATAAAATTATTTTTATGTTTATTAAATTATTTTTAATTCGTAAACGGGTCATATCAGGTCACCACGGGTTGACCCGAAATCGACCGGTTTTCTTTTCGGGTTCATCGGGTCCAACCCGATTCTGACCCGAATTCCCGAAACCTCAACCCAAACCCATTAATTTCGTGTTAGGTTCGTGTCGTGTTTTCAGGTCGTGTCGAAAATTGCCACCCCTAGTTGCGGTGATACATTTGCGCCGACAAATTTGAGCGACGATCCGGGCTTTGATCGAGCCGTACCGTTCCTGATTTGTCTCGCGCCTTCAGATCCTCCTTCACGCTTCGACAAGAAGCAAAATATTAAGCAATCGTTCCGACGGAGCTAAATTACTACAGGATAAAGAACGAATAGGAAATTTGGATTTCGAAACAAAAAAGAGAGGGGTGCAACACGAGGACTTCCCAGGGGGTCACCCATCCTAGTACTACTCTCGCCCAAGCACGCTTAACTTCGGAGTTCTGATGGGATCCGGTGCATTAGTGCTGGTATGATCGCACCCGCCATGTTCCTTTCGCTTTATTCTTTTAAACTACCCCGTCCTGCGAAGCAGTGTGGCTTTTCTAGACCGAAATTCATTTTAAGCGTCAATTCAAGCATTTTCCTCTTATCCTTTTATTTATTTACTTTATATTTTTTTTTGTTATTGATTTGCACCCTGTTTTTTTCCCTCATCCCGCAACTCTAAATTATCATGAAATCAATCCTTCACGCTTGCAGTTAGGGGTGGCAATTCGGGTCCAAATCAGGTTGGCGGGTCGGGTTCGGGTCAACAGACCCGCCAGAAAATCTGTTGACCCGAACCCCGACCCGCCAACCCGTGACGGGTCAGGTATGCTGACCCGAACCCGAAAATTTCAGGTTTACGGGGCGGCGGGTCGACCCGAAATGACCCGAAACTTAATTTTAATTTATTAATTTATCACTGTAATTTCTAATAAAATCAATTTCTCACAAAACTAATTACATAATCAAGTAATAAAAATTTAAATAAATGATTCCAAATCAAATCTAAAATAAATTAAACACCGTAAAAGTGTTTTATCCCAAGCAAAATATAAAATAAATTAAAACAATACAAAAGTGAAAAATAATATAATATATTATTTGTCCAAGTATAATAATTTCAACTTCACACAAATTAAATAAATTCGTTTAGGATTAAGTAATTAATGCCTTTGAAAAAAAGAATAACTTAGTTTAGTTAGATAAAATTATTTTTATGTTTATTAAATTATTTTTAATTCGTAAACGGGTCATATCGGGTCATATCAGGTCACCACGGGTTGACCCGAAATCGACCGGTTTTCTTTTCGGGTTCATCGGGTCCAACCCGATTCTGACCCGAATTCCCGAAACCTCAACCCAAACCCATTAATTTCGTGTTAGGTTCGTGTCGTGTTTTCAGGTCGTGTCGAAAATTGCCACCCCTAGTTGCGGTGATACATTTGCGCCGACAAATTTGAGCGACGATCCGGGCTTTGATCGAGCCGTACCGTTCCTGATTTGTCTCGCGCCTTCAGATCCTCCTTCACGCTTCGACAAGAAGCAAAATATTAAGCAATCGTTCCGACGGAGCTAAATTACTACAGGATAAAGAACGAATAGGAAATTTGGATTTCGAAACAAAAAAGAGAGGGGTGCAACACGAGGACTTCCCAGGGGGTCACCCATCCTAGTACTACTCTCGCCCAAGCACGCTTAACTTCGGAGTTCTGATGGGATCCGGTGCATTAGTGCTGGTATGATCGCACCCGCCATGTTCCTTTCGCTTTATTCTTTTAAACTACCCCGTCCTGCGAAGCAGTGTGGCTTTTCTAGACCGAAATTCATTTTAAGCGTCAATTCAAGCATTTTCCTCTTATCCTTTTATTTATTTACTTTATATTTTTTTTTGTTATTGATTTGCACCCTGTTTTTTTCCCTCATCCCGCAACTCTAAATTATCATGAAATCAATCCTTCACGCTTGCAGTTAGGGGTGGCAATTCGGGTCCAAATCAGGTTGGCGGGTCGGGTTCGGGTCAACAGACCCGCCAGAAAATCTGTTGACCCGAACCCCGACCCGCCAACCCGTGACGGGTCAGGTATGCTGACCCGAACCCGAAAATTTCAGGTTTACGGGGCGGCGGGTCGACCCGAAATGACCCGAAACTTAATTTTAATTTATTAATTTATCACTGTAATTTCTAATAAAATCAATTTCTCACAAAACTAATTACATAATCAAGTAATAAAAATTTAAATAAATGATTCCAAATCAAATCTAAAATAAATTAAACACCGTAAAAGTGTTTTATCCCAAGCAAAATATAAAATAAATTAAAACAATACAAAAGTGAAAAATAATATAATATATTATTTGTCCAAGTATAATAATTTCAACTTCACACAAATTAAATAAATTCGTTTAGGATTAAGTAATTAATGCCTTTGAAAAAAAGAATAACTTAGTTTAGTTAGATAAAATTATTTTTATGTTTATTAAATTATTTTTAATTCGTAAACGGGTCATATCGGGTCATATCAGGTCACCACGGGTTGACCCGAAATCGACCGGTTTTCTTTTCGGGTTCATCGGGTCCAACCCGATTCTGACCCGAATTCCCGAAACCTCAACCCAAACCCATTAATTTCGTGTTAGGTTCGTGTCGTGTTTTCAGGTCGTGTCGAAAATTGCCACCCCTAGTTGCGGTGATACATTTGCGCCGACAAATTTGAGCGACGATCCGGGCTTTGATCGAGCCGTACCGTTCCTGATTTGTCTCGCGCCTTCAGATCCTCCTTCACGCTTCGACAAGAAGCAAAATATTAAGCAATCGTTCCGACGGAGCTAAATTACTACAGGATAAAGAACGAATAGGAAATTTGGATTTCGAAACAAAAAAGAGAGGGGTGCAACACGAGGACTTCCCAGGGGGTCACCCATCCTAGTACTACTCTCGCCCAAGCACGCTTAACTTCGGAGTTCTGATGGGATCCGGTGCATTAGTGCTGGTATGATCGCACCCGCCATGTTCCTTTCGCTTTATTCTTTTAAACTACCCCGTCCTGCGAAGCAGTGTGGCTAACTCTAAATTATCATGAAATCAATCCTTCACGCTTGCAGTTAGGGGTGGCAATTCGGGTCCAAATCAGGTTGGCGGGTCGGGTTCGGGTCAACAGACCCGCCAGAAAATCTGTTGACCCGAACCCCGACCCGCCAACCCGTGACGGGTCAGGTATGCTGACCCGAACCCGAAAATTTCAGGTTTACGGGGCGGCGGGTCGACCCGAAATGACCCGAAACTTAATTTTAATTTATTAATTTATCACTGTAATTTCTAATAAAATCAATTTCTCACAAAACTAATTACATAATCAAGTAATAAAAATTTAAATAAATGATTCCAAATCAAATCTAAAATAAATTAAACACCGTAAAAGTGTTTTATCCCAAGCAAAATATAAAATAAATTAAAACAATACAAAAGTGAAAAATAATATAATATATTATTTGTCCAAGTATAATAATTTCAACTTCACACAAATTAAATAAATTCGTTTAGGATTAAGTAATTAATGCCTTTGAAAAAAAGAATAACTTAGTTTAGTTAGATAAAATTATTTTTATGTTTATTAAATTATTTTTAATTCGTAAACGGGTCATATCGGGTCATATCAGGTCACCACGGGTTGACCCGAAATCGACCGGTTTTCTTTTCGGGTTCATCGGGTCCAACCCGATTCTGACCCGAATTCCCGAAACCTCAACCCAAACCCATTAATTTCGTGTTAGGTTCGTGTCGTGTTTTCAGGTCGTGTCGAAAATTGCCACCCCTAGTTGCGGTGATACATTTGCGCCGACAAATTTGAGCGACGATCCGGGCTTTGATCGAGCCGTACCGTTCCTGATTTGTCTCGCGCCTTCAGATCCTCCTTCACGCTTCGACAAGAAGCAAAATATTAAGCAATCGTTCCGACGGAGCTAAATTACTACAGGATAAAGAACGAATAGGAAATTTGGATTTCGAAACAAAAAAGAGAGGGGTGCAACACGAGGACTTCCCAGGGGGTCACCCATCCTAGTACTACTCTCGCCCAAGCACGCTTAACTTCGGAGTTCTGATGGGATCCGGTGCATTAGTGCTGGTATGATCGCACCCGCCATGTTCCTTTCGCTTTATTCTTTTAAACTACCCCGTCCTGCGAAGCAGTGTGGCTTTTCTAGACCGAAATTCATTTTAAGCGTCAATTCAAGCATTTTCCTCTTATCCTTTTATTTATTTACTTTATATTTTTTTTTGTTATTGATTTGCACCCTGTTTTTTTCCCTCATCCCGCAACTCTAAATTATCATGAAATCAATCCTTCACGCTTGCAGTTAGGGGTGGCAATTCGGGTCCAAATCAGGTTGGCGGGTCGGGTTCGGGTCAACAGACCCGCCAGAAAATCTGTTGACCCGAACCCCGACCCGCCAACCCGTGACGGGTCAGGTATGCTGACCCGAACCCGAAAATTTCAGGTTTACGGGGCGGCGGGTCGACCCGAAATGACCCGAAACTTAATTTTAATTTATTAATTTATCACTGTAATTTCTAATAAAATCAATTTCTCACAAAACTAATTACATAATCAAGTAATAAAAATTTAAATAAATGATTCCAAATCAAATCTAAAATAAATTAAACACCGTAAAAGTGTTTTATCCCAAGCAAAATATAAAATAAATTAAAACAATACAAAAGTGAAAAATAATATAATATATTATTTGTCCAAGTATAATAATTTCAACTTCACACAAATTAAATAAATTCGTTTAGGATTAAGTAATTAATGCCTTTGAAAAAAAGAATAACTTAGTTTAGTTAGATAAAATTATTTTTATGTTTATTAAATTATTTTTAATTCGTAAACGGGTCATATCGGGTCATATCAGGTCACCACGGGTTGACCCGAAATCGACCGGTTTTCTTTTCGGGTTCATCGGGTCCAACCCGATTCTGACCCGAATTCCCGAAACCTCAACCCAAACCCATTAATTTCGTGTTAGGTTCGTGTCGTGTTTTCAGGTCGTGTCGAAAATTGCCACCCCTAGTTGCGGTGATACATTTGCGCCGACAAATTTGAGCGACGATCCGGGCTTTGATCGAGCCGTACCGTTCCTGATTTGTCTCGCGCCTTCAGATCCTCCTTCACGCTTCGACAAGAAGCAAAATATTAAGCAATCGTTCCGACGGAGCTAAATTACTACAGGATAAAGAACGAATAGGAAATTTGGATTTCGAAACAAAAAAGAGAGGGGTGCAACACGAGGACTTCCCAGGGGGTCACCCATCCTAGTACTACTCTCGCCCAAGCACGCTTAACTTCGGAGTTCTGATGGGATCCGGTGCATTAGTGCTGGTATGATCGCACCCGCCATGTTCCTTTCGCTTTATTCTTTTAAACTACCCCGTCCTGCGAAGCAGTGTGGCTTTTCTAGACCGAAATTCATTTTAAGCGTCAATTCAAGCATTTTCCTCTTATCCTTTTATTTATTTACTCTAATAAAATCAATTTCTCACAAAACTAATTACATAATCAAGTAATAAAAATTTAAATAAATGATTCCAAATCAAATCTAAAATAAATTAAACACCGTAAAAGTGTTTTATCCCAAGCAAAATATAAAATAAATTAAAACAATACAAAAGTGAAAAATAATATAATATATTATTTGTCCAAGTATAATAATTTCAACTTCACACAAATTAAATAAATTCGTTTAGGATTAAGTAATTAATGCCTTTGAAAAAAAGAATAACTTAGTTTAGTTAGATAAAATTATTTTTATGTTTATTAAATTATTTTTAATTCGTAAACGGGTCATATCGGGTCATATCAGGTCACCACGGGTTGACCCGAAATCGACCGGTTTTCTTTTCGGGTTCATCGGGTCCAACCCGATTCTGACCCGAATTCCCGAAACCTCAACCCAAACCCATTAATTTCGTGTTAGGTTCGTGTCGTGTCGAAAATTGCCACCCCTAGTTGCGGTGATACATTTGCGCCGACAAATTTGAGCGACGATCCGGGCTTTGATCGAGCCGTACCGTTCCTGATTTGTCTCGCGCCTTCAGATCCTCCTTCACGCTTCGACAAGAAGCAAAATATTAAGCAATCGTTCCGACGGAGCTAAATTACTACAGGATAAAGAACGAATAGGAAATTTGGATTTCGAAACAAAAAAGAGAGGGGTGCAACACGAGGACTTCCCAGGGGGTCACCCATCCTAGTACTACTCTCGCCCAAGCACGCTTAACTTCGTAGTTCTGATGGGATCCGGTGCATTAGTGCTGGTATGATCGCACCCGCCATGTTCCTTTCGCGTTATTCTTTTAAACTACCCCGTCCTGCGAAGCAGTGTGGCTTTTCTAGACCGAAATTCATTTTAAGCGTCAATTCAAGCATTTTCCTCTTATCCTTTTATTTATTTACCTTATATTTTTTTTTGTTATTGATTTGCACCCTGTTTTTTTCCCTCATCCCGCAACTCTAAATTATCATGAAATCAATCCTTCACGCTTGCAGTTAGGGGTGGCAATTCGGGTCCAAATCAGGTTGGCGGGTCGGGTTCGGGTCAACAGACCCGCCAGAAAATCTGTTGACCCGAACCCCGACCCGCCAACCCGTGACGGGTCAGGTATGCTGACCCGAACCCGAAAATTTCAGGTTTACGGGGCGGCGGGTCGACCCGAAATGACCCGAAACTTAATTTAATTTATTAATTTATCACTGTAATTTCTAATAAAATCAATTTCTCACAAAACTAATTACATAATCAAGTAATAAAAATTTAAATAAATGATTCCAAATCAAATCTAAAATAAATTAAACACCGTAAAAGTGTTTTATCCCAAGCAAAATATAAAATAAATTAAAACAATACAAAAGTGAAAAATAATATAATATATTATTTGTCCAAGTATAATAATTTCAACTTCACACAAATTAAATAAATTCGTTTAGGATTAAGTAATTAATGCCTTTGAAAAAAAGAATAACTTAGTTTAGTTAGATAAAATTATTTTTATGTTTATTAAATTATTTTTAATTCGTAAACGGGTCATATCGGGTCATATCAGGTCACCACGGGTTGACCCGAAATCGACCGGTTTTCTTTTCGGGTTCATCGGGTCCAACCCGATTCTGACCCGAATTCCCGAAACCTCAACCCAAACCCATTAATTTCGTGTTAGGTTCGTGTCGTGTCGAAAATTGCCACCCCTAGTTGCGGTGATACATTTGCGCCGACAAATTTGAGCGACGATCCGGGCTTTGATCGAGCCGTACCGTTCCTGATTTGTCTCGCGCCTTCAGATCCTCCTTCACGCTTCGACAAGAAGCAAAATATTAAGCAATCGTTCCGACGGAGCTAAATTACTACAGGATAAAGAACGAATAGGAAATTTGGATTTCGAAACAAAAAAGAGAGGGGTGCAACACGAGGACTTCCCAGGGGGTCACCCATCCTAGTACTACTCTCGCCCAAGCACGCTTAACTTCGGAGTTCTGATGGGATCCGGTGCATTAGTGCTGGTATGATCGCACCCGCCATGTTCCTTTCGCGTTATTCTTTTAAACTACCCCGTCCTGCGAAGCAGTGTGGCTTTTCTAGACCGAAATTCATTTTAAGCGTCAATTCAAGCATTTTCCTCTTATCCTTTTATTTATTTACCTTATATTTTTTTTTGTTATTGATTTGCACCCTGTTTTTTTCCCTCATCCCGCAACTCTAAATTATCATGAAATCAATCCTTCACGCTTGCAGTTAGGGGTGGCAATTCGGGTCCAAATCAGGTTGGCGGGTCGGGTTCGGGTCAACAGACCCGCCAGAAAATCTGTTGACCCGAACCCCGACCCGCCAACCCGTGACGGGTCAGGTATGCTGACCCGAACCCGAAAATTTCAGGTTTACGGGGCGGCGGGTCGACCCGAAATGACCCGAAACTTAATTTTAATTTATTAATTTATCACTGTAATTTCTAATAAAATCAATTTCTCACAAAACTAATTACATAATCAAGTAATAAAAATTTAAATAAATGATTCCAAATCAAATCTAAAATAAATTAAACACCGTAAAAGTGTTTTATCCCAAGCAAAATATAAAATAAATTAAAACAATACAAAAGTGAAAAATAATATAATATATTATTTGTCCAAGTATAATAATTTCAACTTCACACAAATTAAATAAATTCGTTTAGGATTAAGTAATTAATGCCTTTGAAAAAAAGAATAACTTAGTTTAGTTAGATAAAATTATTTTTATGTTTATTAAATTATTTTTAATTCGTAAACGGGTCATATCGGGTCATATCAGGTCACCACGGGTTGACCCGAAATCGACCGGTTTTCTTTTCGGGTTCATCGGGTCCAACCCGATTCTGACCCGAATTCCCGAAACCTCAACCCAAACCCATTAATTTCGTGTTAGGTTCGTGTCGTGTCGAAAATTGCCACCCCTAGTTGCGGTGATACATTTGCGCCGACAAATTTGAGCGACGATCCGGGCTTTGATCGAGCCGTACCGTTCCTGATTTGTCTCGCGCCTTCAGATCCTCCTTCACGCTTCGACAAGAAGCAAAATATTAAGCAATCGTTCCGACGGAGCTAAATTACTACAGGATAAAGAACGAATAGGAAATTTGGATTTCGAAACAAAAAAGAGAGGGGTGCAACACGAGGACTTCCCAGGGGGTCACCCATCCTAGTACTACTCTCGCCCAAGCACGCTTAACTTCGGAGTTCTGATGGGATCCGGTGCATTAGTGCTGGTATGATCGCACCCGCCATGTTCCTTTCGCGTTATTCTTTTAAACTACCCCGTCCTGCGAAGCAGTGTGGCTTTTCTAGACCGAAATTCATTTTAAGCGTCAATTCAAGCATTTTCCTCTTATCCTTTTATTTATTTACCTTATATTTTTTTTTGTTATTGATTTGCACCCTGTTTTTTTCCCTCATCCCGCAACTCTAAATTATCATGAAATCAATCCTTCACGCTTGCAGTTAGGGGTGGCAATTCGGGTCCAAATCAGGTTGGCGGGTCGGGTTCGGGTCAACAGACCCGCCAGAAAATCTGTTGACCCGAACCCCGACCCGCCAACCCGTGACGGGTCAGGTATGCTGACCCGAACCCGAAAATTTCAGGTTTACGGGGCGGCGGGTCGACCCGAAATGACCCGAAACTTAATTTTAATTTATTAATTTATCACTGTAATTTCTAATAAAATCAATTTCTCACAAAACTAATTACATAATCAAGTAATAAAAATTTAAATAAATGATTCCAAATCAAATCTAAAATAAATTAAACACCGTAAAAGTGTTTTATCCCAAGCAAAATATAAAATAAATTAAAACAATACAAAAGTGAAAAATAATATAATATATTATTTGTCCAAGTATAATAATTTCAACTTCACACAAATTAAATAAATTCGTTTAGGATTAAGTAATTAATGCCTTTGAAAAAAAGAATAACTTAGTTTAGTTAGATAAAATTATTTTTATGTTTATTAAATTATTTTTAATTCGTAAACGGGTCATATCGGGTCATATCAGGTCACCACGGGTTGACCCGAAATCGACCGGTTTTCTTTTCGGGTTCATCGGGTCCAACCCGATTCTGACCCGAATTCCCGAAACCTCAACCCAAACCCATTAATTTCGTGTTAGGTTCGTGTCGTGTCGAAAATTGCCACCCCTAGTTGCGGTGATACATTTGCGCCGACAAATTTGAGCGACGATCCGGGCTTTGATCGAGCCGTACCGTTCCTGATTTGTCTCGCGCCTTCAGATCCTCCTTCACGCTTCGACAAGAAGCAAAATATTAAGCAATCGTTCCGACGGAGCTAAATTACTACAGGATAAAGAACGAATAGGAAATTTGGATTTCGAAACAAAAAAGAGAGGGGTGCAACACGAGGACTTCCCAGGGGGTCACCCATCCTAGTACTACTCTCGCCCAAGCACGCTTAACTTCGGAGTTCTGATGGGATCCGGTGCATTAGTGCTGGTATGATCGCACCCGCCATGTTCCTTTCGCGTTATTCTTTTAAACTACCCCGTCCTGCGAAGCAGTGTGGCTTTTCTAGACCGAAATTCATTTTAAGCGTCAATTCAAGCATTTTCCTCTTATCCTTTTATTTATTTACTTTATATTTTTTTTTGTTATTGATTTGCACCCTGTTTTTTTCCCTCATCCCGCAACTCTAAATTATCATGAAATCAATCCTTCACGCTTGCAGTTAGGGGTGGCAATTCGGGTCCAAATCAGGTTGGCGGGTCGGGTTCGGGTCAACAGACCCGCCAGAAAATCTGTTGACCCGAACCCCGACCCGCCAACCCGTGACGGGTCAGGTATGCTGACCCGAACCCGAAAATTTCAGGTTTACGGGGCGGCGGGTCGACCCGAAATGACCCGAAACTTAATTTTAATTTATTAATTTATCACTGTAATTTCTAATAAAATCAATTTCTCACAAAACTAATTACATAATCAAGTAATAAAAATTTAAATAAATGATTCCAAATCAAATCTAAAATAAATTAAACACCGTAAAAGTGTTTTATCCCAAGCAAAATATAAAATAAATTAAAACAATACAAAAGTGAAAAATAATATAATATATTATTTGTCCAAGTATAATAATTTCAACTTCACACAAATTAAATAAATTCGTTTAGGATTAAGTAATTAATGCCTTTGAAAAAAAGAATAACTTAGTTTAGTTAGATAAAATTATTTTTATGTTTATTAAATTATTTTTAATTCGTAAACGGGTCATATCGGGTCATATCAGGTCACCACGGGTTGACCCGAAATCGACCGGTTTTCTTTTCGGGTTCATCGGGTCCAACCCGATTCTGACCCGAATTCCCGAAACCTCAACCCAAACCCATTAATTTCGTGTTAGGTTCGTGTCGTGTCGAAAATTGCCACCCCTAGTTGCGGTGATACATTTGCGCCGACAAATTTGAGCGACGATCCGGGCTTTGATCGAGCCGTACCGTTCCTGATTTGTCTCGCGCCTTCAGATCCTCCTTCACGCTTCGACAAGAAGCAAAATATTAAGCAATCGTTCCGACGGAGCTAAATTACTACAGGATAAAGAACGAATAGGAAATTTGGATTTCGAAACAAAAAAGAGAGGGGTGCAACACGAGGACTTCCCAGGGGGTCACCCATCCTAGTACTACTCTCGCCCAAGCACGCTTAACTTCGTAGTTCTGATGGGATCCGGTGCATTAGTGCTGGTATGATCGCACCCGCCATGTTCCTTTCGCGTTATTCTTTTAAACTACCCCGTCCTGCGAAGCAGTGTGGCTTTTCTAGACCGAAATTCATTTTAAGCGTCAATTCAAGCATTTTCCTCTTATCCTTTTATTTATTTACCTTATATTTTTTTTTGTTATTGATTTGCACCCTGTTTTTTTCCCTCATCCCGCAACTCTAAATTATCATGAAATCAATCCTTCACGCTTGCAGTTAGGGGTGGCAATTCGGGTCCAAATCAGGTTGGCGGGTCGGGTTCGGGTCAACAGACCCGCCAGAAAATCTGTTGACCCGAACCCCGACCCGCCAACCCGTGACGGGTCAGGTATGCTGACCCGAACCCGAAAATTTCAGGTTTACGGGGCGGCGGGTCGACCCGAAATGACCCGAAACTTAATTTAATTTATTAATTTATCACTGTAATTTCTAATAAAATCAATTTCTCACAAAACTAATTACATAATCAAGTAATAAAAATTTAAATAAATGATTCCAAATCAAATCTAAAATAAATTAAACACCGTAAAAGTGTTTTATCCCAAGCAAAATATAAAATAAATTAAAACAATACAAAAGTGAAAAATAATATAATATATTATTTGTCCAAGTATAATAATTTCAACTTCACACAAATTAAATAAATTCGTTTAGGATTAAGTAATTAATGCCTTTGAAAAAAAGAATAACTTAGTTTAGTTAGATAAAATTATTTTTATGTTTATTAAATTATTTTTAATTCGTAAACGGGTCATATCGGGTCATATCAGGTCACCACGGGTTGACCCGAAATCGACCGGTTTTCTTTTCGGGTTCATCGGGTCCAACCCGATTCTGACCCGAATTCCCGAAACCTCAACCCAAACCCATTAATTTCGTGTTAGGTTCGTGTCGTGTCGAAAATTGCCACCCCTAGTTGCGGTGATACATTTGCGCCGACAAATTTGAGCGACGATCCGGGCTTTGATCGAGCCGTACCGTTCCTGATTTGTCTCGCGCCTTCAGATCCTCCTTCACGCTTCGACAAGAAGCAAAATATTAAGCAATCGTTCCGACGGAGCTAAATTACTACAGGATAAAGAACGAATAGGAAATTTGGATTTCGAAACAAAAAAGAGAGGGGTGCAACACGAGGACTTCCCAGGGGGTCACCCATCCTAGTACTACTCTCGCCCAAGCACGCTTAACTTCGGAGTTCTGATGGGATCCGGTGCATTAGTGCTGGTATGATCGCACCCGCCATGTTCCTTTCGCGTTATTCTTTTAAACTACCCCGTCCTGCGAAACAGTGTGGCTTTTCTAGACCGAAATTCATTTTAAGCGTCAATTCAAGCATTTTCCTCTTATCCTTTTATTTATTTACCTTATATTTTTTTTTGTTATTGATTTGCACCCTGTTTTTTTCCCTCATCCCGCAACTCTAAATTATCATGAAATCAATCCTTCACGCTTGCAGTTAGGGGTGGCAATTCGGGTCCAAATCAGGTTGGCGGGTCGGGTTCGGGTCAACAGACCCGCCAGAAAATCTGTTGACCCGAACCCCGACCCGCCAACCCGTGACGGGTCAGGTATGCTGACCCGAACCCGAAAATTTCAGGTTTACGGGGCGGCGGGTCGACCCGAAATGACCCGAAACTTAATTTTAATTTATTAATTTATCACTGTAATTTCTAATAAAATCAATTTCTCACAAAACTAATTACATAATCAAGTAATAAAAATTTAAATAAATGATTCCAAATCAAATCTAAAATAAATTAAACACCGTAAAAGTGTTTTATCCCAAGCAAAATATAAAATAAATTAAAACAATACAAAAGTGAAAAATAATATAATATATTATTTGTCCAAGTATAATAATTTCAACTTCACACAAATTAAATAAATTCGTTTAGGATTAAGTAATTAATGCCTTTGAAAAAAAGAATAACTTAGTTTAGTTAGATAAAATTATTTTTATGTTTATTAAATTATTTTTAATTCGTAAACGGGTCATATCGGGTCATATCAGGTCACCACGGGTTGACCCGAAATCGACCGGTTTTCTTTTCGGGTTCATCGGGTCCAACCCGATTCTGACCCGAATTCCCGAAACCTCAACCCAAACCCATTAATTTCGTGTTAGGTTCGTGTCGTGTCGAAAATTGCCACCCCTAGTTGCGGTGATACATTTGCGCCGACAAATTTGAGCGACGATCCGGGCTTTGATCGAGCCGTACCGTTCCTGATTTGTCTCGCGCCTTCAGATCCTCCTTCACGCTTCGACAAGAAGCAAAATATTAAGCAATCGTTCCGACGGAGCTAAATTACTACAGGATAAAGAACGAATAGGAAATTTGGATTTCGAAACAAAAAAGAGAGGGGTGCAACACGAGGACTTCCCAGGGGGTCACCCATCCTAGTACTACTCTCGCCCAAGCACGCTTAACTTCGGAGTTCTGATGGGATCCGGTGCATTAGTGCTGGTATGATCGCACCCGCCATGTTCCTTTCGCGTTATTCTTTTAAACTACCCCGTCCTGCGAAGCAGTGTGGCTTTTCTAGACCGAAATTCATTTTAAGCGTCAATTCAAGCATTTTCCTCTTATCCTTTTATTTATTTACTTTATATTTTTTTTTGTTATTGATTTGCACCCTGTTTTTTTCCCTCATCCCGCAACTCTAAATTATCATGAAATCAATCCTTCACGCTTGCAGTTAGGGGTGGCAATTCGGGTCCAAATCAGGTTGGCGGGTCGGGTTCGGGTCAACAGACCCGCCAGAAAATCTGTTGACCCGAACCCCGACCCGCCAACCCGTGACGGGTCAGGTATGCTGACCCGAACCCGAAAATTTCAGGTTTACGGGGCGGCGGGTCGACCCGAAATGACCCGAAACTTAATTTTAATTTATTAATTTATCACTGTAATTTCTAATAAAATCAATTTCTCACAAAACTAATTACATAATCAAGTAATAAAAATTTAAATAAATGATTCCAAATCAAATCTAAAATAAATTAAACACCGTAAAAGTGTTTTATCCCAAGCAAAATATAAAATAAATTAAAACAATACAAAAGTGAAAAATAATATAATATATTATTTGTCCAAGTATAATAATTTCAACTTCACACAAATTAAATAAATTCGTTTAGGATTAAGTAATTAATGCCTTTGAAAAAAAGAATAACTTAGTTTAGTTAGATAAAATTATTTTTATGTTTATTAAATTATTTTTAATTCGTAAACGGGTCATATCGGGTCATATCAGGTCACCACGGGTTGACCCGAAATCGACCGGTTTTCTTTTCGGGTTCATCGGGTCCAACCCGATTCTGACCCGAATTCCCGAAACCTCAACCCAAACCCATTAATTTCGTGTTAGGTTCGTGTCGTGTCGAAAATTGCCACCCCTAGTTGCGGTGATACATTTGCGCCGACAAATTTGAGCGACGATCCGGGCTTTGATCGAGCCGTACCGTTCCTGATTTGTCTCGCGCCTTCAGATCCTCCTTCACGCTTCGACAAGAAGCAAAATATTAAGCAATCGTTCCGACGGAGCTAAATTACTACAGGATAAAGAACGAATAGGAAATTTGGATTTCGAAACAAAAAAGAGAGGGGTGCAACACGAGGACTTCCCAGGGGGTCACCCATCCTAGTACTACTCTCGCCCAAGCACGCTTAACTTCGGAGTTCTGATGGGATCCGGTGCATTAGTGCTGGTATGATCGCACCCGCCATGTTCCTTTCGCGTTATTCTTTTAAACTACCCCGTCCTGCGAAGCAGTGTGGCTTTTCTAGACCGAAATTCATTTTAAGCGTCAATTCAAGCATTTTCCTCTTATCCTTTTATTTATTTACTTTATATTTTTTTTTGTTAATGATTTGCACCCTGTTTTTTTCCCTCATCCCGCAACTCTAAATTATCATGAAATCAATCCTTCACGCTTGCAGTTAGGGGTGGCAATTCGGGTCCAAATCAGGTTGGCGGGTCGGGTTCGGGTCAACAGACCCGCCAGAAAATCTGTTGACCCGAACCCCGACCCGCCAACCCGTGACGGGTCAGGTATGCTGACCCGAACCCGAAAATTTCAGGTTTACGGGGCGGCGGGTCGACCCGAAATGACCCGAAACTTAATTTTAATTTATTAATTTATCACTGTAATTTCTAATAAAATCAATTTCTCACAAAACTAATTACATAATCAAGTAATAAAAATTTAAATAAATGATTCCAAATCAAATCTAAAATAAATTAAACACCGTAAAAGTGTTTTATCCCAAGCAAAATATAAAATAAATTAAAACAATACAAAAGTGAAAAATAATATAATATATTATTTGTCCAAGTATAATAATTTCAACTTCACACAAATTAAATAAATTCGTTTAGGATTAAGTAATTAATGCCTTTGAAAAAAAGAATAACTTAGTTTAGTTAGATAAAATTATTTTTATGTTTATTAAATTATTTTTAATTCGTAAACGGGTCATATCAGGTCACCACGGGTTGACCCGAAATCGACCGGTTTTCTTTTCGGGTTCATCGGGTCCAACCCGATTCTGACCCGAATTCCCGAAACCTCAACCCAAACCCATTAATTTCGTGTTAGGTTCGTGTCGTGTCGAAAATTGCCACCCCTAGTTGCGGTGATACATTTGCGCCGACAAATTTGAGCGACGATCCGGGCTTTGATCGAGCCGTACCGTTCCTGATTTGTCTCGCGCCTTCAGATCCTCCTTCACGCTTCGACAAGAAGCAAAATATTAAGCAATCGTTCCGACGGAGCTAAATTACTACAGGATAAAGAACGAATAGGAAATTTGGATTTCGAAACAAAAAAGAGAGGGGTGCAACACGAGGACTTCCCAGGGGGTCACCCATCCTAGTACTACTCTCGCCCAAGCACGCTTAACTTCGGAGTTCTGATGGGATCCGGTGCATTAGTGCTGGTATGATCGCACCCGCCATGTTCCTTTCGCGTTATTCTTTTAAACTACCCCGTCCTGCGAAGCAGTGTGGCTTTTCTAGACCGAAATTCATTTTAAGCGTCAATTCAAGCATTTTCCTCTTATCCTTTTATTTATTTACTTTATATTTTTTTTTGTTATTGATTTGCACCCTGTTTTTTTCCCTCATCCCGCAACTCTAAATTATCATGAAATCAATCCTTCACGCTTGCAGTTAGGGGTGGCAATTCGGGTCCAAATCAGGTTGGCGGGTCGGGTTCGGGTCAACAGACCCGCCAGAAAATCTGTTGACCCGAACCCCGACCCGCCAACCCGTGACGGGTCAGGTATGCTGACCCGAACCCGAAAATTTCAGGTTTACGGGGCGGCGGGTCGACCCGAAATGACCCGAAACTTAATTTTAATTTATTAATTTATCACTGTAATTTCTAATAAAATCAATTTCTCACAAAACTAATTACATAATCAAGTAATAAAAATTTAAATAAATGATTCCAAATCAAATCTAAAATAAATTAAACACCGTAAAAGTGTTTTATCCCAAGCAAAATATAAAATAAATTAAAACAATACAAAAGTGAAAAATAATATAATATATTATTTGTCCAAGTATAATAATTTCAACTTCACACAAATTAAATAAATTCGTTTAGGATTAAGTAATTAATGCCTTTGAAAAAAAGAATAACTTAGTTTAGTTAGATAAAATTATTTTTATGTTTATTAAATTATTTTTAATTCGTAAACGGGTCATATCGGGTCATATCAGGTCACCACGGGTTGACCCGAAATCGACCGGTTTTCTTTTCGGGTTCATCGGGTCCAACCCGATTCTGACCCGAATTCCCGAAACCTCAACCCAAACCCATTAATTTCGTGTTAGGTTCGTGTCGTGTCGAAAATTGCCACCCCTAGTTGCGGTGATACATTTGCGCCGACAAATTTGAGCGACGATCCGGGCTTTGATCGAGCCGTACCGTTCCTGATTTGTCTCGCGCCTTCAGATCCTCCTTCACGCTTCGACAAGAAGCAAAATATTAAGCAATCGTTCCGACGGAGCTAAATTACTACAGGATAAAGAACGAATAGGAAATTTGGATTTCGAAACAAAAAAGAGAGGGGTGCAACACGAGGACTTCCCAGGGGGTCACCCATCCTAGTACTACTCTCGCCCAAGCACGCTTAACTTCGTAGTTCTGATGGGATCCGGTGCATTAGTGCTGGTATGATCGCACCCGCCATGTTCCTTTCGCGTTATTCTTTTAAACTACCCCGTCCTGCGAAGCAGTGTGGCTTTTCTAGACCGAAATTCATTTTAAGCGTCAATTCAAGCATTTTCCTCTTATCCTTTTATTTATTTACTTTATATTTTTTTTTGTTAATGATTTGCACCCTGTTTTTTTCCCTCATCCCGCAACTCTAAATTATCATGAAATCAATCCTTCACGCTTGCAGTTAGGGGTGGCAATTCGGGTCCAAATCAGGTTGGCGGGTCGGGTTCGGGTCAACAGACCCGCCAGAAAATCTGTTGACCCGAACCCCGACCCGCCAACCCGTGACGGGTCAGGTATGCTGACCCGAACCCGAAAATTTCAGGTTTACGGGGCGGCGGGTCGACCCGAAATGACCCGAAACTTAATTTTAATTTATTAATTTATCACTGTAATTTCTAATAAAATCAATTTCTCACAAAACTAATTACATAATCAAGTAATAAAAATTTAAATAAATGATTCCAAATCAAATCTAAAATAAATTAAACACCGTAAAAGTGTTTTATCCCAAGCAAAATATAAAATAAATTAAAACAATACAAAAGTGAAAAATAATATAATATATTATTTGTCCAAGTATAATAATTTCAACTTCACACAAATTAAATAAATTCGTTTAGGATTAAGTAATTAATGCCTTTGAAAAAAAGAATAACTTAGTTTAGTTAGATAAAATTATTTTTATGTTTATTAAATTATTTTTAATTCGTAAACGGGTCATATCGGGTCATATCAGGTCACCACGGGTTGACCCGAAATCGACCGGTTTTCTTTTCGGGTTCATCGGGTCCAACCCGATTCTGACCCGAATTCCCGAAACCTCAACCCAAACCCATTAATTTCGTGTTAGGTTCGTGTCGTGTCGAAAATTGCCACCCCTAGTTGCGGTGATACATTTGCGCCGACAAATTTGAGCGACGATCCGGGCTTTGATCGAGCCGTACCGTTCCTGATTTGTCTCGCGCCTTCAGATCCTCCTTCACGCTTCGACAAGAAGCAAAATATTAAGCAATCGTTCCGACGGAGCTAAATTACTACAGGATAAAGAACGAATAGGAAATTTGGATTTCGAAACAAAAAAGAGAGGGGTGCAACACGAGGACTTCCCAGGGGGTCACCCATCCTAGTACTACTCTCGCCCAAGCACGCTTAACTTCGGAGTTCTGATGGGATCCGGTGCATTAGTGCTGGTATGATCGCACCCGCCATGTTCCTTTCGCGTTATTCTTTTAAACTACCCCGTCCTGCGAAGCAGTGTGGCTTTTCTAGACCGAAATTCATTTTAAGCGTCAATTCAAGCATTTTCCTCTTATCCTTTTATTTATTTACTTTATATTTTTTTTTGTTATTGATTTGCACCCTGTTTTTTTCCCTCATCCCGCAACTCTAAATTATCATGAAATCAATCCTTCACGCTTGCAGTTAGGGGTGGCAATTCGGGTCCAAATCAGGTTGGCGGGTCGGGTTCGGGTCAACAGACCCGCCAGAAAATCTGTTGACCCGAACCCCGACCCGCCAACCCGTGACGGGTCAGGTATGCTGACCCGAACCCGAAAATTTCAGGTTTACGGGGCGGCGGGTCGACCCGAAATGACCCGAAACTTAATTTTAATTTATTAATTTATCACTGTAATTTCTAATAAAATCAATTTCTCACAAAACTAATTACATAATCAAGTAATAAAAATTTAAATGAATGATTCCAAATCAAATCTAAAATAAATTAAACACCGTAAAAGTGTTTTATCCCAAGCAAAATATAAAATAAATTAAAACAATACAAAAGTGAAAAATAATATAATATATTATTTGTCCAAGTATAATAATTTCAACTTCACACAAATTAAATAAATTCGTTTAGGATTAAGTAATTAATGCCTTTGAAAAAAAGAATAACTTAGTTTAGTTAGATAAAATTATTTTTATGTTTATTAAATTATTTTTAATTCGTAAACGGGTCATATCGGGTCATATCAGGTCACCACGGGTTGACCCGAAATCGACCGGTTTTCTTTTCGGGTTCATCGGGTCCAACCCGATTCTGACCCGAATTCCCGAAACCTCAACCCAAACCCATTAATTTCGTGTTAGGTTCGTGTCGTGTCGAAAATTGCCACCCCTAGTTGCGGTGATACATTTGCGCCGACAAATTTGAGCGACGATCCGGGCTTTGATCGAGCCGTACCGTTCCTGATTTGTCTCGCGCCTTCAGATCCTCCTTCACGCTTCGACAAGAAGCAAAATATTAAGCAATCGTTCCGACGGAGCTAAATTACTACAGGATAAAGAACGAATAGGAAATTTGGATTTCGAAACAAAAAAGAGAGGGGTGCAACACGAGGACTTCCCAGGGGGTCACCCATCCTAGTACTACTCTCGCCCAAGCACGCTTAACTTCGTAGTTCTGATGGGATCCGGTGCATTAGTGCTGGTATGATCGCACCCGCCATGTTCCTTTCGCGTTATTCTTTTAAACTACCCCGTCCTGCGAAGCAGTGTGGCTTTTCTAGACCGAAATTCATTTTAAGCGTCAATTCAAGCATTTTCCTCTTATCCTTTTATTTATTTACTTTATATTTTTTTTTGTTAATGATTTGCACCCTGTTTTTTTCCCTCATCCCGCAACTCTAAATTATCATGAAATCAATCCTTCACGCTTGCAGTTAGGGGTGGCAATTCGGGTCCAAATCAGGTTGGCGGGTCGGGTTCGGGTCAACAGACCCGCCAGAAAATCTGTTGACCCGAACCCCGACCCGCCAACCCGTGACGGGTCAGGTATGCTGACCCGAACCCGAAAATTTCAGGTTTACGGGGCGGCGGGTCGACCCGAAATGACCCGAAACTTAGTTTTAATTTATTAATTTATCACTGTAATTTCTAATAAAATCAATTTCTCACAAAACTAATTACATAATCAAGTAATAAAAATTTAAATGAATGATTCCAAATCAAATCTAAAATAAATTAAACACCGTAAAAGTGTTTTATCCCAAGCAAAATATAAAATAAATTAAAACAATACAAAAGTGAAAAATAATATAATATATTATTTGTCCAAGTATAATAATTTCAACTTCACACAAATTAAATAAATTCGTTTAGGATTAAGTAATTAATGCCTTTGAAAAAAAGAATAACTTAGTTTAGTTAGATAAAATTATTTTTATGTTTATTAAATTATTTTTAATTCGTAAACGGGTCATATCGGGTCATATCAGGTCACCACGGGTTGACCCGAAATCGACCGGTTTTCTTTTCGGGTTCATCGGGTCCAACCCGATTCTGACCCGAATTCCCGAAACCTCAACCCAAACCCATTAATTTCGTGTTAGGTTCGTGTCGTGTCGAAAATTGCCACCCCTAGTTGCGGTGATACATTTGCGCCGACAAATTTGAGCGACGATCCGGGCTTTGATCGAGCCGTACCGTTCCTGATTTGTCTCGCGCCTTCAGATCCTCCTTCACGCTTCGACAAGAAGCAAAATATTAAGCAATCGTTCCGACGGAGCTAAATTACTACAGGATAAAGAACGAATAGGAAATTTGGATTTCGAAACAAAAAAGAGAGGGGTGCAACACGAGGACTTCCCAGGGGGTCACCCATCCTAGTACTACTCTCGCCCAAGCACGCTTAACTTCGGAGTTCTGATGGGATCCGGTGCATTAGTGCTGGTATGATCGCACCCGCCATGTTCCTTTCGCGTTATTCTTTTAAACTACCCCGTCCTGCGAAGCAGTGTGGCTTTTCTAGACCGAAATTCATTTTAAGCGTCAATTCAAGCATTTTCCTCTTATCCTTTTATTTATTTACTTTATATTTTTTTTTGTTAATGATTTGCACCCTGTTTTTTTCCCTCATCCCGCAACTCTAAATTATCATGAAATCAATCCTTCACGCTTGCAGTTAGGGGTGGCAATTCGGGTCCAAATCAGGTTGGCGGGTCGGGTTCGGGTCAACAGACCCGCCAGAAAATCTGTTGACCCGAACCCCGACCCGCCAACCCGTGACGGGTCAGGTATGCTGACCCGAACCCGAAAATTTCAGGTTTACGGGGCGGCGGGTCGACCCGAAATGACCCGAAACTTAATTTTAATTTATTAATTTATCACTGTAATTTCTAATAAAATCAATTTCTCACAAAACTAATTACATAATCAAGTAATAAAAATTTAAATGAATGATTCCAAATCAAATCTAAAATAAATTAAACACCGTAAAAGTGTTTTATCCCAAGCAAAATATAAAATAAATTAAAACAATACAAAAGTGAAAAATAATATAATATATTATTTGTCCAAGTATAATAATTTCAACTTCACACAAATTAAATAAATTCGTTTAGGATTAAGTAATTAATGCCTTTGAAAAAAAGAATAACTTAGTTTAGTTAGATAAAATTATTTTTATGTTTATTAAATTATTTTTAATTCGTAAACGGGTCATATCGGGTCATATCAGGTCACCACGGGTTGACCCGAAATCGACCGGTTTTCTTTTCGGGTTCATCGGGTCCAACCCGATTCTGACCCGAATTCCCGAAACCTCAACCCAAACCCATTAATTTCGTGTTAGGTTCGTGTCGTGTCGAAAATTGCCACCCCTAGTTGCGGTGATACATTTGCGCCGACAAATTTGAGCGACGATCCGGGCTTTGATCGAGCCGTACCGTTCCTGATTTGTCTCGCGCCTTCAGATCCTCCTTCACGCTTCGACAAGAAGCAAAATATTAAGCAATCGTTCCGACGGAGCTAAATTACTACAGGATAAAGAACGAATAGGAAATTTGGATTTCGAAACAAAAAAGAGAGGGGTGCAACACGAGGACTTCCCAGGGGGTCACCCATCCTAGTACTACTCTCGCCCAAGCACGCTTAACTTCGGAGTTCTGATGGGATCCGGTGCATTAGTGCTGGTATGATCGCACCCGCCATGTTCCTTTCGCGTTATTCTTTTAAACTACCCCGTCCTGCGAAGCAGTGTGGCTTTTCTAGACCGAAATTCATTTTAAGCGTCAATTCAAGCATTTTCCTCTTATCCTTTTATTTATTTACTTTATATTTTTTTTTGTTATTGATTTGCACCCTGTTTTTTTCCCTCATCCCGCAACTCTAAATTATCATGAAATCAATCCTTCACGCTTGCAGTTAGGGGTGGCAATTCGGGTCCAAATCAGGTTGGCGGGTCGGGTTCGGGTCAACAGACCCGCCAGAAAATCTGTTGACCCGAACCCCGACCCGCCAACCCGTGACGGGTCAGGTATGCTGACCCGAACCCGAAAATTTCAGGTTTACGGGGCGGCGGGTCGACCCGAAATGACCCGAAACTTAATTTTAATTTATTAATTTATCACTGTAATTTCTAATAAAATCAATTTCTCACAAAACTAATTACATAATCAAGTAATAAAAATTTAAATAAATGATTCCAAATCAAATCTAAAATAAATTAAACACCGTAAAAGTGTTTTATCCCAAGCAAAATATAAAATAAATTAAAACAATACAAAAGTGAAAAATAATATAATATATTATTTGTCCAAGTATAATAATTTCAACTTCACACAAATTAAATAAATTCGTTTAGGATTAAGTAATTAATGCCTTTGAAAAAAAGAATAACTTAGTTTAGTTAGATAAAATTATTTTTATGTTTATTAAATTATTTTTAATTCGTAAACGGGTCATATCGGGTCATATCAGGTCACCACGGGTTGACCCGAAATCGACCGGTTTTCTTTTCGGGTTCATCGGGTCCAACCCGATTCTGACCCGAATTCCCGAAACCTCAACCCAAACCCATTAATTTCGTGTTAGGTTCGTGTCGTGTCGAAAATTGCCACCCCTAGTTGCGGTGATACATTTGCGCCGACAAATTTGAGCGACGATCCGGGCTTTGATCGAGCCGTACCGTTCCTGATTTGTCTCGCGCCTTCAGATCCTCCTTCACGCTTCGACAAGAAGCAAAATATTAAGCAATCGTTCCGACGGAGCTAAATTACTACAGGATAAAGAACGAATAGGAAATTTGGATTTCGAAACAAAAAAGAGAGGGGTGCAACACGAGGACTTCCCAGGGGGTCACCCATCCTAGTACTACTCTCGCCCAAGCACGCTTAACTTCGGAGTTCTGATGGGATCCGGTGCATTAGTGCTGGTATGATCGCACCCGCCATGTTCCTTTCGCGTTATTCTTTTAAACTACCCCGTCCTGCGAAGCAGTGTGGCTTTTCTAGACCGAAATTCATTTTAAGCGTCAATTCAAGCATTTTCCTCTTATCCTTTTATTTATTTACTTTATATTTTTTTTTGTTATTGATTTGCACCCTGTTTTTTTCCCTCATCCCGCAACTCTAAATTATCATGAAATCAATCCTTCACGCTTGCAGTTAGGGGTGGCAATTCGGGTCCAAATCAGGTTGGCGGGTCGGGTTCGGGTCAACAGACCCGCCAGAAAATCTGTTGACCCGAACCCCGACCCGCCAACCCGTGACGGGTCAGGTATGCTGACCCGAACCCGAAAATTTCAGGTTTACGGGGCGGCGGGTCGACCCGAAATGACCCGAAACTTAATTTTAATTTATTAATTTATCACTGTAATTTCTAATAAAATCAATTTCTCACAAAACTAATTACATAATCAAGTAATAAAAATTTAAATAAATGATTCCAAATCAAATCTAAAATAAATTAAACACCGTAAAAGTGTTTTATCCCAAGCAAAATATAAAATAAATTAAAACAATACAAAAGTGAAAAATAATATAATATATTATTTGTCCAAGTATAATAATTTCAACTTCACACAAATTAAATAAATTCGTTTAGGATTAAGTAATTAATGCCTTTGAAAAAAAGAATAACTTAGTTTAGTTAGATAAAATTATTTTTATGTTTATTAAATTATTTTTAATTCGTAAACGGGTCATATCAGGTCACCACGGGTTGACCCGAAATCGACCGGTTTTCTTTTCGGGTTCATCGGGTCCAACCCGATTCTGACCCGAATTCCCGAAACCTCAACCCAAACCCATTAATTTCGTGTTAGGTTCGTGTCGTGTCGAAAATTGCCACCCCTAGTTGCGGTGATACATTTGCGCCGACAAATTTGAGCGACGATCCGGGCTTTGATCGAGCCGTACCGTTCCTGATTTGTCTCGCGCCTTCAGATCCTCCTTCACGCTTCGACAAGAAGCAAAATATTAAGCAATCGTTCCGACGGAGCTAAATTACTACAGGATAAAGAACGAATAGGAAATTTGGATTTCGAAACAAAAAAGAGAGGGGTGCAACACGAGGACTTCCCAGGGGGTCACCCATCCTAGTACTACTCTCGCCCAAGCACGCTTAACTTCGGAGTTCTGATGGGATCCGGTGCATTAGTGCTGGTATGATCGCACCCGCCATGTTCCTTTCGCGTTATTCTTTTAAACTACCCCGTCCTGCGAAGCAGTGTGGCTTTTCTAGACCGAAATTCATTTTAAGCGTCAATTCAAGCATTTTCCTCTTATCCTTTTATTTATTTACTTTATATTTTTTTTTGTTATTGATTTGCACCCTGTTTTTTTCCCTCATCCCGCAACTCTAAATTATCATGAAATCAATCCTTCACGCTTGCAGTTAGGGGTGGCAATTCGGATCCAAATCAGGTTGGCGGGTCGGGTTCGGGTCAACAGACCCGCCAGAAAATCTGTTGACCCGAACCCCGACCCGCCAACCCGTGACGGGTCAGGTATGCTGACCCGAACCCGAAAATTTCAGGTTTACGGGGCGGCGGGTCGACCCGAAATGACCCGAAACTTAATTTTAATTTATTAATTTATCACTGTAATTTCTAATAAAATCAATTTCTCACAAAACTAATTACATAATCAAGTAATAAAAATTTAAATAAATGATTCCAAATCAAATCTAAAATAAATTAAACACCGTAAAAGTGTTTTATCCCAAGCAAAATATAAAATAAATTAAAACAATACAAAAGTGAAAAATAATATAATATATTATTTGTCCAAGTATAATAATTTCAACTTCACACAAATTAAATAAATTCGTTTAGGATTAAGTAATTAATGCCTTTGAAAAAAAGAATAACTTAGTTTAGTTAGATAAAATTATTTTTATGTTTATTAAATTATTTTTAATTCGTAAACGGGTCATATCAGGTCACCACGGGTTGACCCGAAATCGACCGGTTTTCTTTTCGGGTTCATCGGGTCCAACCCGATTCTGACCCGAATTCCCGAAACCTCAACCCAAACCCATTAATTTCGTGTTAGGTTCGTGTCGTGTCGAAAATTGCCACCCCTAGTTGCGGTGATACATTTGCGCCGACAAATTTGAGCGACGATCCGGGCTTTGATCGAGCCGTACCGTTCCTGATTTGTCTCGCGCCTTCAGATCCTCCTTCACGCTTCGACAAGAAGCAAAATATTAAGCAATCGTTCCGACGGAGCTAAATTACTACAGGATAAAGAACGAATAGGAAATTTGGATTTCGAAACAAAAAAGAGAGGGGTGCAACACGAGGACTTCCCAGGGGGTCACCCATCCTAGTACTACTCTCGCCCAAGCACGCTTAACTTCGGAGTTCTGATGGGATCCGGTGCATTAGTGCTGGTATGATCGCACCCGCCATGTTCCTTTCGCGTTATTCTTTTAAACTACCCCGTCCTGCGAAGCAGTGTGGCTTTTCTAGACCGAAATTCATTTTAAGCGTCAATTCAAGCATTTTCCTCTTATCCTTTTATTTATTTACTTTATATTTTTTTTTGTTATTGATTTGCACCCTGTTTTTTTCCCTCATCCCGCAACTCTAAATTATCATGAAATCAATCCTTCACGCTTGCAGTTAGGGGTGGCAATTCGGGTCCAAATCAGGTTGGCGGGTCGGGTTCGGGTCAACAGACCCGCCAGAAAATCTGTTGACCCGAACCCCGACCCGCCAACCCGTGACGGGTCAGGTATGCTGACCCGAACCCGAAAATTTCAGGTTTACGGGGCGGCGGGTCGACCCGAAATGACCCGAAACTTAATTTTAATTTATTAATTTATCACTGTAATTTCTAATAAAATCAATTTCTCACAAAACTAATTACATAATCAAGTAATAAAAATTTAAATAAATGATTCCAAATCAAATCTAAAATAAATTAAACACCGTAAAAGTGTTTTATCCCAAGCAAAATATAAAATAAATTAAAACAATACAAAAGTGAAAAATAATATAATATATTATTTGTCCAAGTATAATAATTTCAACTTCACACAAATTAAATAAATTCGTTTAGGATTAAGTAATTAATGCCTTTGAAAAAAAGAATAACTTAGTTTAGTTAGATAAAATTATTTTTATGTTTATTAAATTATTTTTAATTCGTAAACGGGTCATATCGGGTCATATCAGGTCACCACGGGTTGACCCGAAATCGACCGGTTTTCTTTTCGGGTTCATCGGGTCCAACCCGATTCTGACCCGAATTCCCGAAACCTCAACCCAAACCCATTAATTTCGTGTTAGGTTCGTGTCGTGTCGAAAATTGCCACCCCTAGTTGCGGTGATACATTTGCGCCGACAAATTTGAGCGACGATCCGGGCTTTGATCGAGCCGTACCGTTCCTGATTTGTCTCGCGCCTTCAGATCCTCCTTCACGCTTCGACAAGAAGCAAAATATTAAGCAATCGTTCCGACGGAGCTAAATTACTACAGGATAAAGAACGAATAGGAAATTTGGATTTCGAAACAAAAAAGAGAGGGGTGCAACACGAGGACTTCCCAGGGGGTCACCCATCCTAGTACTACTCTCGCCCAAGCACGCTTAACTTCGTAGTTCTGATGGGATCCGGTGCATTAGTGCTGGTATGATCGCACCCGCCATGTTCCTTTCGCGTTATTCTTTTAAACTACCCCGTCCTGCGAAGCAGTGTGGCTTTTCTAGACCGAAATTCATTTTAAGCGTCAATTCAAGCATTTTCCTCTTATCCTTTTATTTATTTACTTTATATTTTTTTTTGTTAATGATTTGCACCCTGTTTTTTTCCCTCATCCCGCAACTCTAAATTATCATGAAATCAATCCTTCACGCTTGCAGTTAGGGGTGGCAATTCGGGTCCAAATCAGGTTGGCGGGTCGGGTTCGGGTCAACAGACCCGCCAGAAAATCTGTTGACCCGAACCTCGACCCGCCAACCCGTGACGGGTCAGGTATGCTGACCCGAACCCGAAAATTTCAGGTTTACGGGGCGGCGGGTCGACCCGAAATGACCCGAAACTTAATTTTAATTTATTAATTTATCACTGTAATTTCTAATAAAATCAATTTCTCACAAAACTAATTACATAATCAAGTAATAAAAATTTAAATAAATGATTCCAAATCAAATCTAAAATAAATTAAACACCGTAAAAGTGTTTTATCCCAAGCAAAATATAAAATAAATTAAAACAATACAAAAGTGAAAAATAATATAATATATTATTTGTCCAAGTATAATAATTTCAACTTCACACAAATTAAATAAATTCGTTTAGGATTAAGTAATTAATGCCTTTGAAAAAAAGAATAACTTAGTTTAGTTAGATAAAATTATTTTTATGTTTATTAAATTATTTTTAATTCGTAAACGGGTCATATCAGGTCACCACGGGTTGACCCGAAATCGACCGGTTTTCTTTTCGGGTTCATCGGGTCCAACCCGATTCTGACCCGAATTCCCGAAACCTCAACCCAAACCCATTAATTTCGTGTTAGGTTCGTGTCGTGTCGAAAATTGCCACCCCTAGTTGCGGTGATACATTTGCGCCGACAAATTTGAGCGACGATCCGGGCTTTGATCGAGCCGTACCGTTCCTGATTTGTCTCGCGCCTTCAGATCCTCCTTCACGCTTCGACAAGAAGCAAAATATTAAGCAATCGTTCCGACGGAGCTAAATTACTACAGGATAAAGAACGAATAGGAAATTTGGATTTCGAAACAAAAAAGAGAGGGGTGCAACACGAGGACTTCCCAGGGGGTCACCCATCCTAGTACTACTCTCGCCCAAGCACGCTTAACTTCGGAGTTCTGATGGGATCCGGTGCATTAGTGCTGGTATGATCGCACCCGCCATGTTCCTTTCGCGTTATTCTTTTAAACTACCCCGTCCTGCGAAGCAGTGTGGCTTTTCTAGACCGAAATTCATTTTAAGCGTCAATTCAAGCATTTTCCTCTTATCCTTTTATTTATTTACTTTATATTTTTTTTTGTTATTGATTTGCACCCTGTTTTTTTCCCTCATCCCGCAACTCTAAATTATCATGAAATCAATCCTTCACGCTTGCAGTTAGGGGTGGCAATTCGGGTCCAAATCAGGTTGGCGGGTCGGGTTCGGGTCAACAGACCCGCCAGAAAATCTGTTGACCCGAACCCCGACCCGCCAACCCGTGACGGGTCAGGTATGCTGACCCGAACCCGAAAATTTCAGGTTTACGGGGCGGCGGGTCGACCCGAAATGACCCGAAACTTAATTTTAATTTATTAATTTATCACTGTAATTTCTAATAAAATCAATTTCTCACAAAACTAATTACATAATCAAGTAATAAAAATTTAAATAAATGATTCCAAATCAAATCTAAAATAAATTAAACACCGTAAAAGTGTTTTATCCCAAGCAAAATATAAAATAAATTAAAACAATACAAAAGTGAAAAATAATATAATATATTATTTGTCCAAGTATAATAATTTCAACTTCACACAAATTAAATAAATTCGTTTAGGATTAAGTAATTAATGCCTTTGAAAAAAAGAATAACTTAGTTTAGTTAGATAAAATTATTTTTATGTTTATTAAATTATTTTTAATTCGTAAACGGGTCATATCGGGTCATATCAGGTCACCACGGGTTGACCCGAAATCGACCGGTTTTCTTTTCGGGTTCATCGGGTCCAACCCGATTCTGACCCGAATTCCCGAAACCTCAACCCAAACCCATTAATTTCGTGTTAGGTTCGTGTCGTGTCGAAAATTGCCACCCCTAGTTGCGGTGATACATTTGCGCCGACAAATTTGAGCGACGATCCGGGCTTTGATCGAGCCGTACCGTTCCTGATTTGTCTCGCGCCTTCAGATCCTCCTTCACGCTTCGACAAGAAGCAAAATATTAAGCAATCGTTCCGACGGAGCTAAATTACTACAGGATAAAGAACGAATAGGAAATTTGGATTTCGAAACAAAAAAAAAGAGGGGTGCAACACGAGGACTTCCCAGGGGGTCACCCATCCTAGTACTACTCTCGCCCAAGCACGCTTAACTTCGGAGTTCTGATGGGATCCGGTGCATTAGTGCTGGTATGATCGCACCCGCCATGTTCCTTTCGCGTTATTCTTTTAAACTACCCCGTCCTGCGAAGCAGTGTGGCTTTTCTAGACCGAAATTCATTTTAAGCGTCAATTCAAGCATTTTCCTCTTATCCTTTTATTTATTTACTTTATATTTTTTTTTGTTAATGATTTGCACCCTGTTTTTTTCCCTCATCCCGCAACTCTAAATTATCATGAAATCAATCCTTCACGCTTGCAGTTAGGGGTGGCAATTCGGGTCCAAATCAGGTTGGCGGGTCGGGTTCGGGTCAACAGACCCGCCAGAAAATCTGTTGACCCGAACCCCGACCCGCCAACCCGTGACGGGTCAGGTATGCTGACCCGAACCCGAAAATTTCAGGTTTACGGGGCGGCGGGTCGACCCGAAATGACCCGAAACTTAATTTTAATTTATTAATTTATCATTGTAATTTCTAATAAAATCAATTTCTCACAAAACTAATTACATAATCAAGTAATAAAAATTTAAATAAATGATTCCAAATCAAATCTAAAATAAATTAAACACCGTAAAAGTGTTTTATCCCAAGCAAAATATAAAATAAATTAAAACAATACAAAAGTGAAAAATAATATAATATATTATTTGTCCAAGTATAATAATTTCAACTTCACACAAATTAAATAAATTCGTTTAGGATTAAGTAATTAATGCCTTTGAAAAAAAGAATAACTTAGTTTAGTTAGATAAAATTATTTTTATGTTTATTAAATTATTTTTAATTCGTAAACGGGTCATATCGGGTCATATCAGGTCACCACGGGTTGACCCGAAATCGACCGGTTTTCTTTTCGGGTTCATCGGGTCCAACCCGATTCTGACCCGAATTCCCGAAACCTCAACCCAAACCCATTAATTTCGTGTTAGGTTCGTGTCGTGTCGAAAATTGCCACCCCTAGTTGCGGTGATACATTTGCGCCGACAAATTTGAGCGACGATCCGGGCTTTGATCGAGCCGTACCGTTCCTGATTTGTCTCGCGCCTTCAGATCCTCCTTCACGCTTCGACAAGAAGCAAAATATTAAGCAATCGTTCCGACGGAGCTAAATTACTACAGGATAAAGAACGAATAGGAAATTTGGATTTCGAAACAAAAAAGAGAGGGGTGCAACACGAGGACTTCCCAGGGGGTCACCCATCCTAGTACTACTCTCGCCCAAGCACGCTTAACTTCGGAGTTCTGATGGGATCCGGTGCATTAGTGCTGGTATGATCGCACCCGCCATGTTCCTTTCGCGTTATTCTTTTAAACTACCCCGTCCTGCGAAGCAGTGTGGCTTTTCTAGACCGAAATTCATTTTAAGCGTCAATTCAAGCATTTTCCTCTTATCCTTTTATTTATTTACTTTATATTTTTTTTTGTTATTGATTTGCACCCTGTTTTTTTCCCTCATCCCGCAACTCTAAATTATCATGAAATCAATCCTTCACGCTTGCAGTTAGGGGTGGCAATTCGGGTCCAAATCAGGTTGGCGGGTCGGGTTCGGGTCAACAGACCCGCCAGAAAATCTGTTGACCCGAACCCCGACCCGCCAACCCGTGACGGGTCAGGTATGCTGACCCGAACCCGAAAATTTCAGGTTTACGGGGCGGCGGGTCGACCCGAAATGACCCGAAACTTAATTTTAATTTATTAATTTATCACTGTAATTTCTAATAAAATCAATTTCTCACAAAACTAATTACATAATCAAGTAATAAAAATTTAAATAAATGATTCCAAATCAAATCTAAAATAAATTAAACACCGTAAAAGTGTTTTATCCCAAGCAAAATATAAAATAAATTAAAACAATACAAAAGTGAAAAATAATATAATATATTATTTGTCCAAGTATAATAATTTCAACTTCACACAAATTAAATAAATTCGTTTAGGATTAAGTAATTAATGCCTTTGAAAAAAAGAATAACTTAGTTTAGTTAGATAAAATTATTTTTATGTTTATTAAATTATTTTTAATTCGTAAACGGGTCATATCGGGTCATATCAGGTCACCACGGGTTGACCCGAAATCGACCGGTTTTCTTTTCGGGTTCATCGGGTCCAACCCGATTCTGACCCGAATTCCCGAAACCTCAACCCAAACCCATTAATTTCGTGTTAGGTTCGTGTCGTGTCGAAAATTGCCACCCCTAGTTGCGGTGATACATTTGCGCCGACAAATTTGAGCGACGATCCGGGCTTTGATCGAGCCGTACCGTTCCTGATTTGTCTCGCGCCTTCAGATCCTCCTTCACGCTTCGACAAGAAGCAAAATATTAAGCAATCGTTCCGACGGAGCTAAATTACTACAGGATAAAGAACGAATAGGAAATTTGGATTTCGAAACAAAAAAGAGAGGGGTGCAACACGAGGACTTCCCAGGGGGTCACCCATCCTAGTACTACTCTCGCCCAAGCACGCTTAACTTCGTAGTTCTGATGGGATCCGGTGCATTAGTGCTGGTATGATCGCACCCGCCATGTTCCTTTCGCGTTATTCTTTTAAACTACCCCGTCCTGCGAAGCAGTGTGGCTTTTCTAGACCGAAATTCATTTTAAGCGTCAATTCAAGCATTTTCCTCTTATCCTTTTATTTATTTACTTTATATATTTTTTTGTTATTGATTTGCACCCTGTTTTTTTCCCTCATCCCGCAACTCTAAATTATCATGAAATCAATCCTTCACGCTTGCAGTTAGGGGTGGCAATTCGGGTCCAAATCAGGTTGGCGGGTCGGGTTCGGGTCAACAGACCCGCCAGAAAATCTGTTGACCCGAACCCCGACCCGCCAACCCGTGACGGGTCAGGTATGCTGACCCGAACCCGAAAATTTCAGGTTTACGGGGCGGCGGGTCGACCCGAAATGACCCGAAACTTAATTTTAATTTATTAATTTATCACTGTAATTTCTAATAAAATCAATTTCTCACAAAACTAATTACATAATCAAGTAATAAAAATTTAAATAAATGATTCCAAATCAAATCTAAAATAAATTAAACACCGTAAAAGTGTTTTATCCCAAGCAAAATATAAAATAAATTAAAACAATACAAAAGTGAAAAATAATATAATATATTATTTGTCCAAGTATAATAATTTCAACTTCACACAAATTAAATAAATTCGTTTAGGATTAAGTAATTAATGCCTTTGAAAAAAAGAATAACTTAGTTTAGTTAGATAAAATTATTTTTATGTTTATTAAATTATTTTTAATTCGTAAACGGGTCATATCGGGTCATATCAGGTCACCACGGGTTGACCCGAAATCGACCGGTTTTCTTTTCGGGTTCATCGGGTCCAACCCGATTCTGACCCGAATTCCCGAAACCTCAACCCAAACCCATTAATTTCGTGTTAGGTTCGTGTCGTGTCGAAAATTGCCACCCCTAGTTGCGGTGATACATTTGCGCCGACAAATTTGAGCGACGATCCGGGCTTTGATCGAGCCGTACCGTTCCTGATTTGTCTCGCGCCTTCAGATCCTCCTTCACGCTTCGACAAGAAGCAAAATATTAAGCAATCGTTCCGACGGAGCTAAATTACTACAGGATAAAGAACGAATAGGAAATTTGGATTTCGAAACAAAAAAGAGAGGGGTGCAACACGAGGACTTCCCAGGGGGTCACCCATCCTAGTACTACTCTCGCCCAAGCACGCTTAACTTCGTAGTTCTGATGGGATCCGGTGCATTAGTGCTGGTATGATCGCACCCGCCATGTTCCTTTCGCGTTATTCTTTTAAACTACCCCGTCCTGCGAAGCAGTGTGGCTTTTCTAGACCGAAATTCATTTTAAGCGTCAATTCAAGCATTTTCCTCTTATCCTTTTATTTATTTACTTTATATTTTTTTTTGTTAATGATTTGCACCCTGTTTTTTTCCCTCATCCCGCAACTCTAAATTATCATGAAATCAATCCTTCACGCTTGCAGTTAGGGGTGGCAATTCGGGTCCAAATCAGGTTGGCGGGTCGGGTTCGGGTCAACAGACCCGCCAGAAAATCTGTTGACCCGAACCTCGACCCGCCAACCCGTGACGGGTCAGGTATGCTGACCCGAACCCGAAAATTTCAGGTTTACGGGGCGGCGGGTCGACCCGAAATGACCCGAAACTTAATTTTAATTTATTAATTTATCACTGTAATTTCTAATAAAATCAATTTCTCACAAAACTAATTACATAATCAAGTAATAAAAATTTAAATAAATGATTCCAAATCAAATCTAAAATAAATTAAACACCGTAAAAGTGTTTTATCCCAAGCAAAATATAAAATAAATTAAAACAATACAAAAGTGAAAAATAATATAATATATTATTTGTCCAAGTATAATAATTTCAACTTCACACAAATTAAATAAATTCGTTTAGGATTAAGTAATTAATGCCTTTGAAAAAAAGAATAACTTAGTTTAGTTAGATAAAATTATTTTTATGTTTATTAAATTATTTTTAATTCGTAAACGGGTCATATCAGGTCACCACGGGTTGACCCGAAATCGACCGGTTTTCTTTTCGGGTTCATCGGGTCCAACCCGATTCTGACCCGAATTCCCGAAACCTCAACCCAAACCCATTAATTTCGTGTTAGGTTCGTGTCGTGTCGAAAATTGCCACCCCTAGTTGCGGTGATACATTTGCGCCGACAAATTTGAGCGACGATCCGGGCTTTGATCGAGCCGTACCGTTCCTGATTTGTCTCGCGCCTTCAGATCCTCCTTCACGCTTCGACAAGAAGCAAAATATTAAGCAATCGTTCCGACGGAGCTAAATTACTACAGGATAAAGAACGAATAGGAAATTTGGATTTCGAAACAAAAAAGAGAGGGGTGCAACACGAGGACTTCCCAGGGGGTCACCCATCCTAGTACTACTCTCGCCCAAGCACGCTTAACTTCGGAGTTCTGATGGGATCCGGTGCATTAGTGCTGGTATGATCGCACCCGCCATGTTCCTTTCGCGTTATTCTTTTAAACTACCCCGTCCTGCGAAGCAGTGTGGCTTTTCTAGACCGAAATTCATTTTAAGCGTCAATTCAAGCATTTTCCTCTTATCCTTTTATTTATTTACTTTATATTTTTTTTTGTTATTGATTTGCACCCTGTTTTTTTCCCTCATCCCGCAACTCTAAATTATCATGAAATCAATCCTTCACGCTTGCAGTTAGGGGTGGCAATTCGGGTCCAAATCAGGTTGGCGGGTCGGGTTCGGGTCAACAGACCCGCCAGAAAATCTGTTGACCCGAACCCCGACCCGCCAACCCGTGACGGGTCAGGTATGCTGACCCGAACCCGAAAATTTCAGGTTTACGGGGCGGCGGGTCGACCCGAAATGACCCGAAACTTAATTTTAATTTATTAATTTATCACTGTAATTTCTAATAAAATCAATTTCTCACAAAACTAATTACATAATCAAGTAATAAAAATTTAAATAAATGATTCCAAATCAAATCTAAAATAAATTAAACACCGTAAAAGTGTTTTATCCCAAGCAAAATATAAAATAAATTAAAACAATACAAAAGTGAAAAATAATATAATATATTATTTGTCCAAGTATAATAATTTCAACTTCACACAAATTAAATAAATTCGTTTAGGATTAAGTAATTAATGCCTTTGAAAAAAAGAATAACTTAGTTTAGTTAGATAAAATTATTTTTATGTTTATTAAATTATTTTTAATTCGTAAACGGGTCATATCGGGTCATATCAGGTCACCACGGGTTGACCCGAAATCGACCGGTTTTCTTTTCGGGTTCATCGGGTCCAACCCGATTCTGACCCGAATTCCCGAAACCTCAACCCAAACCCATTAATTTCGTGTTAGGTTCGTGTCGTGTCGAAAATTGCCACCCCTAGTTGCGGTGATACATTTGCGCCGACAAATTTGAGCGACGATCCGGGCTTTGATCGAGCCGTACCGTTCCTGATTTGTCTCGCGCCTTCAGATCCTCCTTCACGCTTCGACAAGAAGCAAAATATTAAGCAATCGTTCCGACGGAGCTAAATTACTACAGGATAAAGAACGAATAGGAAATTTGGATTTCGAAACAAAAAAAAGAGGGGTGCAACACGAGGACTTCCCAGGGGGTCACCCATCCTAGTACTACTCTCGCCCAAGCACGCTTAACTTCGGAGTTCTGATGGGATCCGGTGCATTAGTGCTGGTATGATCGCACCCGCCATGTTCCTTTCGCGTTATTCTTTTAAACTACCCCGTCCTGCGAAGCAGTGTGGCTTTTCTAGACCGAAATTCATTTTAAGCGTCAATTCAAGCATTTTCCTCTTATCCTTTTATTTATTTACTTTATATTTTTTTTTGTTAATGATTTGCACCCTGTTTTTTTCCCTCATCCCGCAACTCTAAATTATCATGAAATCAATCCTTCACGCTTGCAGTTAGGGGTGGCAATTCGGGTCCAAATCAGGTTGGCGGGTCGGGTTCGGGTCAACAGACCCGCCAGAAAATCTGTTGACCCGAACCCCGACCCGCCAACCCGTGACGGGTCAGGTATGCTGACCCGAACCCGAAAATTTCAGGTTTACGGGGCGGCGGGTCGACCCGAAATGACCCGAAACTTAATTTTAATTTATTAATTTATCATTGTAATTTCTAATAAAATCAATTTCTCACAAAACTAATTACATAATCAAGTAATAAAAATTTAAATAAATGATTCCAAATCAAATCTAAAATAAATTAAACACCGTAAAAGTGTTTTATCCCAAGCAAAATATAAAATAAATTAAAACAATACAAAAGTGAAAAATAATATAATATATTATTTGTCCAAGTATAATAATTTCAACTTCACACAAATTAAATAAATTCGTTTAGGATTAAGTAATTAATGCCTTTGAAAAAAAGAATAACTTAGTTTAGTTAGATAAAATTATTTTTATGTTTATTAAATTATTTTTAATTCGTAAACGGGTCATATCGGGTCATATCAGGTCACCACGGGTTGACCCGAAATCGACCGGTTTTCTTTTCGGGTTCATCGGGTCCAACCCGATTCTGACCCGAATTCCCGAAACCTCAACCCAAACCCATTAATTTCGTGTTAGGTTCGTGTCGTGTCGAAAATTGCCACCCCTAGTTGCGGTGATACATTTGCGCCGACAAATTTGAGCGACGATCCGGGCTTTGATCGAGCCGTACCGTTCCTGATTTGTCTCGCGCCTTCAGATCCTCCTTCACGCTTCGACAAGAAGCAAAATATTAAGCAATCGTTCCGACGGAGCTAAATTACTACAGGATAAAGAACGAATAGGAAATTTGGATTTCGAAACAAAAAAGAGAGGGGTGCAACACGAGGACTTCCCAGGGGGTCACCCATCCTAGTACTACTCTCGCCCAAGCACGCTTAACTTCGGAGTTCTGATGGGATCCGGTGCATTAGTGCTGGTATGATCGCACCCGCCATGTTCCTTTCGCGTTATTCTTTTAAACTACCCCGTCCTGCGAAGCAGTGTGGCTTTTCTAGACCGAAATTCATTTTAAGCGTCAATTCAAGCATTTTCCTCTTATCCTTTTATTTATTTACTTTATATTTTTTTTTGTTATTGATTTGCACCCTGTTTTTTTCCCTCATCCCGCAACTCTAAATTATCATGAAATCAATCCTTCACGCTTGCAGTTAGGGGTGGCAATTCGGGTCCAAATCAGGTTGGCGGGTCGGGTTCGGGTCAACAGACCCGCCAGAAAATCTGTTGACCCGAACCCCGACCCGCCAACCCGTGACGGGTCAGGTATGCTGACCCGAACCCGAAAATTTCAGGTTTACGGGGCGGCGGGTCGACCCGAAATGACCCGAAACTTAATTTTAATTTATTAATTTATCACTGTAATTTCTAATAAAATCAATTTCTCACAAAACTAATTACATAATCAAGTAATAAAAATTTAAATAAATGATTCCAAATCAAATCTAAAATAAATTAAACACCGTAAAAGTGTTTTATCCCAAGCAAAATATAAAATAAATTAAAACAATACAAAAGTGAAAAATAATATAATATATTATTTGTCCAAGTATAATAATTTCAACTTCACACAAATTAAATAAATTCGTTTAGGATTAAGTAATTAATGCCTTTGAAAAAAAGAATAACTTAGTTTAGTTAGATAAAATTATTTTTATGTTTATTAAATTATTTTTAATTCGTAAACGGGTCATATCAGGTCACCACGGGTTGACCCGAAATCGACCGGTTTTCTTTTCGGGTTCATCGGGTCCAACCCGATTCTGACCCGAATTCCCGAAACCTCAACCCAAACCCATTAATTTCGTGTTAGGTTCGTGTCGTGTCGAAAATTGCCACCCCTAGTTGCGGTGATACATTTGCGCCGACAAATTTGAGCGACGATCCGGGCTTTGATCGAGCCGTACCGTTCCTGATTTGTCTCGCGCCTTCAGATCCTCCTTCACGCTTCGACAAGAAGCAAAATATTAAGCAATCGTTCCGACGGAGCTAAATTACTACAGGATAAAGAACGAATAGGAAATTTGGATTTCGAAACAAAAAAGAGAGGGGTGCAACACGAGGACTTCCCAGGGGGTCACCCATCCTAGTACTACTCTCGCCCAAGCACGCTTAACTTCGGAGTTCTGATGGGATCCGGTGCATTAGTGCTGGTATGATCGCACCCGCCATGTTCCTTTCGCGTTATTCTTTTAAACTACCCCGTCCTGCGAAGCAGTGTGGCTTTTCTAGACCGAAATTCATTTTAAGCGTCAATTCAAGCATTTTCCTCTTATCCTTTTATTTATTTACTTTATATTTTTTTTTGTTATTGATTTGCACCCTGTTTTTTTCCCTCATCCCGCAACTCTAAATTATCATGAAATCAATCCTTCACGCTTGCAGTTAGGGGTGGCAATTCGGGTCCAAATCAGGTTGGCGGGTCGGGTTCGGGTCAACAGACCCGCCAGAAAATCTGTTGACCCGAACCCCGACCCGCCAACCCGTGACGGGTCAGGTATGCTGACCCGAACCCGAAAATTTCAGGTTTACGGGGCGGCGGGTCGACCCGAAATGACCCGAAACTTAATTTTAATTTATTAATTTATCACTGTAATTTCTAATAAAATCAATTTCTCACAAAACTAATTACATAATCAAGTAATAAAAATTTAAATAAATGATTCCAAATCAAATCTAAAATAAATTAAACACCGTAAAAGTGTTTTATCCCAAGCAAAATATAAAATAAATTAAAACAATACAAAAGTGAAAAATAATATAATATATTATTTGTCCAAGTATAATAATTTCAACTTCACACAAATTAAATAAATTCGTTTAGGATTAAGTAATTAATGCCTTTGAAAAAAAGAATAACTTAGTTTAGTTAGATAAAATTATTTTTATGTTTATTAAATTATTTTTAATTCGTAAACGGGTCATATCGGGTCATATCAGGTCACCACGGGTTGACCCGAAATCGACCGGTTTTCTTTTCGGGTTCATCGGGTCCAACCCGATTCTGACCCGAATTCCCGAAACCTCAACCCAAACCCATTAATTTCGTGTTAGGTTCGTGTCGTGTCGAAAATTGCCACCCCTAGTTGCGGTGATACATTTGCGCCGACAAATTTGAGCGACGATCCGGGCTTTGATCGAGCCGTACCGTTCCTGATTTGTCTCGCGCCTTCAGATCCTCCTTCACGCTTCGACAAGAAGCAAAATATTAAGCAATCGTTCCGACGGAGCTAAATTACTACAGGATAAAGAACGAATAGGAAATTTGGATTTCGAAACAAAAAAAAGAGGGGTGCAACACGAGGACTTCCCAGGGGGTCACCCATCCTAGTACTACTCTCGCCCAAGCACGCTTAACTTCGGAGTTCTGATGGGATCCGGTGCATTAGTGCTGGTATGATCGCACCCGCCATGTTCCTTTCGCGTTATTCTTTTAAACTACCCCGTCCTGCGAAGCAGTGTGGCTTTTCTAGACCGAAATTCATTTTAAGCGTCAATTCAAGCATTTTCCTCTTATCCTTTTATTTATTTACTTTATATTTTTTTTTGTTAATGATTTGCACCCTGTTTTTTTCCCTCATCCCGCAACTCTAAATTATCATGAAATCAATCCTTCACGCTTGCAGTTAGGGGTGGCAATTCGGGTCCAAATCAGGTTGGCGGGTCGGGTTCGGGTCAACAGACCCGCCAGAAAATCTGTTGACCCGAACCCCGACCCGCCAACCCGTGACGGGTCAGGTATGCTGACCCGAACCCGAAAATTTCAGGTTTACGGGGCGGCGGGTCGACCCGAAATGACCCGAAACTTAATTTTAATTTATTAATTTATCATTGTAATTTCTAATAAAATCAATTTCTCACAAAACTAATTACATAATCAAGTAATAAAAATTTAAATAAATGATTCCAAATCAAATCTAAAATAAATTAAACACCGTAAAAGTGTTTTATCCCAAGCAAAATATAAAATAAATTAAAACAATACAAAAGTGAAAAATAATATAATATATTATTTGTCCAAGTATAATAATTTCAACTTCACACAAATTAAATAAATTCGTTTAGGATTAAGTAATTAATGCCTTTGAAAAAAAGAATAACTTAGTTTAGTTAGATAAAATTATTTTTATGTTTATTAAATTATTTTTAATTCGTAAACGGGTCATATCGGGTCATATCAGGTCACCACGGGTTGACCCGAAATCGACCGGTTTTCTTTTCGGGTTCATCGGGTCCAACCCGATTCTGACCCGAATTCCCGAAACCTCAACCCAAACCCATTAATTTCGTGTTAGGTTCGTGTCGTGTCGAAAATTGCCACCCCTAGTTGCGGTGATACATTTGCGCCGACAAATTTGAGCGACGATCCGGGCTTTGATCGAGCCGTACCGTTCCTGATTTGTCTCGCGCCTTCAGATCCTCCTTCACGCTTCGACAAGAAGCAAAATATTAAGCAATCGTTCCGACGGAGCTAAATTACTACAGGATAAAGAACGAATAGGAAATTTGGATTTCGAAACAAAAAAGAGAGGGGTGCAACACGAGGACTTCCCAGGGGGTCACCCATCCTAGTACTACTCTCGCCCAAGCACGCTTAACTTCGGAGTTCTGATGGGATCCGGTGCATTAGTGCTGGTATGATCGCACCCGCCATGTTCCTTTCGCGTTATTCTTTTAAACTACCCCGTCCTGCGAAGCAGTGTGGCTTTTCTAGACCGAAATTCATTTTAAGCGTCAATTCAAGCATTTTCCTCTTATCCTTTTATTTATTTACTTTATATTTTTTTTTGTTATTGATTTGCACCCTGTTTTTTTCCCTCATCCCGCAACTCTAAATTATCATGAAATCAATCCTTCACGCTTGCAGTTAGGGGTGGCAATTCGGGTCCAAATCAGGTTGGCGGGTCGGGTTCGGGTCAACAGACCCGCCAGAAAATCTGTTGACCCGAACCCCGACCCGCCAACCCGTGACGGGTCAGGTATGCTGACCCGAACCCGAAAATTTCAGGTTTACGGGGCGGTGGGTCGACCCGAAATGACCCGAAACTTAATTTTAATTTATTAATTTATCACTGTAATTTCTAATAAAATCAATTTCTCACAAAACTAATTACATAATCAAGTAATAAAAATTTAAATAAATGATTCCAAATCAAATCTAAAATAAATTAAACACCGTAAAAGTGTTTTATCCCAAGCAAAATATAAAATAAATTAAAACAATACAAAAGTGAAAAATAATATAATATATTATTTGTCCAAGTATAATAATTTCAACTTCACACAAATTAAATAAATTCGTTTAGGATTAAGTAATTAATGCCTTTGAAAAAAAGAATAACTTAGTTTAGTTAGATAAAATTATTTTTATGTTTATTAAATTATTTTTAATTCGTAAACGGGTCATATCGGGTCATATCAGGTCACCACGGGTTGACCCGAAATCGACCGGTTTTCTTTTCGGGTTCATCGGGTCCAACCCGATTCTGACCCGAATTCCCGAAACCTCAACCCAAACCCATTAATTTCGTGTTAGGTTCGTGTCGTGTCGAAAATTGCCACCCCTAGTTGCGGTGATACATTTGCGCCGACAAATTTGAGCGACGATCCGGGCTTTGATCGAGCCGTACCGTTCCTGATTTGTCTCGCGCCTTCAGATCCTCCTTCACGCTTCGACAAGAAGCAAAATATTAAGCAATCGTTCCGACGGAGCTAAATTACTACAGGATAAAGAACGAATAGGAAATTTGGATTTCGAAACAAAAAAGAGAGGGGTGCAACACGAGGACTTCCCAGGGGGTCACCCATCCTAGTACTACTCTCGCCCAAGCACGCTTAACTTCGTAGTTCTGATGGGATCCGGTGCATTAGTGCTGGTATGATCGCACCCGCCATGTTCCTTTCGCGTTATTCTTTTAAACTACCCCGTCCTGCGAAGCAGTGTGGCTTTTCTAGACCGAAATTCATTTTAAGCGTCAATTCAAGCATTTTCCTCTTATCCTTTTATTTATTTACTTTATATATTTTTTTGTTATTGATTTGCACCCTGTTTTTTTCCCTCATCCCGCAACTCTAAATTATCATGAAATCAATCCTTCACGCTTGCAGTTAGGGGTGGCAATTCGGGTCCAAATCAGGTTGGCGGGTCGGGTTCGGGTCAACAGACCCGCCAGAAAATCTGTTGACCCGAACCCCGACCCGCCAACCCGTGACGGGTCAGGTATGCTGACCCGAACCCGAAAATTTCAGGTTTACGGGGCGGCGGGTCGACCCGAAATGACCCGAAACTTAATTTTAATTTATTAATTTATCACTGTAATTTCTAATAAAATCAATTTCTCACAAAACTAATTACATAATCAAGTAATAAAAATTTAAATAAATGATTCCAAATCAAATCTAAAATAAATTAAACACCGTAAAAGTGTTTTATCCCAAGCAAAATATAAAATAAATTAAAACAATACAAAAGTGAAAAATAATATAATATATTATTTGTCCAAGTATAATAATTTCAACTTCACACAAATTAAATAAATTCGTTTAGGATTAAGTAATTAATGCCTTTGAAAAAAAGAATAACTTAGTTTAGTTAGATAAAATTATTTTTATGTTTATTAAATTATTTTTAATTCGTAAACGGGTCATATCGGGTCATATCAGGTCACCACGGGTTGACCCGAAATCGACCGGTTTTCTTTTCGGGTTCATCGGGTCCAACCCGATTCTGACCCGAATTCCCGAAACCTCAACCCAAACCCATTAATTTCGTGTTAGGTTCGTGTCGTGTCGAAAATTGCCACCCCTAGTTGCGGTGATACATTTGCGCCGACAAATTTGAGCGACGATCCGGGCTTTGATCGAGCCGTACCGTTCCTGATTTGTCTCGCGCCTTCAGATCCTCCTTCACGCTTCGACAAGAAGCAAAATATTAAGCAATCGTTCCGACGGAGCTAAATTACTACAGGATAAAGAACGAATAGGAAATTTGGATTTCGAAACAAAAAAGAGAGGGGTGCAACACGAGGACTTCCCAGGGGGTCACCCATCCTAGTACTACTCTCGCCCAAGCACGCTTAACTTCGTAGTTCTGATGGGATCCGGTGCATTAGTGCTGGTATGATCGCACCCGCCATGTTCCTTTCGCGTTATTCTTTTAAACTACCCCGTCCTGCGAAGCAGTGTGGCTTTTCTAGACCGAAATTCATTTTAAGCGTCAATTCAAGCATTTTCCTCTTATCCTTTTATTTATTTACTTTATATATTTTTTTGTTATTGATTTGCACCCTGTTTTTTTCCCTCATCCCGCAACTCTAAATTATCATGAAATCAATCCTTCACGCTTGCAGTTAGGGGTGGCAATTCGGGTCCAAATCAGGTTGGCGGGTCGGGTTCGGGTCAACAGACCCGCCAGAAAATCTGTTGACCCGAACCCCGACCCGCCAACCCGTGACGGGTCAGGTATGCTGACCCGAACCCGAAAATTTCAGGTTTACGGGGCGGCGGGTCGACCCGAAATGACCCGAAACTTAATTTTAATTTATTAATTTATCACTTTAATTTCTAATAAAATCAATTTCTCACAAAACTAATTACATAATCAAGTAATAAAAATTTAAATAAATGATTCCAAATCAAATCTAAAATAAATTAAACACCGTAAAAGTGTTTTATCCCAAGCAAAATATAAAATAAATTAAAACAATACAAAAGTGAAAAATAATATAATATATTATTTGTCCAAGTATAATAATTTCAACTTCACACAAATTAAATAAATTCGTTTAGGATTAAGTAATTAATGCCTTTGAAAAAAAGAATAACTTAGTTTAGTTAGATAAAATTATTTTTATGTTTATTAAATTATTTTTAATTCGTAAACGGGTCATATCGGGTCATATCAGGTCACCACGGGTTGACCCGAAATCGACCGGTTTTCTTTTCGGGTTCATCGGGTCCAACCCGATTCTGACCCGAATTCCCGAAACCTCAACCCAAACCCATTAATTTCGTGTTAGGTTCGTGTCGTGTCGAAAATTGCCACCCCTAGTTGCGGTGATACATTTGCGCCGACAAATTTGAGCGACGATCCGGGCTTTGATCGAGCCGTACCGTTCCTGATTTGTCTCGCGCCTTCAGATCCTCCTTCACGCTTCGACAAGAAGCAAAATATTAAGCAATCGTTCCGACGGAGCTAAATTACTACAGGATAAAGAACGAATAGGAAATTTGGATTTCGAAACAAAAAAGAGAGGGGTGCAACACGAGGACTTCCCAGGGGGTCACCCATCCTAGTACTACTCTCGCCCAAGCACGCTTAACTTCGGAGTTCTGATGGGATCCGGTGCATTAGTGCTGGTATGGTCGCACCCGCCATGTTCCTTTCGCTTTATTCTTTTAAACTATCCCGTCCTGCGAAGCAGTGTGGCTTTTCTAGACCGAAATTCATTTTAAGCGTCAATTCAAGCATTTTCCTCTTATCCTTTTATTTATTTACTTTATATATTTTTTTGTTATTGATTTGCACCCTGTTTTTTTCCCTCATCCCGCAACTCTAAATTATCATGAAATCAATCCGTCACGCTTGCAGTTAGGGGTGGCAATTCGGGTCCAAATCAGGTTGGCGGGTCGGGTTCGGGTCAACAGACCCGCCAGAAAATCTGTTGACCCGAACCCCGACCCGCCAACCCGTGACGGGTCAGGTATGCTGACCCGAACCCGAAAATTTCAGGTTTACGGGGCGGCGGGTCGACCCGAAATGACCCGAAACTTAATTTTAATTTATTAATTTATCACTGTAATTTCTAATAAAATCAATTTCTCACAAAACTAATTACATAATCAAGTAATAAAAATTTAAATAAATGATTCCAAATCAAATCTAAAATAAATTAAACACCGTAAAAGTGTTTTATCCCAAGCAAAATATAAAATAAATTAAAACAATACAAAAGTGAAAAATAATATAATATATTATTTGTCCAAGTATAATAATTTCAACTTCACACAAATTAAATAAATTCGTTTAGGATTAAGTAATTAATGCCTTTGAAAAAAAGAATAACTTAGTTTAGTTAGATAAAATTATTTTTATGTTTATTAAATTATTTTTAATTCGTAAACGGGTCGTATCGGGTCATATCAGGTCACCACGGGTTGACCCGAAATCGACCGGTTTTCTTTTCGGGTTCATCGGGTCCAACCCGATTCTGACCCGAATTCCCGAAACCTCAACCCAAACCCATTAATTTCGTGTTAGGTTCGTGTCGTGTCGAAAATTGCCACCCCTAGTTGCGGTGATACATTTGCGCCGACAAATTTGAGCGACGATCCGGGCTTTGATCGAGCCGTACCGTTCCTGATTTGTCTCGCGCCTTCAGATCCTCCTTCACGCTTCGACAAGAAGCAAAATATTAAGCAATCGTTCCGACGGAGCTAAATTACTACAGGATAAAGAACGAATAGGAAATTTGGATTTCGAAACAAAAAAGAGAGGGGTGCAACACGAGGACTTCCCAGGGGGTCACCCATCCTAGTACTACTCTCGCCCAAGCACGCTTAACTTCGGAGTTCTGATGGGATCCGGTGCATTAGTGCTGGTATGATCGCACCCGCCATGTTCCTTTCGCGTTATTCTTTTAAACTACCCCGTCCTGCGAAGCAGTGTGGCTTTTCTAGACCGAAATTCATTTTAAGCGTCAATTCAAGCATTTTCCTCTTATCCTTTTATTTATTTACTTTATATATTTTTTTGTTATTGATTTGCACCCTGTTTTTTTCCCTCATCCCGCAACTCTAAATTATCATGAAATCAATCCTTCACGCTTGCAGTTAGGGGTGGCAATTCGGGTCCAAATCAGGTTGGCGGGTCGGGTTCGGGTCAACAGACCCGCCAGAAAATCTGTTGACCCGAACCCCGACCCGCCAACCCGTGACGGGTCAGGTATGCTGACCCGAACCCGAAAATTTCAGGTTTACGGGGCGGCGGGTCGACCCGAAATGACCCGAAACTTAATTTTAATTTATTAATTTATCACTGTAATTTCTAATAAAATCAATTTCTCACAAAACTAATTACATAATCAAGTAATAAAAATTTAAATAAATGATTCCAAATCAAATCTAAAATAAATTAAACACCGTAAAAGTGTTTTATCCCAAGCAAAATATAAAATAAATTAAAACAATACAAAAGTGAAAAATAATATAATATATTATTTGTCCAAGTATAATAATTTCAACTTCACACAAATTAAATAAATTCGTTTAGGATTAAGTAATTAATGCCTTTGAAAAAAAGAATAACTTAGTTTAGTTAGATAAAATTATTTTTATGTTTATTAAATTATTTTTAATTCGTAAACGGGTCGTATCGGGTCATATCAGGTCACCACGGGTTGACCCGAAATCGACCGGTTTTCTTTTCGGGTTCATCGGGTCCAACCCGATTCTGACCCGAATTCCCGAAACCTCAACCCAAACCCATTAATTTCGTGTTAGGTTCGTGTCGTGTCGAAAATTGCCACCCCTAGTTGCGGTGATACATTTGCGCCGACAAATTTGAGCGACGATCCGGGCTTTGATCGAGCCGTACCGTTCCTGATTTGTCTCGCGCCTTCAGATCCTCCTTCACGCTTCGACAAGAAGCAAAATATTAAGCAATCGTTCCGACGGAGCTAAATTACTACAGGATAAAGAACGAATAGGAAATTTGGATTTCGAAACAAAAAAGAGAGGGGTGCAACACGAGGACTTCCCAGGGGGTCACCCATCCTAGTACTACTCTCGCCCAAGCACGCTTAACTTCGTAGTTCTGATGGGATCCGGTGCATTAGTGCTGGTATGATCGCACCCGCCATGTTCCTTTCGCGTTATTCTTTTAAACTACCCCGTCCTGCGAAGCAGTGTGGCTTTTCTAGACCGAAATTCATTTTAAGCGTCAATTCAAGCATTTTCCTCTTATCCTTTTATTTATTTACTTTATATATTTTTTTGTTATTGATTTGCACCCTGTTTTTTTCCCTCATCCCGCAACTCTAAATTATCATGAAATCAATCCTTCACGCTTGCAGTTAGGGGTGGCAATTCGGGTCCAAATCAGGTTGGCGGGTCGGGTTCGGGTCAACAGACCCGCCAGAAAATCTGTTGACCCGAACCCCGACCCGCCAACCCGTGACGGGTCAGGTATGCTGACCCGAACCCGAAAATTTCAGGTTTACGGGGCGGCGGGTCGACCCGAAATGACCCGAAACTTAATTTTAATTTATTAATTTATCACTTTAATTTCTAATAAAATCAATTTCTCACAAAACTAATTACATAATCAAGTAATAAAAATTTAAATAAATGATTCCAAATCAAATCTAAAATAAATTAAACACCGTAAAAGTGTTTTATCCCAAGCAAAATATAAAATAAATTAAAACAATACAAAAGTGAAAAATAATATAATATATTATTTGTCCAAGTATAATAATTTCAACTTCACACAAATTAAATAAATTCGTTTAGGATTAAGTAATTAATGCCTTTGAAAAAAAGAATAACTTAGTTTAGTTAGATAAAATTATTTTTATGTTTATTAAATTATTTTTAATTCGTAAACGGGTCGTATCGGGTCATATCAGGTCACCACGGGTTGACCCGAAATCGACCGGTTTTCTTTTCGGGTTCATCGGGTCCAACCCGATTCTGACCCGAATTCCCGAAACCTCAACCCAAACCCATTAATTTCGTGTTAGGTTCGTGTCGTGTCGAAAATTGCCACCCCTAGTTGCGGTGATACATTTGCGCCGACAAATTTGAGCGACGATCCGGGCTTTGATCGAGCCGTACCGTTCCTGATTTGTCTCGCGCCTTCAGATCCTCCTTCACGCTTCGACAAGAAGCAAAATATTAAGCAATCGTTCCGACGGAGCTAAATTACTACAGGATAAAGAACGAATAGGAAATTTGGATTTCGAAACAAAAAAGAGAGGGGTGCAACACGAGGACTTCCCAGGGGGTCACCCATCCTAGTACTACTCTCGCCCAAGCACGCTTAACTTCGGAGTTCTGATGGGATCCGGTGCATTAGTGCTGGTATGGTCGCACCCGCCATGTTCCTTTCGCTTTATTCTTTTAAACTACCCCGTCCTGCGAAGCAGTGTGGCTTTTCTAGACCGAAATTCATTTTAAGCGTCAATTCAAGCATTTTCCTCTTATCCTTTTATTTATTTACTTTATATATTTTTTTGTTATTGATTTGCACCCTGTTTTTTTCCCTCATCCCGCAACTCTAAATTATCATGAAATCAATCCTTCACGCTTGCAGTTAGGGGTGGCAATTCGGGTCCAAATCAGGTTGGCGGGTCGGGTTCGGGTCAACAGACCCGCCAGAAAATCTGTTGACCCGAACCCCGACCCGCCAACCCGTGACGGGTCAGGTATGCTGACCCGAACCCGAAAATTTCAGGTTTACGGGGCGGCGGGTCGACCCGAAATGACCCGAAACTTAATTTTAATTTATTAATTTATCACTGTAATTTCTAATAAAATCAATTTCTCACAAAACTAATTACATAATCAAGTAATAAAAATTTAAATAAATGATTCCAAATCAAATCTAAAATAAATTAAACACCGTAAAAGTGTTTTATCCCAAGCAAAATATAAAATAAATTAAAACAATACAAAAGTGAAAAATAATATAATATATTATTTGTCCAAGTATAATAATTTCAACTTCACACAAATTAAATAAATTCGTTTAGGATTAAGTAATTAATGCCTTTGAAAAAAAGAATAACTTAGTTTAGTTAGATAAAATTATTTTTATGTTTATTAAATTATTTTTAATTCGTAAACGGGTCGTATCGGGTCATATCAGGTCACCACGGGTTGACCCGAAATCGACCGGTTTTCTTTTCGGGTTCATCGGGTCCAACCCGATTCTGACCCGAATTCCCGAAACCTCAACCCAAACCCATTAATTTCGTGTTAGGTTCGTGTCGTGTCGAAAATTGCCACCCCTAGTTGCGGTGATACATTTGCGCCGACAAATTTGAGCGACGATCCGGGCTTTGATCGAGCCGTACCGTTCCTGATTTGTCTCGCGCCTTCAGATCCTCCTTCACGCTTCGACAAGAAGCAAAATATTAAGCAATCGTTCCGACGGAGCTAAATTACTACAGGATAAAGAACGAATAGGAAATTTGGATTTCGAAACAAAAAAGAGAGGGGTGCAACACGAGGACTTCCCAGGGGGTCACCCATCCTAGTACTACTCTCGCCCAAGCACGCTTAACTTCGTAGTTCTGATGGGATCCGGTGCATTAGTGCTGGTATGATCGCACCCGCCATGTTCCTTTCGCGTTATTCTTTTAAACTACCCCGTCCTGCGAAGCAGTGTGGCTTTTCTAGACCGAAATTCATTTTAAGCGTCAATTCAAGCATTTTCCTCTTATCCTTTTATTTATTTACTTTATATATTTTTTTGTTATTGATTTGCACCCTGTTTTTTTCCCTCATCCCGCAACTCTAAATTATCATGAAATCAATCCTTCACGCTTGCAGTTAGGGGTGGCAATTCGGGTCCAAATCAGGTTGGCGGGTCGGGTTCGGGTCAACAGACCCGCCAGAAAATCTGTTGACCCGAACCCCGACCCGCCAACCCGTGACGGGTCAGGTATGCTGACCCGAACCCGAAAATTTCAGGTTTACGGGGCGGCGGGTCGACCCGAAATGACCCGAAACTTAATTTTAATTTATTAATTTATCACTTTAATTTCTAATAAAATCAATTTCTCACAAAACTAATTACATAATCAAGTAATAAAAATTTAAATAAATGATTCCAAATCAAATCTAAAATAAATTAAACACCGTAAAAGTGTTTTATCCCAAGCAAAATATAAAATAAATTAAAACAATACAAAAGTGAAAAATAATATAATATATTATTTGTCCAAGTATAATAATTTCAACTTCACACAAATTAAATAAATTCGTTTAGGATTAAGTAATTAATGCCTTTGAAAAAAAGAATAACTTAGTTTAGTTAGATAAAATTATTTTTATGTTTATTAAATTATTTTTAATTCGTAAACGGGTCGTATCGGGTCATATCAGGTCACCACGGGTTGACCCGAAATCGACCGGTTTTCTTTTCGGGTTCATCGGGTCCAACCCGATTCTGACCCGAATTCCCGAAACCTCAACCCAAACCCATTAATTTCGTGTTAGGTTCGTGTCGTGTCGAAAATTGCCACCCCTAGTTGCGGTGATACATTTGCGCCGACAAATTTGAGCGACGATCCGGGCTTTGATCGAGCCGTACCGTTCCTGATTTGTCTCGCGCCTTCAGATCCTCCTTCACGCTTCGACAAGAAGCAAAATATTAAGCAATCGTTCCGACGGAGCTAAATTACTACAGGATAAAGAACGAATAGGAAATTTGGATTTCGAAACAAAAAAGAGAGGGGTGCAACACGAGGACTTCCCAGGGGGTCACCCATCCTAGTACTACTCTCGCCCAAGCACGCTTAACTTCGGAGTTCTGATGGGATCCGGTGCATTAGTGCTGGTATGGTCGCACCCGCCATGTTCCTTTCGCTTTATTCTTTTAAACTACCCCGTCCTGCGAAGCAGTGTGGCTTTTCTAGACCGAAATTCATTTTAAGCGTCAATTCAAGCATTTTCCTCTTATCCTTTTATTTATTTACTTTATATATTTTTTTGTTATTGATTTGCACCCTGTTTTTTTCCCTCATCCCGCAACTCTAAATTATCATGAAATCAATCCTTCACGCTTGCAGTTAGGGGTGGCAATTCGGGTCCAAATCAGGTTGGCGGGTCGGGTTCGGGTCAACAGACCCGCCAGAAAATCTGTTGACCCGAACCCCGACCCGCCAACCCGTGACGGGTCAGGTATGCTGACCCGAACCCGAAAATTTCAGGTTTACGGGGCGGCGGGTCGACCCGAAATGACCCGAAACTTAATTTTAATTTATTAATTTATCACTTTAATTTCTAATAAAATCAATTTCTCACAAAACTAATTACATAATCAAGTAATAAAAATTTAAATAAATGATTCCAAATCAAATCTAAAATAAATTAAACACCGTAAAAGTGTTTTATCCCAAGCAAAATATAAAATAAATTAAAACAATACAAAAGTGAAAAATAATATAATATATTATTTGTCCAAGTATAATAATTTCAACTTCACACAAATTAAATAAATTCGTTTAGGATTAAGTAATTAATGCCTTTGAAAAAAAGAATAACTTAGTTTAGTTAGATAAAATTATTTTTATGTTTATTAAATTATTTTTAATTCGTAAACGGGTCGTATCGGGTCATATCAGGTCACCACGGGTTGACCCGAAATCGACCGGTTTTCTTTTCGGGTTCATCGGGTCCAACCCGATTCTGACCCGAATTCCCGAAACCTCAACCCAAACCCATTAATTTCGTGTTAGGTTCGTGTCGTGTCGAAAATTGCCACCCCTAGTTGCGGTGATACATTTGCGCCGACAAATTTGAGCGACGATCCGGGCTTTGATCGAGCCGTACCGTTCCTGATTTGTCTCGCGCCTTCAGATCCTCCTTCACGCTTCGACAAGAAGCAAAATATTAAGCAATCGTTCCGACGGAGCTAAATTACTACAGGATAAAGAACGAATAGGAAATTTGGATTTCGAAACAAAAAAGAGAGGGGTGCAACACGAGGACTTCCCAGGGGGTCACCCATCCTAGTACTACTCTCGCCCAAGCACGCTTAACTTCGGAGTTCTGATGGGATCCGGTGCATTAGTGCTGGTATGGTCGCACCCGCCATGTTCCTTTCGCTTTATTCTTTTAAACTACCCCGTCCTGCGAAGCAGTGTGGCTTTTCTAGACCGAAATTCATTTTAAGCGTCAATTCAAGCATTTTCCTCTTATCCTTTTATTTATTTACTTTATATATTTTTTTGTTATTGATTTGCACCCTGTTTTTTTCCCTCATCCCGCAACTCTAAATTATCATGAAATCAATCCTTCACGCTTGCAGTTAGGGGTGGCAATTCGGGTCCAAATCAGGTTGGCGGGTCGGGTTCGGGTCAACAGACCCGCCAGAAAATCTGTTGACCCGAACCCCGACCCGCCAACCCGTGACGGGTCAGGTATGCTGACCCGAACCCGAAAATTTCAGGTTTACGGGGCGGCGGGTCGACCCGAAATGACCCGAAACTTAATTTTAATTTATTAATTTATCACTGTAATTTCTAATAAAATCAATTTCTCACAAAACTAATTACATAATCAAGTAATAAAAATTTAAATAAATGATTCCAAATCAAATCTAAAATAAATTAAACACCGTAAAAGTGTTTTATCCCAAGCAAAATATAAAATAAATTAAAACAATACAAAAGTGAAAAATAATATAATATATTATTTGTCCAAGTATAATAATTTCAACTTCACACAAATTAAATAAATTCGTTTAGGATTAAGTAATTAATGCCTTTGAAAAAAAGAATAACTTAGTTTAGTTAGATAAAATTATTTTTATGTTTATTAAATTATTTTTAATTCGTAAACGGGTCGTATCGGGTCATATCAGGTCACCACGGGTTGACCCGAAATCGACCGGTTTTCTTTTCGGGTTCATCGGGTCCAACCCGATTCTGACCCGAATTCCCGAAACCTCAACCCAAACCCATTAATTTCGTGTTAGGTTCGTGTCGTGTCGAAAATTGCCACCCCTAGTTGCGGTGATACATTTGCGCCGACAAATTTGAGCGACGATCCGGGCTTTGATCGAGCCGTACCGTTCCTGATTTGTCTCGCGCCTTCAGATCCTCCTTCACGCTTCGACAAGAAGCAAAATATTAAGCAATCGTTCCGACGGAGCTAAATTACTACAGGATAAAGAACGAATAGGAAATTTGGATTTCGAAACAAAAAAGAGAGGGGTGCAACACGAGGACTTCCCAGGGGGTCACCCATCCTAGTACTACTCTCGCCCAAGCACGCTTAACTTCGGAGTTCTGATGGGATCCGGTGCATTAGTGCTGGTATGATCGCACCCGCCATGTTCCTTTCGCGTTATTCTTTTAAACTACCCCGTCCTGCGAAGCAGTGTGGCTTTTCTAGACCGAAATTCATTTTAAGCGTCAATTCAAGCATTTTCCTCTTATCCTTTTATTTATTTACTTTATATATTTTTTTGTTATTGATTTGCACCCTGTTTTTTTCCCTCATCCCGCAACTCTAAATTATCATGAAATCAATCCTTCACGCTTGCAGTTAGGGGTGGCAATTCGGGTCCAAATCAGGTTGGCGGGTCGGGTTCGGGTCAACAGACCCGCCAGAAAATCTGTTGACCCGAACCCCGACCCGCCAACCCGTGACGGGTCAGGTATGCTGACCCGAACCCGAAAATTTCAGGTTTACGGGGCGGCGGGTCGACCCGAAATGACCCGAAACTTAATTTTAATTTATTAATTTATCACTTTAATTTCTAATAAAATCAATTTCTCACAAAACTAATTACATAATCAAGTAATAAAAATTTAAATAAATGATTCCAAATCAAATCTAAAATAAATTAAACACCGTAAAAGTGTTTTATCCCAAGCAAAATATAAAATAAATTAAAACAATACAAAAGTGAAAAATAATATAATATATTATTTGTCCAAGTATAATAATTTCAACTTCACACAAATTAAATAAATTCGTTTAGGATTAAGTAATTAATGCCTTTGAAAAAAAGAATAACTTAGTTTAGTTAGATAAAATTATTTTTATGTTTATTAAATTATTTTTAATTCGTAAACGGGTCGTATCGGGTCATATCAGGTCACCACGGGTTGACCCGAAATCGACCGGTTTTCTTTTCGGGTTCATCGGGTCCAACCCGATTCTGACCCGAATTCCCGAAACCTCAACCCAAACCCATTAATTTCGTGTTAGGTTCGTGTCGTGTCGAAAATTGCCACCCCTAGTTGCGGTGATACATTTGCGCCGACAAATTTGAGCGACGATCCGGGCTTTGATCGAGCCGTACCGTTCCTGATTTGTCTCGCGCCTTCAGATCCTCCTTCACGCTTCGACAAGAAGCAAAATATTAAGCAATCGTTCCGACGGAGCTAAATTACTACAGGATAAAGAACGAATAGGAAATTTGGATTTCGAAACAAAAAAGAGAGGGGTGCAACACGAGGACTTCCCAGGGGGTCACCCATCCTAGTACTACTCTCGCCCAAGCACGCTTAACTTCGGAGTTCTGATGGGATCCGGTGCATTAGTGCTGGTATGGTCGCACCCGCCATGTTCCTTTCGCTTTATTCTTTTAAACTACCCCGTCCTGCGAAGCAGTGTGGCTTTTCTAGACCGAAATTCATTTTAAGCGTCAATTCAAGCATTTTCCTCTTATCCTTTTATTTATTTACTTTATATATTTTTTTGTTATTGATTTGCACCCTGTTTTTTTCCCTCATCCCGCAACTCTAAATTATCATGAAATCAATCCTTCACGCTTGCAGTTAGGGGTGGCAATTCGGGTCCAAATCAGGTTGGCGGGTCGGGTTCGGGTCAACAGACCCGCCAGAAAATCTGTTGACCCGAACCCCGACCCGCCAACCCGTGACGGGTCAGGTATGCTGACCCGAACCCGAAAATTTCAGGTTTACGGGGCGGCGGGTCGACCCGAAATGACCCGAAACTTAATTTTAATTTATTAATTTATCACTGTAATTTCTAATAAAATCAATTTCTCACAAAACTAATTACATAATCAAGTAATAAAAATTTAAATAAATGATTCCAAATCAAATCTAAAATAAATTAAACACCGTAAAAGTGTTTTATCCCAAGCAAAATATAAAATAAATTAAAACAATACAAAAGTGAAAAATAATATAATATATTATTTGTCCAAGTATAATAATTTCAACTTCACACAAATTAAATAAATTCGTTTAGGATTAAGTAATTAATGCCTTTGAAAAAAAGAATAACTTAGTTTAGTTAGATAAAATTATTTTTATGTTTATTAAATTATTTTTAATTCGTAAACGGGTCGTATCGGGTCATATCAGGTCACCACGGGTTGACCCGAAATCGACCGGTTTTCTTTTCGGGTTCATCGGGTCCAACCCGATTCTGACCCGAATTCCCGAAACCTCAACCCAAACCCATTAATTTCGTGTTAGGTTCGTGTCGTGTCGAAAATTGCCACCCCTAGTTGCGGTGATACATTTGCGCCGACAAATTTGAGCGACGATCCGGGCTTTGATCGAGCCGTACCGTTCCTGATTTGTCTCGCGCCTTCAGATCCTCCTTCACGCTTCGACAAGAAGCAAAATATTAAGCAATCGTTCCGACGGAGCTAAATTACTACAGGATAAAGAACGAATAGGAAATTTGGATTTCGAAACAAAAAAGAGAGGGGTGCAACACGAGGACTTCCCAGGGGGTCACCCATCCTAGTACTACTCTCGCCCAAGCACGCTTAACTTCGGAGTTCTGATGGGATCCGGTGCATTAATGCTGGTATGATCGCACCCGCCATGTTCCTTTCGCTTTATTCTTTTAAACTACCCCGTCCTGCGAAGCAGTGTGGCTTTTCTAGACCGAAATTCATTTTAAGCGTCAATTCAAGCATTTTCCTCTTATCCTTTTATTTATTTACTTTATATATTTTTTTGTTATTGATTTGCACCCTGTTTTTTTCCCTCATCCCGCAACTCTAAATTATCATGAAATCAATCCTTCACGCTTGCAGTTAGGGGTGGCAATTCGGGTCCAAATCAGGTTGGCGGGTCGGGTTCGGGTCAACAGACCCGCCAGAAAATCTGTTGACCCGAACCCCGACCCGCCAACCCGTGACGGGTCAGGTATGCTGACCCGAACCCGAAAATTTCAGGTTTACGGGGCGGCGGGTCGACCCGAAATGACCCGAAACTTAATTTTAATTTATTAATTTATCACTGTAATTTCTAATAAAATCAATTTCTCACAAAACTAATTACATAATCAAGTAATAAAAATTTAAATAAATGATTCCAAATCAAATCTAAAATAAATTAAACACCGTAAAAGTGTTTTATCCCAAGCAAAATATAAAATAAATTAAAACAATACAAAAGTGAAAAATAATATAATATATTATTTGTCCAAGTATAATAATTTCAACTTCACACAAATTAAATAAATTCGTTTAGGATTAAGTAATTAATGCCTTTGAAAAAAAGAATAACTTAGTTTAGTTAGATAAAATTATTTTTATGTTTATTAAATTATTTTTAATTCGTAAACGGGTCATATCGGGTCATATCAGGTCACCACGGGTTGACCCGAAATCGACCGGTTTTCTTTTCGGGTTCATCGGGTCCAACCCGATTCTGACCCGAATTCCCGAAACCTCAACCCAAACCCATTAATTTCGTGTTAGGTTCGTGTCGTGTCGAAAATTGCCACCCCTAGTTGCGGTGATACATTTGCGCCGACAAATTTGAGCGACGATCCGGGCTTTGATCGAGCCGTACCGTTCCTGATTTGTCTCGCGCCTTCAGATCCTCCTTCACGCTTCGACAAGAAGCAAAATATTAAGCAATCGTTCCGACGGAGCTAAATTACTACAGGATAAAGAACGAATAGGAAATTTGGATTTCGAAACAAAAAAGAGAGGGGTGCAACACGAGGACTTCCCAGGGGGTCACCCATCCTAGTACTACTCTCGCCCAAGCACGCTTAACTTCGGAGTTCTGATGGGATCCGGTGCATTAGTGCTGGTATGGTCGCACCCGCCATGTTCCTTTCGCTTTATTCTTTTAAACTACCCCGTCCTGCGAAGCAGTGTGGCTTTTCTAGACCGAAATTCATTTTAAGCGTCAATTCAAGCATTTTCCTCTTATCCTTTTATTTATTTACTTTATATATTTTTTTGTTATTGATTTGCACCCTGTTTTTTTCCCTCATCCCGCAACTCTAAATTGTCATGAAATCAATCCTTCACGCTTGCAGTTAGGGGTGGCAATTCGGGTCCAAATCAGGTTGGCGGGTCGGGTTCGGGTCAACAGACCCGCCAGAAAATCTGTTGACCCGAACCCCGACCCGCCAACCCGTGACGGGTCAGGTATGCTGACCCGAACCCGAAAATTTCAGGTTTACGGGGCGGCGGGTCGACCCGAAATGACCCGAAACTTAATTTTAATTTATTAATTTATCACTGTAATTTCTAATAAAATCAATTTCTCACAAAACTAATTACATAATCAAGTAATAAAAATTTAAATAAATGATTCCAAATCAAATCTAAAATAAATTAAACACCGTAAAAGTGTTTTATCCCAAGCAAAATATAAAATAAATTAAAACAATACAAAAGTGAAAAATAATATAATATATTATTTGTCCAAGTATAATAATTTCAACTTCACACAAATTAAATAAATTCGTTTAGGATTAAGTAATTAATGCCTTTGAAAAAAAGAATAACTTAGTTTAGTTAGATAAAATTATTTTTATGTTTATTAAATTATTTTTAATTCGTAAACGGGTCGTATCGGGTCATATCAGGTCACCACGGGTTGACCCGAAATCGACCGGTTTTCTTTTCGGGTTCATCGGGTCCAACCCGATTCTGACCCGAATTCCCGAAACCTCAACCCAAACCCATTAATTTCGTGTTAGGTTCGTGTCGTGTCGAAAATTGCCACCCCTAGTTGCGGTGATACATTTGCGCCGACAAATTTGAGCGACGATCCGGGCTTTGATCGAGCCGTACCGTTCCTGATTTGTCTCGCGCCTTCAGATCCTCCTTCACGCTTCGACAAGAAGCAAAATATTAAGCAATCGTTCCGACGGAGCTAAATTACTACAGGATAAAGAACGAATAGGAAATTTGGATTTCGAAACAAAAAAGAGAGGGGTGCAACACGAGGACTTCCCAGGGGGTCACCCATCCTAGTACTACTCTCGCCCAAGCACGCTTAACTTCGGAGTTCTGATGGGATCCGGTGCATTAGTGCTGGTATGATCGCACCCGCCATGTTCCTTTCGCGTTATTCTTTTAAACTACCCCGTCCTGCGAAGCAGTGTGGCTTTTCTAGACCGAAATTCATTTTAAGCGTCAATTCAAGCATTTTCCTCTTATCCTTTTATTTATTTACTTTATATATTTTTTTGTTATTGATTTGCACCCTGTTTTTTTCCCTCATCCCGCAACTCTAAATTATCATGAAATCAATCCTTCACGCTTGCAGTCAGGGGTGGCAATTCGGGTCCAAATCAGGTTGGCGGGTCGGGTTCGGGTCAACAGACCCGCCAGAAAATCTGTTGACCCGAACCCCGACCCGCCAACCCGTGACGGGTCAGGTATGCTGACCCGAACCCGAAAATTTCAGGTTTACGGGGCGGCGGGTCGACCCGAAATGACCCGAAACTTAATTTTAATTTATTAATTTATCACTGTAATTTCTAATAAAATCAATTTCTCACAAAACTAATTACATAATCAAGTAATAAAAATTTAAATAAATGATTCCAAATCAAATCTAAAATAAATTAAACACCGTAAAAGTGTTTTATCCCAAGCAAAATATAAAATAAATTAAAACAATACAAAAGTGAAAAATAATATAATATATTATTTGTCCAAGTATAATAATTTCAACTTCACACAAATTAAATAAATTCGTTTAGGATTAAGTAATTAATGCCTTTGAAAAAAAGAATAACTTAGTTTAGTTAGATAAAATTATTTTTATGTTTATTAAATTATTTTTAATTCGTAAACGGGTCGTATCGGGTCATATCAGGTCACCACGGGTTGACCCGAAATCGACCGGTTTTCTTTTCGGGTTCATCGGGTCCAACCCGATTCTGACCCGAATTCCCGAAACCTCAACCCAAACCCATTAATTTCGTGTTAGGTTCGTGTCGTGTCGAAAATTGCCACCCCTAGTTGCGGTGATACATTTGCGCCGACAAATTTGAGCGACGATCCGGGCTTTGATCGAGCCGTACCGTTCCTGATTTGTCTCGCGCCTTCAGATCCTCCTTCACGCTTCGACAAGAAGCAAAATATTAAGCAATCGTTCCGACGGAGCTAAATTACTACAGGATAAAGAACGAATAGGAAATTTGGATTTCGAAACAAAAAAGAGAGGGGTGCAACACGAGGACTTCCCAGGGGGTCACCCATCCTAGTACTACTCTCGCCCAAGCACGCTTAACTTCGGAGTTCTGATGGGATCCGGTGCATTAGTGCTGGTATGGTCGCACCCGCCATGTTCCTTTCGCTTTATTCTTTTAAACTACCCCGTCCTGCGAAGCAGTGTGGCTTTTCTAGACCGAAATTCATTTTAAGCGTCAATTCAAGCATTTTCCTCTTATCCTTTTATTTATTTACTTTATATATTTTTTTGTTATTGATTTGCACCCTGTTTTTTTCCCTCATCCCGCAACTCTAAATTATCATGAAATCAATCCTTCACGCTTGCAGTTAGGGGTGGCAATTCGGGTCCAAATCAGGTTGGCGGGTCGGGTTCGGGTCAACAGACCCGCCAGAAAATCTGTTGACCCGAACCCCGACCCGCCAACCCGTGACGGGTCAGGTATGCTGACCCGAACCCGAAAATTTCAGGTTTACGGGGCGGCGGGTCGACCCGAAATGACCCGAAACTTAATTTTAATTTATTAATTTATCACTGTAATTTCTAATAAAATCAATTTCTCACAAAACTAATTACATAATCAAGTAATAAAAATTTAAATAAATGATTCCAAATCAAATCTAAAATAAATTAAACACCGTAAAAGTGTTTTATCCCAAGCAAAATATAAAATAAATTAAAACAATACAAAAGTGAAAAATAATATAATATATTATTTGTCCAAGTATAATAATTTCAACTTCACACAAATTAAATAAATTCGTTTAGGATTAAGTAATTAATGCCTTTGAAAAAAAGAATAACTTAGTTTAGTTAGATAAAATTATTTTTATGTTTATTAAATTATTTTTAATTCGTAAACGGGTCGTATCGGGTCATATCAGGTCACCACGGGTTGACCCGAAATCGACCGGTTTTCTTTTCGGGTTCATCGGGTCCAACCCGATTCTGACCCGAATTCCCGAAACCTCAACCCAAACCCATTAATTTCGTGTTAGGTTCGTGTCGTGTCGAAAATTGCCACCCCTAGTTGCGGTGATACATTTGCGCCGACAAATTTGAGCGACGATCCGGGCTTTGATCGAGCCGTACCGTTCCTGATTTGTCTCGCGCCTTCAGATCCTCCTTCACGCTTCGACAAGAAGCAAAATATTAAGCAATCGTTCCGACGGAGCTAAATTACTACAGGATAAAGAACGAATAGGAAATTTGGATTTCGAAACAAAAAAGAGAGGGGTGCAACACGAGGACTTCCCAGGGGGTCACCCATCCTAGTACTACTCTCGCCCAAGCACGCTTAACTTCGGAGTTCTGATGGGATCCGGTGCATTAATGCTGGTATGATCGCACCCGCCATGTTCCTTTCGCTTTATTCTTTTAAACTACCCCGTCCTGCGAAGCAGTGTGGCTTTTCTAGACCGAAATTCATTTTAAGCGTCAATTCAAGCATTTTCCTCTTATCCTTTTATTTATTTACTTTATATATTTTTTTGTTATTGATTTGCACCCTGTTTTTTTCCCTCATCCCGCAACTCTAAATTATCATGAAATCAATCCTTCACGCTTGCAGTTAGGGGTGGCAATTCGGGTCCAAATCAGGTTGGCGGGTCGGGTTCGGGTCAACAGACCCGCCAGAAAATCTGTTGACCCGAACCCCGACCCGCCAACCCGTGACGGGTCAGGTATGCTGACCCGAACCCGAAAATTTCAGGTTTACGGGGCGGCGGGTCGACCCGAAATGACCCGAAACTTAATTTTAATTTATTAATTTATCACTGTAATTTCTAATAAAATCAATTTCTCACAAAACTAATTACATAATCAAGTAATAAAAATTTAAATAAATGATTCCAAATCAAATCTAAAATAAATTAAACACCGTAAAAGTGTTTTATCCCAAGCAAAATATAAAATAAATTAAAACAATACAAAAGTGAAAAATAATATAATATATTATTTGTCCAAGTATAATAATTTCAACTTCACACAAATTAAATAAATTCGTTTAGGATTAAGTAATTAATGCCTTTGAAAAAAAGAATAACTTAGTTTAGTTAGATAAAATTATTTTTATGTTTATTAAATTATTTTTAATTCGTAAACGGGTCATATCGGGTCATATCAGGTCACCACGGGTTGACCCGAAATCGACCGGTTTTCTTTTCGGGTTCATCGGGTCCAACCCGATTCTGACCCGAATTCCCGAAACCTCAACCCAAACCCATTAATTTCGTGTTAGGTTCGTGTCGTGTCGAAAATTGCCACCCCTAGTTGCGGTGATACATTTGCGCCGACAAATTTGAGCGACGATCCGGGCTTTGATCGAGCCGTACCGTTCCTGATTTGTCTCGCGCCTTCAGATCCTCCTTCACGCTTCGACAAGAAGCAAAATATTAAGCAATCGTTCCGACGGAGCTAAATTACTACAGGATAAAGAACGAATAGGAAATTTGGATTTCGAAACAAAAAAGAGAGGGGTGCAACACGAGGACTTCCCAGGGGGTCACCCATCCTAGTACTACTCTCGCCCAAGCACGCTTAACTTCGGAGTTCTGATGGGATCCGGTGCATTAGTGCTGGTATGGTCGCACCCGCCATGTTCCTTTCGCTTTATTCTTTTAAACTACCCCGTCCTGCGAAGCAGTGTGGCTTTTCTAGACCGAAATTCATTTTAAGCGTCAATTCAAGCATTTTCCTCTTATCCTTTTATTTATTTACTTTATATATTTTTTTGTTATTGATTTGCACCCTGTTTTTTTCCCTCATCCCGCAACTCTAAATTGTCATGAAATCAATCCTTCACGCTTGCAGTTAGGGGTGGCAATTCGGGTCCAAATCAGGTTGGCGGGTCGGGTTCGGGTCAACAGACCCGCCAGAAAATCTGTTGACCCGAACCCCGACCCGCCAACCCGTGACGGGTCAGGTATGCTGACCCGAACCCGAAAATTTCAGGTTTACGGGGCGGCGGGTCGACCCGAAATGACCCGAAACTTAATTTTAATTTATTAATTTATCACTGTAATTTCTAATAAAATCAATTTCTCACAAAACTAATTACATAATCAAGTAATAAAAATTTAAATAAATGATTCCAAATCAAATCTAAAATAAATTAAACACCGTAAAAGTGTTTTATCCCAAGCAAAATATAAAATAAATTAAAACAATACAAAAGTGAAAAATAATATAATATATTATTTGTCCAAGTATAATAATTTCAACTTCACACAAATTAAATAAATTCGTTTAGGATTAAGTAATTAATGCCTTTGAAAAAAAGAATAACTTAGTTTAGTTAGATAAAATTATTTTTATGTTTATTAAATTATTTTTAATTCGTAAACGGGTCGTATCGGGTCATATCAGGTCACCACGGGTTGACCCGAAATCGACCGGTTTTCTTTTCGGGTTCATCGGGTCCAACCCGATTCTGACCCGAATTCCCGAAACCTCAACCCAAACCCATTAATTTCGTGTTAGGTTCGTGTCGTGTCGAAAATTGCCACCCCTAGTTGCGGTGATACATTTGCGCCGACAAATTTGAGCGACGATCCGGGCTTTGATCGAGCCGTACCGTTCCTGATTTGTCTCGCGCCTTCAGATCCTCCTTCACGCTTCGACAAGAAGCAAAATATTAAGCAATCGTTCCGACGGAGCTAAATTACTACAGGATAAAGAACGAATAGGAAATTTGGATTTCGAAACAAAAAAGAGAGGGGTGCAACACGAGGACTTCCCAGGGGGTCACCCATCCTAGTACTACTCTCGCCCAAGCACGCTTAACTTCGGAGTTCTGATGGGATCCGGTGCATTAGTGCTGGTATGATCGCACCCGCCATGTTCCTTTCGCGTTATTCTTTTAAACTACCCCGTCCTGCGAAGCAGTGTGGCTTTTCTAGACCGAAATTCATTTTAAGCGTCAATTCAAGCATTTTCCTCTTATCCTTTTATTTATTTACTTTATATATTTTTTTGTTATTGATTTGCACCCTGTTTTTTTCCCTCATCCCGCAACTCTAAATTATCATGAAATCAATCCTTCACGCTTGCAGTCAGGGGTGGCAATTCGGGTCCAAATCAGGTTGGCGGGTCGGGTTCGGGTCAACAGACCCGCCAGAAAATCTGTTGACCCGAACCCCGACCCGCCAACCCGTGACGGGTCAGGTATGCTGACCCGAACCCGAAAATTTCAGGTTTACGGGGCGGCGGGTCGACCCGAAATGACCCGAAACTTAATTTTAATTTATTAATTTATCACTGTAATTTCTAATAAAATCAATTTCTCACAAAACTAATTACATAATCAAGTAATAAAAATTTAAATAAATGATTCCAAATCAAATCTAAAATAAATTAAACACCGTAAAAGTGTTTTATCCCAAGCAAAATATAAAATAAATTAAAACAATACAAAAGTGAAAAATAATATAATATATTATTTGTCCAAGTATAATAATTTCAACTTCACACAAATTAAATAAATTCGTTTAGGATTAAGTAATTAATGCCTTTGAAAAAAAGAATAACTTAGTTTAGTTAGATAAAATTATTTTTATGTTTATTAAATTATTTTTAATTCGTAAACGGGTCGTATCGGGTCATATCAGGTCACCACGGGTTGACCCGAAATCGACCGGTTTTCTTTTCGGGTTCATCGGGTCCAACCCGATTCTGACCCGAATTCCCGAAACCTCAACCCAAACCCATTAATTTCGTGTTAGGTTCGTGTCGTGTCGAAAATTGCCACCCCTAGTTGCGGTGATACATTTGCGCCGACAAATTTGAGCGACGATCCGGGCTTTGATCGAGCCGTACCGTTCCTGATTTGTCTCGCGCCTTCAGATCCTCCTTCACGCTTCGACAAGAAGCAAAATATTAAGCAATCGTTCCGACGGAGCTAAATTACTACAGGATAAAGAACGAATAGGAAATTTGGATTTCGAAACAAAAAAGAGAGGGGTGCAACACGAGGACTTCCCAGGGGGTCACCCATCCTAGTACTACTCTCGCCCAAGCACGCTTAACTTCGGAGTTCTGATGGGATCCGGTGCATTAGTGCTGGTATGATCGCACCCGCCATGTTCCTTTCGCGTTATTCTTTTAAACTACCCCGTCCTGCGAAGCAGTGTGGCTTTTCTAGACCGAAATTCATTTTAAGCGTCAATACAAGCATTTTCCTCTTATCCTTTTATTTATTTACTTTATATATTTTTTTGTTATTGATTTGCACCCTATTTTTTTCCCTCATCCCGCAACTCTAAATTATCATGAAATCAATCCTTCACGCTTGCAGTTAGGGGTGGCAATTCGGGTCCAAATCAGGTTGGCGGGTCGGGTTCGGGTCAACAGACCCGCCAGAAAATCTGTTGACCCGAACCCCGACCCGCCAACCCGTGACGGGTCAGGTATGCTGACCCGAACCCGAAAATTTCAGGTTTACGGGGCGGCGGGTCGACCCGAAATGACCCGAAACTTAATTTTAATTTATTAATTTATCACTGTAATTTCTAATAAAATCAATTTCTCACAAAACTAATTACATAATCAAGTAATAAAAATTTAAATAAATGATTCCAAATCAAATCTAAAATAAATTAAACACCGTAAAAGTGTTTTATCCCAAGCAAAATATAAAATAAATTAAAACAATACAAAAGTGAAAAATAATATAATATATTATTTGTCCAAGTATAATAATTTCAACTTCACACAAATTAAATAAATTCGTTTAGGATTAAGTAATTAATGCCTTTGAAAAAAAGAATAACTTAGTTTAGTTAGATAAAATTATTTTTATGTTTATTAAATTATTTTTAATTCGTAAACGGGTCATATCGGGTCATATCAGGTCACCACGGGTTGACCCGAAATCGACCGGTTTTCTTTTCGGGTTCATCGGGTCCAACCCGATTCTGACCCGAATTCCCGAAACCTCAACCCAAACCCATTAATTTCGTGTTAGGTTCGTGTCGTGTCGAAAATTGCCACCCCTAGTTGCGGTGATACATTTGCGCCGACAAATTTGAGCGACGATCCGGGCTTTGATCGAGCCGTACCGTTCCTGATTTGTCTCGCGCCTTCAGATCCTCCTTCACGCTTCGACAAGAAGCAAAATATTAAGCAATCGTTCCGACGGAGCTAAATTACTACAGGATAAAGAACGAATAGGAAATTTGGATTTCGAAACAAAAAAGAGAGGGGTGCAACACGAGGACTTCCCAGGGGGTCACCCATCCTAGTACTACTCTCGCCCAAGCACGCTTAACTTCGGAGTTCTGATGGGATCCGGTGCATTAGCGCTGGTATGATCGCACCCGCCATGTTCCTTTCGCGTTATTCTTTTAAACTACCCCGTCCTGCGAAGCAGTGTGGCTTTTCTAGACCGAAATTCATTTTAAGCGTCAATTCAAGCATTTTCCTCTTATCCTTTTATTTATTTACTTTATATATTTTTTTGTTATTGATTTGCACCCTGTTTTTTTCCCTCATCCCGCAACTCTAAATTATCATGAAATCAATCCTTCACGCTTGCAGTTAGGGGTGGCAATTCGGGTCCAAATCAGGTTGGCGGGTCGGGTTCGGGTCAACAGACCCGCCAGAAAATCTGTTGACCCGAACCCCGACCCGCCAACCCGTGACGGGTCAGGTATGCTGACCCGAACCCGAAAATTTCAGGTTTACGGGGCGGCGGGTCGACCCGAAATGACCCGAAACTTAATTTTAATTTATTAATTTATCACTGTAATTTCTAATAAAATCAATTTCTCACAAAACTAATTACATAATCAAGTAATAAAAATTTAAATAAATGATTCCAAATCAAATCTAAAATAAATTAAACACCGTAAAAGTGTTTTATCCCAAGCAAAATATAAAATAAATTAAAACAATACAAAAGTGAAAAATAATATAATATATTATTTGTCCAAGTATAATAATTTCAACTTCACACAAATTAAATAAATTCGTTTAGGATTAAGTAATTAATGCCTTTGAAAAAAAGAATAACTTAGTTTAGTTAGATAAAATTATTTTTATGTTTATTAAATTATTTTTAATTCGTAAACGGGTCGTATCGGGTCATATCAGGTCACCACGGGTTGACCCGAAATCGACCGGTTTTCTTTTCGGGTTCATCGGGTCCAACCCGATTCTGACCCGAATTCCCGAAACCTCAACCCAAACCCATTAATTTCGTGTTAGGTTCGTGTCGTGTCGAAAATTGCCACCCCTAGTTGCGGTGATACATTTGCGCCGACAAATTTGAGCGACGATCCGGGCTTTGATCGAGCCGTACCGTTCCTGATTTGTCTCGCGCCTTCAGATCCTCCTTCACGCTTCGACAAGAAGCAAAATATTAAGCAATCGTTCCGACGGAGCTAAATTACTACAGGATAAAGAACGAATAGGAAATTTGGATTTCGAAACAAAAAAGAGAGGGGTGCAACACGAGGACTTCCCAGGGGGTCACCCATCCTAGTACTACTCTCGCCCAAGCACGCTTAACTTCGGAGTTCTGATGGGATCCGGTGCATTAGTGCTGGTATGATCGCACCCGCCATGTTCCTTTCGCGTTATTCTTTTAAACTACCCCGTCCTGCGAAGCAGTGTGGCTTTTCTAGACCGAAATTCATTTTAAGCGTCAATTCAAGCATTTTCCTCTTATCCTTTTATTTATTTACTTTATATATTTTTTTGTTATTGATTTGCACCCTGTTTTTTTCCCTCATCCCGCAACTCTAAATTATCATGAAATCAATCCTTCACGCTTGCAGTTAGGGGTGGCAATTCGGGTCCAAATCAGGTTGGCGGGTCGGGTTCGGGTCAACAGACCCGCCAGAAAATCTGTTGACCCGAACCCCGACCCGCCAACCCGTGACGGGTCAGGTATGCTGACCCGAACCCGAAAATTTCAGGTTTACGGGGCGGCGGGTCGACCCGAAATGACCCGAAACTTAATTTTAATTTATTAATTTATCACTGTAATTTCTAATAAAATCAATTTCTCACAAAACTAATTACATAATCAAGTAATAAAAATTTAAATAAATGATTCCAAATCAAATCTAAAATAAATTAAACACCGTAAAAGTGTTTTATCCCAAGCAAAATATAAAATAAATTAAAACAATACAAAAGTGAAAAATAATATAATATATTATTTGTCCAAGTATAATAATTTCAACTTCACACAAATTAAATAAATTCGTTTAGGATTAAGTAATTAATGCCTTTGAAAAAAAGAATAACTTAGTTTAGTTAGATAAAATTATTTTTATGTTTATTAAATTATTTTTAATTCGTAAACGGGTCGTATCGGGTCATATCAGGTCACCACGGGTTGACCCGAAATCGACCGGTTTTCTTTTCGGGTTCATCGGGTCCAACCCGATTCTGACCCGAATTCCCGAAACCTCAACCCAAACCCATTAATTTCGTGTTAGGTTCGTGTCGTGTCGAAAATTGCCACCCCTAGTTGCGGTGATACATTTGCGCCGACAAATTTGAGCGACGATCCGGGCTTTGATCGAGCCGTACCGTTCCTGATTTGTCTCGCGCCTTCAGATCCTCCTTCACGCTTCGACAAGAAGCAAAATATTAAGCAATCGTTCCGACGGAGCTAAATTACTACAGGATAAAGAACGAATAGGAAATTTGGATTTCGAAACAAAAAAGAGAGGGGTGCAACACGAGGACTTCCCAGGGGGTCACCCATCCTAGTACTACTCTCGCCCAAGCACGCTTAACTTCGGAGTTCTGATGGGATCCGGTGCATTAGTGCTGGTATGATCGCACCCGCCATGTTCCTTTCGCGTTATTCTTTTAAACTACCCCGTCCTGCGAAGCAGTGTGGCTTTTCTAGACCGAAATTCATTTTAAGCGTCAATTCAAGCATTTTTCTCTTATCCTTTTATTTATTTACTTTATATATTTTTTTGTTATTGATTTGCACCCTGTTTTTTTCCCTCATCCCGCAACTCTAAATTATCATGAAATCAATCCTTCACGCTTGCAGTTAGGGGTGGCAATTCGGGTCCAAATCAGGTTGGCGGGTCGGGTTCGGGTCAACAGACCCGCCAGAAAATCTGTTGACCCGAACCCCGACCCGCCAACCCGTGACGGGTCAGGTATGCTGACCCGAACCCGAAAATTTCAGGTTTACGGGGCGGCGGGTCGACCCGAAATGACCCGAAACTTAATTTTAATTTATTAATTTATCACTGTAATTTCTAATAAAATCAATTTCTCACAAAACTAATTACATAATCAAGTAATAAAAATTTAAATAAATGATTCCAAATCAAATCTAAAATAAATTAAACACCGTAAAAGTGTTTTATCCCAAGCAAAATATAAAATAAATTAAAACAATACAAAAGTGAAAAATAATATAATATATTATTTGTCCAAGTATAATAATTTCAACTTCACACAAATTAAATAAATTCGTTTAGGATTAAGTAATTAATGCCTTTGAAAAAAAGAATAACTTAGTTTAGTTAGATAAAATTATTTTTATGTTTATTAAATTATTTTTAATTCGTAAACGGGTCATATCGGGTCATATCAGGTCACCACGGGTTGACCCGAAATCGACCGGTTTTCTTTTCGGGTTCATCGGGTCCAACCCGATTCTGACCCGAATTCCCGAAACCTCAACCCAAACCCATTAATTTCGTGTTAGGTTCGTGTCGTGTCGAAAATTGCCACCCCTAGTTGCGGTGATACATTTGCGCCGACAAATTTGAGCGACGATCCGGGCTTTGATCGAGCCGTACCGTTCCTGATTTGTCTCGCGCCTTCAGATCCTCCTTCACGCTTCGACAAGAAGCAAAATATTAAGCAATCGTTCCGACGGAGCTAAATTACTACAGGATAAAGAACGAATAGGAAATTTGGATTTCGAAACAAAAAAGAGAGGGGTGCAACACGAGGACTTCCCAGGGGGTCACCCATCCTAGTACTACTCTCGCCCAAGCACGCTTAACTTCGGAGTTCTGATGGGATCCGGTGCATTAGCGCTGGTATGATCGCACCCGCCATGTTCCTTTCGCGTTATTCTTTTAAACTACCCCGTCCTGCGAAGCAGTGTGGCTTTTCTAGACCGAAATTCATTTTAAGCGTCAATTCAAGCATTTTCCTCTTATCCTTTTATTTATTTACTTTATATATTTTTTTGTTATTGATTTGCACCCTGTTTTTTTCCCTCATCCCGCAACTCTAAATTATCATGAAATCAATCCTTCACGCTTGCAGTTAGGGGTGGCAATTCGGGTCCAAATCAGGTTGGCGGGTCGGGTTCGGGTCAACAGACCCGCCAGAAAATCTGTTGACCCGAACCCCGACCCGCCAACCCGTGACGGGTCAGGTATGCTGACCCGAACCCGAAAATTTCAGGTTTACGGGGCGGCGGGTCGACCCGAAATGACCCGAAACTTAATTTTAATTTATTAATTTATCACTGTAATTTCTAATAAAATCAATTTCTCACAAAACTAATTACATAATCAAGTAATAAAAATTTAAATAAATGATTCCAAATCAAATCTAAAATAAATTAAACACCGTAAAAGTGTTTTATCCCAAGCAAAATATAAAATAAATTAAAACAATACAAAAGTGAAAAATAATATAATATATTATTTGTCCAAGTATAATAATTTCAACTTCACACAAATTAAATAAATTCGTTTAGGATTAAGTAATTAATGCCTTTGAAAAAAAGAATAACTTAGTTTAGTTAGATAAAATTATTTTTATGTTTATTAAATTATTTTTAATTCGTAAACGGGTCATATCGGGTCATATCAGGTCACCACGGGTTGACCCGAAATCGACCGGTTTTCTTTTCGGGTTCATCGGGTCCAACCCGATTCTGACCCGAATTCCCGAAACCTCAACCCAAACCCATTAATTTCGTGTTAGGTTCGTGTCGTGTCGAAAATTGCCACCCCTAGTTGCGGTGATACATTTGCGCCGACAAATTTGAGCGACGATCCGGGCTTTGATCGAGCCGTACCGTTCCTGATTTGTCTCGCGCCTTCAGATCCTCCTTCACGCTTCGACAAGAAGCAAAATATTAAGCAATCGTTCCGACGGAGCTAAATTACTACAGGATAAAGAACGAATAGGAAATTTGGATTTCGAAACAAAAAAGAGAGGGGTGCAACACGAGGACTTCCCAGGGGGTCACCCATCCTAGTACTACTCTCGCCCAAGCACGCTTAACTTCGGAGTTCTGATGGGATCCGGTGCATTAGTGCTGGTATGATCGCACCCGCCATGTTCCTTTCGCGTTATTCTTTTAAACTACCCCGTCCTGCGAAGCAGTGTGGCTTTTCTAGACCGAAATTCATTTTAAGCGTCAATTCAAGCATTTTCCTCTTATCCTTTTATTTATTTACTTTATATATTTTTTTGTTATTGATTTGCACCCTGTTTTTTTCCCTCATCCCGCAACTCTAAATTATCATGAAATCAATCCTTCACGCTTGCAGTTAGGGGTGGCAATTCGGGTCCAAATCAGGTTGGCGGGTCGGGTTCGGGTCAACAGACCCGCCAGAAAATCTGTTGACCCGAACCCCGACCCGCCAACCCGTGACGGGTCAGGTATGCTGACCCGAACCCGAAAATTTCAGGTTTACGGGGCGGCGGGTCGACCCGAAATGACCCGAAACTTAATTTTAATTTATTAATTTATCACTGTAATTTCTAATAAAATCAATTTCTCACAAAACTAATTACATAATCAAGTAATAAAAATTTAAATAAATGATTCCAAATCAAATCTAAAATAAATTAAACACCGTAAAAGTGTTTTATCCCAAGCAAAATATAAAATAAATTAAAACAATACAAAAGTGAAAAATAATATAATATATTATTTGTCCAAGTATAATAATTTCAACTTCACACAAATTAAATAAATTCGTTTAGGATTAAGTAATTAATGCCTTTGAAAAAAAGAATAACTTAGTTTAGTTAGATAAAATTATTTTTATGTTTATTAAATTATTTTTAATTCGTAAACGGGTCATATCGGGTCATATCAGGTCACCACGGGTTGACCCGAAATCGACCGGTTTTCTTTTCGGGTTCATCGGGTCCAACCCGATTCTGACCCGAATTCCCGAAACCTCAACCCAAACCCATTAATTTCGTGTTAGGTTCGTGTCGTGTCGAAAATTGCCACCCCTAGTTGCGGTGATACATTTGCGCCGACAAATTTGAGCGACGATCCGGGCTTTGATCGAGCCGTACCGTTCCTGATTTGTCTCGCGCCTTCAGATCCTCCTTCACGCTTCGACAAGAAGCAAAATATTAAGCAATCGTTCCGACGGAGCTAAATTACTACAGGATAAAGAACGAATAGGAAATTTGGATTTCGAAACAAAAAAGAGAGGGGTGCAACACGAGGACTTCCCAGGGGGTCACCCATCCTAGTACTACTCTCGCCCAAGCACGCTTAACTTCGGAGTTCTGATGGGATCCGGTGCATTAGTGCTGGTATGATCGCACCCGCCATGTTCCTTTCGCGTTATTCTTTTAAACTACCCCGTCCTGCGAAGCAGTGTGGCTTTTCTAGACCGAAATTCATTTTAAGCGTCAATTCAAGCATTTTCCTCTTATCCTTTTATTTATTTACTTTATATATTTTTTTGTTATTGATTTGCACCCTGTTTTTTTCCCTCATCCCGCAACTCTAAATTATCATGAAATCAATCCTTCACGCTTGCAGTTAGGGGTGGCAATTCGGGTCCAAATCAGGTTGGCGGGTCGGGTTCGGGTCAACAGACCCGCCAGAAAATCTGTTGACCCGAACCCCGACCCGCCAACCCGTGACGGGTCAGGTATGCTGACCCGAACCCGAAAATTTCAGGTTTACGGGGCGGCGGGTCGACCCGAAATGACCCGAAACTTAATTTTAATTTATTAATTTATCACTGTAATTTCTAATAAAATCAATTTCTCACAAAACTAATTACATAATCAAGTAATAAAAATTTAAATAAATGATTCCAAATCAAATCTAAAATAAATTAAACACCGTAAAAGTGTTTTATCCCAAGCAAAATATAAAATAAATTAAAACAATACAAAAGTGAAAAATAATATAATATATTATTTGTCCAAGTATAATAATTTCAACTTCACACAAATTAAATAAATTCGTTTAGGATTAAGTAATTAATGCCTTTGAAAAAAAGAATAACTTAGTTTAGTTAGATAAAATTATTTTTATGTTTATTAAATTATTTTTAATTCGTAAACGGGTCATATCGGGTCATATCAGGTCACCACGGGTTGACCCGAAATCGACCGGTTTTCTTTTCGGGTTCATCGGGTCCAACCCGATTCTGACCCGAATTCCCGAAACCTCAACCCAAACCCATTAATTTCGTGTTAGGTTCGTGTCGTGTCGAAAATTGCCACCCCTAGTTGCGGTGATACATTTGCGCCGACAAATTTGAGCGACGATCCGGGCTTTGATCGAGCCGTACCGTTCCTGATTTGTCTCGCGCCTTCAGATCCTCCTTCACGCTTCGACAAGAAGCAAAATATTAAGCAATCGTTCCGACGGAGCTAAATTACTACAGGATAAAGAACGAATAGGAAATTTGGATTTCGAAACAAAAAAGAGAGGGGTGCAACACGAGGACTTCCCAGGGGGTCACCCATCCTAGTACTACTCTCGCCCAAGCACGCTTAACTTCGGAGTTCTGATGGGATCCGGTGCATTAGTGCTGGTATGATCGCACCCGCCATGTTCCTTTCGCGTTATTCTTTTAAACTACCCCGTCCTGCGAAGCAGTGTGGCTTTTCTAGACCGAAATTCATTTTAAGCGTCAATTCAAGCATTTTCCTCTTATCCTTTTATTTATTTACTTTATATATTTTTTTGTTATTGATTTGCACCCTGTTTTTTTCCCTCATCCCGCAACTCTAAATTATCATGAAATCAATCCTTCACGCTTGCAGTTAGGGGTGGCAATTCGGGTCCAAATCAGGTTGGCGGGTCGGGTTCGGGTCAACAGACCCGCCAGAAAATCTGTTGACCCGAACCCCGACCCGCCAACCCGTGACGGGTCAGGTATGCTGACCCGAACCCGAAAATTTCAGGTTTACGGGGCGGCGGGTCGACCCGAAATGACCCGAAACTTAATTTTAATTTATTAATTTATCACTTTAATTTCTAATAAAATCAATTTCTCACAAAACTAATTACATAATCAAGTAATAAAAATTTAAATAAATGATTCCAAATCAAATCTAAAATAAATTAAACACCGTAAAAGTGTTTTATCCCAAGCAAAATATAAAATAAATTAAAACAATACAAAAGTGAAAAATAATATAATATATTATTTGTCCAAGTATAATAATTTCAACTTCACACAAATTAAATAAATTCGTTTAGGATTAAGTAATTAATGCCTTTGAAAAAAAGAATAACTTAGTTTAGTTAGATAAAATTATTTTTATGTTTATTAAATTATTTTTAATTCGTAAACGGGTCGTATCGGGTCATATCAGGTCACCACGGGTTGACCCGAAATCGACCGGTTTTCTTTTCGGGTTCATCGGGTCCAACCCGATTCTGACCCGAATTCCCGAAACCTCAACCCAAACCCATTAATTTCGTGTTAGGTTCGTGTCGTGTCGAAAATTGCCACCCCTAGTTGCGGTGATACATTTGCGCCGACAAATTTGAGCGACGATCCGGGCTTTGATCGAGCCGTACCGTTCCTGATTTGTCTCGCGCCTTCAGATCCTCCTTCACGCTTCGACAAGAAGCAAAATATTAAGCAATCGTTCCGACGGAGCTAAATTACTACAGGATAAAGAACGAATAGGAAATTTGGATTTCGAAACAAAAAAGAGAGGGGTGCAACACGAGGACTTCCCAGGGGGTCACCCATCCTAGTACTACTCTCGCCCAAGCACGCTTAACTTCGGAGTTCTGATGGGATCCGGTGCATTAGTGCTGGTATGGTCGCACCCGCCATGTTCCTTTCGCTTTATTCTTTTAAACTACCCCGTCCTGCGAAGCAGTGTGGCTTTTCTAGACCGAAATTCATTTTAAGCGTCAATTCAAGCATTTTCCTCTTATCCTTTTATTTATTTACTTTATATATTTTTTTGTTATTGATTTGCACCCTGTTTTTTTCCCTCATCCCGCAACTCTAAATTATCATGAAATCAATCCTTCACGCTTGCAGTTAGGGGTGGCAATTCGGGTCCAAATCAGGTTGGCGGGTCGGGTTCGGGTCAACAGACCCGCCAGAAAATCTGTTGACCCGAACCCCGACCCGCCAACCCGTGACGGGTCAGGTATGCTGACCCGAACCCGAAAATTTCAGGTTTACGGGGCGGCGGGTCGACCCGAAATGACCCGAAACTTAATTTTAATTTATTAATTTATCACTGTAATTTCTAATAAAATCAATTTCTCACAAAACTAATTACATAATCAAGTAATAAAAATTTAAATAAATGATTCCAAATCAAATCTAAAATAAATTAAACACCGTAAAAGTGTTTTATCCCAAGCAAAATATAAAATAAATTAAAACAATACAAAAGTGAAAAATAATATAATATATTATTTGTCCAAGTATAATAATTTCAACTTCACACAAATTAAATAAATTCGTTTAGGATTAAGTAATTAATGCCTTTGAAAAAAAGAATAACTTAGTTTAGTTAGATAAAATTATTTTTATGTTTATTAAATTATTTTTAATTCGTAAACGGGTCGTATCGGGTCATATCAGGTCACCACGGGTTGACCCGAAATCGACCGGTTTTCTTTTCGGGTTCATCGGGTCCAACCCGATTCTGACCCGAATTCCCGAAACCTCAACCCAAACCCATTAATTTCGTGTTAGGTTCGTGTCGTGTCGAAAATTGCCACCCCTAGTTGCGGTGATACATTTGCGCCGACAAATTTGAGCGACGATCCGGGCTTTGATCGAGCCGTACCGTTCCTGATTTGTCTCGCGCCTTCAGATCCTCCTTCACGCTTCGACAAGAAGCAAAATATTAAGCAATCGTTCCGACGGAGCTAAATTACTACAGGATAAAGAACGAATAGGAAATTTGGATTTCGAAACAAAAAAGAGAGGGGTGCAACACGAGGACTTCCCAGGGGGTCACCCATCCTAGTACTACTCTCGCCCAAGCACGCTTAACTTCGGAGTTCTGATGGGATCCGGTGCATTAATGCTGGTATGATCGCACCCGCCATGTTCCTTTCGCTTTATTCTTTTAAACTACCCCGTCCTGCGAAGCAGTGTGGCTTTTCTAGACCGAAATTCATTTTAAGCGTCAATTCAAGCATTTTCCTCTTATCCTTTTATTTATTTACTTTATATATTTTTTTGTTATTGATTTGCACCCTGTTTTTTTCCCTCATCCCGCAACTCTAAATTATCATGAAATCAATCCTTCACGCTTGCAGTTAGGGGTGGCAATTCGGGTCCAAATCAGGTTGGCGGGTCGGGTTCGGGTCAACAGACCCGCCAGAAAATCTGTTGACCCGAACCCCGACCCGCCAACCCGTGACGGGTCAGGTATGCTGACCCGAACCCGAAAATTTCAGGTTTACGGGGCGGCGGGTCGACCCGAAATGACCCGAAACTTAATTTTAATTTATTAATTTATCACTGTAATTTCTAATAAAATCAATTTCTCACAAAACTAATTACATAATCAAGTAATAAAAATTTAAATAAATGATTCCAAATCAAATCTAAAATAAATTAAACACCGTAAAAGTGTTTTATCCCAAGCAAAATATAAAATAAATTAAAACAATACAAAAGTGAAAAATAATATAATATATTATTTGTCCAAGTATAATAATTTCAACTTCACACAAATTAAATAAATTCGTTTAGGATTAAGTAATTAATGCCTTTGAAAAAAAGAATAACTTAGTTTAGTTAGATAAAATTATTTTTATGTTTATTAAATTATTTTTAATTCGTAAACGGGTCATATCGGGTCATATCAGGTCACCACGGGTTGACCCGAAATCGACCGGTTTTCTTTTCGGGTTCATCGGGTCCAACCCGATTCTGACCCGAATTCCCGAAACCTCAACCCAAACCCATTAATTTCGTGTTAGGTTCGTGTCGTGTCGAAAATTGCCACCCCTAGTTGCGGTGATACATTTGCGCCGACAAATTTGAGCGACGATCCGGGCTTTGATCGAGCCGTACCGTTCCTGATTTGTCTCGCGCCTTCAGATCCTCCTTCACGCTTCGACAAGAAGCAAAATATTAAGCAATCGTTCCGACGGAGCTAAATTACTACAGGATAAAGAACGAATAGGAAATTTGGATTTCGAAACAAAAAAGAGAGGGGTGCAACACGAGGACTTCCCAGGGGGTCACCCATCCTAGTACTACTCTCGCCCAAGCACGCTTAACTTCGGAGTTCTGATGGGATCCGGTGCATTAGTGCTGGTATGGTCGCACCCGCCATGTTCCTTTCGCTTTATTCTTTTAAACTACCCCGTCCTGCGAAGCAGTGTGGCTTTTCTAGACCGAAATTCATTTTAAGCGTCAATTCAAGCATTTTCCTCTTATCCTTTTATTTATTTACTTTATATATTTTTTTGTTATTGATTTGCACCCTGTTTTTTTCCCTCATCCCGCAACTCTAAATTGTCATGAAATCAATCCTTCACGCTTGCAGTTAGGGGTGGCAATTCGGGTCCAAATCAGGTTGGCGGGTCGGGTTCGGGTCAACAGACCCGCCAGAAAATCTGTTGACCCGAACCCCGACCCGCCAACCCGTGACGGGTCAGGTATGCTGACCCGAACCCGAAAATTTCAGGTTTACGGGGCGGCGGGTCGACCCGAAATGACCCGAAACTTAATTTTAATTTATTAATTTATCACTGTAATTTCTAATAAAATCAATTTCTCACAAAACTAATTACATAATCAAGTAATAAAAATTTAAATAAATGATTCCAAATCAAATCTAAAATAAATTAAACACCGTAAAAGTGTTTTATCCCAAGCAAAATATAAAATAAATTAAAACAATACAAAAGTGAAAAATAATATAATATATTATTTGTCCAAGTATAATAATTTCAACTTCACACAAATTAAATAAATTCGTTTAGGATTAAGTAATTAATGCCTTTGAAAAAAAGAATAACTTAGTTTAGTTAGATAAAATTATTTTTATGTTTATTAAATTATTTTTAATTCGTAAACGGGTCGTATCGGGTCATATCAGGTCACCACGGGTTGACCCGAAATCGACCGGTTTTCTTTTCGGGTTCATCGGGTCCAACCCGATTCTGACCCGAATTCCCGAAACCTCAACCCAAACCCATTAATTTCGTGTTAGGTTCGTGTCGTGTCGAAAATTGCCACCCCTAGTTGCGGTGATACATTTGCGCCGACAAATTTGAGCGACGATCCGGGCTTTGATCGAGCCGTACCGTTCCTGATTTGTCTCGCGCCTTCAGATCCTCCTTCACGCTTCGACAAGAAGCAAAATATTAAGCAATCGTTCCGACGGAGCTAAATTACTACAGGATAAAGAACGAATAGGAAATTTGGATTTCGAAACAAAAAAGAGAGGGGTGCAACACGAGGACTTCCCAGGGGGTCACCCATCCTAGTACTACTCTCGCCCAAGCACGCTTAACTTCGGAGTTCTGATGGGATCCGGTGCATTAGTGCTGGTATGATCGCACCCGCCATGTTCCTTTCGCGTTATTCTTTTAAACTACCCCGTCCTGCGAAGCAGTGTGGCTTTTCTAGACCGAAATTCATTTTAAGCGTCAATTCAAGCATTTTCCTCTTATCCTTTTATTTATTTACTTTATATATTTTTTTGTTATTGATTTGCACCCTGTTTTTTTCCCTCATCCCGCAACTCTAAATTATCATGAAATCAATCCTTCACGCTTGCAGTCAGGGGTGGCAATTCGGGTCCAAATCAGGTTGGCGGGTCGGGTTCGGGTCAACAGACCCGCCAGAAAATCTGTTGACCCGAACCCCGACCCGCCAACCCGTGACGGGTCAGGTATGCTGACCCGAACCCGAAAATTTCAGGTTTACGGGGCGGCGGGTCGACCCGAAATGACCCGAAACTTAATTTTAATTTATTAATTTATCACTGTAATTTCTAATAAAATCAATTTCTCACAAAACTAATTACATAATCAAGTAATAAAAATTTAAATAAATGATTCCAAATCAAATCTAAAATAAATTAAACACCGTAAAAGTGTTTTATCCCAAGCAAAATATAAAATAAATTAAAACAATACAAAAGTGAAAAATAATATAATATATTATTTGTCCAAGTATAATAATTTCAACTTCACACAAATTAAATAAATTCGTTTAGGATTAAGTAATTAATGCCTTTGAAAAAAAGAATAACTTAGTTTAGTTAGATAAAATTATTTTTATGTTTATTAAATTATTTTTAATTCGTAAACGGGTCGTATCGGGTCATATCAGGTCACCACGGGTTGACCCGAAATCGACCGGTTTTCTTTTCGGGTTCATCGGGTCCAACCCGATTCTGACCCGAATTCCCGAAACCTCAACCCAAACCCATTAATTTCGTGTTAGGTTCGTGTCGTGTCGAAAATTGCCACCCCTAGTTGCGGTGATACATTTGCGCCGACAAATTTGAGCGACGATCCGGGCTTTGATCGAGCCGTACCGTTCCTGATTTGTCTCGCGCCTTCAGATCCTCCTTCACGCTTCGACAAGAAGCAAAATATTAAGCAATCGTTCCGACGGAGCTAAATTACTACAGGATAAAGAACGAATAGGAAATTTGGATTTCGAAACAAAAAAGAGAGGGGTGCAACACGAGGACTTCCCAGGGGGTCACCCATCCTAGTACTACTCTCGCCCAAGCACGCTTAACTTCGGAGTTCTGATGGGATCCGGTGCATTAGTGCTGGTATGATCGCACCCGCCATGTTCCTTTCGCGTTATTCTTTTAAACTACCCCGTCCTGCGAAGCAGTGTGGCTTTTCTAGACCGAAATTCATTTTAAGCGTCAATTCAAGCATTTTCCTCTTATCCTTTTATTTATTTACTTTATATATTTTTTTGTTATTGATTTGCACCCTATTTTTTTCCCTCATCCCGCAACTCTAAATTATCATGAAATCAATCCTTCACGCTTGCAGTTAGGGGTGGCAATTCGGGTCCAAATCAGGTTGGCGGGTCGGGTTCGGGTCAACAGACCCGCCAGAAAATCTGTTGACCCGAACCCCGACCCGCCAACCCGTGACGGGTCAGGTATGCTGACCCGAACCCGAAAATTTCAGGTTTACGGGGCGGCGGGTCGACCCGAAATGACCCGAAACTTAATTTTAATTTATTAATTTATCACTGTAATTTCTAATAAAATCAATTTCTCACAAAACTAATTACATAATCAAGTAATAAAAATTTAAATAAATGATTCCAAATCAAATCTAAAATAAATTAAACACCGTAAAAGTGTTTTATCCCAAGCAAAATATAAAATAAATTAAAACAATACAAAAGTGAAAAATAATATAATATATTATTTGTCCAAGTATAATAATTTCAACTTCACACAAATTAAATAAATTCGTTTAGGATTAAGTAATTAATGCCTTTGAAAAAAAGAATAACTTAGTTTAGTTAGATAAAATTATTTTTATGTTTATTAAATTATTTTTAATTCGTAAACGGGTCATATCGGGTCATATCAGGTCACCACGGGTTGACCCGAAATCGACCGGTTTTCTTTTCGGGTTCATCGGGTCCAACCCGATTCTGACCCGAATTCCCGAAACCTCAACCCAAACCCATTAATTTCGTGTTAGGTTCGTGTCGTGTCGAAAATTGCCACCCCTAGTTGCGGTGATACATTTGCGCCGACAAATTTGAGCGACGATCCGGGCTTTGATCGAGCCGTACCGTTCCTGATTTGTCTCGCGCCTTCAGATCCTCCTTCACGCTTCGACAAGAAGCAAAATATTAAGCAATCGTTCCGACGGAGCTAAATTACTACAGGATAAAGAACGAATAGGAAATTTGGATTTCGAAACAAAAAAGAGAGGGGTGCAACACGAGGACTTCCCAGGGGGTCACCCATCCTAGTACTACTCTCGCCCAAGCACGCTTAACTTCGGAGTTCTGATGGGATCCGGTGCATTAGTGCTGGTATGATCGCACCCGCCATGTTCCTTTCGCGTTATTCTTTTAAACTACCCCGTCCTGCGAAGCAGTGTGGCTTTTCTAGACCGAAATTCATTTTAAGCGTCAATTCAAGCATTTTTCTCTTATCCTTTTATTTATTTACTTTATATATTTTTTTGTTATTGATTTGCACCCTGTTTTTTTCCCTCATCCCGCAACTCTAAATTATCATGAAATCAATCCTTCACGCTTGCAGTTAGGGGTGGCAATTCGGGTCCAAATCAGGTTGGCGGGTCGGGTTCGGGTCAACAGACCCGCCAGAAAATCTGTTGACCCGAACCCCGACCCGCCAACCCGTGACGGGTCAGGTATGCTGACCCGAACCCGAAAATTTCAGGTTTACGGGGCGGCGGGTCGACCCGAAATGACCCGAAACTTAATTTTAATTTATTAATTTATCACTGTAATTTCTAATAAAATCAATTTCTCACAAAACTAATTACATAATCAAGTAATAAAAATTTAAATAAATGATTCCAAATCAAATCTAAAATAAATTAAACACCGTAAAAGTGTTTTATCCCAAGCAAAATATAAAATAAATTAAAACAATACAAAAGTGAAAAATAATATAATATATTATTTGTCCAAGTATAATAATTTCAACTTCACACAAATTAAATAAATTCGTTTAGGATTAAGTAATTAATGCCTTTGAAAAAAAGAATAACTTAGTTTAGTTAGATAAAATTATTTTTATGTTTATTAAATTATTTTTAATTCGTAAACGGGTCATATCGGGTCATATCAGGTCACCACGGGTTGACCCGAAATCGACCGGTTTTCTTTTCGGGTTCATCGGGTCCAACCCGATTCTGACCCGAATTCCCGAAACCTCAACCCAAACCCATTAATTTCGTGTTAGGTTCGTGTCGTGTCGAAAATTGCCACCCCTAGTTGCGGTGATACATTTGCGCCGACAAATTTGAGCGACGATCCGGGCTTTGATCGAGCCGTACCGTTCCTGATTTGTCTCGCGCCTTCAGATCCTCCTTCACGCTTCGACAAGAAGCAAAATATTAAGCAATCGTTCCGACGGAGCTAAATTACTACAGGATAAAGAACGAATAGGAAATTTGGATTTCGAAACAAAAAAGAGAGGGGTGCAACACGAGGACTTCCCAGGGGGTCACCCATCCTAGTACTACTCTCGCCCAAGCACGCTTAACTTCGGAGTTCTGATGGGATCCGGTGCATTAGCGCTGGTATGATCGCACCCGCCATGTTCCTTTCGCGTTATTCTTTTAAACTACCCCGTCCTGCGAAGCAGTGTGGCTTTTCTAGACCGAAATTCATTTTAAGCGTCAATTCAAGCATTTTCCTCTTATCCTTTTATTTATTTACTTTATATATTTTTTTGTTATTGATTTGCACCCTGTTTTTTTCCCTCATCCCGCAACTCTAAATTATCATGAAATCAATCCTTCACGCTTGCAGTTAGGGGTGGCAATTCGGGTCCAAATCAGGTTGGCGGGTCGGGTTCGGGTCAACAGACCCGCCAGAAAATCTGTTGACCCGAACCCCGACCCGCCAACCCGTGACGGGTCAGGTATGCTGACCCGAACCCGAAAATTTCAGGTTTACGGGGCGGCGGGTCGACCCGAAATGACCCGAAACTTAATTTTAATTTATTAATTTATCACTGTAATTTCTAATAAAATCAATTTCTCACAAAACTAATTACATAATCAAGTAATAAAAATTTAAATAAATGATTCCAAATCAAATCTAAAATAAATTAAACACCGTAAAAGTGTTTTATCCCAAGCAAAATATAAAATAAATTAAAACAATACAAAAGTGAAAAATAATATAATATATTATTTGTCCAAGTATAATAATTTCAACTTCACACAAATTAAATAAATTCGTTTAGGATTAAGTAATTAATGCCTTTGAAAAAAAGAATAACTTAGTTTAGTTAGATAAAATTATTTTTATGTTTATTAAATTATTTTTAATTCGTAAACGGGTCATATCGGGTCATATCAGGTCACCACGGGTTGACCCGAAATCGACCGGTTTTCTTTTCGGGTTCATCGGGTCCAACCCGATTCTGACCCGAATTCCCGAAACCTCAACCCAAACCCATTAATTTCGTGTTAGGTTCGTGTCGTGTCGAAAATTGCCACCCCTAGTTGCGGTGATACATTTGCGCCGACAAATTTGAGCGACGATCCGGGCTTTGATCGAGCCGTACCGTTCCTGATTTGTCTCGCGCCTTCAGATCCTCCTTCACGCTTCGACAAGAAGCAAAATATTAAGCAATCGTTCCGACGGAGCTAAATTACTACAGGATAAAGAACGAATAGGAAATTTGGATTTCGAAACAAAAAAGAGAGGGGTGCAACACGAGGACTTCCCAGGGGGTCACCCATCCTAGTACTACTCTCGCCCAAGCACGCTTAACTTCGGAGTTCTGATGGGATCCGGTGCATTAGCGCTGGTATGATCGCACCCGCCATGTTCCTTTCGCGTTATTCTTTTAAACTACCCCGTCCTGCGAAGCAGTGTGGCTTTTCTAGACCGAAATTCATTTTAAGCGTCAATTCAAGCATTTTCCTCTTATCCTTTTATTTATTTACTTTATATATTTTTTTGTTATTGATTTGCACCCTGTTTTTTTCCCTCATCCCGCAACTCTAAATTATCATGAAATCAATCCTTCACGCTTGCAGTTAGGGGTGGCAATTCGGGTCCAAATCAGGTTGGCGGGTCGGGTTCGGGTCAACAGACCCGCCAGAAAATCTGTTGACCCGAACCCCGACCCGCCAACCCGTGACGGGTCAGGTATGCTGACCCGAACCCGAAAATTTCAGGTTTACGGGGCGGCGGGTCGACCCGAAATGACCCGAAACTTAATTTTAATTTATTAATTTATCACTGTAATTTCTAATAAAATCAATTTCTCACAAAACTAATTACATAATCAAGTAATAAAAATTTAAATAAATGATTCCAAATCAAATCTAAAATAAATTAAACACCGTAAAAGTGTTTTATCCCAAGCAAAATATAAAATAAATTAAAACAATACAAAAGTGAAAAATAATATAATATATTATTTGTCCAAGTATAATAATTTCAACTTCACACAAATTAAATAAATTCGTTTAGGATTAAGTAATTAATGCCTTTGAAAAAAAGAATAACTTAGTTTAGTTAGATAAAATTATTTTTATGTTTATTAAATTATTTTTAATTCGTAAACGGGTCGTATCGGGTCATATCAGGTCACCACGGGTTGACCCGAAATCGACCGGTTTTCTTTTCGGGTTCATCGGGTCCAACCCGATTCTGACCCGAATTCCCGAAACCTCAACCCAAACCCATTAATTTCGTGTTAGGTTCGTGTCGTGTCGAAAATTGCCACCCCTAGTTGCGGTGATACATTTGCGCCGACAAATTTGAGCGACGATCCGGGCTTTGATCGAGCCGTACCGTTCCTGATTTGTCTCGCGCCTTCAGATCCTCCTTCACGCTTCGACAAGAAGCAAAATATTAAGCAATCGTTCCGACGGAGCTAAATTACTACAGGATAAAGAACGAATAGGAAATTTGGATTTCGAAACAAAAAAGAGAGGGGTGCAACACGAGGACTTCCCAGGGGGTCACCCATCCTAGTACTACTCTCGCCCAAGCACGCTTAACTTCGGAGTTCTGATGGGATCCGGTGCATTAGTGCTGGTATGATCGCACCCGCCATGTTCCTTTCGCGTTATTCTTTTAAACTACCCCGTCCTGCGAAGCAGTGTGGCTTTTCTAGACCGAAATTCATTTTAAGCGTCAATTCAAGCATTTTCCTCTTATCCTTTTATTTATTTACTTTATATATTTTTTTGTTATTGATTTGCACCCTGTTTTTTTCCCTCATCCCGCAACTCTAAATTATCATGAAATCAATCCTTCACGCTTGCAGTTAGGGGTGGCAATTCGGGTCCAAATCAGGTTGGCGGGTCGGGTTCGGGTCAACAGACCCGCCAGAAAATCTGTTGACCCGAACCCCGACCCGCCAACCCGTGACGGGTCAGGTATGCTGACCCGAACCCGAAAATTTCAGGTTTACGGGGCGGCGGGTCGACCCGAAATGACCCGAAACTTAATTTTAATTTATTAATTTATCACTGTAATTTCTAATAAAATCAATTTCTCACAAAACTAATTACATAATCAAGTAATAAAAATTTAAATAAATGATTCCAAATCAAATCTAAAATAAATTAAACACCGTAAAAGTGTTTTATCCCAAGCAAAATATAAAATAAATTAAAACAATACAAAAGTGAAAAATAATATAATATATTATTTGTCCAAGTATAATAATTTCAACTTCACACAAATTAAATAAATTCGTTTAGGATTAAGTAATTAATGCCTTTGAAAAAAAGAATAACTTAGTTTAGTTAGATAAAATTATTTTTATGTTTATTAAATTATTTTTAATTCGTAAACGGGTCATATCGGGTCATATCAGGTCACCACGGGTTGACCCGAAATCGACCGGTTTTCTTTTCGGGTTCATCGGGTCCAACCCGATTCTGACCCGAATTCCCGAAACCTCAACCCAAACCCATTAATTTCGTGTTAGGTTCGTGTCGTGTCGAAAATTGCCACCCCTAGTTGCGGTGATACATTTGCGCCGACAAATTTGAGCGACGATCCGGGCTTTGATCGAGCCGTACCGTTCCTGATTTGTCTCGCGCCTTCAGATCCTCCTTCACGCTTCGACAAGAAGCAAAATATTAAGCAATCGTTCCGACGGAGCTAAATTACTACAGGATAAAGAACGAATAGGAAATTTGGATTTCGAAACAAAAAAGAGAGGGGTGCAACACGAGGACTTCCCAGGGGGTCACCCATCCTAGTACTACTCTCGCCCAAGCACGCTTAACTTCGGAGTTCTGATGGGATCCGGTGCATTAGCGCTGGTATGATCGCACCCACCATGTTCCTTTCGCGTTATTCTTTTAAACTACCCCGTCCTGCGAAGCAGTGTGGCTTTTCTAGACCGAAATTCATTTTAAGCGTCAATTCAAGCATTTTCCTCTTATCCTTTTATTTATTTACTTTATATATTTTTTTGTTATTGATTTGCACCCTGTTTTTTTCCCTCATCCCGCAACTCTAAATTATCATGAAATCAATCCTTCACGCTTGCAGTTAGGGGTGGCAATTCGGGTCCAAATCAGGTTGGCGGGTCGGGTTCGGGTCAACAGACCCGCCAGAAAATCTGTTGACCCGAACCCCGACCCGCCAACCCGTGACGGGTCAGGTATGCTGACCCGAACCCGAAAATTTCAGGTTTACGGGGCGGCGGGTCGACCCGAAATGACCCGAAACTTAATTTTAATTTATTAATTTATCACTGTAATTTCTAATAAAATCAATTTCTCACAAAACTAATTACATAATCAAGTAATAAAAATTTAAATAAATGATTCCAAATCAAATCTAAAATAAATTAAACACCGTAAAAGTGTTTTATCCCAAGCAAAATATAAAATAAATTAAAACAATACAAAAGTGAAAAATAATATAATATATTATTTGTCCAAGTATAATAATTTCAACTTCACACAAATTAAATAAATTCGTTTAGGATTAAGTAATTAATGCCTTTGAAAAAAAGAATAACTTAGTTTAGTTAGATAAAATTATTTTTATGTTTATTAAATTATTTTTAATTCGTAAACGGGTCATATCGGGTCATATCAGGTCACCACGGGTTGACCCGAAATCGACCGGTTTTCTTTTCGGGTTCATCGGGTCCAACCCGATTCTGACCCGAATTCCCGAAACCTCAACCCAAACCCATTAATTTCGTGTTAGGTTCGTGTCGTGTCGAAAATTGCCACCCCTAGTTGCGGTGATACATTTGCGCCGACAAATTTGAGCGACGATCCGGGCTTTGATCGAGCCGTACCGTTCCTGATTTGTCTCGCGCCTTCAGATCCTCCTTCACGCTTCGACAAGAAGCAAAATATTAAGCAATCGTTCCGACGGAGCTAAATTACTACAGGATAAAGAACGAATAGGAAATTTGGATTTCGAAACAAAAAAGAGAGGGGTGCAACACGAGGACTTCCCAGGGGGTCACCCATCCTAGTACTACTCTCGCCCAAGCACGCTTAACTTCGGAGTTCTGATGGGATCCGGTGCATTAGTGCTGGTATGATCGCACCCGCCATGTTCCTTTCGCGTTATTCTTTTAAACTACCCCGTCCTGCGAAGCAGTGTGGCTTTTCTAGACCGAAATTCATTTTAAGCGTCAATTCAAGCATTTTCCTCTTATCCTTTTATTTATTTACTTTATATATTTTTTTGTTATTGATTTGCACCCTGTTTTTTTCCCTCATCCCGCAACTCTAAATTATCATGAAATCAATCCTTCACGCTTGCAGTTAGGGGTGGCAATTCGGGTCCAAATCAGGTTGGCGGGTCGGGTTCGGGTCAACAGACCCGCCAGAAAATCTGTTGACCCGAACCCCGACCCGCCAACCCGTGACGGGTCAGGTATGCTGACCCGAACCCGAAAATTTCAGGTTTACGGGGCGGCGGGTCGACCCGAAATGACCCGAAACTTAATTTTAATTTATTAATTTATCACTGTAATTTCTAATAAAATCAATTTCTCACAAAACTAATTACATAATCAAGTAATAAAAATTTAAATAAATGATTCCAAATCAAATCTAAAATAAATTAAACACCGTAAAAGTGTTTTATCCCAAGCAAAATATAAAATAAATTAAAACAATACAAAAGTGAAAAATAATATAATATATTATTTGTCCAAGTATAATAATTTCAACTTCACACAAATTAAATAAATTCGTTTAGGATTAAGTAATTAATGCCTTTGAAAAAAAGAATAACTTAGTTTAGTTAGATAAAATTATTTTTATGTTTATTAAATTATTTTTAATTCGTAAACGGGTCATATCGGGTCATATCAGGTCACCACGGGTTGACCCGAAATCGACCGGTTTTCTTTTCGGGTTCATCGGGTCCAACCCGATTCTGACCCGAATTCCCGAAACCTCAACCCAAACCCATTAATTTCGTGTTAGGTTCGTGTCGTGTCGAAAATTGCCACCCCTAGTTGCGGTGATACATTTGCGCCGACAAATTTGAGCGACGATCCGGGCTTTGATCGAGCCGTACCGTTCCTGATTTGTCTCGCGCCTTCAGATCCTCCTTCACGCTTCGACAAGAAGCAAAATATTAAGCAATCGTTCCGACGGAGCTAAATTACTACAGGATAAAGAACGAATAGGAAATTTGGATTTCGAAACAAAAAAGAGAGGGGTGCAACACGAGGACTTCCCAGGGGGTCACCCATCCTAGTACTACTCTCGCCCAAGCACGCTTAACTTCGGAGTTCTGATGGGATCCGGTGCATTAGTGCTGGTATGATCGCACCCGCCATGTTCCTTTCGCGTTATTCTTTTAAACTACCCCGTCCTGCGAAGCAGTGTGGCTTTTCTAGACCGAAATTCATTTTAAGCGTCAATTCAAGCATTTTCCTCTTATCCTTTTATTTATTTACTTTATATATTTTTTTGTTATTGATTTGCACCCTGTTTTTTTCCCTCATCCCGCAACTCTAAATTATCATGAAATCAATCCTTCACGCTTGCAGTTAGGGGTGGCAATTCGGGTCCAAATCAGGTTGGCGGGTCGGGTTCGGGTCAACAGACCCGCCAGAAAATCTGTTGACCCGAACCCCGACCCGCCAACCCGTGACGGGTCAGGTATGCTGACCCGAACCCGAAAATTTCAGGTTTACGGGGCGGCGGGTCGACCCGAAATGACCCGAAACTTAATTTTAATTTATTAATTTATCACTGTAATTTCTAATAAAATCAATTTCTCACAAAACTAATTACATAATCAAGTAATAAAAATTTAAATAAATGATTCCAAATCAAATCTAAAATAAATTAAACACCGTAAAAGTGTTTTATCCCAAGCAAAATATAAAATAAATTAAAACAATACAAAAGTGAAAAATAATATAATATATTATTTGTCCAAGTATAATAATTTCAACTTCACACAAATTAAATAAATTCGTTTAGGATTAAGTAATTAATGCCTTTGAAAAAAAGAATAACTTAGTTTAGTTAGATAAAATTATTTTTATGTTTATTAAATTATTTTTAATTCGTAAACGGGTCATATCGGGTCATATCAGGTCACCACGGGTTGACCCGAAATCGACCGGTTTTCTTTTCGGGTTCATCGGGTCCAACCCGATTCTGACCCGAATTCCCGAAACCTCAATCCAAACCCATTAATTTCGTGTTAGGTTCGTGTCGTGTCGAAAATTGCCACCCCTAGTTGCGGTGATACATTTGCGCCGACAAATTTGAGCGACGATCCGGGCTTTGATCGAGCCGTACCGTTCCTGATTTGTCTCGCGCCTTCAGATCCTCCTTCACGCTTCGACAAGAAGCAAAATATTAAGCAATCGTTCCGACGGAGCTAAATTACTACAGGATAAAGAACGAATAGGAAATTTGGATTTCGAAACAAAAAAGAGAGGGGTGCAACACGAGGACTTCCCAGGGGGTCACCCATCCTAGTACTACTCTCGCCCAAGCACGCTTAACTTCGGAGTTCTGATGGGATCCGGTGCATTAGTGCTGGTATGATCGCACCCGCCATGTTCCTTTCGCGTTATTCTTTTAAACTACCCCGTCCTGCGAAGCAGTGTGGCTTTTCTAGACCGAAATTCATTTTAAGCGTCAATTCAAGCATTTTCCTCTTATCCTTTTATTTATTTACTTTATATATTTTTTTGTTATTGATTTGCACCCTGTTTTTTTCCCTCATCCCGCAACTCTAAATTATCATGAAATCAATCCTTCACGCTTGCAGTTAGGGGTGGCAATTCGGGTCCAAATCAGGTTGGCGGGTCGGGTTCGGGTCAACAGACCCGCCAGAAAATCTGTTGACCCGAACCCCGACCCGCCAACCCGTGACGGGTCAGGTATGCTGACCCGAACCCGAAAATTTCAGGTTTACGGGGCGGCGGGTCGACCCGAAATGACCCGAAACTTAATTTTAATTTATTAATTTATCACTGTAATTTCTAATAAAATCAATTTCTCACAAAACTAATTACATAATCAAGTAATAAAAATTTAAATAAATGATTCCAAATCAAATCTAAAATAAATTAAACACCGTAAAAGTGTTTTATCCCAAGCAAAATATAAAATAAATTAAAACAATACAAAAGTGAAAAATAATATAATATATTATTTGTCCAAGTATAATAATTTCAACTTCACACAAATTAAATAAATTCGTTTAGGATTAAGTAATTAATGCCTTTGAAAAAAAGAATAACTTAGTTTAGTTAGATAAAATTATTTTTATGTTTATTAAATTATTTTTAATTCGTAAACGGGTCGTATCGGGTCATATCAGGTCACCACGGGTTGACCCGAAATCGACCGGTTTTCTTTTCGGGTTCATCGGGTCCAACCCGATTCTGACCCGAATTCCCGAAACCTCAACCCAAACCCATTAATTTCGTGTTAGGTTCGTGTCGTGTCGAAAATTGCCACCCCTAGTTGCGGTGATACATTTGCGCCGACAAATTTGAGCGACGATCCGGGCTTTGATCGAGCCGTACCGTTCCTGATTTGTCTCGCGCCTTCAGATCCTCCTTCACGCTTCGACAAGAAGCAAAATATTAAGCAATCGTTCCGACGGAGCTAAATTACTACAGGATAAAGAACGAATAGGAAATTTGGATTTCGAAACAAAAAAGAGAGGGGTGCAACACGAGGACTTCCCAGGGGGTCACCCATCCTAGTACTACTCTCGCCCAAGCACGCTTAACTTCGGAGTTCTGATGGGATCCGGTGCATTAGTGCTGGTATGATCGCACCCGCCATGTTCCTTTCGCGTTATTCTTTTAAACTACCCCGTCCTGCGAAGCAGTGTGGCTTTTCTAGACCGAAATTCATTTTAAGCGTCAATTCAAGCATTTTCCTCTTATCCTTTTATTTATTTACTTTATATATTTTTTTGTTATTGATTTGCACCCTGTTTTTTTCCCTCATCCCGCAACTCTAAATTATCATGAAATCAATCCTTCACGCTTGCAGTCAGGGGTGGCAATTCGGGTCCAAATCAGGTTGGCGGGGTTCGGGTCAACAGACCCGCCAGAAAATCTGTTGACCCGAACCCCGACCCGCCAACCCGTGACGGGTCAGGTATGCTGACCCGAACCCGAAAATTTCAGGTTTACGGGGCGGCGGGTCGACCCGAAATGACCCGAAACTTAATTTTAATTTATTAATTTATCACTGTAATTTCTAATAAAATCAATTTCTCACAAAACTAATTACATAATCAAGTAATAAAAATTTAAATAAATGATTCCAAATCAAATCTAAAATAAATTAAACACCGTAAAAGTGTTTTATCCCAAGCAAAATATAAAATAAATTAAAACAATACAAAAGTGAAAAATAATATAATATATTATTTGTCCAAGTATAATAATTTCAACTTCACACAAATTAAATAAATTCGTTTAGGATTAAGTAATTAATGCCTTTGAAAAAAAGAATAACTTAGTTTAGTTAGATAAAATTATTTTTATGTTTATTAAATTATTTTTAATTCGTAAACGGGTCATATCGGGTCATATCAGGTCACCACGGGTTGACCCGAAATCGACCGGTTTTCTTTTCGGGTTCATCGGGTCCAACCCGATTCTGACCCGAATTCCCGAAACCTCAACCCAAACCCATTAATTTCGTGTTAGATTCGTGTCGTGTCGAAAATTGCCACCCCTAGTTGCGGTGATACATTTGCGCCGACAAATTTGAGCGACGATCCGGGCTTTGATCGAGCCGTACCGTTCCTGATTTGTCTCGCGCCTTCAGATCCTCCTTCACGCTTCGACAAGAAGCAAAATATTAAGCAATCGTTCCGACGGAGCTAAATTACTACAGGATAAAGAACGAATAGGAAATTTGGATTTCGAAACAAAAAAGAGAGGGGTGCAACACGAGGACTTCCCAGGGGGTCACCCATCCTAGTACTACTCTCGCCCAAGCACGCTTAACTTCGGAGTTCTGATGGGATCCGGTGCATTAGTGCTGGTATGATCGCACCCGCCATGTTCCTTTCGCGTTATTCTTTTAAACTACCCCGTCCTGCGAAGCAGTGTGGCTTTTCTAGACCGAAATTCATTTTAAGCGTCAATTCAAGCATTTTCCTCTTATCCTTTTATTTATTTACTTTATATATTTTTTTGTTATTGATTTGCACCCTGTTTTTTTCCCTCATCCCGCAACTCTAAATTATCATGAAATCAATCCTTCACGCTTGCAGTTAGGGGTGGCAATTCGGGTCCAAATCAGGTTGGCGGGTCGGGTTCGGGTCAACAGACCCGCCAGAAAATCTGTTGACCCGAACCCCGACCCGCCAACCCGTGACGGGTCAGGTATGCTGACCCGAACCCGAAAATTTCAGGTTTACGGGGCGGCGGGTCGACCCGAAATGACCCGAAACTTAATTTTAATTTATTAATTTATCACTGTAATTTCTAATAAAATCAATTTCTCACAAAACTAATTACATAATCAAGTAATAAAAATTTAAATAAATGATTCCAAATCAAATCTAAAATAAATTAAACACCGTAAAAGTGTTTTATCCCAACCAAAATATAAAATAAATTAAAACAATACAAAAGTGAAAAATAATATAATATATTATTTGTCCAAGTATAATAATTTCAACTTCACACAAATTAAATAAATTCGTTTAGGATTAAGTAATTAATGCCTTTGAAAAAAAGAATAACTTAGTTTAGTTAGATAAAATTATTTTTATGTTTATTAAATTATTTTTAATTCGTAAACGGGTCATATCGGGTCATATCAGGTCACCACGGGTTGACCCGAAATCGACCGGTTTTCTTTTCGGGTTCATCGGGTCCAACCCGATTCTGACCCGAATTCCCGAAACCTCAATCCAAACCCATTAATTTCGTGTTAGGTTCGTGTCGTGTCGAAAATTGCCACCCCTAGTTGCGGTGATACATTTGCGCCGACAAATTTGAGCGACGATCCGGGCTTTGATCGAGCCGTACCGTTCCTGATTTGTCTCGCGCCTTCAGATCCTCCTTCACGCTTCGACAAGAAGCAAAATATTAAGCAATCGTTCCGACGGAGCTAAATTACTACAGGATAAAGAACGAATAGGAAATTTGGATTTCGAAACAAAAAAGAGAGGGGTGCAACACGAGGACTTCCCAGGGGGTCACCCATCCTAGTACTACTCTCGCCCAAGCACGCTTAACTTCGGAGTTCTGATGGGATCCGGTGCATTAGTGCTGGTATGATCGCACCCGCCATGTTCCTTTCGCGTTATTCTTTTAAACTACCCCGTCCTGCGAAGCAGTGTGGCTTTTCTAGACCGAAATTCATTTTAAGCGTCAATTCAAGCATTTTCCTCTTATCCTTTTATTTATTTACTTTATATATTTTTTTGTTATTGATTTGCACCCTGTTTTTTTCCCTCATCCCGCAACTCTAAATTATCATGAAATCAATCCTTCACGCTTGCAGTCAGGGGTGGCAATTCGGGTCCAAATCAGGTTGGCGGGTCGGGTTCGGGTCAACAGACCCGCCAGAAAATCTGTTGACCCGAACCCCGACCCGCCAACCCGTGACGGGTCAGGTATGCTGACCCGAACCCGAAGATTTCAGGTTTACGGGGCGGCGGGTCGACCCGAAATGACCCGAAACTTAATTTTAATTTATTAATTTATCACTGTAATTTCTAATAAAATCAATTTCTCACAAAACTAATTACATAATCAAGTAATAAAAATTTAAATAAATGATTCCAAATCAAATCTAAAATAAATTAAACACCGTAAAAGTGTTTTATCCCAAGCAAAATATAAAATAAATTAAAACAATACAAAAGTGAAAAATAATATAATATATTATTTGTCCAAGTATAATAATTTCAACTTCACACAAATTAAATAAATTCGTTTAGGATTAAGTAATTAATGCCTTTGAAAAAAAGAATAACTTAGTTTAGTTAGATAAAATTATTTTTATGTTTATTAAATTATTTTTAATTCGTAAACGGGTCATATCGGGTCATATCAGGTCACCACGGGTTGACCCGAAATCGACCGGTTTTCTTTTCGGGTTCATCGGGTCCAACCCGATTCTGACCCGAATTCCCGAAACCTCAACCCAAACCCATTAATTTCGTGTTAGGTTCGTGTCGTGTCGAAAATTGCCACCCCTAGTTGCGGTGATACATTTGCGCCGACAAATTTGAGCGACGATCCGGGCTTTGATCGAGCCGTACCGTTCCTGATTTGTCTCGCGCATTCAGATCCTCCTTCACGCTTCGACAAGAAGCAAAATATTAAGCAATCGTTCCGACGGAGCTAAATTACTACAGGATAAAGAACGAATAGGAAATTTGGATTTCGAAACAAAAAAGAGAGGGGTGCAACACGAGGACTTCCCAGGGGGTCACCCATCCTAGTACTACTCTCGCCCAAGCACGCTTAACTTCGGAGTTCTGATGGGATCCGGTGCATTAGTGCTGGTATGATCGCACCCGCCATGTTCCTTTCGCGTTATTCTTTTAAACTACCCCGTCCTGCGAAGCAGTGTGGCTTTTCTAGACCGAAATTCATTTTAAGCGTCAATTCAAGCATTTTCCTCTTATCCTTTTATTTATTTACTTTATATATTTTTTTGTTATTGATTTGCACCCTGTTTTTTTCCCTCATCCCGCAACTCTAAATTATCATGAAATCAATCCTTCACGCTTGCAGTCAGGGGTGGCAATTCGGGTCCAAATCAGGTTGGCGGGTCGGGTTCGGGTCAACAGACCCGCCAGAAAATCTGTTAACCCGAACCCCGACCCGCCAACCCGTGACGGGTCAGGTATGCTGACCCGAACCCGAAAATTTCAGGTTTACGGGGCGGCGGGTCGACCCGAAATGACCCGAAACTTAATTTTAATTTATTAATTTATCACTGTAATTTCTAATAAAATCAATTTCTCACAAAACTAATTACATAATCAAGTAATAAAAATTTAAATAAATGATTCCAAATCAAATCTAAAATAAATTAAACACCGTAAAAGTGTTTTATCCCAAGCAAAATATAAAATAAATTAAAACAATACAAAAGTGAAAAATAATATAATATATTATTTGTCCAAGTATAATAATTTCAACTTCACACAAATTAAATAAATTCGTTTAGGATTAAGTAATTAATGCCTTTGAAAAAAAGAATAACTTAGTTTAGTTAGATAAAATTATTTTTATGTTTATTAAATTATTTTTAATTCGTAAACGGGTCATATCGGGTCATATCAGGTCACCACGGGTTGACCCGAAATCGACCGGTTTTCTTTTCGGGTTCATCGGGTCCAACCCGATTCTGACCCGAATTCCCGAAACCTCAACCCAAACCCATTAATTTCGTGTTAGGTTCGTGTCGTGTCGAAAATTGCCACCCCTAGTTGCGGTGATACATTTGCGCCGACAAATTTGAGCGACGATCCGGGCTTTGATCGAGCCGTACCGTTCCTGATTTGTCTCGCGCCTTCAGATCCTCCTTCACGCTTCGACAAGAAGCAAAATATTAAGCAATCGTTCCGACGGAGCTAAATTACTACAGGATAAAGAACGAATAGGAAATTTGGATTTCGAAACAAAAAAGAGAGGGGTGCAACACGAGGACTTCCCAGGGGGTCACCCATCCTAGTACTACTCTCGCCCAAGCACGCTTAACTTCGGAGTTCTGATGGGATCCGGTGCATTAGTGCTGGTATGATCGCACCCGCCATGTTCCTTTCGCGTTATTCTTTTAAACTACCCCGTCCTGCGAAGCAGTGTGGCTTTTCTAGACCGAAATTCATTTTAAGCGTCAATTCAAGCATTTTCCTCTTATCCTTTTATTTATTTACTTTATATATTTTTTTGTTATTGATTTGCACCCTGTTTTTTTCCCTCATCCCGCAACTCTAAATTATCATGAAATCAATCCTTCACGCTTGCAGTTAGGGGTGGCAATTCGGGTCCAAATCAGGTTGGCGGGTCGGGTTCGGGTCAACAGACCCGCCAGAAAATCTGTTGACCCGAACCCCGACCCGCCAACCCGTGACGGGTCAGGTATGCTGACCCGAACCCGAAAATTTCAGGTTTACGGGGCGGCGGGTCGACCCGAAATGACCCGAAACTTAATTTTAATTTATTAATTTATCACTGTAATTTCTAATAAAATCAATTTCTCACAAAACTAATTACATAATCAAGTAATAAAAATTTAAATAAATGATTCCAAATCAAATCTAAAATAAATTAAACACCGTAAAAGTGTTTTATCCCAACCAAAATATAAAATAAATTAAAACAATACAAAAGTGAAAAATAATATAATATATTATTTGTCCAAGTATAATAATTTCAACTTCACACAAATTAAATAAATTCGTTTAGGATTAAGTAATTAATGCCTTTGAAAAAAAGAATAACTTAGTTTAGTTAGATAAAATTATTTTTATGTTTATTAAATTATTTTTAATTCGTAAACGGGTCATATCGGGTCATATCAGGTCACCACGGGTTGACCCGAAATCGACCGGTTTTCTTTTCGGGTTCATCGGGTCCAACCCGATTCTGACCCGAATTCCCGAAACCTCAATCCAAACCCATTAATTTCGTGTTAGGTTCGTGTCGTGTCGAAAATTGCCACCCCTAGTTGCGGTGATACATTTGCGCCGACAAATTTGAGCGACGATCCGGGCTTTGATCGAGCCGTACCGTTCCTGATTTGTCTCGCGCCTTCAGATCCTCCTTCACGCTTCGACAAGAAGCAAAATATTAAGCAATCGTTCCGACGGAGCTAAATTACTACAGGATAAAGAACGAATAGGAAATTTGGATTTCGAAACAAAAAAGAGAGGGGTGCAACACGAGGACTTCCCAGGGGGTCACCCATCCTAGTACTACTCTCGCCCAAGCACGCTTAACTTCGGAGTTCTGATGGGATCCGGTGCATTAGTGCTGGTATGATCGCACCCGCCATGTTCCTTTCGCGTTATTCTTTTAAACTACCCCGTCCTGCGAAGCAGTGTGGCTTTTCTAGACCGAAATTCATTTTAAGCGTCAATTCAAGCATTTTCCTCTTATCCTTTTATTTATTTACTTTATATATTTTTTTGTTATTGATTTGCACCCTGTTTTTTTCCCTCATCCCGCAACTCTAAATTATCATGAAATCAATCCTTCACGCTTGCAGTCAGGGGTGGCAATTCGGGTCCAAATCAGGTTGGCGGGTCGGGTTCGGGTCAACAGACCCGCCAGAAAATCTGTTGACCCGAACCCCGACCCGCCAACCCGTGACGGGTCAGGTATGCTGACCCGAACCCGAAGATTTCAGGTTTACGGGGCGGCGGGTCGACCCGAAATGACCCGAAACTTAATTTTAATTTATTAATTTATCACTGTAATTTCTAATAAAATCAATTTCTCACAAAACTAATTACATAATCAAGTAATAAAAATTTAAATAAATGATTCCAAATCAAATCTAAAATAAATTAAACACCGTAAAAGTGTTTTATCCCAAGCAAAATATAAAATAAATTAAAACAATACAAAAGTGAAAAATAATATAATATATTATTTGTCCAAGTATAATAATTTCAACTTCACACAAATTAAATAAATTCGTTTAGGATTAAGTAATTAATGCCTTTGAAAAAAAGAATAACTTAGTTTAGTTAGATAAAATTATTTTTATGTTTATTAAATTATTTTTAATTCGTAAACGGGTCATATCGGGTCATATCAGGTCACCACGGGTTGACCCGAAATCGACCGGTTTTCTTTTCGGGTTCATCGGGTCCAACCCGATTCTGACCCGAATTCCCGAAACCTCAACCCAAACCCATTAATTTCGTGTTAGGTTCGTGTCGTGTCGAAAATTGCCACCCCTAGTTGCGGTGATACATTTGCGCCGACAAATTTGAGCGACGATCCGGGCTTTGATCGAGCCGTACCGTTCCTGATTTGTCTCGCGCATTCAGATCCTCCTTCACGCTTCGACAAGAAGCAAAATATTAAGCAATCGTTCCGACGGAGCTAAATTACTACAGGATAAAGAACGAATAGGAAATTTGGATTTCGAAACAAAAAAGAGAGGGGTGCAACACGAGGACTTCCCAGGGGGTCACCCATCCTAGTACTACTCTCGCCCAAGCACGCTTAACTTCGGAGTTCTGATGGGATCCGGTGCATTAGTGCTGGTATGATCGCACCCGCCATGTTCCTTTCGCGTTATTCTTTTAAACTACCCCGTCCTGCGAAGCAGTGTGGCTTTTCTAGACCGAAATTCATTTTAAGCGTCAATTCAAGCATTTTCCTCTTATCCTTTTATTTATTTACTTTATATATTTTTTTGTTATTGATTTGCACCCTGTTTTTTTCCCTCATCCCGCAACTCTAAATTATCATGAAATCAATCCTTCACGCTTGCAGTCAGGGGTGGCAATTCGGGTCCAAATCAGGTTGGCGGGTCGGGTTCGGGTCAACAGACCCGCCAGAAAATCTGTTAACCCGAACCCCGACCCGCCAACCCGTGACGGGTCAGGTATGCTGACCCGAACCCGAAAATTTCAGGTTTACGGGGCGGCGGGTCGACCCGAAATGACCCGAAACTTAATTTTAATTTATTAATTTATCACTGTAATTTCTAATAAAATCAATTTCTCACAAAACTAATTACATAATCAAGTAATAAAAATTTAAATAAATGATTCCAAATCAAATCTAAAATAAATTAAACACCGTAAAAGTGTTTTATCCCAAGCAAAATATAAAATAAATTAAAACAATACAAAAGTGAAAAATAATATAATATATTATTTGTCCAAGTATAATAATTTCAACTTCACACAAATTAAATAAATTCGTTTAGGATTAAGTAATTAATGCCTTTGAAAAAAAGAATAACTTAGTTTAGTTAGATAAAATTATTTTTATGTTTATTAAATTATTTTTAATTCGTAAACGGGTCATATCGGGTCATATCAGGTCACCACGGGTTGACCCGAAATCGACCGGTTTTCTTTTCGGGTTCATCGGGTCCAACCCGATTCTGACCCGAATTCCCGAAACCTCAACCCAAACCCATTAATTTCGTGTTAGGTTCGTGTCGTGTCGAAAATTGCCACCCCTAGTTGCGGTGATACATTTGCGCCGACAAATTTGAGCGACGATCCGGGCTTTGATCGAGCCGTACCGTTCCTGATTTGTCTCGCGCCTTCAGATCCTCCTTCACGCTTCGACAAGAAGCAAAATATTAAGCAATCGTTCCGACGGAGCTAAATTACTACAGGATAAAGAACGAATAGGAAATTTGGATTTCGAAACAAAAAAGAGAGGGGTGCAACACGAGGACTTCCCAGGGGGTCACCCATCCTAGTACTACTCTCGCCCAAGCACGCTTAACTTCGGAGTTCTGATGGGATCCGGTGCATTAGTGCTGGTATGATCGCACCCGCCATGTTCCTTTCGCGTTATTCTTTTAAACTACCCCGTCCTGCGAAGCAGTGTGGCTTTTCTAGACCGAAATTCATTTTAAGCGTCAATTCAAGCATTTTCCTCTTATCCTTTTATTTATTTACTTTATATATTTTTTTGTTATTGATTTGCACCCTGTTTTTTTCCCTCATCCCGCAACTCTAAATTATCATGAAATCAATCCTTCACGCTTGCAGTTAGGGGTGGCAATTCGGGTCCAAATCAGGTTGGCGGGTCGGGTTCGGGTCAACAGACCCGCCAGAAAATCTGTTGACCCGAACCCCGACCCGCCAACCCGTGACGGGTCAGGTATGCTGACCCGAACCCGAAAATTTCAGGTTTACGGGGCGGCGGGTCGACCCGAAATGACCCGAAACTTAATTTTAATTTATTAATTTATCACTGTAATTTCTAATAAAATCAATTTCTCACAAAACTAATTACATAATCAAGTAATAAAAATTTAAATAAATGATTCCAAATCAAATCTAAAATAAATTAAACACCGTAAAAGTGTTTTATCCCAAGCAAAATATAAAATAAATTAAAACAATACAAAAGTGAAAAATAATATAATATATTATTTGTCCAAGTATAATAATTTCAACTTCACACAAATTAAATAAATTCGTTTAGGATTAAGTAATTAATGCCTTTGAAAAAAAGAATAACTTAGTTTAGTTAGATAAAATTATTTTTATGTTTATTAAATTATTTTTAATTCGTAAACGGGTCATATCGGGTCATATCAGGTCACCACGGGTTGACCCGAAATCGACCGGTTTTCTTTTCGGGTTCATCGGGTCCAACCCGATTCTGACCCGAATTCCCGAAACCTCAACCCAAACCCATTAATTTCGTGTTAGGTTCGTGTCGTGTCGAAAATTGCCACCCCTAGTTGCGGTGATACATTTGCGCCGACAAATTTGAGCGACGATCCGGGCTTTGATCGAGCCGTACCGTTCCTGATTTGTCTCGCGCCTTCAGATCCTCCTTCACGCTTCGACAAGAAGCAAAATATTAAGCAATCGTTCCGACGGAGCTAAATTACTACAGGATAAAGAACGAATAGGAAATTTGGATTTCGAAACAAAAAAGAGAGGGGTGCAACACGAGGACTTCCCAGGGGGTCACCCATCCTAGTACTACTCTCGCCCAAGCACGCTTAACTTCGGAGTTCTGATGGGATCCGGTGCATTAGTGCTGGTATGATCGCACCCGCCATGTTCCTTTCGCGTTATTCTTTTAAACTACCCCGTCCTGCGAAGCAGTGTGGCTTTTCTAGACCGAAATTCATTTTAAGCGTCAATTCAAGCATTTTCCTCTTATCCTTTTATTTATTTACTTTATATATTTTTTTGTTATTGATTTGCACCCTGTTTTTTTCCCTCATCCCGCAACTCTAAATTATCATGAAATCAATCCTTCACGCTTGCAGTTAGGGGTGGCAATTCGGGTCCAAATCAGGTTGGCGGGTCGGGTTCGGGTCAACAGACCCGCCAGAAAATCTGTTGACCCGAACCCCGACCCGCCAACCCGTGACGGGTCAGGTATGCTGACCCGAACCCGAAAATTTCAGGTTTACGGGGCGGCGGGTCGACCCGAAATGACCCGAAACTTAATTTTAATTTATTAATTTATCACTGTAATTTCTAATAAAATCAATTTCTCACAAAACTAATTACATAATCAAGTAATAAAAATTTAAATAAATGATTCCAAATCAAATCTAAAATAAATTAAACACCGTAAAAGTGTTTTATCCCAAGCAAAATATAAAATAAATTAAAACAATACAAAAGTGAAAAATAATATAATATATTATTTGTCCAAGTATAATAATTTCAACTTCACACAAATTAAATAAATTCGTTTAGGATTAAGTAATTAATGCCTTTGAAAAAAAGAATAACTTAGTTTAGTTAGATAAAATTATTTTTATGTTTATTAAATTATTTTTAATTCGTAAACGGGTCATATCGGGTCATATCAGGTCACCACGGGTTGACCCGAAATCGACCGGTTTTCTTTTCGGGTTCATCGGGTCCAACCCGATTCTGACCCGAATTCCCGAAACCTCAACCCAAACCCATTAATTTCGTGTTAGGTTCGTGTCGTGTCGAAAATTGCCACCCCTAGTTGCGGTGATACATTTGCGCCGACAAATTTGAGCGACGATCCGGGCTTTGATCGAGCCGTACCGTTCCTGATTTGTCTCGCGCCTTCAGATCCTCCTTCACGCTTCGACAAGAAGCAAAATATTAAGCAATCGTTCCGACGGAGCTAAATTACTACAGGATAAAGAACGAATAGGAAATTTGGATTTCGAAACAAAAAAGAGAGGGGTGCAACACGAGGACTTCCCAGGGGGTCACCCATCCTAGTACTACTCTCGCCCAAGCACGCTTAACTTCGGAGTTCTGATGGGATCCGGTGCATTAGTGCTGGTATGATCGCACCCGCCATGTTCCTTTCGCGTTATTCTTTTAAACTACCCCGTCCTGCGAAGCAGTGTGGCTTTTCTAGACCGAAATTCATTTTAAGCGTCAATTCAAGCATTTTCCTCTTATCCTTTTATTTATTTACTTTATATATTTTTTTGTTATTGATTTGCACCCTGTTTTTTTCCCTCATCCCGCAACTCTAAATTATCATGAAATCAATCCTTCACGCTTGCAGTTAGGGGTGGCAATTCGGGTCCAAATCAGGTTGGCGGGTCGGGTTCGGGTCAACAGACCCGCCAGAAAATCTGTTGACCCGAACCCCGACCCGCCAACCCGTGACGGGTCAGGTATGCTGACCCGAACCCGAAAATTTCAGGTTTACGGGGCGGCGGGTCGACCCGAAATGACCCGAAACTTAATTTTAATTTATTAATTTATCACTGTAATTTCTAATAAAATCAATTTCTCACAAAACTAATTACATAATCAAGTAATAAAAATTTAAATAAATGATTCCAAATCAAATCTAAAATAAATTAAACACCGTAAAAGTGTTTTATCCCAAGCAAAATATAAAATAAATTAAAACAATACAAAAGTGAAAAATAATATAATATATTATTTGTCCAAGTATAATAATTTCAACTTCACACAAATTAAATAAATTCGTTTAGGATTAAGTAATTAATGCCTTTGAAAAAAAGAATAACTTAGTTTAGTTAGATAAAATTATTTTTATGTTTATTAAATTATTTTTAATTCGTAAACGGGTCATATCGGGTCATATCAGGTCACCACGGGTTGACCCGAAATCGACCGGTTTTCTTTTCGGGTTCATCGGGTCCAACCCGATTCTGACCCGAATTCCCGAAACCTCAACCCAAACCCATTAATTTCGTGTTAGGTTCGTGTCGTGTCGAAAATTGCCACCCCTAGTTGCGGTGATACATTTGCGCCGACAAATTTGAGCGACGATCCGGGCTTTGATCGAGCCGTACCGTTCCTGATTTGTCTCGCGCCTTCAGATCCTCCTTCACGCTTCGACAAGAAGCAAAATATTAAGCAATCGTTCCGACGGAGCTAAATTACTACAGGATAAAGAACGAATAGGAAATTTGGATTTCGAAACAAAAAAGAGAGGGGTGCAACACGAGGACTTCCCAGGGGGTCACCCATCCTAGTACTACTCTCGCCCAAGCACGCTTAACTTCGGAGTTCTGATGGGATCCGGTGCATTAGCGCTGGTATGATCGCACCCGCCATGTTCCTTTCGCGTTATTCTTTTAAACTACCCCGTCCTGCGAAGCAGTGTGGCTTTTCTAGACCGAAATTCATTTTAAGCGTCAATTCAAGCATTTTCCTCTTATCCTTTTATTTATTTACTTTATATATTTTTTTGTTATTGATTTGCACCCTGTTTTTTTCCCTCATCCCGCAACTCTAAATTATCATGAAATCAATCCTTCACGCTTGCAGTTAGGGGTGGCAATTCGGGTCCAAATCAGGTTGGCGGGTCGGGTTCGGGTCAACAGACCCGCCAGAAAATCTGTTGACCCGAACCCCGACCCGCCAACCCGTGACGGGTCAGGTATGCTGACCCGAACCCGAAGATTTCAGGTTTACGGGGCGGCGGGTCGACCCGAAATGACCCGAAACTTAATTTTAATTTATTAATTTATCACTGTAATTTCTAATAAAATCAATTTCTCACAAAACTAATTACATAATCAAGTAATAAAAATTTAAATAAATGATTCCAAATCAAATCTAAAATAAATTAAACACCGTAAAAGTGTTTTATCCCAAGCAAAATATAAAATAAATTAAAACAATACAAAAGTGAAAAATAATATAATATATTATTTGTCCAAGTATAATAATTTCAACTTCACACAAATTAAATAAATTCGTTTAGGATTAAGTAATTAATGCCTTTGAAAAAAAGAATAACTTAGTTTAGTTAGATAAAATTATTTTTATGTTTATTAAATTATTTTTAATTCGTAAACGGGTCATATCGGGTCATATCAGGTCACCACGGGTTGACCCGAAATCGACCGGTTTTCTTTTCGGGTTCATCGGGTCCAACCCGATTCTGACCCGAATTCCCGAAACCTCAACCCAAACCCATTAATTTCGTGTTAGGTTCGTGTCGTGTCGAAAATTGCCACCCCTAGTTGCGGTGATACATTTGCGCCGACAAATTTGAGCGACGATCCGGGCTTTGATCGAGCCGTACCGTTCCTGATTTGTCTCGCGCCTTCAGATCCTCCTTCACGCTTCGACAAGAAGCAAAATATTAAGCAATCGTTCCGACGGAGCTAAATTACTACAGGATAAAGAACGAATAGGAAATTTGGATTTCGAAACAAAAAAGAGAGGGGTGCAACACGAGGACTTCCCAGGGGGTCACCCATCCTAGTACTACTCTCGCCCAAGCACGCTTAACTTCGGAGTTCTGATGGGATCCGGTGCATTAGTGCTGGTATGATCGCACCCGCCATGTTCCTTTCGCGTTATTCTTTTAAACTACCCCGTCCTGCGAAGCAGTGTGGCTTTTCTAGACCGAAATTCATTTTAAGCGTCAATTCAAGCATTTTCCTCTTATCCTTTTATTTATTTACTTTATATATTTTTTTGTTATTGATTTGCACCCTGTTTTTTTCCCTCATCCCGCAACTCTAAATTATCATGAAATCAATCCTTCACGCTTGCAGTTAGGGGTGGCAATTCGGGTCCAAATCAGGTTGGCGGGTCGGGTTCGGGTCAACAGACCCGCCAGAAAATCTGTTGACCCGAACCCCGACCCGCCAACCCGTGACGGGTCAGGTATGCTGACCCGAACCCGAAAATTTCAGGTTTACGGGGCGGCGGGTCGACCCGAAATGACCCGAAACTTAATTTTAATTTATTAATTTATCACTGTAATTTCTAATAAAATCAATTTCTCACAAAACTAATTACATAATCAAGTAATAAAAATTTAAATAAATGATTCCAAATCAAATCTAAAATAAATTAAACACCGTAAAAGTGTTTTATCCCAACCAAAATATAAAATAAATTAAAACAATACAAAAGTGAAAAATAATATAATATATTATTTGTCCAAGTATAATAATTTCAACTTCACACAAATTAAATAAATTCGTTTAGGATTAAGTAATTAATGCCTTTGAAAAAAAGAATAACTTAGTTTAGTTAGATAAAATTATTTTTATGTTTATTAAATTATTTTTAATTCGTAAACGGGTCATATCGGGTCATATCAGGTCACCACGGGTTGACCCGAAATCGACCGGTTTTCTTTTCGGGTTCATCGGGTCCAACCCGATTCTGACCCGAATTCCCGAAACCTCAATCCAAACCCATTAATTTCGTGTTAGGTTCGTGTCGTGTCGAAAATTGCCACCCCTAGTTGCGGTGATACATTTGCGCCGACAAATTTGAGCGACGATCCGGGCTTTGATCGAGCCGTACCGTTCCTGATTTGTCTCGCGCCTTCAGATCCTCCTTCACGCTTCGACAAGAAGCAAAATATTAAGCAATCGTTCCGACGGAGCTAAATTACTACAGGATAAAGAACGAATAGGAAATTTGGATTTCGAAACAAAAAAGAGAGGGGTGCAACACGAGGACTTCCCAGGGGGTCACCCATCCTAGTACTACTCTCGCCCAAGCACGCTTAACTTCGGAGTTCTGATGGGATCCGGTGCATTAGTGCTGGTATGATCGCACCCGCCATGTTCCTTTCGCGTTATTCTTTTAAACTACCCCGTCCTGCGAAGCAGTGTGGCTTTTCTAGACCGAAATTCATTTTAAGCGTCAATTCAAGCATTTTCCTCTTATCCTTTTATTTATTTACTTTATATATTTTTTTGTTATTGATTTGCACCCTGTTTTTTTCCCTCATCCCGCAACTCTAAATTATCATGAAATCAATCCTTCACGCTTGCAGTCAGGGGTGGCAATTCGGGTCCAAATCAGGTTGGCGGGTCGGGTTCGGGTCAACAGACCCGCCAGAAAATCTGTTGACCCGAACCCCGACCCGCCAACCCGTGACGGGTCAGGTATGCTGACCCGAACCCGAAGATTTCAGGTTTACGGGGCGGCGGGTCGACCCGAAATGACCCGAAACTTAATTTTAATTTATTAATTTATCACTGTAATTTCTAATAAAATCAATTTCTCACAAAACTAATTACATAATCAAGTAATAAAAATTTAAATAAATGATTCCAAATCAAATCTAAAATAAATTAAACACCGTAAAAGTGTTTTATCCCAAGCAAAATATAAAATAAATTAAAACAATACAAAAGTGAAAAATAATATAATATATTATTTGTCCAAGTATAATAATTTCAACTTCACACAAATTAAATAAATTCGTTTAGGATTAAGTAATTAATGCCTTTGAAAAAAAGAATAACTTAGTTTAGTTAGATAAAATTATTTTTATGTTTATTAAATTATTTTTAATTCGTAAACGGGTCATATCGGGTCATATCAGGTCACCACGGGTTGACCCGAAATCGACCGGTTTTCTTTTCGGGTTCATCGGGTCCAACCCGATTCTGACCCGAATTCCCGAAACCTCAACCCAAACCCATTAATTTCGTGTTAGGTTCGTGTCGTGTCGAAAATTGCCACCCCTAGTTGCGGTGATACATTTGCGCCGACAAATTTGAGCGACGATCCGGGCTTTGATCGAGCCGTACCGTTCCTGATTTGTCTCGCGCCTTCAGATCCTCCTTCACGCTTCGACAAGAAGCAAAATATTAAGCAATCGTTCCGACGGAGCTAAATTACTACAGGATAAAGAACGAATAGGAAATTTGGATTTCGAAACAAAAAAGAGAGGGGTGCAACACGAGGACTTCCCAGGGGGTCACCCATCCTAGTACTACTCTCGCCCAAGCACGCTTAACTTCGGAGTTCTGATGGGATCCGGTGCATTAGTGCTGGTATGATCGCACCCGCCATGTTCCTTTCGCGTTATTCTTTTAAACTACCCCGTCCTGCGAAGCAGTGTGGCTTTTCTAGACCGAAATTCATTTTAAGCGTCAATTCAAGCATTTTCCTCTTATCCTTTTATTTATTTACTTTATATATTTTTTTGTTATTGATTTGCACCCTGTTTTTTTCCCTCATCCCGCAACTCTAAATTATCATGAAATCAATCCTTCACGCTTGCAGTTAGGGGTGGCAATTCGGGTCCAAATCAGGTTGGCGGGTCGGGTTCGGGTCAACAGACCCGCCAGAAAATCTGTTGACCCGAACCCCGACCCGCCAACCCGTGACGGGTCAGGTATGCTGACCCGAACCCGAAAATTTCAGGTTTACGGGGCGGCGGGTCGACCCGAAATGACCCGAAACTTAATTTTAATTTATTAATTTATCACTGTAATTTCTAATAAAATCAATTTCTCACAAAACTAATTACATAATCAAGTAATAAAAATTTAAATAAATGATTCCAAATCAAATCTAAAATAAATTAAACACCGTAAAAGTGTTTTATCCCAAGCAAAATATAAAATAAATTAAAACAATACAAAAGTGAAAAATAATATAATATATTATTTGTCCAAGTATAATAATTTCAACTTCACACAAATTAAATAAATTCGTTTAGGATTAAGTAATTAATGCCTTTGAAAAAAAGAATAACTTAGTTTAGTTAGATAAAATTATTTTTATGTTTATTAAATTATTTTTAATTCGTAAACGGGTCATATCGGGTCATATCAGGTCACCACGGGTTGACCCGAAATCGACCGGTTTTCTTTTCGGGTTCATCGGGTCCAACCCGATTCTGACCCGAATTCCCGAAACCTCAACCCAAACCCATTAATTTCGTGTTAGGTTCGTGTCGTGTCGAAAATTGCCACCCCTAGTTGCGGTGATACATTTGCGCCGACAAATTTGAGCGACGATCCGGGCTTTGATCGAGCCGTACCGTTCCTGATTTGTCTCGCGCCTTCAGATCCTCCTTCACGCTTCGACAAGAAGCAAAATATTAAGCAATCGTTCCGACGGAGCTAAATTACTACAGGATAAAGAACGAATAGGAAATTTGGATTTCGAAACAAAAAAGAGAGGGGTGCAACACGAGGACTTCCCAGGGGGTCACCCATCCTAGTACTACTCTCGCCCAAGCACGCTTAACTTCGGAGTTCTGATGGGATCCGGTGCATTAGTGCTGGTATGATCGCACCCGCCATGTTCCTTTCGCGTTATTCTTTTAAACTACCCCGTCCTGCGAAGCAGTGTGGCTTTTCTAGACCGAAATTCATTTTAAGCGTCAATTCAAGCATTTTCCTCTTATCCTTTTATTTATTTACTTTATATATTTTTTTGTTATTGATTTGCACCCTGTTTTTTTCCCTCATCCCGCAACTCTAAATTATCATGAAATCAATCCTTCACGCTTGCAGTTAGGGGTGGCAATTCGGGTCCAAATCAGGTTGGCGGGTCGGGTTCGGGTCAACAGACCCGCCAGAAAATCTGTTGACCCGAACCCCGACCCGCCAACCCGTGACGGGTCAGGTATGCTGACCCGAACCCGAAAATTTCAGGTTTACGGGGCGGCGGGTCGACCCGAAATGACCCGAAACTTAATTTTAATTTATTAATTTATCACTGTAATTTCTAATAAAATCAATTTCTCACAAAACTAATTACATAATCAAGTAATAAAAATTTAAATAAATGATTCCAAATCAAATCTAAAATAAATTAAACACCGTAAAAGTGTTTTATCCCAAGCAAAATATAAAATAAATTAAAACAATACAAAAGTGAAAAATAATATAATATATTATTTGTCCAAGTATAATAATTTCAACTTCACACAAATTAAATAAATTCGTTTAGGATTAAGTAATTAATGCCTTTGAAAAAAAGAATAACTTAGTTTAGTTAGATAAAATTATTTTTATGTTTATTAAATTATTTTTAATTCGTAAACGGGTCATATCGGGTCATATCAGGTCACCACGGGTTGACCCGAAATCGACCGGTTTTCTTTTCGGGTTCATCGGGTCCAACCCGATTCTGACCCGAATTCCCGAAACCTCAACCCAAACCCATTAATTTCGTGTTAGGTTCGTGTCGTGTCGAAAATTGCCACCCCTAGTTGCGGTGATACATTTGCGCCGACAAATTTGAGCGACGATCCGGGCTTTGATCGAGCCGTACCGTTCCTGATTTGTCTCGCGCCTTCAGATCCTCCTTCACGCTTCGACAAGAAGCAAAATATTAAGCAATCGTTCCGACGGAGCTAAATTACTACAGGATAAAGAACGAATAGGAAATTTGGATTTCGAAACAAAAAAGAGAGGGGTGCAACACGAGGACTTCCCAGGGGGTCACCCATCCTAGTACTACTCTCGCCCAAGCACGCTTAACTTCGGAGTTCTGATGGGATCCGGTGCATTAGTGCTGGTATGATCGCACCCGCCATGTTCCTTTCGCGTTATTCTTTTAAACTACCCCGTCCTGCGAAGCAGTGTGGCTTTTCTAGACCGAAATTCATTTTAAGCGTCAATTCAAGCATTTTCCTCTTATCCTTTTATTTATTTACTTTATATATTTTTTTGTTATTGATTTGCACCCTGTTTTTTTCCCTCATCCCGCAACTCTAAATTATCATGAAATCAATCCTTCACGCTTGCAGTTAGGGGTGGCAATTCGGGTCCAAATCAGGTTGGCGGGTCGGGTTCGGGTCAACAGACCCGCCAGAAAATCTGTTGACCCGAACCCCGACCCGCCAACCCGTGACGGGTCAGGTATGCTGACCCGAACCCGAAAATTTCAGGTTTACGGGGCGGCGGGTCGACCCGAAATGACCCGAAACTTAATTTTAATTTATTAATTTATCACTGTAATTTCTAATAAAATCAATTTCTCACAAAACTAATTACATAATCAAGTAATAAAAATTTAAATAAATGATTCCAAATCAAATCTAAAATAAATTAAACACCGTAAAAGTGTTTTATCCCAAGCAAAATATAAAATAAATTAAAACAATACAAAAGTGAAAAATAATATAATATATTATTTGTCCAAGTATAATAATTTCAACTTCACACAAATTAAATAAATTCGTTTAGGATTAAGTAATTAATGCCTTTGAAAAAAAGAATAACTTAGTTTAGTTAGATAAAATTATTTTTATGTTTATTAAATTATTTTTAATTCGTAAACGGGTCATATCGGGTCATATCAGGTCACCACGGGTTGACCCGAAATCGACCGGTTTTCTTTTCGGGTTCATCGGGTCCAACCCGATTCTGACCCGAATTCCCGAAACCTCAACCCAAACCCATTAATTTCGTGTTAGGTTCGTGTCGTGTCGAAAATTGCCACCCCTAGTTGCGGTGATACATTTGCGCCGACAAATTTGAGCGACGATCCGGGCTTTGATCGAGCCGTACCGTTCCTGATTTGTCTCGCGCCTTCAGATCCTCCTTCACGCTTCGACAAGAAGCAAAATATTAAGCAATCGTTCCGACGGAGCTAAATTACTACAGGATAAAGAACGAATAGGAAATTTGGATTTCGAAACAAAAAAGAGAGGGGTGCAACACGAGGACTTCCCAGGGGGTCACCCATCCTAGTACTACTCTCGCCCAAGCACGCTTAACTTCGGAGTTCTGATGGGATCCGGTGCATTAGCGCTGGTATGATCGCACCCGCCATGTTCCTTTCGCGTTATTCTTTTAAACTACCCCGTCCTGCGAAGCAGTGTGGCTTTTCTAGACCGAAATTCATTTTAAGCGTCAATTCAAGCATTTTCCTCTTATCCTTTTATTTATTTACTTTATATATTTTTTTGTTATTGATTTGCACCCTGTTTTTTTCCCTCATCCCGCAACTCTAAATTATCATGAAATCAATCCTTCACGCTTGCAGTTAGGGGTGGCAATTCGGGTCCAAATCAGGTTGGCGGGTCGGGTTCGGGTCAACAGACCCGCCAGAAAATCTGTTGACCCGAACCCCGACCCGCCAACCCGTGACGGGTCAGGTATGCTGACCCGAACCCGAAGATTTCAGGTTTACGGGGCGGCGGGTCGACCCGAAATGACCCGAAACTTAATTTTAATTTATTAATTTATCACTGTAATTTCTAATAAAATCAATTTCTCACAAAACTAATTACATAATCAAGTAATAAAAATTTAAATAAATGATTCCAAATCAAATCTAAAATAAATTAAACACCGTAAAAGTGTTTTATCCCAAGCAAAATATAAAATAAATTAAAACAATACAAAAGTGAAAAATAATATAATATATTATTTGTCCAAGTATAATAATTTCAACTTCACACAAATTAAATAAATTCGTTTAGGATTAAGTAATTAATGCCTTTGAAAAAAAGAATAACTTAGTTTAGTTAGATAAAATTATTTTTATGTTTATTAAATTATTTTTAATTCGTAAACGGGTCATATCGGGTCATATCAGGTCACCACGGGTTGACCCGAAATCGACCGGTTTTCTTTTCGGGTTCATCGGGTCCAACCCGATTCTGACCCGAATTCCCGAAACCTCAACCCAAACCCATTAATTTCGTGTTAGGTTCGTGTCGTGTCGAAAATTGCCACCCCTAGTTGCGGTGATACATTTGCGCCGACAAATTTGAGCGACGATCCGGGCTTTGATCGAGCCGTACCGTTCCTGATTTGTCTCGCGCCTTCAGATCCTCCTTCACGCTTCGACAAGAAGCAAAATATTAAGCAATCGTTCCGACGGAGCTAAATTACTACAGGATAAAGAACGAATAGGAAATTTGGATTTCGAAACAAAAAAGAGAGGGGTGCAACACGAGGACTTCCCAGGGGGTCACCCATCCTAGTACTACTCTCGCCCAAGCACGCTTAACTTCGGAGTTCTGATGGGATCCGGTGCATTAGTGCTGGTATGATCGCACCCGCCATGTTCCTTTCGCGTTATTCTTTTAAACTACCCCGTCCTGCGAAGCAGTGTGGCTTTTCTAGACCGAAATTCATTTTAAGCGTCAATTCAAGCATTTTCCTCTTATCCTTTTATTTATTTACTTTATATATTTTTTTGTTATTGATTTGCACCCTGTTTTTTTCCCTCATCCCGCAACTCTAAATTATCATGAAATCAATCCTTCACGCTTGCAGTTAGGGGTGGCAATTCGGGTCCAAATCAGGTTGGCGGGTCGGGTTCGGGTCAACAGACCCGCCAGAAAATCTGTTGACCCGAACCCCGACCCGCCAACCCGTGACGGGTCAGGTATGCTGACCCGAACCCGAAAATTTCAGGTTTACGGGGCGGCGGGTCGACCCGAAATGACCCGAAACTTAATTTTAATTTATTAATTTATCACTGTAATTTCTAATAAAATCAATTTCTCACAAAACTAATTACATAATCAAGTAATAAAAATTTAAATAAATGATTCCAAATCAAATCTAAAATAAATTAAACACCGTAAAAGTGTTTTATCCCAACCAAAATATAAAATAAATTAAAACAATACAAAAGTGAAAAATAATATAATATATTATTTGTCCAAGTATAATAATTTCAACTTCACACAAATTAAATAAATTCGTTTAGGATTAAGTAATTAATGCCTTTGAAAAAAAGAATAACTTAGTTTAGTTAGATAAAATTATTTTTATGTTTATTAAATTATTTTTAATTCGTAAACGGGTCATATCGGGTCATATCAGGTCACCACGGGTTGACCCGAAATCGACCGGTTTTCTTTTCGGGTTCATCGGGTCCAACCCGATTCTGACCCGAATTCCCGAAACCTCAATCCAAACCCATTAATTTCGTGTTAGGTTCGTGTCGTGTCGAAAATTGCCACCCCTAGTTGCGGTGATACATTTGCGCCGACAAATTTGAGCGACGATCCGGGCTTTGATCGAGCCGTACCGTTCCTGATTTGTCTCGCGCCTTCAGATCCTCCTTCACGCTTCGACAAGAAGCAAAATATTAAGCAATCGTTCCGACGGAGCTAAATTACTACAGGATAAAGAACGAATAGGAAATTTGGATTTCGAAACAAAAAAGAGAGGGGTGCAACACGAGGACTTCCCAGGGGGTCACCCATCCTAGTACTACTCTCGCCCAAGCACGCTTAACTTCGGAGTTCTGATGGGATCCGGTGCATTAGTGCTGGTATGATCGCACCCGCCATGTTCCTTTCGCGTTATTCTTTTAAACTACCCCGTCCTGCGAAGCAGTGTGGCTTTTCTAGACCGAAATTCATTTTAAGCGTCAATTCAAGCATTTTCCTCTTATCCTTTTATTTATTTACTTTATATATTTTTTTGTTATTGATTTGCACCCTGTTTTTTTCCCTCATCCCGCAACTCTAAATTATCATGAAATCAATCCTTCACGCTTGCAGTCAGGGGTGGCAATTCGGGTCCAAATCAGGTTGGCGGGTCGGGTTCGGGTCAACAGACCCGCCAGAAAATCTGTTGACCCGAACCCCGACCCGCCAACCCGTGACGGGTCAGGTATGCTGACCCGAACCCGAAGATTTCAGGTTTACGGGGCGGCGGGTCGACCCGAAATGACCCGAAACTTAATTTTAATTTATTAATTTATCACTGTAATTTCTAATAAAATCAATTTCTCACAAAACTAATTACATAATCAAGTAATAAAAATTTAAATAAATGATTCCAAATCAAATCTAAAATAAATTAAACACCGTAAAAGTGTTTTATCCCAAGCAAAATATAAAATAAATTAAAACAATACAAAAGTGAAAAATAATATAATATATTATTTGTCCAAGTATAATAATTTCAACTTCACACAAATTAAATAAATTCGTTTAGGATTAAGTAATTAATGCCTTTGAAAAAAAGAATAACTTAGTTTAGTTAGATAAAATTATTTTTATGTTTATTAAATTATTTTTAATTCGTAAACGGGTCATATCGGGTCATATCAGGTCACCACGGGTTGACCCGAAATCGACCGGTTTTCTTTTCGGGTTCATCGGGTCCAACCCGATTCTGACCCGAATTCCCGAAACCTCAACCCAAACCCATTAATTTCGTGTTAGGTTCGTGTCGTGTCGAAAATTGCCACCCCTAGTTGCGGTGATACATTTGCGCCGACAAATTTGAGCGACGATCCGGGCTTTGATCGAGCCGTACCGTTCCTGATTTGTCTCGCGCCTTCAGATCCTCCTTCACGCTTCGACAAGAAGCAAAATATTAAGCAATCGTTCCGACGGAGCTAAATTACTACAGGATAAAGAACGAATAGGAAATTTGGATTTCGAAACAAAAAAGAGAGGGGTGCAACACGAGGACTTCCCAGGGGGTCACCCATCCTAGTACTACTCTCGCCCAAGCACGCTTAACTTCGGAGTTCTGATGGGATCCGGTGCATTAGTGCTGGTATGATCGCACCCGCCATGTTCCTTTCGCGTTATTCTTTTAAACTACCCCGTCCTGCGAAGCAGTGTGGCTTTTCTAGACCGAAATTCATTTTAAGCGTCAATTCAAGCATTTTCCTCTTATCCTTTTATTTATTTACTTTATATATTTTTTTGTTATTGATTTGCACCCTGTTTTTTTCCCTCATCCCGCAACTCTAAATTATCATGAAATCAATCCTTCACGCTTGCAGTTAGGGGTGGCAATTCGGGTCCAAATCAGGTTGGCGGGTCGGGTTCGGGTCAACAGACCCGCCAGAAAATCTGTTGACCCGAACCCCGACCCGCCAACCCGTGACGGGTCAGGTATGCTGACCCGAACCCGAAAATTTCAGGTTTACGGGGCGGCGGGTCGACCCGAAATGACCCGAAACTTAATTTTAATTTATTAATTTATCACTGTAATTTCTAATAAAATCAATTTCTCACAAAACTAATTACATAATCAAGTAATAAAAATTTAAATAAATGATTCCAAATCAAATCTAAAATAAATTAAACACCGTAAAAGTGTTTTATCCCAAGCAAAATATAAAATAAATTAAAACAATACAAAAGTGAAAAATAATATAATATATTATTTGTCCAAGTATAATAATTTCAACTTCACACAAATTAAATAAATTCGTTTAGGATTAAGTAATTAATGCCTTTGAAAAAAAGAATAACTTAGTTTAGTTAGATAAAATTATTTTTATGTTTATTAAATTATTTTTAATTCGTAAACGGGTCATATCGGGTCATATCAGGTCACCACGGGTTGACCCGAAATCGACCGGTTTTCTTTTCGGGTTCATCGGGTCCAACCCGATTCTGACCCGAATTCCCGAAACCTCAACCCAAACCCATTAATTTCGTGTTAGGTTCGTGTCGTGTCGAAAATTGCCACCCCTAGTTGCGGTGATACATTTGCGCCGACAAATTTGAGCGACGATCCGGGCTTTGATCGAGCCGTACCGTTCCTGATTTGTCTCGCGCCTTCAGATCCTCCTTCACGCTTCGACAAGAAGCAAAATATTAAGCAATCGTTCCGACGGAGCTAAATTACTACAGGATAAAGAACGAATAGGAAATTTGGATTTCGAAACAAAAAAGAGAGGGGTGCAACACGAGGACTTCCCAGGGGGTCACCCATCCTAGTACTACTCTCGCCCAAGCACGCTTAACTTCGGAGTTCTGATGGGATCCGGTGCATTAGTGCTGGTATGATCGCACCCGCCATGTTCCTTTCGCGTTATTCTTTTAAACTACCCCGTCCTGCGAAGCAGTGTGGCTTTTCTAGACCGAAATTCATTTTAAGCGTCAATTCAAGCATTTTCCTCTTATCCTTTTATTTATTTACTTTATATATTTTTTTGTTATTGATTTGCACCCTGTTTTTTTCCCTCATCCCGCAACTCTAAATTATCATGAAATCAATCCTTCACGCTTGCAGTTAGGGGTGGCAATTCGGGTCCAAATCAGGTTGGCGGGTCGGGTTCGGGTCAACAGACCCGCCAGAAAATCTGTTGACCCGAACCCCGACCCGCCAACCCGTGACGGGTCAGGTATGCTGACCCGAACCCGAAAATTTCAGGTTTACGGGGCGGCGGGTCGACCCGAAATGACCCGAAACTTAATTTTAATTTATTAATTTATCACTGTAATTTCTAATAAAATCAATTTCTCACAAAACTAATTACATAATCAAGTAATAAAAATTTAAATAAATGATTCCAAATCAAATCTAAAATAAATTAAACACCGTAAAAGTGTTTTATCCCAAGCAAAATATAAAATAAATTAAAACAATACAAAAGTGAAAAATAATATAATATATTATTTGTCCAAGTATAATAATTTCAACTTCACACAAATTAAATAAATTCGTTTAGGATTAAGTAATTAATGCCTTTGAAAAAAAGAATAACTTAGTTTAGTTAGATAAAATTATTTTTATGTTTATTAAATTATTTTTAATTCGTAAACGGGTCATATCGGGTCATATCAGGTCACCACGGGTTGACCCGAAATCGACCGGTTTTCTTTTCGGGTTCATCGGGTCCAACCCGATTCTGACCCGAATTCCCGAAACCTCAACCCAAACCCATTAATTTCGTGTTAGGTTCGTGTCGTGTCGAAAATTGCCACCCCTAGTTGCGGTGATACATTTGCGCCGACAAATTTGAGCGACGATCCGGGCTTTGATCGAGCCGTACCGTTCCTGATTTGTCTCGCGCCTTCAGATCCTCCTTCACGCTTCGACAAGAAGCAAAATATTAAGCAATCGTTCCGACGGAGCTAAATTACTACAGGATAAAGAACGAATAGGAAATTTGGATTTCGAAACAAAAAAGAGAGGGGTGCAACACGAGGACTTCCCAGGGGGTCACCCATCCTAGTACTACTCTCGCCCAAGCACGCTTAACTTCGGAGTTCTGATGGGATCCGGTGCATTAGTGCTGGTATGATCGCACCCGCCATGTTCCTTTCGCGTTATTCTTTTAAACTACCCCGTCCTGCGAAGCAGTGTGGCTTTTCTAGACCGAAATTCATTTTAAGCGTCAATTCAAGCATTTTCCTCTTATCCTTTTATTTATTTACTTTATATATTTTTTTGTTATTGATTTGCACCCTGTTTTTTTCCCTCATCCCGCAACTCTAAATTATCATGAAATCAATCCTTCACGCTTGCAGTTAGGGGTGGCAATTCGGGTCCAAATCAGGTTGGCGGGTCGGGTTCGGGTCAACAGACCCGCCAGAAAATCTGTTGACCCGAACCCCGACCCGCCAACCCGTGACGGGTCAGGTATGCTGACCCGAACCCGAAAATTTCAGGTTTACGGGGCGGCGGGTCGACCCGAAATGACCCGAAACTTAATTTTAATTTATTAATTTATCACTGTAATTTCTAATAAAATCAATTTCTCACAAAACTAATTACATAATCAAGTAATAAAAATTTAAATAAATGATTCCAAATCAAATCTAAAATAAATTAAACACCGTAAAAGTGTTTTATCCCAAGCAAAATATAAAATAAATTAAAACAATACAAAAGTGAAAAATAATATAATATATTATTTGTCCAAGTATAATAATTTCAACTTCACACAAATTAAATAAATTCGTTTAGGATTAAGTAATTAATGCCTTTGAAAAAAAGAATAACTTAGTTTAGTTAGATAAAATTATTTTTATGTTTATTAAATTATTTTTAATTCGTAAACGGGTCATATCGGGTCATATCAGGTCACCACGGGTTGACCCGAAATCGACCGGTTTTCTTTTCGGGTTCATCGGGTCCAACCCGATTCTGACCCGAATTCCCGAAACCTCAACCCAAACCCATTAATTTCGTGTTAGGTTCGTGTCGTGTCGAAAATTGCCACCCCTAGTTGCGGTGATACATTTGCGCCGACAAATTTGAGCGACGATCCGGGCTTTGATCGAGCCGTACCGTTCCTGATTTGTCTCGCGCCTTCAGATCCTCCTTCACGCTTCGACAAGAAGCAAAATATTAAGCAATCGTTCCGACGGAGCTAAATTACTACAGGATAAAGAACGAATAGGAAATTTGGATTTCGAAACAAAAAAGAGAGGGGTGCAACACGAGGACTTCCCAGGGGGTCACCCATCCTAGTACTACTCTCGCCCAAGCACGCTTAACTTCGGAGTTCTGATGGGATCCGGTGCATTAGCGCTGGTATGATCGCACCCGCCATGTTCCTTTCGCGTTATTCTTTTAAACTACCCCGTCCTGCGAAGCAGTGTGGCTTTTCTAGACCGAAATTCATTTTAAGCGTCAATTCAAGCATTTTCCTCTTATCCTTTTATTTATTTACTTTATATATTTTTTTGTTATTGATTTGCACCCTGTTTTTTTCCCTCATCCCGCAACTCTAAATTATCATGAAATCAATCCTTCACGCTTGCAGTTAGGGGTGGCAATTCGGGTCCAAATCAGGTTGGCGGGTCGGGTTCGGGTCAACAGACCCGCCAGAAAATCTGTTGACCCGAACCCCGACCCGCCAACCCGTGACGGGTCAGGTATGCTGACCCGAACCCGAAGATTTCAGGTTTACGGGGCGGCGGGTCGACCCGAAATGACCCGAAACTTAATTTTAATTTATTAATTTATCACTGTAATTTCTAATAAAATCAATTTCTCACAAAACTAATTACATAATCAAGTAATAAAAATTTAAATAAATGATTCCAAATCAAATCTAAAATAAATTAAACACCGTAAAAGTGTTTTATCCCAAGCAAAATATAAAATAAATTAAAACAATACAAAAGTGAAAAATAATATAATATATTATTTGTCCAAGTATAATAATTTCAACTTCACACAAATTAAATAAATTCGTTTAGGATTAAGTAATTAATGCCTTTGAAAAAAAGAATAACTTAGTTTAGTTAGATAAAATTATTTTTATGTTTATTAAATTATTTTTAATTCGTAAACGGGTCATATCGGGTCATATCAGGTCACCACGGGTTGACCCGAAATCGACCGGTTTTCTTTTCGGGTTCATCGGGTCCAACCCGATTCTGACCCGAATTCCCGAAACCTCAACCCAAACCCATTAATTTCGTGTTAGGTTCGTGTCGTGTCGAAAATTGCCACCCCTAGTTGCGGTGATACATTTGCGCCGACAAATTTGAGCGACGATCCGGGCTTTGATCGAGCCGTACCGTTCCTGATTTGTCTCGCGCCTTCAGATCCTCCTTCACGCTTCGACAAGAAGCAAAATATTAAGCAATCGTTCCGACGGAGCTAAATTACTACAGGATAAAGAACGAATAGGAAATTTGGATTTCGAAACAAAAAAGAGAGGGGTGCAACACGAGGACTTCCCAGGGGGTCACCCATCCTAGTACTACTCTCGCCCAAGCACGCTTAACTTCGGAGTTCTGATGGGATCCGGTGCATTAGTGCTGGTATGATCGCACCCGCCATGTTCCTTTCGCGTTATTCTTTTAAACTACCCCGTCCTGCGAAGCAGTGTGGCTTTTCTAGACCGAAATTCATTTTAAGCGTCAATTCAAGCATTTTCCTCTTATCCTTTTATTTATTTACTTTATATATTTTTTTGTTATTGATTTGCACCCTGTTTTTTTCCCTCATCCCGCAACTCTAAATTATCATGAAATCAATCCTTCACGCTTGCAGTTAGGGGTGGCAATTCGGGTCCAAATCAGGTTGGCGGGTCGGGTTCGGGTCAACAGACCCGCCAGAAAATCTGTTGACCCGAACCCCGACCCGCCAACCCGTGACGGGTCAGGTATGCTGACCCGAACCCGAAAATTTCAGGTTTACGGGGCGGCGGGTCGACCCGAAATGACCCGAAACTTAATTTTAATTTATTAATTTATCACTGTAATTTCTAATAAAATCAATTTCTCACAAAACTAATTACATAATCAAGTAATAAAAATTTAAATAAATGATTCCAAATCAAATCTAAAATAAATTAAACACCGTAAAAGTGTTTTATCCCAACCAAAATATAAAATAAATTAAAACAATACAAAAGTGAAAAATAATATAATATATTATTTGTCCAAGTATAATAATTTCAACTTCACACAAATTAAATAAATTCGTTTAGGATTAAGTAATTAATGCCTTTGAAAAAAAGAATAACTTAGTTTAGTTAGATAAAATTATTTTTATGTTTATTAAATTATTTTTAATTCGTAAACGGGTCATATCGGGTCATATCAGGTCACCACGGGTTGACCCGAAATCGACCGGTTTTCTTTTCGGGTTCATCGGGTCCAACCCGATTCTGACCCGAATTCCCGAAACCTCAATCCAAACCCATTAATTTCGTGTTAGGTTCGTGTCGTGTCGAAAATTGCCACCCCTAGTTGCGGTGATACATTTGCGCCGACAAATTTGAGCGACGATCCGGGCTTTGATCGAGCCGTACCGTTCCTGATTTGTCTCGCGCCTTCAGATCCTCCTTCACGCTTCGACAAGAAGCAAAATATTAAGCAATCGTTCCGACGGAGCTAAATTACTACAGGATAAAGAACGAATAGGAAATTTGGATTTCGAAACAAAAAAGAGAGGGGTGCAACACGAGGACTTCCCAGGGGGTCACCCATCCTAGTACTACTCTCGCCCAAGCACGCTTAACTTCGGAGTTCTGATGGGATCCGGTGCATTAGTGCTGGTATGATCGCACCCGCCATGTTCCTTTCGCGTTATTCTTTTAAACTACCCCGTCCTGCGAAGCAGTGTGGCTTTTCTAGACCGAAATTCATTTTAAGCGTCAATTCAAGCATTTTCCTCTTATCCTTTTATTTATTTACTTTATATATTTTTTTGTTATTGATTTGCACCCTGTTTTTTTCCCTCATCCCGCAACTCTAAATTATCATGAAATCAATCCTTCACGCTTGCAGTCAGGGGTGGCAATTCGGGTCCAAATCAGGTTGGCGGGTCGGGTTCGGGTCAACAGACCCGCCAGAAAATCTGTTGACCCGAACCCCGACCCGCCAACCCGTGACGGGTCAGGTATGCTGACCCGAACCCGAAGATTTCAGGTTTACGGGGCGGCGGGTCGACCCGAAATGACCCGAAACTTAATTTTAATTTATTAATTTATCACTGTAATTTCTAATAAAATCAATTTCTCACAAAACTAATTACATAATCAAGTAATAAAAATTTAAATAAATGATTCCAAATCAAATCTAAAATAAATTAAACACCGTAAAAGTGTTTTATCCCAAGCAAAATATAAAATAAATTAAAACAATACAAAAGTGAAAAATAATATAATATATTATTTGTCCAAGTATAATAATTTCAACTTCACACAAATTAAATAAATTCGTTTAGGATTAAGTAATTAATGCCTTTGAAAAAAAGAATAACTTAGTTTAGTTAGATAAAATTATTTTTATGTTTATTAAATTATTTTTAATTCGTAAACGGGTCATATCGGGTCATATCAGGTCACCACGGGTTGACCCGAAATCGACCGGTTTTCTTTTCGGGTTCATCGGGTCCAACCCGATTCTGACCCGAATTCCCGAAACCTCAACCCAAACCCATTAATTTCGTGTTAGGTTCGTGTCGTGTCGAAAATTGCCACCCCTAGTTGCGGTGATACATTTGCGCCGACAAATTTGAGCGACGATCCGGGCTTTGATCGAGCCGTACCGTTCCTGATTTGTCTCGCGCCTTCAGATCCTCCTTCACGCTTCGACAAGAAGCAAAATATTAAGCAATCGTTCCGACGGAGCTAAATTACTACAGGATAAAGAACGAATAGGAAATTTGGATTTCGAAACAAAAAAGAGAGGGGTGCAACACGAGGACTTCCCAGGGGGTCACCCATCCTAGTACTACTCTCGCCCAAGCACGCTTAACTTCGGAGTTCTGATGGGATCCGGTGCATTAGTGCTGGTATGATCGCACCCGCCATGTTCCTTTCGCGTTATTCTTTTAAACTACCCCGTCCTGCGAAGCAGTGTGGCTTTTCTAGACCGAAATTCATTTTAAGCGTCAATTCAAGCATTTTCCTCTTATCCTTTTATTTATTTACTTTATATATTTTTTTGTTATTGATTTGCACCCTGTTTTTTTCCCTCATCCCGCAACTCTAAATTATCATGAAATCAATCCTTCACGCTTGCAGTTAGGGGTGGCAATTCGGGTCCAAATCAGGTTGGCGGGTCGGGTTCGGGTCAACAGACCCGCCAGAAAATCTGTTGACCCGAACCCCGACCCGCCAACCCGTGACGGGTCAGGTATGCTGACCCGAACCCGAAAATTTCAGGTTTACGGGGCGGCGGGTCGACCCGAAATGACCCGAAACTTAATTTTAATTTATTAATTTATCACTGTAATTTCTAATAAAATCAATTTCTCACAAAACTAATTACATAATCAAGTAATAAAAATTTAAATAAATGATTCCAAATCAAATCTAAAATAAATTAAACACCGTAAAAGTGTTTTATCCCAACCAAAATATAAAATAAATTAAAACAATACAAAAGTGAAAAATAATATAATATATTATTTGTCCAAGTATAATAATTTCAACTTCACACAAATTAAATAAATTCGTTTAGGATTAAGTAATTAATGCCTTTGAAAAAAAGAATAACTTAGTTTAGTTAGATAAAATTATTTTTATGTTTATTAAATTATTTTTAATTCGTAAACGGGTCATATCGGGTCATATCAGGTCACCACGGGTTGACCCGAAATCGACCGGTTTTCTTTTCGGGTTCATCGGGTCCAACCCGATTCTGACCCGAATTCCCGAAACCTCAATCCAAACCCATTAATTTCGTGTTAGGTTCGTGTCGTGTCGAAAATTGCCACCCCTAGTTGCGGTGATACATTTGCGCCGACAAATTTGAGCGACGATCCGGGCTTTGATCGAGCCGTACCGTTCCTGATTTGTCTCGCGCCTTCAGATCCTCCTTCACGCTTCGACAAGAAGCAAAATATTAAGCAATCGTTCCGACGGAGCTAAATTACTACAGGATAAAGAACGAATAGGAAATTTGGATTTCGAAACAAAAAAGAGAGGGGTGCAACACGAGGACTTCCCAGGGGGTCACCCATCCTAGTACTACTCTCGCCCAAGCACGCTTAACTTCGGAGTTCTGATGGGATCCGGTGCATTAGTGCTGGTATGATCGCACCCGCCATGTTCCTTTCGCGTTATTCTTTTAAACTACCCCGTCCTGCGAAGCAGTGTGGCTTTTCTAGACCGAAATTCATTTTAAGCGTCAATTCAAGCATTTTCCTCTTATCCTTTTATTTATTTACTTTATATATTTTTTTGTTATTGATTTGCACCCTGTTTTTTTCCCTCATCCCGCAACTCTAAATTATCATGAAATCAATCCTTCACGCTTGCAGTCAGGGGTGGCAATTCGGGTCCAAATCAGGTTGGCGGGTCGGGTTCGGGTCAACAGACCCGCCAGAAAATCTGTTGACCCGAACCCCGACCCGCCAACCCGTGACGGGTCAGGTATGCTGACCCGAACCCGAAGATTTCAGGTTTACGGGGCGGCGGGTCGACCCGAAATGACCCGAAACTTAATTTTAATTTATTAATTTATCACTGTAATTTCTAATAAAATCAATTTCTCACAAAACTAATTACATAATCAAGTAATAAAAATTTAAATAAATGATTCCAAATCAAATCTAAAATAAATTAAACACCGTAAAAGTGTTTTATCCCAAGCAAAATATAAAATAAATTAAAACAATACAAAAGTGAAAAATAATATAATATATTATTTGTCCAAGTATAATAATTTCAACTTCACACAAATTAAATAAATTCGTTTAGGATTAAGTAATTAATGCCTTTGAAAAAAAGAATAACTTAGTTTAGTTAGATAAAATTATTTTTATGTTTATTAAATTATTTTTAATTCGTAAACGGGTCATATCGGGTCATATCAGGTCACCACGGGTTGACCCGAAATCGACCGGTTTTCTTTTCGGGTTCATCGGGTCCAACCCGATTCTGACCCGAATTCCCGAAACCTCAACCCAAACCCATTAATTTCGTGTTAGGTTCGTGTCGTGTCGAAAATTGCCACCCCTAGTTGCGGTGATACATTTGCGCCGACAAATTTGAGCGACGATCCGGGCTTTGATCGAGCCGTACCGTTCCTGATTTGTCTCGCGCATTCAGATCCTCCTTCACGCTTCGACAAGAAGCAAAATATTAAGCAATCGTTCCGACGGAGCTAAATTACTACAGGATAAAGAACGAATAGGAAATTTGGATTTCGAAACAAAAAAGAGAGGGGTGCAACACGAGGACTTCCCAGGGGGTCACCCATCCTAGTACTACTCTCGCCCAAGCACGCTTAACTTCGGAGTTCTGATGGGATCCGGTGCATTAGTGCTGGTATGATCGCACCCGCCATGTTCCTTTCGCGTTATTCTTTTAAACTACCCCGTCCTGCGAAGCAGTGTGGCTTTTCTAGACCGAAATTCATTTTAAGCGTCAATTCAAGCATTTTCCTCTTATCCTTTTATTTATTTACTTTATATATTTTTTTGTTATTGATTTGCACCCTGTTTTTTTCCCTCATCCCGCAACTCTAAATTATCATGAAATCAATCCTTCACGCTTGCAGTCAGGGGTGGCAATTCGGGTCCAAATCAGGTTGGCGGGTCGGGTTCGGGTCAACAGACCCGCCAGAAAATCTGTTAACCCGAACCCCGACCCGCCAACCCGTGACGGGTCAGGTATGCTGACCCGAACCCGAAAATTTCAGGTTTACGGGGCGGCGGGTCGACCCGAAATGACCCGAAACTTAATTTTAATTTATTAATTTATCACTGTAATTTCTAATAAAATCAATTTCTCACAAAACTAATTACATAATCAAGTAATAAAAATTTAAATAAATGATTCCAAATCAAATCTAAAATAAATTAAACACCGTAAAAGTGTTTTATCCCAAGCAAAATATAAAATAAATTAAAACAATACAAAAGTGAAAAATAATATAATATATTATTTGTCCAAGTATAATAATTTCAACTTCACACAAATTAAATAAATTCGTTTAGGATTAAGTAATTAATGCCTTTGAAAAAAAGAATAACTTAGTTTAGTTAGATAAAATTATTTTTATGTTTATTAAATTATTTTTAATTCGTAAACGGGTCATATCGGGTCATATCAGGTCACCACGGGTTGACCCGAAATCGACCGGTTTTCTTTTCGGGTTCATCGGGTCCAACCCGATTCTGAACCGAATTCCCGAAACCTCAACCCAAACCCATTAATTTCGTGTTAGGTTCGTGTCGTGTCGAAAATTGCCACCCCTAGTTGCGGTGATACATTTGCGCCGACAAATTTGAGCGACGATCCGGGCTTTGATCGAGCCGTACCGTTCCTGATTTGTCTCGCGCCTTCAGATCCTCCTTCACGCTTCGACAAGAAGCAAAATATTAAGCAATCGTTCCGACGGAGCTAAATTACTACAGGATAAAGAACGAATAGGAAATTTGGATTTCGAAACAAAAAAGAGAGGGGTGCAACACGAGGACTTCCCAGGGGGTCACCCATCCTAGTACTACTCTCGCCCAAGCACGCTTAACTTCGGAGTTCTGATGGGATCCGGTGCATTAGTGCTGGTATGATCGCACCCGCCATGTTCCTTTCGCGTTATTCTTTTAAACTACCCCGTCCTGCGAAGCAGTGTGGCTTTTCTAGACCGAAATTCATTTTAAGCGTCAATTCAAGCATTTTCCTCTTATCCTTTTATTTATTTACTTTATATTTTTTTTTGTTATTGATTTGCACCCTGTTTTTTTCCCTCATCCCGCAACTCTAAATTATCATGAAATCAATCCTTCACGCTTGCAGTCAGGGGTGGCAATTCGGGTCCAAATCAGGTTGGCGGGTCGGGTTCGGGTCAACAGACCCGCCAGAAAATCTGTTGACCCGAACCCCGACCCGCCAACCCGTGACGGGTCAGGTATGCTGACCCGAACCCGAAGATTTCAGGTTTACGGGGCGGCGGGTCGACCCGAAATGACCCGAAACTTAATTTTAATTTATTAATTTATCACTGTAATTTCTAATAAAATCAATTTCTCACAAAACTAATTACATAATCAAGTAATAAAAATTTAAATAAATGATTCCAAATCAAATCTAAAATAAATTAAACACCGTAAAAGTGTTTTATCCCAAGCAAAATATAAAATAAATTAAAACAATACAAAAGTGAAAAATAATATAATATATTATTTGTCCAAGTATAATAATTTCAACTTCACACAAATTAAATAAATTCGTTTAGGATTAAGTAATTAATGCCTTTGAAAAAAAGAATAACTTAGTTTAGTTAGATAAAATTATTTTTATGTTTATTAAATTATTTTTAATTCGTAAACGGGTCATATCGGGTCATATCAGGTCACCACGGGTTGACCCGAAATCGACCGGTTTTCTTTTCGGGTTCATCGGGTCCAACCCGATTCTGACCCGAATTCCCGAAACCTCAACCCAAACCCATTAATTTCGTGTTAGGTTCGTGTCGTGTCGAAAATTGCCACCCCTAGTTGCGGTGATACATTTGCGCCGACAAATTTGAGCGACGATCCGGGCTTTGATCGAGCCGTACCGTTCCTGATTTGTCTCGCGCCTTCAGATCCTCCTTCACGCTTCGACAAGAAGCAAAATATTAAGCAATCGTTCCGACGGAGCTAAATTACTACAGGATAAAGAACGAATAGGAAATTTGGATTTCGAAACAAAAAAGAGAGGGGTGCAACACGAGGACTTCCCAGGGGGTCACCCATCCTAGTACTACTCTCGCCCAAGCACGCTTAACTTCGGAGTTCTGATGGGATCCGGTGCATTAGCGCTGGTATGATCGCACCCGCCATGTTCCTTTCGCGTTATTCTTTTAAACTACCCCGTCCTGCGAAGCAGTGTGGCTTTTCTAGACCGAAATTCATTTTAAGCGTCAATTCAAGCATTTTCCTCTTATCCTTTTATTTATTTACTTTATATATTTTTTTGTTATTGATTTGCACCCTGTTTTTTTCCCTCATCCCGCAACTCTAAATTATCATGAAATCAATCCTTCACGCTTGCAGTCAGGGGTGGCAATTCGGGTCCAAATCAGGTTGGCGGGTCGGGTTCGGGTCAACAGACCCGCCAGAAAATCTGTTGACCCGAACCCCGACCCGCCAACCCGTGACGGGTCAGGTATGCTGACCCGAACCCGAAAATTTCAGGTTTACGGGGCGGCGGGTCGACCCGAAATGACCCGAAACTTAATTTTAATTTATTAATTTATCACTGTAATTTCTAATAAAATCAATTTCTCACAAAACTAATTACATAATCAAGTAATAAAAATTTAAATAAATGATTCCAAATCAAATCTAAAATAAATTAAACACCGTAAAAGTGTTTTATCCCAAGCAAAATATAAAATAAATTAAAACAATACAAAAGTGAAAAATAATATAATATATTATTTGTCCAAGTATAATAATTTCAACTTCACACAAATTAAATAAATTCGTTTAGGATTAAGTAATTAATGCCTTTGAAAAAAAGAATAACTTAGTTTAGTTAGATAAAATTATTTTTATGTTTATTAAATTATTTTTAATTCGTAAACGGGTCATATCGGGTCATATCAGGTCACCACGGGTTGACCCGAAATCGACCGGTTTTCTTTTCGGGTTCATCGGGTCCAACCCGATTCTGAACCGAATTCCCGAAACCTCAACCCAAACCCATTAATTTCGTGTTAGGTTCGTGTCGTGTCGAAAATTGCCACCCCTAGTTGCGGTGATACATTTGCGCCGACAAATTTGAGCGACGATCCGGGCTTTGATCGAGCCGTACCGTTCCTGATTTGTCTCGCGCCTTCAGATCCTCCTTCACGCTTCGACAAGAAGCAAAATATTAAGCAATCGTTCCGACGGAGCTAAATTACTACAGGATAAAGAACGAATAGGAAATTTGGATTTCGAAACAAAAAAGAGAGGGGTGCAACACGAGGACTTCCCAGGGGGTCACCCATCCTAGTACTACTCTCGCCCAAGCACGCTTAACTTCGGAGTTCTGATGGGATCCGGTGCATTAGTGCTGGTATGATCGCACCCGCCATGTTCCTTTCGCGTTATTCTTTTAAACTACCCCGTCCTGCGAAGCAGTGTGGCTTTTCTAGACCGAAATTCATTTTAAGCGTCAATTCAAGCATTTTCCTCTTATCCTTTTATTTATTTACTTTATATTTTTTTTTGTTAATGATTTGCACCCTGTTTTTTTCCCTCATCCCGCAACTCTAAATTATCATGAAATCAATCCTTCACGCTTGCAGTCAGGGGTGGCAATTCGGGTCCAAATCAGGTTGGCGGGTCGGGTTCGGGTCAACAGACCCGCCAGAAAATCTGTTGACCCGAACCCCGACCCGCCAACCCGTGACGGGTCAGGTATGCTGACCCGAACCCGAAAATTTCAGGTTTACGGGGCGGCGGGTCGACCCGAAATGACCCGAAACTTAATTTTAATTTATTAATTTATCACTGTAATTTCTAATAAAATCAATTTCTCACAAAACTAATTACATAATCAAGTAATAAAAATTTAAATAAATGATTCCAAATCAAATCTTAAATAAATTAAACACCGTAAAAGTGTTTTATCCCAAGCAAAATATAAAATAAATTAAAACAATACAAAAGTGAAAAATAATATAATATATTATTTGTCCAAGTATAATAATTTCAACTTCACACAAATTAAATAAATTCGTTTAGGATTAAGTAATTAATGCCTTTGAAAAAAAGAATAACTTAGTTTAGTTAGATAAAATTATTTTTATGTTTATTAAATTATTTTTAATTCGTAAACGGGTCATATCGGGTCATATCAGGTCACCACGGGTTGACCCGATATCGACCGGTTTTCTTTTCGGGTTCATCGGGTCCAACCCGATTCTGACCCGAATTCCCGAAACCTCAACCCAAACCCATTAATTTCGTGTTAGGTTCGTGTCGTGTCGAAAATTGCCACCCCTAGTTGCGGTGATACATTTGCGCCGACAAATTTGAGCGACGATCCGGGCTTTGATCGAGCCGTACCGTTCCTGATTTGTCTCGCGCCTTCAGATCCTCCTTCACGCTTCGACAAGAAGCAAAATATTAAGCAATCGTTCCGACGGAGCTAAATTACTACAGGATAAAGAACGAATAGGAAATTTGGATTTCGAAACAAAAAAGAGAGGGGTGCAACACGAGGACTTCCCAGGGGGTCACCCATCCTAGTACTACTCTCGCCCAAGCACGCTTAACTTCGGAGTTCTGATGGGATCCGGTGCATTAGTGCTGGTATGATCGCACCCGCCATGTTCCTTTCGCGTTATTCTTTTAAACTACCCCGTCCTGCGAAGCAGTGTGGCTTTTCTAGACCGAAATTCATTTTAAGCGTCAATTCAAGCATTTTCCTCTTATCCTTTTATTTATTTACTTTATATATTTTTTTGTTATTGATTTGCACCCTGTTTTTTTCCCTCATCCCGCAACTCTAAATTATCATGAAATCAATCCTTCACGCTTGCAGTTAGGGGTGGCAATTCGGGTCCAAATCAGGTTGGCGGGTCGGGTTCGGGTCAACAGACCCGCCAGAAAATCTGTTGACCCGAACCCCGACCCGCCAACCCGTGACGGGTCAGGTATGCTGACCCGAACCCGAAAATTTCAGGTTTACGGGGCGGCGGGTCGACCCGAAATGACCCGAAACTTAATTTTAATTTATTAATTTATCACTGTAATTTCTAATAAAATCAATTTCTCACAAAACTAATTACATAATCAAGTAATAAAAATTTAAATAAATGATTCCAAATCAAATCTAAAATAAATTAAACACCGTAAAAGTGTTTTATCCCAAGCAAAATATAAAATAAATTAAAACAATACAAAAGTGAAAAATAATATAATATATTATTTGTCCAAGTATAATAATTTCAACTTCACACAAATTAAATAAATTCGTTTAGGATTAAGTAATTAATGCCTTTGAAAAAAAGAATAACTTAGTTTAGTTAGATAAAATTATTTTTATGTTTATTAAATTATTTTTAATTCGTAAACGGGTCATATCGGGTCATATCAGGTCACCACGGGTTGACCCGAAATCGACCGGTTTTCTTTTCGGGTTCATCGGGTCCAACCCGATTCTGACCCGAATTCCCGAAACCTCAACCCAAACCCATTAATTTCGTGTTAGGTTCGTGTCGTGTCGAAAATTGCCACCCCTAGTTGCGGTGATACATTTGCGCCGACAAATTTGAGCGACGATCCGGGCTTTGATCGAGCCGTACCGTTCCTGATTTGTCTCGCGCCTTCAGATCCTCCTTCACGCTTCGACAAGAAGCAAAATATTAAGCAATCGTTCCGACGGAGCTAAATTACTACAGGATAAAGAACGAATAGGAAATTTGGATTTCGAAACAAAAAAGAGAGGGGTGCAACACGAGGACTTCCCAGGGGGTCACCCATCCTAGTACTACTCTCGCCCAAGCACGCTTAACTTCGGAGTTCTGATGGGATCCGGTGCATTAGTGCTGGTATGATCGCACCCGCCATGTTCCTTTCGCGTTATTCTTTTAAACTACCCCGTCCTGCGAAGCAGTGTGGCTTTTCTAGACCGAAATTCATTTTAAGCGTCAATTCAAGCATTTTCCTCTTATCCTTTTATTTATTTACTTTATATATTTTTTTGTTATTGATTTGCACCCTGTTTTTTTCCCTCATCCCGCAACTCTAAATTATCATGAAATCAATCCTTCACGCTTGCAGTCAGGGGTGGCAATTCGGGTCCAAATCAGGTTGGCGGGTCGGGTTCGGGTCAACAGACCCGCCAGAAAATCTGTTGACCCGAACCCCGACCCGCCAACCCGTGACGGGTCAGGTATGCTGACCCGAACCCGAAAATTTCAGGTTTACGGGGCGGCGGGTCGACCCGAAATGACCCGAAACTTAATTTTAATTTATTAATTTATCACTGTAATTTCTAATAAAATCAATTTCTCACAAAACTAATTACATAATCAAGTAATAAAAATTTAAATAAATGATTCCAAATCAAATCTAAAATAAATTAAACACCGTAAAAGTGTTTTATCCCAAGCAAAATATAAAATAAATTAAAACAATACAAAAGTGAAAAATAATATAATATATTATTTGTCCAAGTATAATAATTTCAACTTCACACAAATTAAATAAATTCGTTTAGGATTAAGTAATTAATGCCTTTGAAAAAAAGAATAACTTAGTTTAGTTAGATAAAATTATTTTTATGTTTATTAAATTATTTTTAATTCGTAAACGGGTCATATCGGGTCATATCAGGTCACCACGGGTTGACCCGAAATCGACCGGTTTTCTTTTCGGGTTCATCGGGTCCAACCCGATTCTGACCCGAATTCCCGAAACCTCAACCCAAACCCATTAATTTCGTGTTAGGTTCGTGTCGTGTCGAAAATTGCCACCCCTAGTTGCGGTGATACATTTGCGCCGACAAATTTGAGCGACGATCCGGGCTTTGATCGAGCCGTACCGTTCCTGATTTGTCTCGCGCCTTCAGATCCTCCTTCACGCTTCGACAAGAAGCAAAATATTAAGCAATCGTTCCGACGGAGCTAAATTACTACAGGATAAAGAACGAATAGGAAATTTGGATTTCGAAACAAAAAAGAGAGGGGTGCAACACGAGGACTTCCCAGGGGGTCACCCATCCTAGTACTACTCTCGCCCAAGCACGCTTAACTTCGGAGTTCTGATGGGATCCGGTGCATTAGTGCTGGTATGATCGCACCCGCCATGTTCCTTTCGCGTTATTCTTTTAAACTACCCCGTCCTGCGAAGCAGTGTGGCTTTTCTAGACCGAAATTCATTTTAAGCGTCAATTCAAGCATTTTCCTCTTATCCTTTTATTTATTTACTTTATATTTTTTTTTATTATTGATTTGCACCCTGTTTTTTTCCCTCATCCCGCAACTCTAAATTATCATGAAATCAATCCTTCACGCTTGCAGTCAGGGGTGGCAATTCGGGTCCAAATCAGGTTGGCGGGTCGGGTTCGGGTCAACAGACCCGCCAGAAAATCTGTTGACCCGAACCCCGACCCGCCAACCCGTGACGGGTCAGGTATGCTGACCCGAACCCGAAGATTTCAGGTTTACGGGGCGGCGGGTCGACCCGAAATGACCCGAAACTTAATTTTAATTTATTAATTTATCACTGTAATTTCTAATAAAATCAATTTCTCACAAAACTAATTACATAATCAAGTAATAAAAATTTAAATAAATGATTCCAAATCAAATCTAAAATAAATTAAACACCGTAAAAGTGTTTTATCCCAAGCAAAATATAAAATAAATTAAAACAATACAAAAGTGAAAAATAATATAATATATTATTTGTCCAAGTATAATAATTTCAACTTCACACAAATTAAATAAATTCGTTTAGGATTAAGTAATTAATGCCTTTGAAAAAAAGAATAACTTAGTTTAGTTAGATAAAATTATTTTTATGTTTATTAAATTATTATTAATTCGTAAACGGGTCATATCGGGTCATATCAGGTCACCACGGGTTGACCCGAAATCGACCGGTTTTCTTTTCGGGTTCATCGGGTCCAACCCGATTCTGACCCGAATTCCCGAAACCTCAACCCAAACCCATTAATTTCGTGTTAGGTTCGTGTCGTGTCGAAAATTGCCACCCCTAGTTGCGGTGATACATTTGCGCCGACAAATTTGAGCGACGATCCGGGCTTTGATCGAGCCGTACCGTTCCTGATTTGTCTCGCGCCTTCAGATCCTCCTTCACGCTTCGACAAGAAGCAAAATATTAAGCAATCGTTCCGACGGAGCTAAATTACTACAGGATAAAGAACGAATAGGAAATTTGGATTTCGAAACAAAAAAGAGAGGGGTGCAACACGAGGACTTCCCAGGGGGTCACCCATCCTAGTACTACTCTCGCCCAAGCACGCTTAACTTCGGAGTTCTGATGGGATCCGGTGCATTAGCGCTGGTATGATCGCACCCGCCATGTTCCTTTCGCGTTATTCTTTTAAACTACCCCGTCCTGCGAAGCAGTGTGGCTTTTCTAGACCGAAATTCATTTTAAGCGTCAATTCAAGCATTTTCCTCTTATCCTTTTATTTATTTACTTTATATATTTTTTTGTTATTGATTTGCACCCTGTTTTTTTCCCTCATCCCGCAACTCTAAATTATCATGAAATCAATCCTTCACGCTTGCAGTCAGGGGTGGCAATTCGGGTCCAAATCAGGTTGGCGGGTCGGGTTCGGGTCAACAGACCCGCCAGAAAATCTGTTGACCCGAACCCCGACCCGCCAACCCGTGACGGGTCAGGTATGCTGACCCGAACCCGAAAATTTCAGGTTTACGGGGCGGCGGGTCGACCCGAAATGACCCGAAACTTAATTTTAATTTATTAATTTATCACTGTAATTTCTAATAAAATCAATTTCTCACAAAACTAATTACATAATCAAGTAATAAAAATTTAAATAAATGATTCCAAATCAAATCTAAAATAAATTAAACACCGTAAAAGTGTTTTATCCCAAGCAAAATATAAAATAAATTAAAACAATACAAAAGTGAAAAATAATATAATATATTATTTGTCCAAGTATAATAATTTCAACTTCACACAAATTAAATAAATTCGTTTAGGATTAAGTAATTAATGCCTTTGAAAAAAAGAATAACTTAGTTTAGTTAGATAAAATTATTTTTATGTTTATTAAATTATTTTTAATTCGTAAACGGGTCATATCGGGTCATATCAGGTCACCACGGGTTGACCCGAAATCGACCGGTTTTCTTTTCGGGTTCATCGGGTCCAACCCGATTCTGACCCGAATTCCCGAAACCTCAACCCAAACCCATTAATTTCGTGTTAGGTTCGTGTCGTGTCGAAAATTGCCACCCCTAGTTGCGGTGATACATTTGCGCCGACAAATTTGAGCGACGATCCGGGCTTTGATCGAGCCGTACCGTTCCTGATTTGTCTCGCGCCTTCAGATCCTCCTTCACGCTTCGACAAGAAGCAAAATATTAAGCAATCGTTCCGACGGAGCTAAATTACTACAGGATAAAGAACGAATAGGAAATTTGGATTTCGAAACAAAAAAGAGAGGGGTGCAACACGAGGACTTCCCAGGGGGTCACCCATCCTAGTACTACTCTCGCCCAAGCACGCTTAACTTCGGAGTTCTGATGGGATCCGGTGCATTAGCGCTGGTATGATCGCACCCGCCATGTTCCTTTCGCGTTATTCTTTTAAACTACCCCGTCCTGCGAAGCAGTGTGGCTTTTCTAGACCGAAATTCATTTTAAGCGTCAATTCAAGCATTTTCCTCTTATCCTTTTATTTATTTACTTTATATATTTTTTTGTTATTGATTTGCACCCTGTTTTTTTCCCTCATCCCGCAACTCTAAATTATCATGAAATCAATCCTTCACGCTTGCAGTTAGGGGTGGCAATTCGGGTCCAAATCAGGTTGGCGGGTCGGGTTCGGGTCAACAGACCCGCCAGAAAATCTGTTGACCCGAACCCCGACCCGCCAACCCGTGACGGGTCAGGTATGCTGACCCGAACCCGAAAATTTCAGGTTTACGGGGCGGCGGGTCGACCCGAAATGACCCGAAACTTAATTTTAATTTATTAATTTATCACTGTAATTTCTAATAAAATCAATTTCTCACAAAACTAATTACATAATCAAGTAATAAAAATTTAAATAAATGATTCCAAATCAAATCTAAAATAAATTAAACACCGTAAAAGTGTTTTATCCCAAGCAAAATATAAAATAAATTAAAACAATACAAAAGTGAAAAATAATATAATATATTATTTGTCCAAGTATAATAATTTCAACTTCACACAAATTAAATAAATTCGTTTAGGATTAAGTAATTAATGCCTTTGAAAAAAAGAATAACTTAGTTTAGTTAGATAAAATTATTTTTATGTTTATTAAATTATTTTTAATTCGTAAACGGGTCGTATCGGGTCATATCAGGTCACCACGGGTTGACCCGAAATCGACCGGTTTTCTTTTCGGGTTCATCGGGTCCAACCCGATTCTGACCCGAATTCCCGAAACCTCAACCCAAACCCATTAATTTCGTGTTAGGTTCGTGTCGTGTCGAAAATTGCCACCCCTAGTTGCGGTGATACATTTGCGCCGACAAATTTGAGCGACGATCCGGGCTTTGATCGAGCCGTACCGTTCCTGATTTGTCTCGCGCCTTCAGATCCTCCTTCACGCTTCGACAAGAAGCAAAATATTAAGCAATCGTTCCGACGGAGCTAAATTACTACAGGATAAAGAACGAATAGGAAATTTGGATTTCGAAACAAAAAAGAGAGGGGTGCAACACGAGGACTTCCCAGGGGGTCACCCATCCTAGTACTACTCTCGCCCAAGCACGCTTAACTTCGGAGTTCTGATGGGATCCGGTGCATTAGTGCTGGTATGATCGCACCCGCCATGTTCCTTTCGCGTTATTCTTTTAAACTACCCCGTCCTGCGAAGCAGTGTGGCTTTTCTAGACCGAAATTCATTTTAAGCGTCAATTCAAGCATTTTCCTCTTATCCTTTTATTTATTTACTTTATATTTTTTTTTGTTAATGATTTGCACCCTGTTTTTTTCCCTCATCCCGCAACTCTAAATTATCATGAAATCAATCCTTCACGCTTGCAGTCAGGGGTGGCAATTCGGGTCCAAATCAGGTTGGCGGGTCGGGTTCGGGTCAACAGACCCGCCAGAAAATCTGTTGACCCGAACCCCGACCCGCCAACCCGTGACGGGTCAGGTATGCTGACCCGAACCCGAAAATTTCAGGTTTACGGGGCGGCGGGTCGACCCGAAATGACCCGAAACTTAATTTTAATTTATTAATTTATCACTGTAATTTCTAATAAAATCAATTTCTCACAAAACTAATTACATAATCAAGTAATAAAAATTTAAATAAATGATTCCAAATCAAATCTAAAATAAATTAAACACCGTAAAAGTGTTTTATCCCAAGCAAAATATAAAATAAATTAAAACAATACAAAAGTGAAAAATAATATAATATATTATTTGTCCAAGTATAATAATTTCAACTTCACACAAATTAAATAAATTCGTTTAGGATTAAGTAATTAATGCCTTTGAAAAAAAGAATAACTTAGTTTAGTTAGATAAAATTATTTTTATGTTTATTAAATTATTTTTAATTCGTAAACGGGTCATATCGGGTCATATCAGGTCACCACGGGTTGACCCGATATCGACCGGTTTTCTTTTCGGGTTCATCGGGTCCAACCCGATTCTGACCCGAATTCCCGAAACCTCAACCCAAACCCATTAATTTCGTGTTAGGTTCGTGTCGTGTCGAAAATTGCCACCCCTAGTTGCGGTGATACATTTGCGCCGACAAATTTGAGCGACGATCCGGGCTTTGATCGAGCCGTACCGTTCCTGATTTGTCTCGCGCCTTCAGATCCTCCTTCACGCTTCGACAAGAAGCAAAATATTAAGCAATCGTTCCGACGGAGCTAAATTACTACAGGATAAAGAACGAATAGGAAATTTGGATTTCGAAACAAAAAAGAGAGGGGTGCAACACGAGGACTTCCCAGGGGGTCACCCATCCTAGTACTACTCTCGCCCAAGCACGCTTAACTTCGGAGTTCTGATGGGATCCGGTGCATTAGTGCTGGTATGATCGCACCCGCCATGTTCCTTTCGCGTTATTCTTTTAAACTACCCCGTCCTGCGAAGCAGTGTAGCTTTTCTAGACCGAAATTCATTTTAAGCGTCAATTCAAGCATTTTCCTCTTATCCTTTTATTTATTTACTTTATATATTTTTTTGTTATTGATTTGCACCCTGTTTTTTTCCCTCATCCCGCAACTCTAAATTATCATGAAATCAATCCTTCACGCTTGCAGTTAGGGGTGGCAATTCGGGTCCAAATCAGGTTGGCGGGTCGGGTTCGGGTCAACAGACCCGCCAGAAAATCTGTTGACCCGAACCCCGACCCGCCAACCCGTGACGGGTCAGGTATGCTGACCCGAACCCGAAAATTTCAGGTTTACGGGGCGGCGGGTCGACCCGAAATGACCCGAAACTTAATTTTAATTTATTAATTTATCACTGTAATTTCTAATAAAATCAATTTCTCACAAAACTAATTACATAATCAAGTAATAAAAATTTAAATAAATGATTCCAAATCAAATCTAAAATAAATTAAACACCGTAAAAGTGTTTTATCCCAAGCAAAATATAAAATAAATTAAAACAATACAAAAGTGAAAAATAATATAATATATTATTTGTCCAAGTATAATAATTTCAACTTCACACAAATTAAATAAATTCGTTTAGGATTAAGTAATTAATGCCTTTGAAAAAAAGAATAACTTAGTTTAGTTAGATAAAATTATTTTTATGTTTATTAAATTATTTTTAATTCGTAAACGGGTCATATCGGGTCATATCAGGTCACCACGGGTTGACCCGAAATCGACCGGTTTTCTTTTCGGGTTCATCGGGTCCAACCCGATTCTGACCCGAATTCCCGAAACCTCAACCCAAACCCATTAATTTCGTGTTAGGTTCGTGTCGTGTCGAAAATTGCCACCCCTAGTTGCGGTGATACATTTGCGCCGACAAATTTGAGCGACGATCCGGGCTTTGATCGAGCCGTACCGTTCCTGATTTGTCTCGCGCCTTCAGATCCTCCTTCACGCTTCGACAAGAAGCAAAATATTAAGCAATCGTTCCGACGGAGCTAAATTACTACAGGATAAAGAACGAATAGGAAATTTGGATTTCGAAACAAAAAAGAGAGGGGTGCAACACGAGGACTTCCCAGGGGGTCACCCATCCTAGTACTACTCTCGCCCAAGCACGCTTAACTTCGGAGTTCTGATGGGATCCGGTGCATTAGCGCTGGTATGATCGCACCCGCCATGTTCCTTTCGCGTTATTCTTTTAAACTACCCCGTCCTGCGAAGCAGTGTGGCTTTTCTAGACCGAAATTCATTTTAAGCGTCAATTCAAGCATTTTCCTCTTATCCTTTTATTTATTTACTTTATATATTTTTTTGTTATTGATTTGCACCCTGTTTTTTTCCCTCATCCCGCAACTCTAAATTATCATGAAATCAATCCTTCACGCTTGCAGTTAGGGGTGGCAATTCGGGTCCAAATCAGGTTGGCGGGTCGGGTTCGGGTCAACAGACCCGCCAGAAAATCTGTTGACCCGAACCCCGACCCGCCAACCCGTGACGGGTCAGGTATGCTGACCCGAACCCGAAGATTTCAGGTTTACGGGGCGGCGGGTCGACCCGAAATGACCCGAAACTTAATTTTAATTTATTAATTTATCACTGTAATTTCTAATAAAATCAATTTCTCACAAAACTAATTACATAATCAAGTAATAAAAATTTAAATAAATGATTCCAAATCAAATCTAAAATAAATTAAACACCGTAAAAGTGTTTTATCCCAAGCAAAATATAAAATAAATTAAAACAATACAAAAGTGAAAAATAATATAATATATTATTTGTCCAAGTATAATAATTTCAACTTCACACAAATTAAATAAATTCGTTTAGGATTAAGTAATTAATGCCTTTGAAAAAAAGAATAACTTAGTTTAGTTAGATAAAATTATTTTTATGTTTATTAAATTATTTTTAATTCGTAAACGGGTCATATCGGGTCATATCAGGTCACCACGGGTTGACCCGAAATCGACCGGTTTTCTTTTCGGGTTCATCGGGTCCAACCCGATTCTGACCCGAATTCCCGAAACCTCAACCCAAACCCATTAATTTCGTGTTAGGTTCGTGTCGTGTCGAAAATTGCCACCCCTAGTTGCGGTGATACATTTGCGCCGACAAATTTGAGCGACGATCCGGGCTTTGATCGAGCCGTACCGTTCCTGATTTGTCTCGCGCCTTCAGATCCTCCTTCACGCTTCGACAAGAAGCAAAATATTAAGCAATCGTTCCGACGGAGCTAAATTACTACAGGATAAAGAACGAATAGGAAATTTGGATTTCGAAACAAAAAAGAGAGGGGTGCAACACGAGGACTTCCCAGGGGGTCACCCATCCTAGTACTACTCTCGCCCAAGCACGCTTAACTTCGGAGTTCTGATGGGATCCGGTGCATTAGCGCTGGTATGATCGCACCCGCCATGTTCCTTTCGCGTTATTCTTTTAAACTACTCCGTCCTGCGAAGCAGTGTGGCTTTTCTAGACCGAAATTCATTTTAAGCGTCAATTCAAGCATTTTCCTCTTATCCTTTTATTTATTTACTTTATATATTTTTTTGTTATTGATTTGCACCCTGTTTTTTTCCCTCATCCCGCAACTCTAAATTATCATGAAATCAATCCTTCACGCTTGCAGTTAGGGGTGGCAATTCGGGTCCAAATCAGGTTGGCGGGTCGGGTTCGGGTCAACAGACCCGCCAGAAAATCTGTTGACCCGAACCCCGACCCGCCAACCCGTGACGGGTCAGGTATGCTGACCCGAACCCGAAAATTTCAGGTTTACGGGGCGGCGGGTCGACCCGAAATGACCCGAAACTTAATTTTAATTTATTAATTTATCACTGAAATTTCTAATAAAATCAATTTCTCACAAAACTAATTACATAATCAAGTAATAAAAATTTAAATAAATGATTCCAAATCAAATCTAAAATAAATTAAACACCGTAAAAGTGTTTTATCCCAAGCAAAATATAAAATAAATTAAAACAATACAAAAGTGAAAAATAATATAATATATTATTTGTCCAAGTATAATAATTTCAACTTCACACAAATTAAATAAATTCGTTTAGGATTAAGTAATTAATGCCTTTGAAAAAAAGAATAACTTAGTTTAGTTAGATAAAATTATTTTTATGTTTATTAAATTATTTTTAATTCGTAAACGGGTCATATCGGGTCATATCAGGTCACCACGGGTTGACCCGAGATCGACCGGTTTTCTTTTCGGGTTCATCGGGTCCAACCCGATTCTGACCCGAATTCCCGAAACCTCAACCCAAACCCATTAATTTCGTGTTAGGTTCGTGTCGTGTCGAAAATTGCCACCCCTAGTTGCGGTGATACATTTGCGCCGACAAATTTGAGCGACGATCCGGGCTTTGATCGAGCCGTACCGTTCCTGATTTGTCTCGCGCCTTCAGATCCTCCTTCACGCTTCGACAAGAAGCAAAATATTAAGCAATCGTTCCGACGGAGCTAAATTACTACAGGATAAAGAACGAATAGGAAATTTGGATTTCGAAACAAAAAAGAGAGGGGTGCAACACGAGGACTTCCCAGGGGGTCACCCATCCTAGTACTACTCTCGCCCAAGCACGCTTAACTTCGGAGTTCTGATGGGATCCGGTGCATTAGCGCTGGTATGATCGCACCCGCCATGTTCCTTTCGCGTTATTCTTTTAAACTACCCCGTCCTGCGAAGCAGTGTGGCTTTTCTAGACCGAAATTCATTTTAAGCGTCAATTCAAGCATTTTCCTCTTATCCTTTTATTTATTTACTTTATATATTTTTTTGTTATTGATTTGCACCCTGTTTTTTTCCCTCATCCCGCAACTCTAAATTATCATGAAATCAATCCTTCACGCTTGCAGTTAGGGGTGGCAATTCGGGTCCAAATCAGGTTGGCGGGTCGGGTTCGGGTCAACAGACCCGCCAGAAAATCTGTTGACCCGAACCCCGACCCGCCAACCCGTGACGGGTCAGGTATGCTGACCCGAACCCGAAAATTTCAGGTTTACGGGGCGGCGGGTCGACCCGAAATGACCCGAAACTTAATTTTAATTTATTAATTTATCACTGTAATTTCTAATAAAATCAATTTCTCACAAAACTAATTACATAATCAAGTAATAAAAATTTAAATAAATGATTCCAAATCAAATCTAAAATAAATTAAACACCGTAAAAGTGTTTTATCCCAAGCAAAATATAAAATAAATTAAAACAATACAAAAGTGAAAAATAATATAATATATTATTTGTCCAAGTATAATAATTTCAACTTCACACAAATTAAATAAATTCGTTTAGGATTAAGTAATTAATGCCTTTGAAAAAAAGAATAACTTAGTTTAGTTAGATAAAATTATTTTTATGTTTATTAAATTATTTTTAATTCGTAAACGGGTCATATCGGGTCATATCAGGTCACCACGGGTTGACCCGAGATCGACCGGTTTTCTTTTCGGGTTCATCGGGTCCAACCCGATTCTGACCCGAATTCCCGAAACCTCAACCCAAACCCATTAATTTCGTGTTAGGTTCGTGTCGTGTCGAAAATTGCCACCCCTAGTTGCGGTGATACATTTGCGCCGACAAATTTGAGCGACGATCCGGGCTTTGATCGAGCCGTACCGTTCCTGATTTGTCTCGCGCCTTCAGATCCTCCTTCACGCTTCGACAAGAAGCAAAATATTAAGCAATCGTTCCGACGGAGCTAAATTACTACAGGATAAAGAACGAATAGGAAATTTGGATTTCGAAACAAAAAAGAGAGGGGTGCAACACGAGGACTTCCCAGGGGGTCACCCATCCTAGTACTACTCTCGCCCAAGCACGCTTAACTTCGGAGTTCTGATGGGATCCGGTGCATTAGTGCTGGTATGATCGCACCCGCCATGTTCCTTTCGCGTTATTCTTTTAAACTACCCCGTCCTGCGAAGCAGTGTGGCTTTTCTAGACCGAAATTCATTTTAAGCGTCAATTCAAGCATTTTCCTCTTATCCTTTTATTTATTTACTTTATATATTTTTTTGTTATTGATTTGCACCCTGTTTTTTTCCCTCATCCCGCAACTCTAAATTATCATGAAATCAATCCTTCACGCTTGCAGTCAGGGGTGGCAATTCGGGTCCAAATCAGGTTGGCGGGTCGGGTTCGGGTCAACAGACCCGCCAGAAAATCTGTTAACCCGAACCCCGACCCGCCAACCCGTGACGGGTCAGGTATGCTGACCCGAACCCGAAAATTTCAGGTTTACGGGGCGGCGGGTCGACCCGAAATGACCCGAAACTTAATTTTAATTTATTAATTTATCACTGTAATTTCTAATAAAATCAATTTCTCACAAAACTAATTACATAATCAAGTAATAAAAATTTAAATAAATGATTCCAAATCAAATCTAAAATAAATTAAACACCGTAAAAGTGTTTTATCCCAAGCAAAATATAAAATAAATTAAAACAATACAAAAGTGAAAAATAATATAATATATTATTTGTCCAAGTATAATAATTTCAACTTCACACAAATTAAATAAATTCGTTTAGGATTAAGTAATTAATGCCTTTGAAAAAAAGAATAACTTAGTTTAGTTAGATAAAATTATTTTTATGTTTATTAAATTATTTTTAATTCGTAAACGGGTCATATCGGGTCATATCAGGTCACCACGGGTTGACCCGAAATCGACCGGTTTTCTTTTCGGGTTCATCGGGTCCAACCCGATTCTGACCCGAATTCCCGAAACCTCAACCCAAACCCATTAATTTCGTGTTAGGTTCGTGTCGTGTCGAAAATTGCCACCCCTAGTTGCGGTGATACATTTGCGCCGACAAATTTGAGCGACGATCCGGGCTTTGATCGAGCCGTACCGTTCCTGATTTGTCTCGCGCCTTCAGATCCTCCTTCACGCTTCGACAAGAAGCAAAATATTAAGCAATCGTTCCGACGGAGCTAAATTACTACAGGATAAAGAACGAATAGGAAATTTGGATTTCGAAACAAAAAAGAGAGGGGTGCAACACGAGGACTTCCCAGGGGGTCACCCATCCTAGTACTACTCTCGCCCAAGCACGCTTAACTTCGGAGTTCTGATGGGATCCGGTGCATTAGTGCTGGTATGATCGCACCCGCCATGTTCCTTTCGCGTTATTCTTTTAAACTACCCCGTCCTGCGAAGCAGTGTGGCTTTTCTAGACCGAAATTCATTTTAAGCGTCAATTCAAGCATTTTCCTCTTATCCTTTTATTTATTTACTTTATATTTTTTTTTGTTATTGATTTGCACCCTGTTTTTTTCCCTCATCCCGCAACTCTAAATTATCATGAAATCAATCCTTCACGCTTGCAGTCAGGGGTGGCAATTCGGGTCCAAATCAGGTTGGCGGGTCGGGTTCGGGTCAACAGACCCGCCAGAAAATCTGTTGACCCGAACCCCGACCCGCCAACCCGTGACGGGTCAGGTATGCTGACCCGAACCCGAAGATTTCAGGTTTACGGGGCGGCGGGTCGACCCGAAATGACCCGAAACTTAATTTTAATTTATTAATTTATCACTGTAATTTCTAATAAAATCAATTTCTCACAAAACTAATTACATAATCAAGTAATAAAAATTTAAATAAATGATTCCAAATCAAATCTAAAATAAATTAAACACCGTAAAAGTGTTTTATCCCAAGCAAAATATAAAATAAATTAAAACAATACAAAAGTGAAAAATAATATAATATATTATTTGTCCAAGTATAATAATTTCAACTTCACACAAATTAAATAAATTCGTTTAGGATTAAGTAATTAATGCCTTTGAAAAAAAGAATAACTTAGTTTAGTTAGATAAAATTATTTTTATGTTTATTAAATTATTTTTAATTCGTAAACGGGTCGTATCGGGTCATATCAGGTCACCACGGGTTGACCCGAAATCGACCGGTTTTCTTTTCGGGTTCATCGGGTCCAACCCGATTCTGACCCGAATTCCCGAAACCTCAACCCAAACCCATTAATTTCGTGTTAGGTTCGTGTCGTGTCGAAAATTGCCACCCCTAGTTGCGGTGATACATTTGCGCCGACAAATTTGAGCGACGATCCGGGCTTTGATCGAGCCGTACCGTTCCTGATTTGTCTCGCGCCTTCAGATCCTCCTTCACGCTTCGACAAGAAGCAAAATATTAAGCAATCGTTCCGACGGAGCTAAATTACTACAGGATAAAGAACGAATAGGAAATTTGGATTTCGAAACAAAAAAGAGAGGGGTGCAACACGAGGACTTCCCAGGGGGTCACCCATCCTAGTACTACTCTCGCCCAAGCACGCTTAACTTCGGAGTTCTGATGGGATCCGGTGCATTAGTGCTGGTATGATCGCACCCGCCATGTTCCTTTCGCGTTATTCTTTTAAACTACCCCGTCCTGCGAAGCAGTGTGGCTTTTCTAGACCGAAATTCATTTTAAGCGTCAATTCAAGCATTTTCCTCTTATCCTTTTATTTATTTACTTTATATTTTTTTTTGTTAATGATTTGCACCCTGTTTTTTTCCCTCATCCCGCAACTCTAAATTATCATGAAATCAATCCTTCACGCTTGCAGTTAGGGGTGGCAATTCGGGTCCAAATCAGGTTGGCGGGTCGGGTTCGGGTCAACAGACCCGCCAGAAAATCTGTTGACCCGAACCCCGACCCGCCAACCCGTGACGGGTCAGGTATGCTGACCCGAACCCGAAAATTTCAGGTTTACGGGGCGGCGGGTCGACCCGAAATGACCCGAAACTTAATTTTAATTTATTAATTTATCACTGTAATTTCTAATAAAATCAATTTCTCACAAAACTAATTACATAATCAAGTAATAAAAATTTAAATAAATGATTCCAAATCAAATCTAAAATAAATTAAACACCGTAAAAGTGTTTTATCCCAAGCAAAATATAAAATAAATTAAAACAATACAAAAGTGAAAAATAATATAATATATTATTTGTCCAAGTATAATAATTTCAACTTCACACAAATTAAATAAATTCGTTTAGGATTAAGTAATTAATGCCTTTGAAAAAAAGAATAACTTAGTTTAGTTAGATAAAATTATTTTTATGTTTATTAAATTATTTTTAATTCGTAAACGGGTCATATCGGGTCATATCAGGTCACCACGGGTTGACCCGAAATCGACCGGTTTTCTTTTCGGGTTCATCGGGTCCAACCCGATTCTGACCCGAATTCCCGAAACCTCAACCCAAACCCATTAATTTCGTGTTAGGTTCGTGTCGTGTCGAAAATTGCCACCCCTAGTTGCGGTGATACATTTGCGCCGACAAATTTGAGCGACGATCCGGGCTTTGATCGAGCCGTACCGTTCCTGATTTGTCTCGCGCCTTCAGATCCTCCTTCACGCTTCGACAAGAAGCAAAATATTAAGCAATCGTTCCGACGGAGCTAAATTACTACAGGATAAAGAACGAATAGGAAATTTGGATTTCGAAACAAAAAAGAGAGGGGTGCAACACGAGGACTTCCCAGGGGGTCACCCATCCTAGTACTACTCTCGCCCAAGCACGCTTAACTTCGGAGTTCTGATGGGATCCGGTGCATTAGTGCTGGTATGATCGCACCCGCCATGTTCCTTTCGCGTTATTCTTTTAAACTACCCCGTCCTGCGAAGCAGTGTGGCTTTTCTAGACCGAAATTCATTTTAAGCGTCAATTCAAGCATTTTCCTCTTATCCTTTTATTTATTTACTTTATATTTTTTTTTGTTAATGATTTGCACCCTGTTTTTTTCCCTCATCCCGCAACTCTAAATTATCATGAAATCAATCCTTCACGCTTGCAGTTAGGGGTGGCAATTCGGGTCCAAATCAGGTTGGCGGGTCGGGTTCGGGTCAACAGACCCGCCAGAAAATCTGTTGACCCGAACCCCGACCCGCCAACCCGTGACGGGTCAGGTATGCTGACCCGAACCCGAAAATTTCAGGTTTACGGGGCGGCGGGTCGACCCGAAATGACCCGAAACTTAATTTTAATTTATTAATTTATCACTGTAATTTCTAATAAAATCAATTTCTCACAAAACTAATTACATAATCAAGTAATAAAAATTTAAATAAATGATTCCAAATCAAATCTAAAATAAATTAAACACCGTAAAAGTGTTTTATCCCAAGCAAAATATAAAATAAATTAAAACAATACAAAAGTGAAAAATAATATAATATATTATTTGTCCAAGTATAATAATTTCAACTTCACACAAATTAAATAAATTCGTTTAGGATTAAGTAATTAATGCCTTTGAAAAAAAGAATAACTTAGTTTAGTTAGATAAAATTATTTTTATGTTTATTAAATTATTTTTAATTCGTAAACGGGTCATATCGGGTCATATCAGGTCACCACGGGTTGACCCGAAATCGACCGGTTTTCTTTTCGGGTTCATCGGGTCCAACCCGATTCTGACCCGAATTCCCGAAACCTCAACCCAAACCCATTAATTTCGTGTTAGGTTCGTGTCGTGTCGAAAATTGCCACCCCTAGTTGCGGTGATACATTTGCGCCGACAAATTTGAGCGACGATCCGGGCTTTGATCGAGCCGTACCGTTCCTGATTTGTCTCGCGCCTTCAGATCCTCCTTCACGCTTCGACAAGAAGCAAAATATTAAGCAATCGTTCCGACGGAGCTAAATTACTACAGGATAAAGAACGAATAGGAAATTTGGATTTCGAAACAAAAAAGAGAGGGGTGCAACACGAGGACTTCCCAGGGGGTCACCCATCCTAGTACTACTCTCGCCCAAGCACGCTTAACTTCGGAGTTCTGATGGGATCCGGTGCATTAGTGCTGGTATGGTCGCACCCGCCATGTTCCTTTCGCTTTATTCTTTTAAACTACCCCGTCCTGCGAAGCAGTGTGGCTTTTCTAGACCGAAATTCATTTTAAGCGTCAATTCAAGCATTTTCCTCTTATCCTTTTATTTATTTACTTTATATATTTTTTTGTTATTGATTTGCACCCTGTTTTTTTCCCTCATCCCGCAACTCTAAATTATCATGAAATCAATCCTTCACGCTTGCAGTTAGGGGTGGCAATTCGGGTCCAAATCAGGTTGGCGGGTCGGGTTCGGGTCAACAGACCCGCCAGAAAATCTGTTGACCCGAACCCCGACCCGCCAACCCGTGACGGGTCAGGTATGCTGACCCGAACCCGAAAATTTCAGGTTTACGGGGCGGCGGGTCGACCCGAAATGACCCGAAACTTAATTTTAATATATTAATTTATCACTGTAATTTCTAATAAAATCAATTTCTCACAAAACTAATTACATAATCAAGTAATAAAAATTTAAATAAATGATTCCAAATCAAATCTAAAATAAATTAAACACCGTAAAAGTGTTTTATCCCAAGCAAAATATAAAATAAATTAAAACAATACAAAAGTGAAAAATAATATAATATATTATTTGTCCAAGTATAATAATTTCAACTTCACACAAATTAAATAAATTCGTTTAGGATTAAGTAATTAATGCCTTTGAAAAAAAGAATAACTTAGTTTAGTTAGATAAAATTATTTTTATGTTTATTAAATTATTTTTAATTCGTAAACGGGTCATATCGGGTCATATCAGGTCACCACGGGTTGACCCGAAATCGACCGGTTTTCTTTTCGGGTTCATCGGGTCCAACCCGATTCTGACCCGAATTCCCGAAACCTCAACCCAAACCCATTAATTTCGTGTTAGGTTCGTGTCGTGTCGAAAATTGCCACCCCTAGTTGCGGTGATACATTTGCGCCGACAAATTTGAGCGACGATCCGGGCTTTGATCGAGCCGTACCGTTCCTGATTTGTCTCGCGCCTTCAGATCCTCCTTCACGCTTCGACAAGAAGCAAAATATTAAGCAATCGTTCCGACGGAGCTAAATTACTACAGGATAAAGAACGAATAGGAAATTTGGATTTCGAAACAAAAAAGAGAGGGGTGCAACACGAGGACTTCCCAGGGGGTCACCCATCCTAGTACTACTCTCGCCCAAGCACGCTTAACTTCGGAGTTCTGATGGGATCCGGTGCATTAGCGCTGGTATGATCGCACCCGCCATGTTCCTTTCGCGTTATTCTTTTAAACTACCCCGTCCTGCGAAGCAGTGTGGCTTTTCTAGACCGAAATTCATTTTAAGCGTCAATTCAAGCATTTTCCTCTTATCCTTTTATTTATTTACTTTATATATTTTTTTGTTATTGATTTGCACCCTGTTTTTTTCCCTCATCCCGCAACTCTAAATTATCATGAAATCAATCCTTCACGCTTGCAGTTAGGGGTGGCAATTCGGGTCCAAATCAGGTTGGCGGGTCGGGTTCGGGTCAACAGACCCGCCAGAAAATCTGTTGACCCGAACCCCGACCCGCCAACCCGTGACGGGTCAGGTATGCTGACCCGAACCCGAAAATTTCAGGTTTACGGGGCGGCGGGTCGACCCGAAATGACCCGAAACTTAATTTTAATTTATTAATTTATCACTGTAATTTCTAATAAAATCAATTTCTCACAAAACTAATTACATAATCAAGTAATAAAAATTTAAATAAATGATTCCAAATCAAATCTAAAATAAATTAAACACCGTAAAAGTGTTTTATCCCAAGCAAAATATAAAATAAATTAAAACAATACAAAAGTGAAAAATAATATAATATATTATTTGTCCAAGTATAATAATTTCAACTTCACACAAATTAAATAAATTCGTTTAGGATTAAGTAATTAATGCCTTTGAAAAAAAGAATAACTTAGTTTAGTTAGATAAAATTATTTTTATGTTTATTAAATTATTTTTAATTCGTAAACGGGTCATATCGGGTCATATCAGGTCACCACGGGTTGACCCGAAATCGACCGGTTTTCTTTTCGGGTTCATCGGGTCCAACCCGATTCTGACCCGAATTCCCGAAACCTCAACCCAAACCCATTAATTTCGTGTTAGGTTCGTGTCGTGTCGAAAATTGCCACCCCTAGTTGCGGTGATACATTTGCGCCGACAAATTTGAGCGACGATCCGGGCTTTGATCGAGCCGTACCGTTCCTGATTTGTCTCGCGCCTTCAGATCCTCCTTCACGCTTCGACAAGAAGCAAAATATTAAGCAATCGTTCCGACGGAGCTAAATTACTACAGGATAAAGAACGAATAGGAAATTTGGATTTCGAAACAAAAAAGAGAGGGGTGCAACACGAGGACATCCCAGGGGGTCACCCATCCTAGTACTACTCTCGCCCAAGCACGCTTAACTTCGGAGTTCTGATGGGATCCGGTGCATTAGTGCTGGTATGATCGCACCCGCCATGTTCCTTTCGCGTTATTCTTTTAAACTACCCCGTCCTGCGAAGCAGTGTGGCTTTTCTAGACCGAAATTCATTTTAAGCGTCAATTCAAGCATTTTCCTCTTATCCTTTTATTTATTTACTTTATATATTTTTTTGTTATTGATTTGCACCCTGTTTTTTTCCCTCATCCCGCAACTCTAAATTATCATGAAATCAATCCTTCACGCTTGCAGTCAGGGGTGGCAATTCGGGTCCAAATCAGGTTGGCGGGTCGGGTTCGGGTCAACAGACCCGCCAGAAAATCTGTTGACCCGAACCCCGACCCGCCAACCCGTGACGGGTCAGGTATGCTGACCCGAACCCGAAGATTTCAGGTTTACGGGGCGGCGGGTCGACCCGAAATGACCCGAAACTTAATTTTAATTTATTAATTTATCACTGTAATTTCTAATAAAATCAATTTCTCACAAAACTAATTACATAATCAAGTAATAAAAATTTAAATAAATGATTCCAAATCAAATCTAAAATAAATTAAACACCGTAAAAGTGTTTTATCCCAAGCAAAATATAAAATAAATTAAAACAATACAAAAGTGAAAAATAATATAATATATTATTTGTCCAAGTATAATAATTTCAACTTCACACAAATTAAATAAATTCGTTTAGGATTAAGTAATTAATGCCTTTGAAAAAAAGAATAACTTAGTTTAGTTAGATAAAATTATTTTTATGTTTATTAAATTATTTTTAATTCGTAAACGGGTCATATCGGGTCATATCAGGTCACCACGGGTTGACCCGAAATCGACCGGTTTTCTTTTCGGGTTCATCGGGTCCAACCCGATTCTGACCCGAATTCCCGAAACCTCAACCCAAACCCATTAATTTCGTGTTAGGTTCGTGTCGTGTCGAAAATTGCCACCCCTAGTTGCGGTGATACATTTGCGCCGACAAATTTGAGCGACGATCCGGGCTTTGATCGAGCCGTACCGTTCCTGATTTGTCTCGCGCCTTCAGATCCTCCTTCACGCTTCGACAAGAAGCAAAATATTAAGCAATCGTTCCGACGGAGCTAAATTACTACAGGATAAAGAACGAATAGGAAATTTGGATTTCGAAACAAAAAAGAGAGGGGTGCAACACGAGGACTTCCCAGGGGGTCACCCATCCTAGTACTACTCTCGCCCAAGCACGCTTAACTTCGGAGTTCTGATGGGATCCGGTGCATTAGTGCTGGTATGATCGCACCCGCCATGTTCCTTTCGCGTTATTCTTTTAAACTACCCCGTCCTGCGAAGCAGTGTGGCTTTTCTAGACCGAAATTCATTTTAAGCGTCAATTCAAGCATTTTCCTCTTATCCTTTTATTTATTTACTTTATATTTTTTTTTGTTATTGATTTGCACCCTGTTTTTTTCCCTCATCCCGCAACTCTAAATTATCATGAAATCAATCCTTCACGCTTGCAGTCAGGGGTGGCAATTCGGGTCCAAATCAGGTTGGCGGGTCGGGTTCGGGTCAACAGACCCGCCAGAAAATCTGTTGACCCGAACCCCGACCCGCCAACCCGTGACGGGTCAGGTATGCTGACCCGAACCCGAAGATTTCAGGTTTACGGGGCGGCGGGTCGACCCGAAATGACCCGAAACTTAATTTTAATTTATTAATTTATCACTGTAATTTCTAATAAAATCAATTTCTCACAAAACTAATTACATAATCAAGTAATAAAAATTTAAATAAATGATTCCAAATCAAATCTAAAATAAATTAAACACCGTAAAAGTGTTTTATCCCAAGCAAAATATAAAATAAATTAAAACAATACAAAAGTGAAAAATAATATAATATATTATTTGTCCAAGTATAATAATTTCAACTTCACACAAATTAAATAAATTCGTTTAGGATTAAGTAATTAATGCCTTTGAAAAAAAGAATAACTTAGTTTAGTTAGATAAAATTATTTTTATGTTTATTAAATTATTTTTAATTCGTAAACGGGTCATATCGGGTCATATCAGGTCACCACGGGTTGACCCGAAATCGACCGGTTTTCTTTTCGGGTTCATCGGGTCCAACCCGATTCTGACCCGAATTCCCGAAACCTCAACCCAAACCCATTAATTTCGTGTTAGGTTCGTGTCGTGTCGAAAATTGCCACCCCTAGTTGCGGTGATACATTTGCGCCGACAAATTTGAGCGACGATCCGGGCTTTGATCGAGCCGTACCGTTCCTGATTTGTCTCGCGCCTTCAGATCCTCCTTCACGCTTCGACAAGAAGCAAAATATTAAGCAATCGTTCCGACGGAGCTAAATTACTACAGGATAAAGAACGAATAGGAAATTTGGATTTCGAAACAAAAAAGAGAGGGGTGCAACACGAGGACTTCCCAGGGGGTCACCCATCCTAGTACTACTCTCGCCCAAGCACGCTTAACTTCGGAGTTCTGATGGGATCCGGTGCATTAGCGCTGGTATGATCGCACCCGCCATGTTCCTTTCGCGTTATTCTTTTAAACTACCCCGTCCTGCGAAGCAGTGTGGCTTTTCTAGACCGAAATTCATTTTAAGCGTCAATTCAAGCATTTTCCTCTTATCCTTTTATTTATTTACTTTATATATTTTTTTGTTATTGATTTGCACCCTGTTTTTTTCCCTCATCCCGCAACTCTAAATTATCATGAAATCAATCCTTCACGCTTGCAGTTAGGGGTGGCAATTCGGGTCCAAATCAGGTTGGCGGGTCGGGTTCGGGTCAACAGACCCGCCAGAAAATCTGTTGACCCGAACCCCGACCCGCCAACCCGTGACGGGTCAGGTATGCTGACCCGAACCCGAAAATTTCAGGTTTACGGGGCGGCGGGTCGACCCGAAATGACCCGAAACTTAATTTTAATTTATTAATTTATCACTGTAATTTCTAATAAAATCAATTTCTCACAAAACTAATTACATAATCAAGTAATAAAAATTTAAATAAATGATTCCAAATCAAATCTAAAATAAATTAAACACCGTAAAAGTGTTTTATCCCAAGCAAAATATAAAATAAATTAAAACAATACAAAAGTGAAAAATAATATAATATATTATTTGTCCAAGTATAATAATTTCAACTTCACACAAATTAAATAAATTCGTTTAGGATTAAGTAATTAATGCCTTTGAAAAAAAGAATAACTTAGTTTAGTTACATAAAATTATTTTTATGTTTATTAAATTATTTTTAATTCGTAAACGGGTCATATCGGGTCATATCAGGTCACCACGGGTTGACCCGAAATCGACCGGTTTTCTTTTCGGGTTCATCGGGTCCAACCCGATTCTGACCCGAATTCCCGAAACCTCAACCCAAACCCATTAATTTCGTGTTAGGTTCGTGTCGTGTCGAAAATTGCCACCCCTAGTTGCGGTGATACATTTGCGCCGACAAATTTGAGCGACGATCCGGGCTTTGATCGAGCCGTACCGTTCCTGATTTGTCTCGCGCCTTCAGATCCTCCTTCACGCTTCGACAAGAAGCAAAATATTAAGCAATCGTTCCGACGGAGCTAAATTACTACAGGATAAAGAACGAATAGGAAATTTGGATTTCGAAACAAAAAAGAGAGGGGTGCAACACGAGGACTTCCCAGGGGGTCACCCATCCTAGTACTACTCTCGCCCAAGCACGCTTAACTTCGGAGTTCTGATGGGATCCGGTGCATTAGTGCTGGTATGATCGCACCCGCCATGTTCCTTTCGCGTTATTCTTTTAAACTACCCCGTCCTGCGAAGCAGTGTGGCTTTTCTAGACCGAAATTCATTTTAAGCGTCAATTCAAGCATTTTCCTCTTATCCTTTTATTTATTTACTTTATATTTTTTTTTTGTTATTGATTTGCACCCTGTTTTTTTCCCTCATCCCGCAACTCTAAATTATCATGAAATCAATCCTTCACGCTTGCAGTCAGGGGTGGCAATTCGGGTCCAAATCAGGTTGGCGGGTCGGGTTCGGGTCAACAGACCCGCCAGAAAATCTGTTGACCCGAACCCCGACCCGCCAACCCGTGACGGGTCAGGTATGCTGACCCGAACCCGAAGATTTCAGGTTTACGGGGCGGCGGGTCGACCCGAAATGACCCGAAACTTAATTTTAATTTATTAATTTATCACTGTAATTTCTAATAAAATCAATTTCTCACAAAACTAATTACATAATCAAGTAATAAAAATTTAAATAAATGATTCCAAATCAAATCTAAAATAAATTAAACACCGTAAAAGTGTTTTATCCCAAGCAAAATATAAAATAAATTAAAACAATACAAAAGTGAAAAATAATATAATATATTATTTGTCCAAGTATAATAATTTCAACTTCACACAAATTAAATAAATTCGTTTAGGATTAAGTAATTAATGCCTTTGAAAAAAAGAATAACTTAGTTTAGTTAGATAAAATTATTTTTATGTTTATTAAATTATTTTTAATTCGTAAACGGGTCGTATCGGGTCATATCAGGTCACCACGGGTTGACCCGAAATCGACCGGTTTTCTTTTCGGGTTCATCGGGTCCAACCCGATTCTGACCCGAATTCCCGAAACCTCAACCCAAACCCATTAATTTCGTGTTAGGTTCGTGTCGTGTCGAAAATTGCCACCCCTAGTTGCGGTGATACATTTGCGCCGACAAATTTGAGCGACGATCCGGGCTTTGATCGAGCCGTACCGTTCCTGATTTGTCTCGCGCCTTCAGATCCTCCTTCACGCTTCGACAAGAAGCAAAATATTAAGCAATCGTTCCGACGGAGCTAAATTACTACAGGATAAAGAACGAATAGGAAATTTGGATTTCGAAACAAAAAAGAGAGGGGTGCAACACGAGGACTTCCCAGGGGGTCACCCATCCTAGTACTACTCTCGCCCAAGCACGCTTAACTTCGGAGTTCTGATGGGATCCGGTGCATTAGTGCTGGTATGATCGCACCCGCCATGTTCCTTTCGCGTTATTCTTTTAAACTACCCCGTCCTGCGAAGCAGTGTGGCTTTTCTAGACCGAAATTCATTTTAAGCGTCAATTCAAGCATTTTCCTCTTATCCTTTTATTTATTTACTTTATATTTTTTTTTGTTAATGATTTGCACCCTGTTTTTTTCCCTCATCCCGCAACTCTAAATTATCATGAAATCAATCCTTCACGCTTGCAGTCAGGGGTGGCAATTCGGGTCCAAATCAGGTTGGCGGGTCGGGTTCGGGTCAACAGACCCGCCAGAAAATCTGTTGACCCGAACCCCGACCCGCCAACCCGTGACGGGTCAGGTATGCTGACCCGAACCCGAAAATTTCAGGTTTACGGGGCGGCGGGTCGACCCGAAATGACCCGAAACTTAATTTTAATTTATTAATTTATCACTGTAATTTCTAATAAAATCAATTTCTCACAAAACTAATTACATAATCAAGTAATAAAAATTTAAATAAATGATTCCAAATCAAATCTAAAATAAATTAAACACCGTAAAAGTGTTTTATCCCAAGCAAAATATAAAATAAATTAAAACAATACAAAAGTGAAAAATAATATAATATATTATTTGTCCAAGTATAATAATTTCAACTTCACACAAATTAAATAAATTCGTTTAGGATTAAGTAATTAATGCCTTTGAAAAAAAGAATAACTTAGTTTAGTTAGATAAAATTATTTTTATGTTTATTAAATTATTTTTAATTCGTAAACGGGTCATATCGGGTCATATCAGGTCACCACGGGTTGACCCGAAATCGACCGGTTTTCTTTTCGGGTTCATCGGGTCCAACCCGATTCTGACCCGAATTCCCGAAACCTCAACCCAAACCCATTAATTTCGTGTTAGGTTCGTGTCGTGTCGAAAATTGCCACCCCTAGTTGCGGTGATACATTTGCGCCGACAAATTTGAGCGACGATCCGGGCTTTGATCGAGCCGTACCGTTCCTGATTTGTCTCGCGCCTTCAGATCCTCCTTCACGCTTCGACAAGAAGCAAAATATTAAGCAATCGTTCCGACGGAGCTAAATTACTACAGGATAAAGAACGAATAGGAAATTTGGATTTCGAAACAAAAAAGAGAGGGGTGCAACACGAGGACTTCCCAGGGGGTCACCCATCCTAGTACTACTCTCGCCCAAGCACGCTTAACTTCGGAGTTCTGATGGGATCCGGTGCATTAGTGCTGGTATGATCGCACCCGCCATGTTCCTTTCGCGTTATTCTTTTAAACTACCCCGTCCTGCGAAGCAGTGTGGCTTTTCTAGACCGAAATTCATTTTAAGCGTCAATTCAAGCATTTTCCTCTTATCCTTTTATTTATTTACTTTATATATTTTTTTGTTATTGATTTGCACCCTGTTTTTTTCCCTCATCCCGCAACTCTAAATTATCATGAAATCAATCCTTCACGCTTGCAGTCAGGGGTGGCAATTCGGGTCCAAATCAGGTTGGCGGGTCGGGTTCGGGTCAACAGACCCGCCAGAAAATCTGTTGACCCGAACCCCGACCCGCCAACCCGTGACGGGTCAGGTATGCTGACCCGAACCCGAAGATTTCAGGTTTACGGGGCGGCGGGTCGACCCGAAATGACCCGAAACTTAATTTTAATTTATTAATTTATCACTGTAATTTCTAATAAAATCAATTTCTCACAAAACTAATTACATAATCAAGTAATAAAAATTTAAATAAATGATTCCAAATCAAATCTAAAATAAATTAAACACCGTAAAAGTGTTTTATCCCAAGCAAAATATAAAATAAATTAAAACAATACAAAAGTGAAAAATAATATAATATATTATTTGTCCAAGTATAATAATTTCAACTTCACACAAATTAAATAAATTCGTTTAGGATTAAGTAATTAATGCCTTTGAAAAAAAGAATAACTTAGTTTAGTTAGATAAAATTATTTTTATGTTTATTAAATTATTTTTAATTCGTAAACGGGTCATATCGGGTCATATCAGGTCACCACGGGTTGACCCGAAATCGACCGGTTTTCTTTTCGGGTTCATCGGGTCCAACCCGATTCTGACCCGAATTCCCGAAACCTCAACCCAAACCCATTAATTTCGTGTTAGGTTCGTGTCGTGTCGAAAATTGCCACCCCTAGTTGCGGTGATACATTTGCGCCGACAAATTTGAGCGACGATCCGGGCTTTGATCGAGCCGTACCGTTCCTGATTTGTCTCGCGCCTTCAGATCCTCCTTCACGCTTCGACAAGAAGCAAAATATTAAGCAATCGTTCCGACGGAGCTAAATTACTACAGGATAAAGAACGAATAGGAAATTTGGATTTCGAAACAAAAAAGAGAGGGGTGCAACACGAGGACTTCCCAGGGGGTCACCCATCCTAGTACTACTCTCGCCCAAGCACGCTTAACTTCGGAGTTCTGATGGGATCCGGTGCATTAGTGCTGGTATGATCGCACCCCCCATGTTCCTTTCGCGTTATTCTTTTAAACTACCCCGTCCTGCGAAGCAGTGTGGCTTTTCTAGACCGAAATTCATTTTAAGCGTCAATTCAAGCATTTTCCTCTTATCCTTTTATTTATTTACTTTATATTTTTTTTTGTTATTGATTTGCACCCTGTTTTTTTCCCTCATCCCGCAACTCTAAATTATCATGAAATCAATCCTTCACGCTTGCAGTCAGGGGTGGCAATTCGGGTCCAAATCAGGTTGGCGGGTCGGGTTCGGGTCAACAGACCCGCCAGAAAATCTGTTAACCCGAACCCCGACCCGCCAACCCGTGACGGGTCAGGTATGCTGACCCGAACCCGAAGATTTCAGGTTTACGGGGCGGCGGGTAGACCCGAAATGACCCGAAACTTAATTTTAATTTATTAATTTATCACTGTAATTTCTAATAAAATCAATTTCTCACAAAACTAATTACATAATCAACTAATAAAAATTTAAATAAATGATTCCAAATCAAATCTAAAATAAATTAAACACCGTAAAAGTGTTTTATCCCAAGCAAAATATAAAATAAATTAAAACAATATAAAAGTGAAAAATAATATAATATATTATTTGTCCAAGTATAATAATTTCAACTTCACACAAATTAAATAAATTCGTTTAGGATTAAGTAATTAATGCCTTTGAAAAAAAGAATAACTTAGTTTAGTTAGATAAAATTATTTTTATGTTTATTAAATTATTTTTAACTCGTAAACGGGTCATATCGGGTCATATCAGGTCACCACGGGTTGACCCGAAATCGACCGGTTTTCTTTTCGGGTTCATCGGGTCCAACCCGATTCTGACCCGAATTCCCGAAACCTCAACCCAAACCCATTAATTTCGTGTTAGGCTCGTGTCGTGTTTTCAGGTCGTGTCGAAAATTGCCACCCCTAGTTGCGGTGATACATTTGCGCCGACAAATTTGAGCGACGATCCGGGCTTTGGTCGAGCCGTACCGTTCCTGATTTGTCTCGCGCCTTCAGACCCGCCTTCATGCTTCGACAAGAAGCAAAATATAAAGCAATCGTTCCGACGGAGCTAAATTACTACAGGATAAAGAACGAATAGAAAATTTGGATTTCGAAACAAAAAAAAGAGAGGGGTGCAACACGAGGACTTCCAAGGGGGTCACCCATCCTAGTACCACTCTCGCCCAAGCACGCTTAACTTCGGAGTTCTGATGGGATCCGGTGCATTAGTGCTGGTATGGTCGCACCCGCCATGTTCCTTTCGTTTTATTCTTTTAAACTACCCCGTCCTGCGAAGCAGTGTGGCTTTTCTAGACCGAAATTCATTTTAAGCGTCAATTCAAGCATTTTCCTCTTATCCTTTTATTTATTTACTTTATTTTTTTTTTGTTATTGATTTGCACCCTGTTTTTTTCCCTCATCCCGCAACTCTAAATTATCATGAAATCAATCCTTCACGCTTGCAGTCAGGGGTGGCAATTCGGGTCCAAATCAGGTTGGCGGGTCGGGTTCGGGTCAACAGACCCGCCAGAAAATCTGTTGACCCGAACCCCGACCCGCCAACCCGTGACGGGTCAGGTATGCTGACCCGAACCCGAAGATTTCAGGTTTACGGGGCGGCGGGTCGACCCGAAATGACCCGAAACTTAATTTTAATTTATTAATTTATCACTGTAATTTCTAATAAAATCAATTTCTCACAAAACTAATTACATAATCAAGTAATAAAAATTTAAATAAATGATTCCAAATCAAATCTAAAATAAATTAAACACCGTAAAAGTGTTTTATCCCAAGCAAAATATAAAATAAATTAAAACAATACAAAAGTGAAAAATAATATAATATATTATTTGTCCAAGTATAATAATTTCAACTTCACACAAATTAAATAAATTCGTTTAGGATTAAGTAATTAATGCCTTTGAAAAAAAGAATAACTTAGTTTAGTTAGATAAAATTATTTTTATGTTTATTAAATTATTTTTAATTCGTAAACTGGTCATATCGGGTCATATCAGGTCACCACGGGTTGACCCGAAATCGACCGGTTTTCTTTTCGGGTTCATCGGGTCCAACCCGATTCTGACCCGAATTCCCGAAACCTCAACCCAAACCCATTAATTTCGTGTTAGGTTCGTGTCGTGTCGAAAATTGCCACCCCTAGTTGCGGTGATACATTTGCGCCGACAAATTTGAGCGACGATCCGGGCTTTGATCGAGCCGTACCGTTCCTGATTTGTCTCGCGCCTTCAGATCCTCCTTCACGCTTCGACAAGAAGCAAAATATTAAGCAATCGTTCCGACGGAGTTAAATTACTACAGGATAAAGAACGAATAGGAAATTTGGATTTCGAAACAAAAAAGAGAGGGGTGCAACACGAGGACTTCCCAGGGGGTCACCCATCCTAGTACTACTCTCGCCCAAGCACGCTTAACTTCGGAGTTCTGATGGGATCCGGTGCATTAGCGCTGGTATGATCGCACCCGCCATGTTCCTTTCGCGTTATTCTTTTAAACTACCCCGTCCTGCGAAGCAGTGTGGCTTTTCTAGACCGAAATTCATTTTAAGCGTCAATTCAAGCATTTTCCTCTTATCCTTTTATTTATTTACTTTATATATTTTTTTGTTATTGATTTGCACCCTGTTTTTTTCCCTCATCCCGCAACTCTAAATTATCATGAAATCAATCCTTCACGCTTGCAGTTAGGGGTGGCAATTCGGGTCCAAATCAGGTTGGCGGGTCGGGTTCGGGTCAACAGACCCGCCAGAAAATCTGTTGACCCGAACCCCGACCCGCCAACCCGTGACGGGTCAGGTATGCTGACCCGAACCCGAAAATTTCAGGTTTACGGGGCGGCGGGTCGACCCGAAATGACCCGAAACTTAATTTTAATTTATTAATTTATCACTGTAATTTCTAATAAAATCAATTTCTCACAAAACTAATTACATAATCAAGTAATAAAAATTTAAATAAATGATTCCAAATCAAATCTAAAATAAATTAAACACCGTAAAAGTGTTTTATCCCAAGCAAAATATAAAATAAATTAAAACAATACAAAAGTGAAAAATAATATAATATATTATTTGTCCAAGTATAATAATTTCAACTTCACACAAATTAAATAAATTCGTTTAGGATTAAGTAATTAATGCCTTTGAAAAAAAGAATAACTTAGTTTAGTTAGATAAAATTATTTTTATGTTTATTAAATTATTTTTAATTCGTAAACGGGTCATATCGGGTCATATCAGGTCACCACGGGTTGACCCGAAATCGACCGGTTTTCTTTTCGGGTTCATCGGGTCCAACCCGATTCTGACCCGAATTCCCGAAACCTCAACCCAAACCCATTAATTTCGTGTTAGGTTCGTGTCGTGTCGAAAATTGCCACCCCTAGTTGCGGTGATACATTTGCGCCGACAAATTTGAGCGACGATCCGGGCTTTGATCGAGCCGTACCGTTCCTGATTTGTCTCGCGCCTTCAGATCCTCCTTCACGCTTCGACAAGAAGCAAAATATTAAGCAATCGTTCCGACGGAGCTAAATTACTACAGGATAAAGAACGAATAGGAAATTTGGATTTCGAAACAAAAAAGAGAGGGGTGCAACACGAGGACTTCCAAGGGGGTCACCCATCCTAGTACCACTCTCGCCCAAGCACGCTTAACTTCGGAGTTCTGATGGGATCCGGTGCATTAGTGCTGGTATGGTCGCACCCGCCATGTTCCTTTCGCTTTATTCTTTTAAACTACCCCGTCCTGCGAAGCAGTGTGGCTTTTCTAGACCGAAATTCATTTTAAGCGTCAATTCAAGCATTTTCCTCTTATCCTTTTATTTATTTACTTTATATATTTTTTTGTTATTGATTTGCACCCTGTTTTTTTCCCTCATCCCGCAACTCTAAATTATCATGAAATCAATCCTTCACGCTTGCAGTCAGGGGTGGCAATTCGGGTCCAAATCAGGTTGGCGGGTCGGGTTCGGGTCAACAGACCCGCCAGAAAATCTGTTGACCCGAACCCCGACCCGCCAACCCGTGACGGGTCAGGTATGCTGACCCGAACCCGAAGATTTCAGGTTTACGGGGCGGCGGGTCGACCCGAAATGACCCGAAACTTAATTTTAATTTATTAATTTATCACTGTAATTTCTAATAAAATCAATTTCTCACAAAACTAATTACATAATCAAGTAATAAAAATTTAAATAAATGATTCCAAATCAAATCTAAAATAAATTAAACACCGTAAAAGTGTTTTATCCCAAGCAAAATATAAAATAAATTAAAACAATACAAAAGTGAAAAATAATATAATATATTATTTGTCCAAGTATAATAATTTCAACTTCACACAAATTAAATAAATTCGTTTAGGATTAAGTAATTAATGCCTTTGAAAAAAAGAATAACTTAGTTTAGTTAGATAAAATTATTTTTATGTTTATTAAATTATTTTTAATTCGTAAACGGGTCATATCGGGTCATATCAGGTCACCACGGGTTGACCCGAAATCGACCGGTTTTCTTTTCGGGTTCATCGGGTCCAACCCGATTCTGACCCGAATTCCCGAAACCTCAACCCAAACCCATTAATTTCGTGTTAGGTTCGTGTCGTGTCGAAAATTGCCACCCCTAGTTGCGGTGATACATTTGCGCCGACAAATTTGAGCGACGATCCGGGCTTTGATCGAGCCGTACCGTTCCTGATTTGTCTCGCGCCTTCAGATCCTCCTTCACGCTTCGACAAGAAGCAAAATATTAAGCAATCGTTCCGACGGAGCTAAATTACTACAGGATAAAGAACGAATAGGAAATTTGGATTTCGAAACAAAAAAGAGAGGGGTGCAACACGAGGACTTCCCAGGGGGTCACCCATCCTAGTACTACTCTCGCCCAAGCACGCTTAACTTCGGAGTTCTGATGGGATCCGGTGCATTAGTGCTGGTATGATCGCACCCGCCATGTTCCTTTCGCGTTATTCTTTTAAACTACCCCGTCCTGCGAAGCAGTGTGGCTTTTCTAGACCGAAATTCATTTTAAGCGTCAATTCAAGCATTTTCCTCTTATCCTTTTATTTATTTACTTTATATTTTTTTTTGTTATTGATTTGCACCCTGTTTTTTTCCCTCATCCCGCAACTCTAAATTATCATGAAATCAATCCTTCACGCTTGCAGTCAGGGGTGGCAATTCGGGTCCAAATCAGGTTGGCGGGTCGGGTTCGGGTCAACAGACCCGCCAGAAAATCTGTTAACCCGAACCCCGACCCGCCAACCCGTGACGGGTCAGGTATGCTGACCCGAACCCGAAGATTTCAGGTTTACGGGGCGGCGGGTAGACCCGAAATGACCCGAAACTTAATTTTAATTTATTAATTTATCACTGTAATTTCTAATAAAATCAATTTCTCACAAAACTAATTACATAATCAACTAATAAAAATTTAAATAAATGATTCCAAATCAAATCTAAAATAAATTAAACACCGTAAAAGTGTTTTATCCCAAGCAAAATATAAAATAAATTAAAACAATATAAAAGTGAAAAATAATATAATATATTATTTGTCCAAGTATAATAATTTCAACTTCACACAAATTAAATAAATTCGTTTAGGATTAAGTAATTAATGCCTTTGAAAAAAAGAATAACTTAGTTTAGTTAGATAAAATTATTTTTATGTTTATTAAATTATTTTTAACTCGTAAACGGGTCATATCGGGTCATATCAGGTCACCACGGGTTGACCCGAAATCGACCGGTTTTCTTTTCGGGTTCATCGGGTCCAACCCGATTCTGACCCGAATTCCCGAAACCTCAACCCAAACCCATTAATTTCGTGTTAGGCTCGTGTCGTGTTTTCAGGTCGTGTCGAAAATTGCCACCCCTAGTTGCGGTGATACATTTGCGCCGACAAATTTGAGCGACGATCCGGGCTTTGGTCGAGCCGTACCGTTCCTGATTTGTCTCGCGCCTTCAGACCCGCCTTCATGCTTCGACAAGAAGCAAAATATAAAGCAATCGTTCCGACGGAGCTAAATTACTACAGGATAAAGAACGAATAGAAAATTTGGATTTCGAAACAAAAAAAAGAGAGGGGTGCAACACGAGGACTTCCAAGGGGGTCACCCATCCTAGTACCACTCTCGCCCAAGCACGCTTAACTTCGGAGTTCTGATGGGATCCGGTGCATTAGTGCTGGTATGGTCGCACCCGCCATGTTCCTTTCGTTTTATTCTTTTAAACTACCCCGTCCTGCGAAGCAGTGTGGCTTTTCTAGACCGAAATTCATTTTAAGCGTCAATTCAAGCATTTTCCTCTTATCCTTTTATTTATTTACTTTATTTTTTTTTTGTTATTGATTTGCACCCTGTTTTTTTCCCTCATCCCGCAACTCTAAATTATCATGAAATCAATCCTTCACGCTTGCAGTCAGGGGTGGCAATTCGGGTCCAAATCAGGTTGGCGGGTCGGGTTCGGGTCAACAGACCCGCCAGAAAATCTGTTGACCCGAACCCCGACCCGCCAACCCGTGACGGGTCAGGTATGCTGACCCGAACCCGAAGATTTCAGGTTTACGGGGCGGCGGGTCGACCCGAAATGACCCGAAACTTAATTTTAATTTATTAATTTATCACTGTAATTTCTAATAAAATCAATTTCTCACAAAACTAATTACATAATCAAGTAATAAAAATTTAAATAAATGATTCCAAATCAAATCTAAAATAAATTAAACACCGTAAAAGTGTTTTATCCCAAGCAAAATATAAAATAAATTAAAACAATACAAAAGTGAAAAATAATATAATATATTATTTGTCCAAGTATAATAATTTCAACTTCACACAAATTAAATAAATTCGTTTAGGATTAACTAATTAATGCCTTTGAAAAAAAGAATAACTTAGTTTAGTTAGATAAAATTATTTTTATGTTTATTAAATTATTTTTAATTCGTAAACTGGTCATATCGGGTCATATCAGGTCACCACGGGTTGACCCGAAATCGACCGGTTTTCTTTTCGGGTTCATCGGGTCCAACCCGATTCTGACCCGAATTCCCGAAACCTCAACCCAAACCCATTAATTTCGTGTTAGGTTCGTGTCGTGTCGAAAATTGCCACCCCTAGTTGCGGTGATACATTTGCGCCGACAAATTTGAGCGACGATCCGGGCTTTGATCGAGCCGTACCGTTCCTGATTTGTCTCGCGCCTTCAGATCCTCCTTCACGCTTCGACAAGAAGCAAAATATTAAGCAATCGTTCCGACGGAGCTAAATTACTACAGGATAAAGAACGAATAGGAAATTTGGATTTCGAAACAAAAAAGAGAGGGGTGCAACACGAGGACTTCCCAGGGGGTCACCCATCCTAGTACTACTCTCGCCCAAGCACGCTTAACTTCGGAGTTCTGATGGGATCCGGTGCATTAGCGCTGGTATGATCGCACCCGCCATGTTCCTTTCGCGTTATTCTTTTAAACTACCCCGTCCTGCGAAGCAGTGTGGCTTTTCTAGACCGAAATTCATTTTAAGCGTCAATTCAAGCATTTTCCTCTTATCCTTTTATTTATTTACTTTATATATTTTTTTGTTATTGATTTGCACCCTGTTTTTTTCCCTCATCCCGCAACTCTAAATTATCATGAAATCAATCCTTCACGCTTGCAGTTAGGGGTGGCAATTCGGGTCCAAATCAGGTTGGCGGGTCGGGTTCGGGTCAACAGACCCGCCAGAAAATCTGTTGACCCGAACCCCGACCCGCCAACCCGTGACGGGTCAGGTATGCTGACCCGAACCCGAAAATTTCAGGTTTACGGGGCGGCGGGTCGACCCGAAATGACCCGAAACTTAATTTTAATTTATTAATTTATCACTGTAATTTCTAATAAAATCAATTTCTCACAAAACTAATTACATAATCAAGTAATAAAAATTTAAATAAATGATTCCAAATCAAATCTAAAATAAATTAAACACCGTAAAAGTGTTTTATCCCAAGCAAAATATAAAATAAATTAAAACAATACAAAAGTGAAAAATAATATAATATATTATTTGTCCAAGTATAATAATTTCAACTTCACACAAATTAAATAAATTCGTTTAGGATTAAGTAATTAATGCCTTTGAAAAAAAGAATAACTTAGTTTAGTTAGATAAAATTATTTTTATGTTTATTAAATTATTTTTAATTCGTAAACGGGTCATATCGGGTCATATCAGGTCACCACGGGTTGACCCGAAATCGACCGGTTTTCTTTTCGGGTTCATCGGGTCCAACCCGATTCTGACCCGAATTCCCGAAACCTCAACCCAAACCCATTAATTTCGTGTTAGGTTCGTGTCGTGTCGAAAATTGCCACCCCTAGTTGCGGTGATACATTTGCGCCGACAAATTTGAGCGACGATCCGGGCTTTGATCGAGCCGTACCGTTCCTGATTTGTCTCGCGCCTTCAGATCCTCCTTCACGCTTCGACAAGAAGCAAAATATTAAGCAATCGTTCCGACGGAGCTAAATTACTACAGGATAAAGAACGAATAGGAAATTTGGATTTCGAAACAAAAAAGAGAGGGGTGCAACACGAGGACTTCCAAGGGGGTCACCCATCCTAGTACCACTCTCGCCCAAGCACGCTTAACTTCGGAGTTCTGATGGGATCCGGTGCATTAGTGCTGGTATGGTCGCACCCGCCATGTTCCTTTCGCTTTATTCTTTTAAACTACCCCGTCCTGCGAAGCAGTGTGGCTTTTCTAGACCGAAATTCATTTTAAGCGTCAATTCAAGCATTTTCCTCTTATCCTTTTATTTATTTACTTTATTTTTTTTTTGTTATTGATTTGCACCCTGTTTTTTTCCCTCATCCCGCAACTCTAAATTATCATGAAATCAATCCTTCACGCTTGCAGTCAGGGGTGGCAATTCGGGTCCAAATCAGGTTGGCGGGTCGGGTTCGGGTCAACAGACCCGCCAGAAAATCTGTTGACCCGAACCCCGACCCGCCAACCCGTGACGGGTCAGGTATGCTGACCCGAACCCGAAGATTTCAGGTTTACGGGGCGGCGGGTCGACCCGAAATGACCCGAAACTTAATTTTAATTTATTAATTTATCACTGTAATTTCTAATAAAATCAATTTCTCACAAAACTAATTACATAATCAAGTAATAAAAATTTAAATAAATGATTCCAAATCAAATCTAAAATAAATTAAACACCGTAAAAGTGTTTTATCCCAAGCAAAATATAAAATAAATTAAAACAATACAAAAGTGAAAAATAATATAATATATTATTTGTCCAAGTATAATAATTTCAACTTCACACAAATTAAATAAATTCGTTTAGGATTAAGTAATTAATGCCTTTGAAAAAAAGAATAACTTAGTTTAGTTAGATAAAATTATTTTTATGTTTATTAAATTATTTTTAATTCGTAAACGGGTCATATCGGGTCATATCAGGTCACCACGGGTTGACCCGAAATCGACCGGTTTTCTTTTCGGGTTCATCGGGTCCAACCCGATTCTGACCCGAATTCCCGAAACCTCAACCCAAACCCATTAATTTCGTGTTAGGTTCGTGTCGTGTCGAAAATTGCCACCCCTAGTTGCGGTGATACATTTGCGCCGACAAATTTGAGCGACGATCCGGGCTTTGATCGAGCCGTACCGTTCCTGATTTGTCTCGCGCCTTCAGATCCTCCTTCACGCTTCGACAAGAAGCAAAATATTAAGCAATCGTTCCGACGGAGCTAAATTACTACAGGATAAAGAACGAATAGGAAATTTGGATTTCGAAACAAAAAAGAGAGGGGTGCAACACGAGGACTTCCCAGGGGGTCACCCATCCTAGTACTACTCTCGCCCAAGCACGCTTAACTTCGGAGTTCTGATGGGATCCGGTGCATTAGCGCTGGTATGATCGCACCCGCCATGTTCCTTTCGCGTTATTCTTTTAAACTACCCCGTCCTGCGAAGCAGTGTGGCTTTTCTAGACCGAAATTCATTTTAAGCGTCAATTCAAGCATTTTCCTCTTATCCTTTTATTTATTTACTTTATATATTTTTTTGTTATTGATTTGCACCCTGTTTTTTTCCCTCATCCCGCAACTCTAAATTATCATGAAATCAATCCTTCACGCTTGCAGTTAGGGGTGGCAATTCGGGTCCAAATCAGGTTGGCGGGTCGGGTTCGGGTCAACAGACCCGCCAGAAAATCTGTTGACCCGAACCCCGACCCGCCAACCCGTGACGGGTCAGGTATGCTGACCCGAACCCGAAAATTTCAGGTTTACGGGGCGGCGGGTCGACCCGAAATGACCCGAAACTTAATTTTAATTTATTAATTTATCACTGTAATTTCTAATAAAATCAATTTCTCACAAAACTAATTACATAATCAAGTAATAAAAATTTAAATAAATGATTCCAAATCAAATCTAAAATAAATTAAACACCGTAAAAGTGTTTTATCCCAAGCAAAATATAAAATAAATTAAAACAATACAAAAGTGAAAAATAATATAATATATTATTTGTCCAAGTATAATAATTTCAACTTCACACAAATTAAATAAATTCGTTTAGGATTAAGTAATTAATGCCTTTGAAAAAAAGAATAACTTAGTTTAGTTAGATAAAATTATTTTTATGTTTATTAAATTATTTTTAATTCGTAAACGGGTCATATCGGGTCATATCAGGTCACCACGGGTTGACCCGAAATCGACCGGTTTTCTTTTCGGGTTCATCGGGTCCAACCCGATTCTGACCCGAATTCCCGAAACCTCAACCCAAACCCATTAATTTCGTGTTAGGTTCGTGTCGTGTCGAAAATTGCCACCCCTAGTTGCGGTGATACATTTGCGCCGACAAATTTGAGCGACGATCCGGGCTTTGATCGAGCCGTACCGTTCCTGATTTGTCTCGCGCCTTCAGATCCTCCTTCACGCTTCGACAAGAAGCAAAATATTAAGCAATCGTTCCGACGGAGCTAAATTACTACAGGATAAAGAACGAATAGGAAATTTGGATTTCGAAACAAAAAAGAGAGGGGTGCAACACGAGGACTTCCAAGGGGGTCACCCATCCTAGTACCACTCTCGCCCAAGCACGCTTAACTTCGGAGTTCTGATGGGATCCGGTGCATTAGTGCTGGTATGGTCGCACCCGCCATGTTCCTTTCGCTTTATTCTTTTAAACTACCCCGTCCTGCGAAGCAGTGTGGTTTTTCTAGACCGAAATTCATTTTAAGCGTCAATTCAAGCATTTTCCTCTTATCCTTTTATTTATTTACTTTATATATTTTTTTGTTATTGATTTGCACCCTGTTTTTTTCCCTCATCCCGCAACTCTAAATTATCATGAAATCAATCCTTCACGCTTGCAGTCAGGGGTGGCAATTCGGGTCCAAATCAGGTTGGCGGGTCGGGTTCGGGTCAACAGACCCGCCAGAAAATCTGTTGACCCGAACCCCGACCCGCCAACCCGTGACGGGTCAGGTATGCTGACCCGAACCCGAAAATTTCAGGTTTACGGGGCGGCGGGTCGACCCGAAATGACCCGAAACTTAATTTTAATTTATTAATTTATCACTGTAATTTCTAATAAAATCAATTTCTCACAAAACTAATTACATAATCAAGTAATAAAAATTTAAATAAATGATTCCAAATCAAATCTAAAATAAATTAAACACCGTAAAAGTGTTTTATCCCAAGCAAAATATAAAATAAATTAAAACAATACAAAAGTGAAAAATAATATAATATATTATTTGTCCAAGTATAATAATTTCAACTTCACACAAATTAAATAAATTCGTTTAGGATTAAGTAATTAATGCCTTTGAAAAAAAGAATAACTTAGTTTAGTTAGATAAAATTATTTTTATGTTTATTAAATTATTTTTAATTCGTAAACGGGTCATATCGGGTCATATCAGGTCACCACGGGTTGACCCGAAATCGACCGGTTTTCTTTTCGGGTTCATCGGGTCCAACCCGATTCTGACCCGAATTCCCGAAACCTCAACCCAAACCCATTAATTTCGTGTTAGGTTCGTGTCGTGTCGAAAATTGCCACCCCTAGTTGCGGTGATACATTTGCGCCGACAAATTTGAGCGACGATCCGGGCTTTGATCGAGCCGTACCGTTCCTGATTTGTCTCGCGCCTTCAGATCCTCCTTCACGCTTCGACAAGAAGCAAAATATTAAGCAATCGTTCCGACGGAGCTAAATTACTACAGGATAAAGAACGAATAGGAAATTTGGATTTCGAAACAAAAAAGAGAGGGGTGCAACACGAGGACTTCCCAGGGGGTCACCCATCCTAGTACTACTCTCGCCCAAGCACGCTTAACTTCGGAGTTCTGATGGGATCCGGTGCATTAGTGCTGGTATGATCGCACCCGCCATGTTCCTTTCGCGTTATTCTTTTAAACTACCCCGTCCTGCGAAGCAGTGTGGCTTTTCTAGACCGAAATTCATTTTAAGCGTCAATTCAAGCATTTTCCTCTTATCCTTTTATTTATTTACTTTATATTTTTTTTTGTTATTGATTTGCACCCTGTTTTTTTCCCTCATCCCGCAACTCTAAATTATCATGAAATCAATCCTTCACGCTTGCAGTTAGGGGTGGCAATTCGGGTCCAAATCAGGTTGGCGGGTCGGGTTCGGGTCAACAGACCCGCCAGAAAATCTGTTGACCCGAACCCCGACCCGCCAACCCGTGACGGGTCAGGTATGCTGACCCGAACCCGAAAATTTCAGGTTTACGGGGCGGCGGGTCGACCCGAAATGACCCGAAACTTAATTTTAATTTATTAATTTATCACTGTAATTTCTAATAAAATCAATTTCTCACAAAACTAATTACATAATCAAGTAATAAAAATTTAAATAAATGATTCCAAATCAAATCTAAAATAAATTAAACACCGTAAAAGTGTTTTATCCCAAGCAAAATATAAAATAAATTAAAACAATACAAAAGTGAAAAATAATATAATATATTATTTGTCCAAGTATAATAATTTCAACTTCACACAAATTAAATAAATTCGTTTAGGATTAAGTAATTAATGCCTTTGAAAAAAAGAATAACTTAGTTTAGTTAGATAAAATTATTTTTATGTTTATTAAATTATTTTTAATTCGTAAACGGGTCATATCGGGTCATATCAGGTCACCACGGGTTGACCCGAAATCGACCGGTTTTCTTTTCGGGTTCATCGGGTCCAACCCGATTCTGACCCGAATTCCCGAAACCTCAACCCAAACCCATTAATTTCGTGTTAGGTTCGTGTCGTGTCGAAAATTGCCACCCCTGTTGCGGTGATACATTTGCGCCGACAAATTTGAGCGACGATCCGGGCTTTGATCGAGCCGTACCGTTCCTGATTTGTCTCGCGCCTTCAGATCCTCCTTCACGCTTCGACAAGAAGCAAAATATTAAGCAATCGTTCCGACGGAGCTAAATTACTACAGGATAAAGAACGAATAGGAAATTTGGATTTCGAAACAAAAAAGAGAGGGGTGCAACACGAGGACTTCCCAGGGGGTCACCCATCCTAGTACTACTCTCGCCCAAGCACGCTTAACTTCGGAGTTCTGATGGGATCCGGTGCATTAGTGCTGGTATGATCGCACCCGCCATGTTCCTTTCGCGTTATTCTTTTAAACTACCCCGTCCTGCGAAGCAGTGTGGCTTTTCTAGACCGAAATTCATTTTAAGCGTCAATTCAAGCATTTTCCTCTTATCCTTTTATTTATTTACTTTATATTTTTTTTTGTTATTGATTTGCACCCTGTTTTTTTCCCTCATCCCGCAACTCTAAATTATCATGAAATCAATCCTTCACGCTTGCAGTCAGGGGTGGCAATTCGGGTCCAAATCAGGTTGGCGGGTCGGGTTCGGGTCAACAGACCCGCCAGAAAATCTGTTAACCCGAACCCCGACCCGCCAACCCGTGACGGGTCAGGTATGCTGACCCGAACCCGAAGATTTCAGGTTTACGGGGCGGCGGGTAGACCCGAAATGACCCGAAACTTAATTTTAATTTATTAATTTATCACTGTAATTTCTAATAAAATCAATTTCTCACAAAACTAATTACATAATCAACTAATAAAAATTTAAATAAATGATTCCAAATCAAATCTAAAATAAATTAAACACCGTAAAAGTGTTTTATCCCAAGCAAAATATAAAATAAATTAAAACAATATAAAAGTGAAAAATAATATAATATATTATTTGTCCAAGTATAATAATTTCAACTTCACACAAATTAAATAAATTCGTTTAGGATTAAGTAATTAATGCCTTTGAAAAAAAGAATAACTTAGTTTAGTTAGATAAAATTATTTTTATGTTTATTAAATTATTTTTAACTCGTAAACGGGTCATATCGGGTCATATCAGGTCACCACGGGTTGACCCGAAATCGACCGGTTTTCTTTTCGGGTTCATCGGGTCCAACCCGATTCTGACCCGAATTCCCGAAACCTCAACCCAAACCCATTAATTTCGTGTTAGGCTCGTGTCGTGTTTTCAGGTCGTGTCGAAAATTGCCACCCCTAGTTGCGGTGATACATTTGCGCCGACAAATTTGAGCGACGATCCGGGCTTTGGTCGAGCCGTACCGTTCCTGATTTGTCTCGCGCCTTCAGACCCGCCTTCATGCTTCGACAAGAAGCAAAATATAAAGCAATCGTTCCGACGGAGCTAAATTACTACAGGATAAAGAACGAATAGAAAATTTGGATTTCGAAACAAAAAAAAGAGAGGGGTGCAACACGAGGACTTCCAAGGGGGTCACCCATCCTAGTACCACTCTCGCCCAAGCACGCTTAACTTCGGAGTTCTGATGGGATCCGGTGCATTAGTGCTGGTATGGTCGCACCCGCCATGTTCCTTTCGCTTTATTCTTTTAAACTACCCCGTCCTGCGAAGCAGTGTGGCTTTTCTAGACCGAAATTCATTTTAAGCGTCAATTCAAGCATTTTCCTCTTATCCTTTTATTTATTTACTTTATATATTTTTTTGTTATTGATTTGCACCCTGTTTTTTTCCCTCATCCCGCAACTCTAAATTATCATGAAATCAATCCTTCACGCTTGCAGTTAGGGGTGGCAATTCGGGTCCAAATCAGGTTGGCGGGTCGGGTTCGGGTCAACAGACCCGCCAGAAAATCTGTTGACCCGAACCCCGACCCGCCAACCCGTGACGGGTCAGGTATGCTGACCCGAACCCGAAAATTTCAGGTTTACGGGGCGGCGGGTCGACCCGAAATGACCCGAAACTTAATTTTAATTTATTAATTTATCACTGTAATTTCTAATAAAATCAATTTCTCACAAAACTAATTACATAATCAAGTAATAAAAATTTAAATAAATGATTCCAAATCAAATCTAAAATAAATTAAACACCGTAAAAGTGTTTTATCCCAAGCAAAATATAAAATAAATTAAAACAATACAAAAGTGAAAAATAATATAATATATTATTTGTCCAAGTATAATAATTTCAACTTCACACAAATTAAATAAATTCGTTTAGGATTAAGTAATTAATGCCTTTGAAAAAAAGAATAACTAAGTTTAGTTAGATAAAATTATTTTTATGTTTATTAAATTATTTTTAATTCGTAAACGGGTCATATCGGGTCATATCAGGTCACCACGGGTTGACCCGAAATCGACCGGTTTTCTTTTCGGGTTCATCGGGTCCAACCCGATTCTGACCCGAATTCCCGAAACCTCAACCCAAACCCATTAATTTCGTGTTAGGTTCGTGTCGTGTCGAAAATTGCCACCCCTAGTTGCGGTGATACATTTGCGCCGACAAATTTGAGCGACGATCCGGGCTTTGATCGAGCCGTACCGTTCCTGATTTGTCTCGCGCCTTCAGATCCTCCTTCACGCTTCGACAAGAAGCAAAATATTAAGCAATCGTTCCGACGGAGCTAAATTACTACAGGATAAAGAACGAATAGGAAATTTGGATTTCGAAACAAAAAAGAGAGGGGTGCAACACGAGGACTTCCCAGGGGGTCACCCATCCTAGTACTACTCTCGCCCAAGCACGCTTAACTTCGGAGTTCTGATGGGATCCGGTGCATTAGTGCTGGTATGATCGCACCCGCCATGTTCCTTTCGCGTTATTCTTTTAAACTACCCCGTCCTGCGAAGCAGTGTGGCTTTTCTAGACCGAAATTCATTTTAAGCGTCAATTCAAGCATTTTCCTCTTATCCTTTTATTTATTTACTTTATATTTTTTTTTGTTATTGATTTGCACCCTGTTTTTTTCCCTCATCCCGCAACTCTAAATTATCATGAAATCAATCCTTCACGCTTGCAGTTAGGGGTGGCAATTCGGGTCCAAATCAGGTTGGCGGGTCGGGTTCGGGTCAACAGACCCGCCAGAAAATCTGTTGACCCGAACCCCGACCCGCCAACCCGTGACGGGTCAGGTATGCTGACCCGAACCCGAAAATTTCAGGTTTACGGGGCGGCGGGTCGACCCGAAATGACCCGAAACTTAATTTTAATTTATTAATTTATCACTGTAATTTCTAATAAAATCAATTTCTCACAAAACTAATTACATAATCAAGTAATAAAAATTTAAATAAATGATTCCAAATCAAATCTAAAATAAATTAAACACCGTAAAAGTGTTTTATCCCAAGCAAAATATAAAATAAATTAAAACAATACAAAAGTGAAAAATAATATAATATATTATTTGTCCAAGTATAATAATTTCAACTTCACACAAATTAAATAAATTCGTTTAGGATTAAGTAATTAATGCCTTTGAAAAAAAGAATAACTTAGTTTAGTTAGATAAAATTATTTTTATGTTTATTAAATTATTTTTAATTCGTAAACGGGTCATATCGGGTCATATCAGGTCACCACGGGTTGACCCGAAATCGACCGGTTTTCTTTTCGGGTTCATCGGGTCCAACCCGATTCTGACCCGAATTCCCGAAACCTCAACCCAAACCCATTAATTTCGTGTTAGGTTCATGTCGTGTCGAAAATTGCCACCCCTAGTTGCGGTGATACATTTGCGCCGACAAATTTGAGCGACGATCCGGGCTTTGATCGAGCCGTACCGTTCCTGATTTGTCTCGCGCCTTCAGATCCTCCTTCACGCTTCGACAAGAAGCAAAATATTAAGCAATCGTTCCGACGGAGCTAAATTACTACAGGATAAAGAACGAATAGGAAATTTGGATTTCGAAACAAAAAAGAGAGGGGTGCAACACGAAGACTTCCCAGGGGGTCACCCATCCTAGTACTACTCTCGCCCAAGCACGCTTAACTTCGTAGTTCTGATGGGATCCGGTGCATTAGCGCTGGTATGATCGCACCCGCCATGTTCCTTTCGCGTTATTCTTTTAAACTACCCCGTCCTGCGAAGCAGTGTGGCTTTTCTAGACCGAAATTCATTTTAAGCGTCAATTCAAGCATTTTCCTCTTATCCTTTTATTTATTTACTTTATATTTTTTTTTGTTATTGATTTGCACCCTGTTTTTTTCCCTCATCCCGCAACTCTAAATTATCATGAAATCAATCCTTCACGCTTGCAGTTAGGGGTGGCAATTCGGGTCCAAATCAGGTTGGCGGGTCGGGTTCGGGTCAACAGACCCGCCAGAAAATCTGTTGACCCGAACCCCGACCCGCCAACCCGTGACGGGTCAGGTATGCTGACCCGAACCCGAAAATTTCAGGTTTACGGGGCGGCGGGTCGACCCGAAATGACCCGAAACTTAATTTTAATTTATTAATTTATCACTTTAATTTCTAATAAAATCAATTTCTCACAAAACTAATTACATAATCAAGTAATAAAAATTTAAATAAATGATTCCAAATCAAATCTAAAATAAATTAAACACCGTAAAAGTGTTTTATCCCAAGCAAAATATAAAATAAATTAAAACAATACAAAAGTGAAAAATAATATAATATATTATTTGTCCAAGTATAATAATTTAAACTTCACACAAATTAAATAAATTCGTTTAGGATTAAGTAATTAATGCCTTTGAAAAAAAGAATAACTTAGTTTAGTTAGATAAAATTATTTTTATGTTTATTAAATTATTTTTAATTCGTAAACGGGTCATATCGGGTCATATCAGGTCACCACGGGTTGACCCGAAATCGACCGGTTTTCTTTTCGGGTTCATCGGGTCCAACCCGATTCTGACCCGAATTCCCGAAACCTCAACCCAAACCCATTAATTTCGTGTTAGGTTCGTGTCGTGTCGAAAATTGCCACCCCTAGTTGCGGTGATACATTTGCGCCGACAAATTTGAGCGACGATCCGGGCTTTGATCGAGCCGTACCGTTCCTGATTTGTCTCGCGCCTTCAGATCCTCCTTCACGCTTCGACAAGAAGCAAAATATTAAGCAATCGTTCCGACGGAGCTAAATTACTACAGGATAAAGAACGAATAGGAAATTTGGATTTCGAAACAAAAAAGAGAGGGGTGCAACACGAGGACATCCCAGGGGGTCACCCATCCTAGTACTACTCTCGCCCAAGCACGCTTAACTTCGGAGTTCTGATGGGATCCGGTGCATTAGCGCTGGTATGATCGCACCCGCCATGTTCCTTTCGCGTTATTCTTTTAAACTACCCCGTCCTGCGAAGCAGTGTGGCTTTTCTAGACCGAAATTCATTTTAAGCGTCAATTCAAGCATTTTCCTCTTATCCTTTTATTTATTTACTTTATATTTTTTTTTGTTATTGATTTGCACCCTGTTTTTTTCCCTCATCCCGCAACTCTAAATTATCATGAAATCAATCCTTCACGCTTGCAGTCAGGGGTGGCAATTCGGGTCCAAATCAGGTTGGCGGGTCGGGTTCGGGTCAACAGACCCGCCAGAAAATCTGTTGACCCGAACCCCGACCCGCCAACCCGTGACGGGTCAGGTATGCTGACCCGAACCCGAAGATTTCAGGTTTACGGGGCGGCGGGTCGACCCGAAATGACCCGAAACTTAATTTTAATTTATTAATTTATCACTGTAATTTCTAATAAAATCAATTTCTCACAAAACTAATTACATAATCAAGTAATAAAAATTTAAATAAATGATTCCAAATCAAATCTAAAATAAATTAAACACCGTAAAAGTGTTTTATCCCAAGCAAAATATAAAATAAATTAAAACAATACAAAAGTGAAAAATAATATAATATATTATTTGTCCAAGTATAATAATTTCAACTTCACACAAATTAAATAAATTCGTTTAGGATTAAGTAATTAATGCCTTTGAAAAAAAGAATAACTTAGTTTAGTTAGATAAAATTATTTTTATGTTTATTAAATTATTTTTAATTCGTAAACGGGTCATATCGGGTCATATCAGGTCACCACGGGTTGACCCGAAATCGACCGGTTTTCTTTTCGGGTTCATCGGGTCCAACCCGATTCTGACCCGAATTCCCGAAACCTCAACCCAAACCCATTAATTTCGTGTTAGGTTCGTGTCGTGTCGAAAATTGCCACCCCTAGTTGCGGTGATACATTTGCGCCGACAAATTTGAGCGACGATCCGGGCTTTGATCGAGCCGTACCGTTCCTGATTTGTCTCGCGCCTTCAGATCCTCCTTCACGCTTCGACAAGAAGCAAAATATTAAGCAATCGTTCCGACGGAGCTAAATTACTACAGGATAAAGAACGAATAGGAAATTTGGATTTCGAAACAAAAAAGAGAGGGGTGCAACACGAGGACTTCCCAGGGGGTCACCCATCCTAGTACTACTCTCGCCCAAGCACGCTTAACTTCGGAGTTCTGATGGGATCCGGTGCATTAGTGCTGGTATGATCGCACCCGCCATGTTCCTTTCGCGTTATTCTTTTAAACTACCCCGTCCTGCGAAGCAGTGTGGCTTTTCTAGACCGAAATTCATTTTAAGCGTCAATTCAAGCATTTTCCTCTTATCCTTTTATTTATTTACTTTATATTTTTTTTTGTTATTGATTTGCACCCTGTTTTTTTCCCTCATCCCGCAACTCTAAATTATCATGAAATCAATCCTTCACGCTTGCAGTTAGGGGTGGCAATTCGGGTCCAAATCAGGTTGGCGGGTCGGGTTCGGGTCAACAGACCCGCCAGAAAATCTGTTGACCCGAACCCCGACCCGCCAACCCGTGACGGGTCAGGTATGCTGACCCGAACCCGAAAATTTCAGGTTTACGGGGCGGCGGGTCGACCCGAAATGACCCGAAACTTAATTTTAATTTATTAATTTATCACTGTAATTTCTAATAAAATCAATTTCTCACAAAACTAATTACATAATCAAGTAATAAAAATTTAAATAAATGATTCCAAATCAAATCTAAAATAAATTAAACACCGTAAAAGTGTTTTATCCCAAGCAAAATATAAAATAAATTAAAACAATACAAAAGTGAAAAATAATATAATATATTATTTGTCCAAGTATAATAATTTCAACTTCACACAAATTAAATAAATTCGTTTAGGATTAAGTAATTAATGCCTTTGAAAAAAAGAATAACTTAGTTTAGTTAGATAAAATTATTTTTATGTTTATTAAATTATTTTTAATTCGTAAACGGGTCATATCGGGTCATATCAGGTCACCACGGGTTGACCCGAAATCGACCGGTTTTCTTTTCGGGTTCATCGGGTCCAACCCGATTCTGACCCGAATTCCCGAAACCTCAACCCAAACCCATTAATTTCGTGTTAGGTTCGTGTCGTGTCGAAAATTGCCACCCCTAGTTGCGGTGATACATTTGCGCCGACAAATTTGAGCGACGATCCGGGCTTTGATCGAGCCGTACCGTTCCTGATTTGTCTCGCGCCTTCAGATCCTCCTTCACGCTTCGACAAGAAGCAAAATATTAAGCAATCGTTCCGACGGAGCTAAATTACTACAGGATAAAGAACGAATAGGAAATTTGGATTTCGAAACAAAAAAGAGAGGGGTGCAACACGAGGACTTCCCAGGGGGTCACCCATCCTAGTACTACTCTCGCCCAAGCACGCTTAACTTCGGAGTTCTGATGGGATCCGGTGCATTAGTGCTGGTATGATCGCACCCGCCATGTTCCTTTCGCGTTATTCTTTTAAACTACCCCGTCCTGCGAAGCAGTGTGGCTTTTCTAGACCGAAATTCATTTTAAGCGTCAATTCAAGCATTTTCCTCTTATCCTTTTATTTATTTACTTTATATTTTTTTTTGTTATTGATTTGCACCCTGTTTTTTTCCCTCATCCCGCAACTCTAAATTATCATGAAATCAATCCTTCACGCTTGCAGTTAGGGGTGGCAATTCGGGTCCAAATCAGGTTGGCGGGTCGGGTTCGAGTCAACAGACCCGCCAGAAAATCTGTTGACCCGAACCCCGACCCGCCAACCCGTGACGGGTCAGGTATGCTGACCCGAACCCGAAAATTTCAGGTTTACGGGGCGGCGGGTCGACCCGAAATGACCCGAAACTTAATTTTAATTTATTAATTTATCACTGTAATTTCTAATAAAATCAATTTCTCACAAAACTAATTACATAATCAAGTAATAAAAATTTAAATAAATGATTCCAAATCAAATCTAAAATAAATTAAACACCGTAAAAGTGTTTTATCCCAAGCAAAATATAAAATAAATTAAAACAATACAAAAGTGAAAAATAATATAATATATTATTTGTCCAAGTATAATAATTTAAACTTCACACAAATTAAATAAATTCGTTTAGGATTAAGTAATTAATGCCTTTGAAAAAAAGAATAACTTAGTTTAGTTAGATAAAATTATTTTTATGTTTATTAAATTATTTTTAATTCGTAAACGGGTCATATCGGGTCATATCAGGTCACCACGGGTTGACCCGAAATCGACCGGTTTTCTTTTCGGGTTCATCGGGTCCAACCCGATTCTGACCCGAATTCCCGAAACCTCAACCCAAACCCATTAATTTCGTGTTAGGTTCGTGTCGTGTCGAAAATTGCCACCCCTAGTTGCGGTGATACATTTGCGCCGACAAATTTGAGCGACGATCCGGGCTTTGATCGAGCCGTACCGTTCCTGATTTGTCTCGCGCCTTCAGATCCTCCTTCACGCTTCGACAAGAAGCAAAATATTAAGCAATCGTTCCGACGGAGCTAAATTACTACAGGATAAAGAACGAATAGGAAATTTGGATTTCGAAACAAAAAAGAGAGGGGTGCAACACGAGGACATCCCAGGGGGTCACCCATCCTAGTACTACTCTCGCCCAAGCACGCTTAACTTCGGAGTTCTGATGGGATCCGGTGCATTAGCGCTGGTATGATCGCACCCGCCATGTTCCTTTCGCGTTATTCTTTTAAACTACCCCGTCCTGCGAAGCAGTGTGGCTTTTCTAGACCGAAATTCATTTTAAGCGTCAATTCAAGCATTTTCCTCTTATCCTTTTATTTATTTACTTTATATTTTTTTTTGTTATTGATTTGCACCCTGTTTTTTTCCCTCATCCCGCAACTCTAAATTATCATGAAATCAATCCTTCACGCTTGCAGTCAGGGGTGGCAATTCGGGTCCAAATCAGGTTGGCGGGTCGGGTTCGGGTCAACAGACCCGCCAGAAAATCTGTTGACCCGAACCCCGACCCGCCAACCCGTGACGGGTCAGGTATGCTGACCCGAACCCGAAGATTTCAGGTTTACGGGGCGGCGGGTCGACCCGAAATGACCCGAAACTTAATTTTAATTTATTAATTTATCACTGTAATTTCTAATAAAATCAATTTCTCACAAAACTAATTACATAATCAAGTAATAAAAATTTAAATAAATGATTCCAAATCAAATCTAAAATAAATTAAACACCGTAAAAGTGTTTTATCCCAAGCAAAATATAAAATAAATTAAAACAATACAAAAGTGAAAAATAATATAATATATTATTTGTCCAAGTATAATAATTTCAACTTCACACAAATTAAATAAATTCGTTTAGGATTAAGTAATTAATGCCTTTGAAAAAAAGAATAACTTAGTTTAGTTAGATAAAATTATTTTTATGTTTATTAAATTATTTTTAATTCGTAAACGGGTCATATCGGGTCATATCAGGTCACCACGGGTTGACCCGAAATCGACCGGTTTTCTTTTCGGGTTCATCGGGTCCAACCCGATTCTGACCCGAATTCCCGAAACCTCAACCCAAACCCATTAATTTCGTGTTAGGTTCGTGTCGTGTCGAAAATTGCCACCCCTAGTTGCGGTGATACATTTGCGCCGACAAATTTGAGCGACGATCCGGGCTTTGATCGAGCCGTACCGTTCCTGATTTGTCTCGCGCCTTCAGATCCTCCTTCACGCTTCGACAAGAAGCAAAATATTAAGCAATCGTTCCGACGGAGCTAAATTACTACAGGATAAAGAACGAATAGGAAATTTGGATTTCGAAACAAAAAAGAGAGGGGTGCAACACGAGGACTTCCCAGGGGGTCACCCATCCTAGTACTACTCTCGCCCAAGCACGCTTAACTTCGGAGTTCTGATGGGATCCGGTGCATTAGTGCTGGTATGATCGCACCCGCCATGTTCCTTTCGCGTTATTCTTTTAAACTACCCCGTCCTGCGAAGCAGTGTGGCTTTTCTAGACCGAAATTCATTTTAAGCGTCAATTCAAGCATTTTCCTCTTATCCTTTTATTTATTTACTTTATATTTTTTTTTGTTATTGATTTGCACCCTGTTTTTTTCCCTCATCCCGCAACTCTAAATTATCATGAAATCAATCCTTCACGCTTGCAGTTAGGGGTGGCAATTCGGGTCCAAATCAGGTTGGCGGGTCGGGTTCGGGTCAACAGACCCGCCAGAAAATCTGTTGACCCGAACCCCGACCCGCCAACCCGTGACGGGTCAGGTATGCTGACCCGAACCCGAAAATTTCAGGTTTACGGGGCGGCGGGTCGACCCGAAATGACCCGAAACTTAATTTTAATTTATTAATTTATCACTGTAATTTCTAATAAAATCAATTTCTCACAAAACTAATTACATAATCAAGTAATAAAAATTTAAATAAATGATTCCAAATCAAATCTAAAATAAATTAAACACCGTAAAAGTGTTTTATCCCAAGCAAAATATAAAATAAATTAAAACAATACAAAAGTGAAAAATAATATAATATATTATTTGTCCAAGTATAATAATTTCAACTTCACACAAATTAAATAAATTCGTTTAGGATTAAGTAATTAATGCCTTTGAAAAAAAGAATAACTTAGTTTAGTTAGATAAAATTATTTTTATGTTTATTAAATTATTTTTAATTCGTAAACGGGTCATATCGGGTCATATCAGGTCACCACGGGTTGACCCGAAATCGACCGGTTTTCTTTTCGGGTTCATCGGGTCCAACCCGATTCTGACCCGAATTCCCGAAACCTCAACCCAAACCCATTAATTTCGTGTTAGGTTCGTGTCGTGTCGAAAATTGCCACCCCTAGTTGCGGTGATACATTTGCGCCGACAAATTTGAGCGACGATCCGGGCTTTGATCGAGCCGTACCGTTCCTGATTTGTCTCGCGCCTTCAGATCCTCCTTCACGCTTCGACAAGAAGCAAAATATTAAGCAATCGTTCCGACGGAGCTAAATTACTACAGGATAAAGAACGAATAGGAAATTTGGATTTCGAAACAAAAAAGAGAGGGGTGCAACACGAGGACTTCCCAGGGGGTCACCCATCCTAGTACTACTCTCGCCCAAGCACGCTTAACTTCGGAGTTCTGATGGGATCCGGTGCATTAGTGCTGGTATGATCGCACCCGCCATGTTCCTTTCGCGTTATTCTTTTAAACTACCCCGTCCTGCGAAGCAGTGTGGCTTTTCTAGACCGAAATTCATTTTAAGCGTCAATTCAAGCATTTTCCTCTTATCCTTTTATTTATTTACTTTATATTTTTTTTTGTTATTGATTTGCACCCTGTTTTTTTCCCTCATCCCGCAACTCTAAATTATCATGAAATCAATCCTTCACGCTTGCAGTTAGGGGTGGCAATTCGGGTCCAAATCAGGTTGGCGGGTCGGGTTCGAGTCAACAGACCCGCCAGAAAATCTGTTGACCCGAACCCCGACCCGCCAACCCGTGACGGGTCAGGTATGCTGACCCGAACCCGAAAATTTCAGGTTTACGGGGCGGCGGGTCGACCCGAAATGACCCGAAACTTAATTTTAATTTATTAATTTATCACTGTAATTTCTAATAAAATCAATTTCTCACAAAACTAATTACATAATCAAGTAATAAAAATTTAAATAAATGATTCCAAATCAAATCTAAAATAAATTAAACACCGTAAAAGTGTTTTATCCCAAGCAAAATATAAAATAAATTAAAACAATACAAAAGTGAAAAATAATATAATATATTATTTGTCCAAGTATAATAATTTCAACTTCACACAAATTAAATAAATTCGTTTAGGATTAAGTAATTAATGCCTTTGAAAAAAAGAATAACTTAGTTTAGTTAGATAAAATTATTTTTATGTTTATTAAATTATTTTTAATTCGTAAACGGGTCATATCGGGTCATATCAGGTCACCACGGGTTGACCCGAAATCGACCGGTTTTCTTTTCGGGTTCATCGGGTCCAACCCGATTCTGACCCGAATTCCCGAAACCTCAACCCAAACCCATTAATTTCGTGTTAGGTTCGTGTCGTGTCGAAAATTGCCACCCCTAGTTGCGGTGATACATTTGCGCCGACAAATTTGAGCGACGATCCGGGCTTTGATCGAGCCGTACCGTTCCTGATTTGTCTCGCGCCTTCAGATCCTCCTTCACGCTTCGACAAGAAGCAAAATATTAAGCAATCGTTCCGACGGAGCTAAATTACTACAGGATAAAGAACGAATAGGAAATTTGGATTTCGAAACAAAAAAGAGAGGGGTGCAACACGAAGACTTCCCAGGGGGTCACCCATCCTAGTACTACTCTCGCCCAAGCACGCTTAACTTCGTAGTTCTGATGGGATCCGGTGCATTAGCGCTGGTATGATCGCACCCGCCATGTTCCTTTCGCGTTATTCTTTTAAACTACCCCGTCCTGCGAAGCAGTGTGGCTTTTCTAGACCGAAATTCATTTTAAGCGTCAATTCAAGCATTTTCCTCTTATCCTTTTATTTATTTACTTTATATTTTTTTTTGTTATTGATTTGCACCCTGTTTTTTTCCCTCATCCCGCAACTCTAAATTATCATGAAATCAATCCTTCACGCTTGCAGTTAGGGGTGGCAATTCGGGTCCAAATCAGGTTGGCGGGTCGGGTTCGGGTCAACAGACCCGCCAGAAAATCTGTTGACCCGAACCCCGACCCGCCAACCCGTGACGGGTCAGGTATGCTGACCCGAACCCGAAAATTTCAGGTTTACGGGGCGGCGGGTCGACCCGAAATGACCCGAAACTTAATTTTAATTTATTAATTTATCACTTTAATTTCTAATAAAATCAATTTCTCACAAAACTAATTACATAATCAAGTAATAAAAATTTAAATAAATGATTCCAAATCAAATCTAAAATAAATTAAACACCGTAAAAGTGTTTTATCCCAAGCAAAATATAAAATAAATTAAAACAATACAAAAGTGAAAAATAATATAATATATTATTTGTCCAAGTATAATAATTTCAACTTCACACAAATTAAATAAATTCGTTTAGGATTAAGTAATTAATGCCTTTGAAAAAAAGAATAACTTAGTTTAGTTAGATAAAATTATTTTTATGTTTATTAAATTATTTTTAATTCGTAAACGGGTCATATCGGGTCATATCAGGTCACCACGGGTTGACCCGAAATCGACCGGTTTTCTTTTCGGGTTCATCGGGTCCAACCCGATTCTGACCCGAATTCCCGAAACCTCAACCCAAACCCATTAATTTCGTGTTAGGTTCGTGTCGTGTCGAAAATTGCCACCCCTAGTTGCGGTGATACATTTGCGCCGACAAATTTGAGCGACGATCCGGGCTTTGATCGAGCCGTACCGTTCCTGATTTGTCTCGCGCCTTCAGATCCTCCTTCACGCTTCGACAAGAAGCAAAATATTAAGCAATCGTTCCGACGGAGCTAAATTACTACAGGATAAAGAACGAATAGGAAATTTGGATTTCGAAACAAAAAAGAGAGGGGTGCAACACGAGGACATCCCAGGGGGTCACCCATCCTAGTACTACTCTCGCCCAAGCACGCTTAACTTCGGAGTTCTGATGGGATCCGGTGCATTAGTGCTGGTATGATCGCACCCGCCATGTTCCTTTCGCGTTATTCTTTTAAACTACCCCGTCCTGCGAAGCAGTGTGGCTTTTCTAGACCGAAATTCATTTTAAGCGTCAATTCAAGCATTTTCCTCTTATCCTTTTATTTATTTACTTTATATATTTTTTTGTTATTGATTTGCACCCTGTTTTTTTCCCTCATCCCGCAACTCTAAATTATCATGAAATCAATCCTTCACGCTTGCAGTCAGGGGTGGCAATTCGGGTCCAAATCAGGTTGGCGGGTCGGGTTCGGGTCAACAGACCCGCCAGAAAATCTGTTGACCCGAACCCCGACCCGCCAACCCGTGACGGGTCAGGTATGCTGACCCGAACCCGAAGATTTCAGGTTTACGGGGCGGCGGGTCGACCCGAAATGACCCGAAACTTAATTTTAATTTATTAATTTATCACTGTAATTTCTAATAAAATCAATTTCTCACAAAACTAATTACATAATCAAGTAATAAAAATTTAAATAAATGATTCCAAATCAAATCTAAAATAAATTAAACACCGTAAAAGTGTTTTATCCCAAGCAAAATATAAAATAAATTAAAACAATACAAAAGTGAAAAATAATATAATATATTATTTGTCCAAGTATAATAATTTCAACTTCACACAAATTAAATAAATTCGTTTAGGATTAAGTAATTAATGCCTTTGAAAAAAAGAATAACTTAGTTTAGTTAGATAAAATTATTTTTATGTTTATTAAATTATTTTTAATTCGTAAACGGGTCGTATCGGGTCATATCAGGTCACCACGGGTTGACCCGAAATCGACCGGTTTTCTTTTCGGGTTCATCGGGTCCAACCCGATTCTGACCCGAATTCCCGAAACCTCAACCCAAACCCATTAATTTCGTGTTAGGTTCGTGTCGTGTCGAAAATTGCCACCCCTAGTTGCGGTGATACATTTGCGCCGACAAATTTGAGCGACGATCCGGGCTTTGATCGAGCCGTACCGTTCCTGATTTGTCTCGCGCATTCAGATCCTCCTTCACGCTTCGACAAGAAGCAAAATATTAAGCAATCGTTCCGACGGAGCTAAATTACAACAGGATAAAGAACGAATAGGAAATTTGGATTTCGAAACAAAAAAGAGAGGGGTGCAACACGAGGACTTCCCAGGGGGTCACCCATCCTAGTACTACTCTCGCCCAAGCACGCTTAACTTCGGAGTTCTGATGGGATCCGGTGCATTAGTGCTGGTATGATCGCACCCGCCATGTTCCTTTCGCGTTATTCTTTTAAACTACCCCGTCCTGCGAAGCAGTGTGGCTTTTTTAGACCGAAATTCATTTTAAGCGTCAATTCAAGCATTTTCCTCTTATCCTTTTATTTATTTACTTTATATATTTTTTTGTTATTGATTTGCACCCTGTTTTTTTCCCTCATCCCGCAACTCTAAATTATCATGAAATCAATCCTTCACGCTTGCAGTCAGGGGTGGCAATTCGGGTCCAAATCAGGTTGGCGGGTCGGGTTCGGGTCAACAGACCCGCCAGAAAATCTGTTAACCCGAACCCCGACCCGCCAACCCGTGACGGGTCAGGTATGCTGACCCGAACCCGAAAATTTCAGGTTTACGGGGCGGCGGGTCGACCCGAAATGACCCGAAACTTAATTTTAATTTATTAATTTATCACTGTAATTTCTAATAAAATCAATTTCTCACAAAACTAATTACATAATCAAGTAATAAAAATTTAAATAAATGATTCCAAATCAAATCTAAAATAAATTAAACACCGTAAAAGTGTTTTATCCCAAGCAAAATATAAAATAAATTAAAACAATACAAAAGTGAAAAATAATATAATATATTATTTGTCCAAGTATAATAATTTCAACTTCACACAAATTAAATAAATTCGTTTAGGATTAAGTAATTAATGCCTTTGAAAAAAAGAATAACTTAGTTTAGTTAGATAAAATTATTTTTATGTTTATTAAATTATTTTTAATTCGTAAACGGGTCATATCGGGTCATATCAGGTCACCACGGGTTGACCCGAAATCGACCGGTTTTCTTTTCGGGTTCATCGGGTCCAACCCGATTCTGACCCGAATTCCCGAAACCTCAACCCAAACCCATTAATTTCGTGTTAGGTTCGTGTCGTGTCGAAAATTGCCACCCCTAGTTGCGGTGATACATTTGCGCCGACAAATTTGAGCGACGATCCGGGCTTTGATCGAGCCGTACCGTTCCTGATTTGTCTCGCGCCTTCAGATCCTCCTTCACGCTTCGACAAGAAGCAAAATATTAAGCAATCGTTCCGACGGAGCTAAATTACTACAGGATAAAGAACGAATAGGAAATTTGGATTTCGAAACAAAAAAGAGAGGGGTGCAACACGAGGACTTCCCAGGGGGTCACCCATCCTAGTACTACTCTCGCCCAAGCACGCTTAACTTCGGAGTTCTGATGGGATCCGGTGCATTAGCGCTGGTATGATCGCACCCGCCATGTTCCTTTCGCGTTATTCTTTTAAACTACCCCGTCCTGCGAAGCAGTGTGGCTTTTCTAGACCGAAATTCATTTTAAGCGTCAATTCAAGCATTTTCCTCTTATCCTTTTATTTATTTACTTTATATTTTTTTTTGTTATTGATTTGCACCCTGTTTTTTTCCCTCATCCCGCAACTCTAAATTATCATGAAATCAATCCTTCACGCTTGCAGTCAGGGGTGGCAATTCGGGTCCAAATCAGGTTGGCGGGTCGGGTTCGGGTCAACAGACCCGCCAGAAAATCTGTTGACCCGAACCCCGACCCGCCAACCCGTGACGGGTCAGGTATGCTGACCCGAACCCGAAGATTTCAGGTTTACGGGGCGGCGGGTCGACCCGAAATGACCCGAAACTTAATTTTAATTTATTAATTTATCACTGTAATTTCTAATAAAATCAATTTCTCACAAAACTAATTACATAATCAAGTAATAAAAATTTAAATAAATGATTCCAAATCAAATCTAAAATAAATTAAACACCGTAAAAGTGTTTTATCCCAAGCTAAATATAAAATAAATTAAAACAATACAAAAGTGAAAAATAATATAATATATTATTTGTCCAAGTATAATAATTTCAACTTCACACAAATTAAATAAATTCGTTTAGGATTAAGTAATTAATGCCTTTGAAAAAAAGAATAACTTAGTTTAGTTAGATAAAATTATTTTTATGTTTATTAAATTATTTTTAATTCGTAAACGGGTCATATCGGGTCATATCAGGTCACCACGGGTTGACCCGAAATCGACCGGTTTTCTTTTCGGGTTCATCGGGTCCAACCCGATTCTGACCCGAATTCCCGAAACCTCAACCCAAACCCATTAATTTCGTGTTAGGTTCGTGTCGTGTCGAAAATTGCCACCCCTAGTTGCGGTGATACATTTGCGCCGACAAATTTGAGCGACGATCCGGGCTTTGATCGAGCCGTACCGTTCCTGATTTGTCTCGCGCCTTCAGATCCTCCTTCACGCTTCGACAAGAAGCAAAATATTAAGCAATCGTTCCGACGGAGCTAAATTACTACAGGATAAAGAACGAATAGGAAATTTGGATTTCGAAACAAAAAAGAGAGGGGTGCAACACGAGGACTTCCCAGGGGGTCACCCATCCTAGTACTACTCTCGCCCAAGCACGCTTAACTTCGGAGTTCTGATGGGATCCGGTGCATTAGTGCTGGTATGATCGCACCCGCCATGTTCCTTTCGCGTTATTCTTTTAAACTACCCCGTCCTGCGAAGCAGTGTGGCTTTTCTAGACCGAAATTCATTTTAAGCGTCAATTCAAGCATTTTCCTCTTATCCTTTTATTTATTTACTTTATATTTTTTTTTGTTATTGATTTGCACCCTGTTTTTTTCCCTCATCCCGCAACTCTAAATTATCATGAAATCAATCCTTCACGCTTGCAGTCAGGGGTGGCAATTCGGGTCCAAATCAGGTTGGCGGGTCGGGTTCGGGTCAACAGACCCGTCAGAAAATCTGTTAACCCGAACCCCGACCCGCCAACCCGTGACGGGTCAGGTATGCTGACCCGAACCCGAAGATTTCAGGTTTACGGGGCGGCGGGTAGACCCGAAATGACCCGAAACTTAATTTTAATTTATTAATTTATCACTGTAATTTCTAATAAAATCAATTTCTCACAAAACTAATTACATAATCAACTAATAAAAATTTAAATAAATGATTCCAAATCAAATCTAAAATAAATTAAACACCGTAAAAGTGTTTTATCCCAAGCAAAATATAAAATAAATTAAAACAATATAAAAGTGAAAAATAATATAATATATTATTTGTCCAAGTATAATAATTTCAACTTCACACAAATTAAATAAATTCGTTTAGGATTAAGTAATTAATGCCTTTGAAAAAAAGAATAACTTAGTTTAGTTAGATAAAATTATTTTTATGTTTATTAAATTATTTTTAACTCGTAAACGGGTCATATCGGGTCATATCAGGTCACCACGGGTTGACCCGAAATCGACCGGTTTTCTTTTCGGGTTATCGGGTCCAACCCGATTCTGACCCGAATTCCCGAAACCTCAACCCAAACCCATTAATTTCGTGTTAGGCTCGTGTCGTGTTTTCAGGTCGTGTCGAAAATTGCCACCCCTAGTTGCGGTGATACATTTGCGCCGACAAATTTGAGCGACGATCCGGGCTTTCGTCGAGCCGTACCGTTCCTGATTTGTCTCGCGCCTTCAGACCCGCCTTCATGCTTCGACAAGAAGCAAAATATAAAGCAATCGTTCCGACGGAGCTAAATTACTACAGGATAAAGAACGAATAGAAAATTTGGATTTCGAAACAAAAAAAAGAGAGGGGTGCAACACGAGGACTTCCAAGGGGGTCACCCATCCTAGTACCACTCTCGCCCAAGCACGCTTAACTTCGGAGTTCTGATGGGATCCGGTGCATTAGTGCTGGTATGGTCGCACCCGCCATGTTCCTTTCGTTTTATTCTTTTAAACTACCCCGTCCTGCGAAGCAGTGTGGCTTTTCTAGACCGAAATTCATTTTAAGCGTCAATTCAAGCATTTTCCTCTTATCCTTTTATTTATTTACTTTATTTTTTTTTTGTTATTGATTTGCACCCTGTTTTTTTCCCTCATCCCGCAACTCTAAATTATCATGAAATCAATCCTTCACGCTTGCAGTCAGGGGTGGCAATTCGGGTCCAAATCAGGTTGGCGGGTCGGGTTCGGGTCAACAGACCCGCCAGAAAATCTGTTGACCCGAACCCCGACCCGCCAACCCGTGACGGGTCAGGTATGCTGACCCGAACCCGAAGATTTCAGGTTTACGGGGCGGCGGGTCGACCCGAAATGACCCGAAACTTAATTTTAATTTATTAATTTATCACTGTAATTTCTAATAAAATCAATTTCTCACAAAACTAATTACATAATCAAGTAATAAAAATTTAAATAAATGATTCCAAATCAAATCTAAAATAAATTAAACACCGTAAAAGTGTTTTATCCCAAGCAAAATATAAAATAAATTAAAACAATACAAAAGTGAAAAATAATATAATATATTATTTGTCCAAGTATAATAATTTCAACTTCACACAAATTAAATAAATTCGTTTAGGATTAAGTAATTAATGCCTTTGAAAAAAAGAATAACTTAGTTTAGTTAGATAAAATTATTTTTATGTTTATTAAATTATTTTTAATTCGTAAACGGGTCATATCGGGTCATATCAGGTCACCACGGGTTGACCCGAAATCGACCGGTTTTCTTTTCGGGTTCATCGGGTCCAACCCGATTCTGACCCGAATTCCCGAAACCTCAACCCAAACCCATTAATTTCGTGTTAGGTTCGTGTCGTGTCGAAAATTGCCACCCCTAGTTGCGGTGATACATTTGCGCCGACAAATTTGAGCGACGATCCGGGCTTTGGTCGAGCCGTACCGTTCCTGATTTGTCTCGCGCCTTCAGACCCGCCTTCATGCTTCGACAAGAAGCAAAATATAAAGCAATCGTTCCGACGGAGCTAAATTACTACAGGATAAAGAACGAATAGAAAATTTGGATTTCGAAACAAAAAAAAGAGAGGGGTGCAACACGAGGACTTCCAAGGGGGTCACCCATCCTAGTACCACTCTCGCCCAAGCACGCTTAACTTCGGAGTTCTGATGGGATCCGGTGCATTAGTGCTGGTATGGTCGCACCCGCCATGTTCCTTTCGCTTTATTCTTTTAAACTACCCCGTCCTGCGAAGCAGTGTGGCTTTTCTAGACCGAAATTCATTTTAAGCGTCAATTCAAGCATTTTCCTCTTATCCTTTTATTTATTTACTTTATATATTTTTTTGTTATTGATTTGCACCCTGTTTTTTTCCCTCATCCCGCAACTCTAAATTATCATGAAATCAATCCTTCACGCTTGCAGTTAGGGGTGGCAATTCGGGTCCAAATCAGGTTGGCGGGTCGGGTTCGGGTCAACAGACCCGCCAGAAAATCTGTTGACCCGAACCCCGACCCGCCAACCCGTGACGGGTCAGGTATGCTGACCCGAACCCGAAAATTTCAGGTTTACGGGGCGGCGGGTCGACCCGAAATGACCCGAAACTTAATTTTAATTTATTAATTTATCACTGTAATTTCTAATAAAATCAATTTCTCACAAAACTAATTACATAATCAAGTAATAAAAATTTAAATAAATGATTCCAAATCAAATCTAAAATAAATTAAACACCGTAAAAGTGTTTTATCCCAAGCAAAATATAAAATAAATTAAAACAATACAAAAGTGAAAAATAATATAATATATTATTTGTCCAAGTATAATAATTTCAACTTCACACAAATTAAATAAATTCGTTTAGGATTAAGTAATTAATGCCTTTGAAAAAAAGAATAACTTAGTTTAGTTAGATAAAATTATTTTTATGTTTATTAAATTATTTTTAATTCGTAAACGGGTCATATCGGGTCATATCAGGTCACCACGGGTTGACCCGAAATCGACCGGTTTTCTTTTCGGGTTCATCGGGTCCAACCCGATTCTGACCCGAATTCCCGAAACCTCAACCCAAACCCATTAATTTCGTGTTAGGTTCGTGTCGTGTCGAAAATTGCCACCCCTAGTTGCGGTGATACATTTGCGCCGACAAATTTGAGCGACGATCCGGGCTTTGATCGAGCCGTACCGTTCCTGATTTGTCTCGCGCCTTCAGATCCTCCTTCACGCTTCGACAAGAAGCAAAATATTAAGCAATCGTTCCGACGGAGCTAAATTACTACAGGATAAAGAACGAATAGGAAATTTGGATTTCGAAACAAAAAAGAGAGGGGTGCAACACGAGGACTTCCCAGGGGGTCACCCATCCTAGTACTACTCTCGCCCAAGCACGCTTAACTTCGGAGTTCTGATGGGATCCGGTGCATTAGCGCTGGTATGATCGCACCCGCCATGTTCCTTTCGCGTTATTCTTTTAAACTACCCCGTCCTGCGAAGCAGTGTGGCTTTTCTAGACCGAAATTCATTTTAAGCGTCAATTCAAGCATTTTCCTCTTATCCTTTTATTTATTTACTTTATATTTTTTTTTGTTATTGATTTGCACCCTGTTTTTTTCCCTCATCCCGCAACTCTAAATTATCATGAAATCAATCCTTCACGCTTGCAGTTAGGGGTGGCAATTCGGGTCCAAATCAGGTTGGCGGGTCGGGTTCGGGTCAACAGACCCGCCAGAAAATCTGTTGACCCGAACCCCGACCCGCCAACCCGTGACGGGTCAGGTATGCTGACCCGAACCCGAAAATTTCAGGTTTACGGGGCGGCGGGTCGACCCGAAATGACCCGAAACTTAATTTTAATTTATTAATTTATCACTGTAATTTCTAATAAAATCAATTTCTCACAAAACTAATTACATAATCAAGTAATAAAAATTTAAATAAATGATTCCAAATCAAATCTAAAATAAATTAAACACCGTAAAAGTGTTTTATCCCAAGCAAAATATAAAATAAATTAAAACAATACAAAAGTGAAAAATAATATAATATATTATTTGTCCAAGTATAATAATTTCAACTTCACACAAATTAAATAAATTCGTTTAGGATTAAGTAATTAATGCCTTTGAAAAAAAGAATAACTTAGTTTAGTTAGATAAAATTATTTTTATGTTTATTAAATTATTTTTAATTCGTAAACGGGTCATATCGGGTCATATCAGGTCACCACGGGTTGACCCGAAATCGACCGGTTTTCTTTTCGGGTTCATCGGGTCCAACCCGATTCTGACCCGAATTCCCGAAACCTCAACCCAAACCCATTAATTTCGTGTTAGGTTCGTGTCGTGTCGAAAATTGCCACCCCTAGTTGCGGTGATACATTTGCGCCGACAAATTTGAGCGACGATCCGGGCTTTGATCGAGCCGTACCGTTCCTGATTTGTCTCGCGCCTTCAGATCCTCCTTCACGCTTCGACAAGAAGCAAAATATTAAGCAATCGTTCCGACGGAGCTAAATTACTACAGGATAAAGAACGAATAGGAAATTTGGATTTCGAAACAAAAAAGAGAGGGGTGCAACACGAGGACTTCCCAGGGGGTCACCCATCCTAGTACTACTCTCGCCCAAGCACGCTTAACTTCGGAGTTCTGATGGGATCCGGTGCATTAGTGCTGGTATGATCGCACCCGCCATGTTCCTTTCGCGTTATTCTTTTAAACTACCCCGTCCTGCGAAGCAGTGTGGCTTTTCTAGACCGAAATTCATTTTAAGCGTCAATTCAAGCATTTTCCTCTTATCCTTTTATTTATTTACTTTATATATTTTTTTGTTATTGATTTGCACCCTGTTTTTTTCCCTCATCCCGCAACTCTAAATTATCATGAAATCAATCCTTCACGCTTGCAGTTAGGGGTGGCAATTCGGGTCCAAATCAGGTTGGCGGGTCGGGTTCGGGTCAACAGACCCGCCAGAAAATCTGTTGACCCGAACCCCGACCCGCCAACCCGTGACGGGTCAGGTATGCTGACCCGAACCCGAAAATTTCAGGTTTACGGGGCGGCGGGTCGACCCGAAATGACCCGAAACTTAATTTTAATTTATTAATTTATCACTGTAATTTCTAATAAAATCAATTTCTCACAAAACTAATTACATAATCAAGTAATAAAAATTTAAATAAATGATTCCAAATCAAATCTAAAATAAATTAAACACCGTAAAAGTGTTTTATCCCAAGCAAAATATAAAATAAATTAAAACAATACAAAAGTGAAAAATAATATAATATATTATTTGTCCAAGTATAATAATTTCAACTTCACACAAATTAAATAAATTCGTTTAGGATTAAGTAATTAATGCCTTTGAAAAAAAGAATAACTTAGTTTAGTTAGATAAAATTATTTTTATGTTTATTAAATTATTTTTAATTCGTAAACGGGTCATATCGGGTCATATCAGGTCACCACGGGTTGACCCGAAATCGACCGGTTTTCTTTTCGGGTTCATCGGGTCCAACCCGATTCTGACCCGAATTCCCGAAACCTCAACCCAAACCCATTAATTTCGTGTTAGGTTCGTGTCGTGTCGAAAATTGCCACCCCTAGTTGCGGTGATACATTTGCGCCGACAAATTTGAGCGACGATCCGGGCTTTGATCGAGCCGTACCGTTCCTGATTTGTCTCGCGCCTTCAGATCCTCCTTCACGCTTCGACAAGAAGCAAAATATTAAGCAATCGTTCCGACGGAGCTAAATTACTACAGGATAAAGAACGAATAGGAAATTTGGATTTCGAAACAAAAAAGAGAGGGGTGCAACACGAGGACTTCCCAGGGGGTCACCCATCCTAGTACTACTCTCGCCCAAGCACGCTTAACTTCGGAGTTCTGATGGGATCCGGTGCATTAGTGCTGGTATGATCGCACCCCCCATGTTCCTTTCGCGTTATTCTTTTAAACTACCCCGTCCTGCGAAGCAGTGTGGCTTTTCTAGACCGAAATTCATTTTAAGCGTCAATTCAAGCATTTTCCTCTTATCCTTTTATTTATTTACTTTATATTTTTTTTTGTTATTGATTTGCACCCTGTTTTTTTCCCTCATCCCGCAACTCTAAATTATCATGAAATCAATCCTTCACGCTTGCAGTCAGGGGTGGCAATTCGGGTCCAAATCAGGTTGGCGGGTCGGGTTCGGGTCAACAGACCCGCCAGAAAATCTGTTAACCCGAACCCCGACCCGCCAACCCGTGACGGGTCAGGTATGCTGACCCGAACCCGAAGATTTCAGGTTTACGGGGCGGCGGGTAGACCCGAAATGACCCGAAACTTAATTTTAATTTATTAATTTATCACTGTAATTTCTAATAAAATCAATTTCTCACAAAACTAATTACATAATCAACTAATAAAAATTTAAATAAATGATTCCAAATCAAATCTAAAATAAATTAAACACCGTAAAAGTGTTTTATCCCAAGCAAAATATAAAATAAATTAAAACAATATAAAAGTGAAAAATAATATAATATATTATTTGTCCAAGTATAATAATTTCAACTTCACACAAATTAAATAAATTCGTTTAGGATTAAGTAATTAATGCCTTTGAAAAAAAGAATAACTTAGTTTAGTTAGATAAAATTATTTTTATGTTTATTAAATTATTTTTAACTCGTAAACGGGTCATATCGGGTCATATCAGGTCACCACGGGTTGACCCGAAATCGACCGGTTTTCTTTTCGGGTTCATCGGGTCCAACCCGATTCTGACCCGAATTCCCGAAACCTCAACCCAAACCCATTAATTTCGTGTTAGGCTCGTGTCGTGTTTTCAGGTCGTGTCGAAAATTGCCACCCCTAGTTGCGGTGATACATTTGCGCCGACAAATTTGAGCGACGATCCGGGCTTTGATCGAGCCGTACCGTTCCTGATTTGTCTCGCGCCTTCAGATCCTCCTTCACGCTTCGACAAGAAGCAAAATATTAAGCAATCGTTCCGACGGAGCTAAATTACTACAGGATAAAGAACGAATAGGAAATTTGGATTTCGAAACAAAAAAGAGAGGGGTGCAACACGAGGACTTCCCAGGGGGTCACCCATCCTAGTACTACTCTCGCCCAAGCACGCTTAACTTCGGAGTTCTGATGGGATCCGGTGCATTAGTGCTGGTATGGTCGCACCCGCCATGTTCCTTTCGCTTTATTCTTTTAAACTACCCCGTCCTGCGAAGCAGTGTGGCTTTTCTAGACCGAAATTCATTTTAAGCGTCAATTCAAGCATTTTCCTCTTATCCTTTTATTTATTTACTTTATATATTTTTTTGTTATTGATTTGCACCCTGTTTTTTTCCCTCATCCCGCAACTCTAAATTATCATGAAATCAATCCTTCACGCTTGCAGTTAGGGGTGGCAATTCGGGTCCAAATCAGGTTGGCGGGTCGGGTTCGGGTCAACAGACCCGCCAGAAAATCTGTTGACCCGAACCCCGACCCGCCAACCCGTGACGGGTCAGGTATGCTGACCCGAACCCGAAAATTTCAGGTTTACGGGGCGGCGGGTCGACCCGAAATGACCCGAAACTTAATTTTAATTTATTAATTTATCACTGTAATTTCTAATAAAATCAATTTCTCACAAAACTAATTACATAATCAAGTAATAAAAATTTAAATAAATGATTCCAAATCAAATCTAAAATAAATTAAACACCGTAAAAGTGTTTTATCCCAAGCAAAATATAAAATAAATTAAAACAATACAAAAGTGAAAAATAATATAATATATTATTTGTCCAAGTATAATAATTTCAACTTCACACAAATTAAATAAATTCGTTTAGGATTAAGTAATTAATGCCTTTGAAAAAAAGAATAACTTAGTTTAGTTAGATAAAATTATTTTTATGTTTATTAAATTATTTTTAATTCGTAAACGGGTCATATCGGGTCATATCAGGTCACCACGGGTTGACCCGAAATCGACCGGTTTTCTTTTCGGGTTCATCGGGTCCAACCCGATTCTGACCCGAATTCCCGAAACCTCAACCCAAACCCATTAATTTCGTGTTAGGTTCGTGTCGTGTCGAAAATTGCCACCCCTAGTTGCGGTGATACATTTGCGCCGACAAATTTGAGCGACGATCCGGGCTTTGATCGAGCCGTACCGTTCCTGATTTGTCTCGCGCCTTCAGATCCTCCTTCACGCTTCGACAAGAAGCAAAATATTAAGCAATCGTTCCGACGGAGCTAAATTACTACAGGATAAAGAACGAATAGGAAATTTGGATTTCGAAACAAAAAAGAGAGGGGTGCAACACGAGGACTTCCCAGGGGGTCACCCATCCTAGTACTACTCTCGCCCAAGCACGCTTAACTTCGGAGTTCTGATGGGATCCGGTGCATTAGCGCTGGTATGATCGCACCCGCCATGTTCCTTTCGCGTTATTCTTTTAAACTACCCCGTCCTGCGAAGCAGTGTGGCTTTTCTAGACCGAAATTCATTTTAAGCGTCAATTCAAGCATTTTCCTCTTATCCTTTTATTTATTTACTTTATATTTTTTTTTGTTATTGATTTGCACCCTGTTTTTTTCCCTCATCCCGCAACTCTAAATTATCATGAAATCAATCCTTCACGCTTGCAGTTAGGGGTGGCAATTCGGGTCCAAATCAGGTTGGCGGGTCGGGTTCGGGTCAACAGACCCGCCAGAAAATCTGTTGACCCGAACCCCGACCCGCCAACCCGTGACGGGTCAGGTATGCTGACCCGAACCCGAAAATTTCAGGTTTACGGGGCGGCGGGTCGACCCGAAATGACCCGAAACTTAATTTTAATTTATTAATTTATCACTGTAATTTCTAATAAAATCAATTTCTCACAAAACTAATTACATAATCAAGTAATAAAAATTTAAATAAATGATTCCAAATCAAATCTAAAATAAATTAAACACCGTAAAAGTGTTTTATCCCAAGCAAAATATAAAATAAATTAAAACAATACAAAAGTGAAAAATAATATAATATATTATTTGTCCAAGTATAATAATTTCAACTTCACACAAATTAAATAAATTCGTTTAGGATTAAGTAATTAATGCCTTTGAAAAAAAGAATAACTTAGTTTAGTTAGATAAAATTATTTTTATGTTTATTAAATTATTTTTAATTCGTAAACGGGTCATATCGGGTCATATCAGGTCACCACGGGTTGACCCGAAATCGACCGGTTTTCTTTTCGGGTTCATCGGGTCCAACCCGATTCTGACCCGAATTCCCGAAACCTCAACCCAAACCCATTAATTTCGTGTTAGGTTCGTGTCGTGTCGAAAATTGCCACCCCTAGTTGCGGTGATACATTTGCGCCGACAAATTTGAGCGACGATCCGGGCTTTGATCGAGCCGTACCGTTCCTGATTTGTCTCGCGCCTTCAGATCCTCCTTCACGCTTCGACAAGAAGCAAAATATTAAGCAATCGTTCCGACGGAGCTAAATTACTACAGGATAAAGAACGAATAGGAAATTTGGATTTCGAAACAAAAAAGAGAGGGGTGCAACACGAGGACTTCCCAGGGGGTCACCCATCCTAGTACTACTCTCGCCCAAGCACGCTTAACTTCGGAGTTCTGATGGGATCCGGTGCATTAGTGCTGGTATGATCGCACCCGCCATGTTCCTTTCGCGTTATTCTTTTAAACTACCCCGTCCTGCGAAGCAGTGTGGCTTTTCTAGACCGAAATTCATTTTAAGCGTCAATTCAAGCATTTTCCTCTTATCCTTTTATTTATTTACTTTATATATTTTTTTGTTATTGATTTGCACCCTGTTTTTTTCCCTCATCCCGCAACTCTAAATTATCATGAAATCAATCCTTCACGCTTGCAGTTAGGGGTGGCAATTCGGGTCCAAATCAGGTTGGCGGGTCGGGTTCGGGTCAACAGACCCGCCAGAAAATCTGTTGACCCGAACCCCGACCCGCCAACCCGTGACGGGTCAGGTATGCTGACCCGAACCCGAAGATTTCAGGTTTACGGGGCGGCGGGTCGACCCGAAATGACCCGAAACTTAATTTTAATTTATTAATTTATCACTGTAATTTCTAATAAAATCAATTTCTCACAAAACTAATTACATAATCAAGTAATAAAAATTTAAATAAATGATTCCAAATCAAATCTAAAATAAATTAAACACCGTAAAAGTGTTTTATCCCAAGCAAAATATAAAATAAATTAAAACAATACAAAAGTGAAAAATAATATAATATATTATTTGTCCAAGTATAATAATTTCAACTTCACACAAATTAAATAAATTCGTTTAGGATTAAGTAATTAATGCCTTTGAAAAAAAGAATAACTTAGTTTAGTTAGATAAAATTATTTTTATGTTTATTAAATTATTTTTAATTCGTAAACGGGTCATATCGGGTCATATCAGGTCACCACGGGTTGACCCGAAATCGACCGGTTTTCTTTTCGGGTTCATCGGGTCCAACCCGATTCTGACCCGAATTCCCGAAACCTCAACCCAAACCCATTAATTTCGTGTTAGGTTCGTGTCGTGTCGAAAATTGCCACCCCTAGTTGCGGTGATACATTTGCGCCGACAAATTTGAGCGACGATCCGGGCTTTGATCGAGCCGTACCGTTCCTGATTTGTCTCGCGCCTTCAGATCCTCCTTCACGCTTCGACAAGAAGCAAAATATTAAGCAATCGTTCCGACGGAGCTAAATTACTACAGGATAAAGAACGAATAGGAAATTTGGATTTCGAAACAAAAAAGAGAGGGGTGCAACACGAGGACTTCCCAGGGGGTCACCCATCCTAGTACTACTCTCGCCCAAGCACGCTTAACTTCGGAGTTCTGATGGGATCCGGTGCATTAGTGCTGGTATGATCGCACCCGCCATGTTCCTTTCGCGTTATTCTTTTAAACTACCCCGTCCTGCGAAGCAGTGTGGCTTTTCTAGACCGAAATTCATTTTAAGCGTCAATTCAAGCATTTTCCTCTTATCCTTTTATTTATTTACTTTATATTTTTTTTGTTATTGATTTGCACCCTGTTTTTTTCCCTCATCCCGCAACTCTAAATTATCATGAAATCAATCCTTCACGCTTGCAGTTAGGGGTGGCAATTCGGGTCCAAATCAGGTTGGCGGGTCGGGTTCGGGTCAACAGACCCGCCAGAAAATCTGTTGACCCGAACCCCGACCCGCCAACCCGTGACGGGTCAGGTATGCTGACCCGAACCCGAAAATTTCAGGTTTACGGGGCGGCGGGTCGACCCGAAATGACCCGAAACTTAATTTTAATTTATTAATTTATCACTGTAATTTCTAATAAAATCAATTTCTCACAAAACTAATTACATAATCAAGTAATAAAAATTTAAATAAATGATTCCAAATCAAATCTAAAATAAATTAAACACCGTAAAAGTGTTTTATCCCAAGCAAAATATAAAATAAATTAAAACAATACAAAAGTGAAAAATAATATAATATATTATTTGTCCAAGTATAATAATTTCAACTTCACACAAATTAAATAAATTCGTTTAGGATTAAGTAATTAATGCCTTTGAAAAAAAGAATAACTTAGTTTAGTTAGATAAAATTATTTTTATGTTTATTAAATTATTTTTAATTCGTAAACGGGTCATATCGGGTCATATCAGGTCACCACGGGTTGACCCGAAATCGACCGGTTTTCTTTTCGGGTTCATCGGGTCCAACCCGATTCTGACCCGAATTCCCGAAACCTCAACCCAAACCCATTAATTTCGTGTTAGGTTCGTGTCGTGTCGAAAATTGCCACCCCTAGTTGCGGTGATACATTTGCGCCGACAAATTTGAGCGACGATCCGGGCTTTGATCGAGCCGTACCGTTCCTGATTTGTCTCGCGCCTTCAGATCCTCCTTCACGCTTCGACAAGAAGCAAAATATTAAGCAATCGTTCCGACGGAGCTAAATTACTACAGGATAAAGAACGAATAGGAAATTTGGATTTCGAAACAAAAAAGAGAGGGGTGCAACACGAGGACTTCCCAGGGGGTCACCCATCCTAGTACTACTCTCGCCCAAGCACGCTTAACTTCGGAGTTCTGATGGGATCCGGTGCATTAGTGCTGGTATGATCGCACCCCCCATGTTCCTTTCGCGTTATTCTTTTAAACTACCCCGTCCTGCGAAGCAGTGTGGCTTTTCTAGACCGAAATTCATTTTAAGCGTCAATTCAAGCATTTTCCTCTTATCCTTTTATTTATTTACTTTATATTTTTTTTTGTTATTGATTTGCACCCTGTTTTTTTCCCTCATCCCGCAACTCTAAATTATCATGAAATCAATCCTTCACGCTTGCAGTCAGGGGTGGCAATTCGGGTCCAAATCAGGTTGGCGGGTCGGGTTCGGGTCAACAGACCCGCCAGAAAATCTGTTAACCCGAACCCCGACCCGCCAACCCGTGACGGGTCAGGTATGCTGACCCGAACCCGAAGATTTCAGGTTTACGGGGCGGCGGGTAGACCCGAAATGACCCGAAACTTAATTTTAATTTATTAATTTATCACTGTAATTTCTAATAAAATCAATTTCTCACAAAACTAATTACATAATCAACTAATAAAAATTTAAATAAATGATTCCAAATCAAATCTAAAATAAATTAAACACCGTAAAAGTGTTTTATCCCAAGCAAAATATAAAATAAATTAAAACAATATAAAAGTGAAAAATAATATAATATATTATTTGTCCAAGTATAATAATTTCAACTTCACACAAATTAAATAAATTCGTTTAGGATTAAGTAATTAATGCCTTTGAAAAAAAGAATAACTTAGTTTAGTTAGATAAAATTATTTTTATGTTTATTAAATTATTTTTAACTCGTAAACGGGTCATATCGGGTCATATCAGGTCACCACGGGTTGACCCGAAATCGACCGGTTTTCTTTTCGGGTTCATCGGGTCCAACCCGATTCTGACCCGAATTCCCGAAACCTCAACCCAAACCCATTAATTTCGTGTTAGGCTCGTGTCGTGTTTTCAGGTCGTGTCGAAAATTGCCACCCCTAGTTGCGGTGATACATTTGCGCCGACAAATTTGAGCGACGATCCGGGCTTTGGTCGAGCCGTACCGTTCCTGATTTGTCTCGCGCCTTCAGACCCGCCTTCATGCTTCGACAAGAAGCAAAATATAAAGCAATCGTTCCGACGGAGCTAAATTACTACAGGATAAAGAACGAATAGAAAATTTGGATTTCGAAACAAAAAAAAGAGAGGGGTGCAACACGAGGACTTCCAAGGGGGTCACCCATCCTAGTACCACTCTCGCCCAAGCACGCTTAACTTCGGAGTTCTGATGGGATCCGGTGCATTAGTGCTGGTATGGTCGCACCCGCCATGTTCCTTTCGCTTTATTCTTTTAAACTACCCCGTCCTGCGAAGCAGTGTGGCTTTTCTAGACCGAAATTCATTTTAAGCGTCAATTCAAGCATTTTCCTCTTATCCTTTTATTTATTTACTTTATATATTTTTTTGTTATTGATTTGCACCCTGTTTTTTTCCCTCATCCCGCAACTCTAAATTATCATGAAATCAATCCTTCACGCTTGCAGTTAGGGGTGGCAATTCGGGTCCAAATCAGGTTGGCGGGTCGGGTTCGGGTCAACAGACCCGCCAGAAAATCTGTTGACCCGAACCCCGACCCGCCAACCCGTGACGGGTCAGGTATGCTGACCCGAACCCGAAAATTTCAGGTTTACGGGGCGGCGGGTCGACCCGAAATGACCCGAAACTTAATTTTAATTTATTAATTTATCACTGTAATTTCTAATAAAATCAATTTCTCACAAAACTAATTACATAATCAAGTAATAAAAATTTAAATAAATGATTCCAAATCAAATCTAAAATAAATTAAACACCGTAAAAGTGTTTTATCCCAAGCAAAATATAAAATAAATTAAAACAATACAAAAGTGAAAAATAATATAATATATTATTTGTCCAAGTATAATAATTTCAACTTCACACAAATTAAATAAATTCGTTTAGGATTAAGTAATTAATGCCTTTGAAAAAAAGAATAACTTAGTTTAGTTAGATAAAATTATTTTTATGTTTATTAAATTATTTTTAATTCGTAAACGGGTCATATCGGGTCATATCAGGTCACCACGGGTTGACCCGAAATCGACCGGTTTTCTTTTCGGGTTCATCGGGTCCAACCCGATTCTGACCCGAATTCCCGAAACCTCAACCCAAACCCATTAATTTCGTGTTAGGTTCGTGTCGTGTCGAAAATTGCCACCCCTAGTTGCGGTGATACATTTGCGCCGACAAATTTGAGCGACGATCCGGGCTTTGATCGAGCCGTACCGTTCCTGATTTGTCTCGCGCCTTCAGATCCTCCTTCACGCTTCGACAAGAAGCAAAATATTAAGCAATCGTTCCGACGGAGCTAAATTACTACAGGATAAAGAACGAATAGGAAATTTGGATTTCGAAACAAAAAAGAGAGGGGTGCAACACGAGGACTTCCCAGGGGGTCACCCATCCTAGTACTACTCTCGCCCAAGCACGCTTAACTTCGGAGTTCTGATGGGATCCGGTGCATTAGCGCTGGTATGATCGCACCCGCCATGTTCCTTTCGCGTTATTCTTTTAAACTACCCCGTCCTGCGAAGCAGTGTGGCTTTTCTAGACCGAAATTCATTTTAAGCGTCAATTCAAGCATTTTCCTCTTATCCTTTTATTTATTTACTTTATATTTTTTTTTGTTATTGATTTGCACCCTGTTTTTTTCCCTCATCCCGCAACTCTAAATTATCATGAAATCAATCCTTCACGCTTGCAGTTAGGGGTGGCAATTCGGGTCCAAATCAGGTTGGCGGGTCGGGTTCGGGTCAACAGACCCGCCAGAAAATCTGTTGACCCGAACCCCGACCCGCCAACCCGTGACGGGTCAGGTATGCTGACCCGAACCCGAAGATTTCAGGTTTACGGGGCGGCGGGTCGACCCGAAATGACCCGAAACTTAATTTTAATTTATTAATTTATCACTGTAATTTCTAATAAAATCAATTTCTCACAAAACTAATTACATAATCAAGTAATAAAAATTTAAATAAATGATTCCAAATCAAATCTAAAATAAATTAAACACCGTAAAAGTGTTTTATCCCAAGCAAAATATAAAATAAATTAAAACAATACAAAAGTGAAAAATAATATAATATATTATTTGTCCAAGTATAATAATTTCAACTTCACACAAATTAAATAAATTCGTTTAGGATTAAGTAATTAATGCCTTTGAAAAAAAGAATAACTTAGTTTAGTTAGATAAAATTATTTTTATGTTTATTAAATTATTTTTAATTCGTAAACGGGTCATATCGGGTCATATCAGGTCACCACGGGTTGACCCGAAATCGACCGGTTTTCTTTTCGGGTTCATCGGGTCCAACCCGATTCTGACCCGAATTCCCGAAACCTCAACCCAAACCCATTAATTTCGTGTTAGGTTCGTGTCGTGTCGAAAATTGCCACCCCTAGTTGCGGTGATACATTTGCGCCGACAAATTTGAGCGACGATCCGGGCTTTGATCGAGCCGTACCGTTCCTGATTTGTCTCGCGCCTTCAGATCCTCCTTCACGCTTCGACAAGAAGCAAAATATTAAGCAATCGTTCCGACGGAGCTAAATTACTACAGGATAAAGAACGAATAGGAAATTTGGATTTCGAAACAAAAAAGAGAGGGGTGCAACACGAGGACTTCCCAGGGGGTCACCCATCCTAGTACTACTCTCGCCCAAGCACGCTTAACTTCGGAGTTCTGATGGGATCCGGTGCATTAGTGCTGGTATGATCGCACCCCCCATGTTCCTTTCGCGTTATTCTTTTAAACTACCCCGTCCTGCGAAGCAGTGTGGCTTTTCTAGACCGAAATTCATTTTAAGCGTCAATTCAAGCATTTTCCTCTTATCCTTTTATTTATTTACTTTATATTTTTTTTTGTTATTGATTTGCACCCTGTTTTTTTCCCTCATCCCGCAACTCTAAATTATCATGAAATCAATCCTTCACGCTTGCAGTCAGGGGTGGCAATTCGGGTCCAAATCAGGTTGGCGGGTCGGGTTCGGGTCAACAGACCCGTCAGAAAATCTGTTAACCCGAACCCCGACCCGCCAACCCGTGACGGGTCAGGTATGCTGACCCGAACCCGAAGATTTCAGGTTTACGGGGCGGCGGGTAGACCCGAAATGACCCGAAACTTAATTTTAATTTATTAATTTATCACTGTAATTTCTAATAAAATCAATTTCTCACAAAACTAATTACATAATCAACTAATAAAAATTTAAATAAATGATTCCAAATCAAATCTAAAATAAATTAAACACCGTAAAAGTGTTTTATCCCAAGCAAAATATAAAATAAATTAAAACAATATAAAAGTGAAAAATAATATAATATATTATTTGTCCAAGTATAATAATTTCAACTTCACACAAATTAAATAAATTCGTTTAGGATTAAGTAATTAATGCCTTTGAAAAAAAGAATAACTTAGTTTAGTTAGATAAAATTATTTTTATGTTTATTAAATTATTTTTAACTCGTAAACGGGTCATATCGGGTCATATCAGGTCACCACGGGTTGACCCGAAATCGACCGGTTTTCTTTTCGGGTTCATCGGGTCCAACCCGATTCTGACCCGAATTCCCGAAACCTCAACCCAAACCCATTAATTTCGTGTTAGGCTCGTGTCGTGTTTTCAGGTCGTGTCGAAAATTGCCACCCCTAGTTGCGGTGATACATTTGCGCCGACAAATTTGAGCGACGATCCGGGCTTTGGTCGAGCCGTACCGTTCCTGATTTGTCTCGCGCCTTCAGACCCGCCTTCATGCTTCGACAAGAAGCAAAATATAAAGCAATCGTTCCGACGGAGCTAAATTACTACAGGATAAAGAACGAATAGAAAATTTGGATTTCGAAACAAAAAAAAGAGAGGGGTGCAACACGAGGACTTCCAAGGGGGTCACCCATCCTAGTACCACTCTCGCCCAAGCACGCTTAACTTCGGAGTTCTGATGGGATCCGGTGCATTAGTGCTGGTATGGTCGCACCCGCCATGTTCCTTTCGTTTTATTCTTTTAAACTACCCCGTCCTGCGAAGCAGTGTGGCTTTTCTAGACCGAAATTCATTTTAAGCGTCAATTCAAGCATTTTCCTCTTATCCTTTTATTTATTTACTTTATTTTTTTTTTGTTATTGATTTGCACCCTGTTTTTTTCCCTCATCCCGCAACTCTAAATTATCATGAAATCAATCCTTCACGCTTGCAGTCAGGGGTGGCAATTCGGGTCCAAATCAGGTTGGCGGGTCGGGTTCGGGTCAACAGACCCGCCAGAAAATCTGTTGACCCGAACCCCGACCCGCCAACCCGTGACGGGTCAGGTATGCTGACCCGAACCCGAAGATTTCAGGTTTACGGGGCGGCGGGTCGACCCGAAATGACCCGAAACTTAATTTTAATTTATTAATTTATCACTGTAATTTCTAATAAAATCAATTTCTCACAAAACTAATTACATAATCAAGTAATAAAAATTTAAATAAATGATTCCAAATCAAATCTAAAATAAATTAAACACCGTAAAAGTGTTTTATCCCAAGCAAAATATAAAATAAATTAAAACAATACAAAAGTGAAAAATAATATAATATATTATTTGTCCAAGTATAATAATTTCAACTTCACACAAATTAAATAAATTCGTTTAGGATTAAGTAATTAATGCCTTTGAAAAAAAGAATAACTTAGTTTAGTTAGATAAAATTATTTTTATGTTTATTAAATTATTTTTAATTCGTAAACGGGTCATATCGGGTCATATCAGGTCACCACGGGTTGACCCGAAATCGACCGGTTTTCTTTTCGGGTTCATCGGGTCCAACCCGATTCTGACCCGAATTCCCGAAACCTCAACCCAAACCCATTAATTTCGTGTTAGGTTCGTGTCGTGTCGAAAATTGCCACCCCTAGTTGCGGTGATACATTTGCGCCGACAAATTTGAGCGACGATCCGGGCTTTGATCGAGCCGTACCGTTCCTGATTTGTCTCGCGCCTTCAGATCCTCCTTCACGCTTCGACAAGAAGCAAAATATTAAGCAATCGTTCCGACGGAGCTAAATTACTACAGGATAAAGAACGAATAGGAAATTTGGATTTCGAAACAAAAAAGAGAGGGGTGCAACACGAGGACTTCCCAGGGGGTCACCCATCCTAGTACTACTCTCGCCCAAGCACGCTTAACTTCGGAGTTCTGATGGGATCCGGTGCATTAGCGCTGGTATGATCGCACCCGCCATGTTTCTTTCGCGTTATTCTTTTAAACTACCCCGTCCTGCGAAGCAGTGTGGCTTTTCTAGACCGAAATTCATTTTAAGCGTCAATTCAAGCATTTTCCTCTTATCCTTTTATTTATTTACTTTATATTTTTTTTTGTTATTGATTTGCACCCTGTTTTTTTCCCTCATCCCGCAACTCTAAATTATCATGAAATCAATCCTTCACGCTTGCAGTCAGGGGTGGCAATTCGGGTCCAAATCAGGTTGGCGGGTCGGGTTCGGGTCAACGGACCCGCCAGAAAATCTGTTGACCCGAACCCCGACCCGCCAACCCGTGACGGGTCAGGTATGCTGACCCGAACCCGAAGATTTCAGGTTTACGGGGCGGCGGGTCGACCCGAAATGACCCGAAACTTAATTTTAATTTATTAATTTATCACTGTAATTTCTAATAAAATCAATTTCTCACAAAACTAATTACATAATCAAGTAATAAAAATTTAAATAAATGATTCCAAATCAAATCTAAAATAAATTAAACACCGTAAAAGTGTTTTATCCCAAGCAAAATATAAAATAAATTAAAACAATACAAAAGTGAAAAATAATATAATATATTATTTGTCCAAGTATAATAATTTCAACTTCACACAAATTAAATAAATTCGTTTAGGATTAAGTAATTAATGCCTTTGAAAAAAAGAATAACTTAGTTTAGTTAGATAAAATTATTTTTATGTTTATTAAATTATTTTTAATTCGTAAACGGGTCATATCGGGTCATATCAGGTCACCACGGGTTGACCCGAAATCGACCGGTTTTCTTTTCGGGTTCATCGGGTCCAACCCGATTCTGACCCGAATTCCCGAAACCTCAACCCAAACCCATTAATTTCGTGTTAGGTTCGTGTCGTGTCGAAAATTGCCACCCCTAGTTGCGGTGATACATTTGCGCCGACAAATTTGAGCGACGATCCGGGCTTTGATCGAGCCGTACCGTTCCTGATTTGTCTCGCGCCTTCAGATCCTCCTTCACGCTTCGACAAGAAGCAAAATATTAAGCAATCGTTCCGACGGAGCTAAATTACTACAGGATAAAGAACGAATAGGAAATTTGGATTTCGAAACAAAAAAGAGAGGGGTGCAACACGAGGACTTCCCAGGGGGTCACCCATCCTAGTACTACTCTCGCCCAAGCACGCTTAACTTCGGAGTTCTGATGGGATCCGGTGCATTAGTGCTGGTATGATCGCACCCGCCATGTTCCTTTCGCGTTATTCTTTTAAACTACCCCGTCCTGCGAAGCAGTGTGGCTTTTCTAGACCGAAATTCATTTTAAGCGTCAATTCAAGCATTTTCCTCTTATCCTTTTATTTATTTACTTTATATTTTTTTTTGTTATTGATTTGCACCCTGTTTTTTTCCCTCATCCCGCAACTCTAAATTATCATGAAATCAATCCTTCACGCTTGCAGTCAGGGGTGGCAATTCGGGTCCAAATCAGGTTGGCGGGTCGGGTTCGGGTCAACAGACCCGCCAGAAAATCTGTTGACCCGAACCCCGACCCGCCAACCCGTGACGGGTCAGGTATGCTGACCCGAACCCGAAGATTTCAGGTTTACGGGGCGGCGGGTCGACCCGAAATGACCCGAAACTTAATTTTAATTTATTAATTTATCACTGTAATTTCTAATAAAATCAATTTCTCACAAAACTAATTACATAATCAAGTAATAAAAATTTAAATAAATGATTCCAAATCAAATCTAAAATAAATTAAACACCGTAAAAGTGTTTTATCCCAAGCAAAATATAAAATAAATTAAAACAATATAAAAGTGAAAAATAATATAATATATTATTTGTCCAAGTATAATAATTTCAACTTCACACAAATTAAATAAATTCGTTTAGGATTAAGTAATTAATGCCTTTGAAAAAAAGAATAACTTAGTTTAGTTAGATAAAATTATTTTTATGTTTATTAAATTATTTTTAACTCGTAAACGGGTCATATCGGGTCATATCAGGTCACCACGGGTTGACCCGAAATCGACCGGTTTTCTTTTCGGGTTCATCGGGTCCAACCCGATTCTGACCCGAATTCCCGAAACCTCAACCCAAACCCATTAATTTCGTGTTAGGCTCGTGTCGTGTTTTCAGGTCGTGTCGAAAATTGCCACCCCTAGTTGCGGTGATACATTTGCGCCGACAAATTTGAGCGACGATCCGGGCTTTGGTCGAGCCGTACCGTTCCTGATTTGTCTCGCGCCTTCAGACCCGCCTTCATGCTTCGACAAGAAGCAAAATATAAAGCAATCGTTCCGACGGAGCTAAATTACTACAGGATAAAGAACGAATAGAAAATTTGGATTTCGAAACAAAAAAAAGAGAGGGGTGCAACACGAGGACTTCCAAGGGGGTCACCCATCCTAGTACCACTCTCGCCCAAGCACGCTTAACTTCGGAGTTCTGATGGGATCCGGTGCATTAGTGCTGGTATGGTCGCACCCGCCATGTTCCTTTCGCTTTATTCTTTTAAACTACCCCGTCCTGCGAAGCAGTGTGGCTTTTCTAGACCGAAATTCATTTTAAGCGTCAATTCAAGCATTTTCCTCTTATCCTTTTATTTATTTACTTTATATATTTTTTTGTTATTGATTTGCACCCTGTTTTTTTCCCTCATCCCGCAACTCTAAATTATCATGAAATCAATCCTTCACGCTTGCAGTTAGGGGTGGCAATTCGGGTCCAAATCAGGTTGGCGGGTCGGGTTCGGGTCAACAGACCCGCCAGAAAATCTGTTGACCCGAACCCCGACCCGCCAACCCGTGACGGGTCAGGTATGCTGACCCGAACCCGAAAATTTCAGGTTTACGGGGCGGCGGGTCGACCCGAAATGACCCGAAACTTAATTTTAATTTATTAATTTATCACTGTAATTTCTAATAAAATCAATTTCTCACAAAACTAATTACATAATCAAGTAATAAAAATTTAAATAAATGATTCCAAATCAAATCTAAAATAAATTAAACACCGTAAAAGTGTTTTATCCCAAGCAAAATATAAAATAAATTAAAACAATACAAAAGTGAAAAATAATATAATATATTATTTGTCCAAGTATAATAATTTCAACTTCACACAAATTAAATAAATTCGTTTAGGATTAAGTAATTAATGCCTTTGAAAAAAAGAATAACTTAGTTTAGTTAGATAAAATTATTTTTATGTTTATTAAATTATTTTTAATTCGTAAACGGGTCATATCGGGTCATATCAGGTCACCACGGGTTGACCCGAAATCGACCGGTTTTCTTTTCGGGTTCATCGGGTCCAACCCGATTCTGACCCGAATTCCCGAAACCTCAACCCAAACCCATTAATTTCGTGTTAGGTTCGTGTCGTGTCGAAAATTGCCACCCCTAGTTGCGGTGATACATTTGCGCCGACAAATTTGAGCGACGATCCGGGCTTTGATCGAGCCGTACCGTTCCTGATTTGTCTCGCGCCTTCAGATCCTCCTTCACGCTTCGACAAGAAGCAAAATATTAAGCAATCGTTCCGACGGAGCTAAATTACTACAGGATAAAGAACGAATAGGAAATTTGGATTTCGAAACAAAAAAGAGAGGGGTGCAACACGAGGACATCCCAGGGGGTCACCCATCCTAGTACTACTCTCGCCCAAGCACGCTTAACTTCGGAGTTCTGATGGGATCCGGTGCATTAGTGCTGGTATGATCGCACCCGCCATGTTCCTTTCGCGTTATTCTTTTAAACTACCCCGTCCTGCGAAGCAGTGTGGCTTTTCTAGACCGAAATTCATTTTAAGCGTCAATTCAAGCATTTTCCTCTTATCCTTTTATTTATTTACTTGATATATTTTTTTGTTATTGATTTGCACCCTGTTTTTTTCCCTCATCCCGCAACTCTAAATTATCATGAAATCAATCCTTCACGCTTGCAGTCAGGGGTGGCAATTCGGGTCCAAATCAGGTTGGCGGGTCGGGTTCGGGTCAACAGACCCGCCAGAAAATCTGTTGACCCGAACCCCGACCCGCCAACCCGTGACGGGTCAGGTATGCTGACCCGAACCCGAAGATTTCAGGTTTACGGGGCGGCGGGTCGACCCGAAATGACCCGAAACTTAATTTTAATTTATTAATTTATCACTGTAATTTCTAATAAAATCAATTTCTCACAAAACTAATTACATAATCAAGTAATAAAAATTTAAATAAATGATTCCAAATCAAATCTAAAATAAATTAAACACCGTAAAAGTGTTTTATCCCAAGCAAAATATAAAATAAATTAAAACAATATAAAAGTGAAAAATAATATAATATATTATTTGTCCAAGTATAATAATTTCAACTTCACACAAATTAAATAAATTCGTTTAGGATTAAGTAATTAATGCCTTTGAAAAAAAGAATAACTTAGTTTAGTTAGATAAAATTATTTTTATGTTTATTAAATTATTTTTAACTCGTAAACGGGTCATATCGGGTCATATCAGGTCACCACGGGTTGACCCGAAATCGACCGGTTTTCTTTTCGGGTTCATCGGGTCCAACCCGATTCTGACCCGAATTCCCGAAACCTCAACCCAAACCCATTAATTTCGTGTTAGGCTCGTGTCGTGTTTTCAGGTCGTGTCGAAAATTGCCACCCCTAGTTGCGGTGATACATTTGCGCCGACAAATTTGAGCGACGATCCGGGCTTTGGTCGAGCCGTACCGTTCCTGATTTGTCTCGCGCCTTCAGACCCGCCTTCATGCTTCGACAAGAAGCAAAATATAAAGCAATCGTTCCGACGGAGCTAAATTACTACAGGATAAAGAACGAATAGAAAATTTGGATTTCGAAACAAAAAAAAGAGAGGGGTGCAACACGAGGACTTCCAAGGGGGTCACCCATCCTAGTACCACTCTCGCCCAAGCACGCTTAACTTCGGAGTTCTGATGGGATCCGGTGCATTAGTGCTGGTATGGTCGCACCCGCCATGTTCCTTTCGCTTTATTCTTTTAAACTACCCCGTCCTGCGAAGCAGTGTGGCTTTTCTAGACCGAAATTCATTTTAAGCGTCAATTCAAGCATTTTCCTCTTATCCTTTTATTTATTTACTTTATATATTTTTTTGTTATTGATTTGCACCCTGTTTTTTTCCCTCATCCCGCAACTCTAAATTATCATGAAATCAATCCTTCACGCTTGCAGTTAGGGGTGGCAATTCGGGTCCAAATCAGGTTGGCGGGTCGGGTTCGGGTCAACAGACCCGCCAGAAAATCTGTTGACCCGAACCCCGACCCGCCAACCCGTGACGGGTCAGGTATGCTGACCCGAACCCGAAAATTTCAGGTTTACGGGGCGGCGGGTCGACCCGAAATGACCCGAAACTTAATTTTAATTTATTAATTTATCACTGTAATTTCTAATAAAATCAATTTCTCACAAAACTAATTACATAATCAAGTAATAAAAATTTAAATAAATGATTCCAAATCAAATCTAAAATAAATTAAACACCGTAAAAGTGTTTTATCCCAAGCAAAATATAAAATAAATTAAAACAATACAAAAGTGAAAAATAATATAATATATTATTTGTCCAAGTATAATAATTTCAACTTCACACAAATTAAATAAATTCGTTTAGGATTAAGTAATTAATGCCTTTGAAAAAAAGAATAACTTAGTTTAGTTAGATAAAATTATTTTTATGTTTATTAAATTATTTTTAATTCGTAAACGGGTCATATCGGGTCATATCAGGTCACCACGGGTTGACCCGAAATCGACCGGTTTTCTTTTCGGGTTCATCGGGTCCAACCCGATTCTGACCCGAATTCCCGAAACCTCAACCCAAACCCATTAATTTCGTGTTAGGTTCGTGTCGTGTCGAAAATTGCCACCCCTAGTTGCGGTGATACATTTGCGCCGACAAATTTGAGCGACGATCCGGGCTTTGATCGAGCCGTACCGTTCCTGATTTGTCTCGCGCCTTCAGATCCTCCTTCACGCTTCGACAAGAAGCAAAATATTAAGCAATCGTTCCGACGGAGCTAAATTACTACAGGATAAAGAACGAATAGGAAATTTGGATTTCGAAACAAAAAAGAGAGGGGTGCAACACGAGGACATCCCAGGGGGTCACCCATCCTAGTACTACTCTCGCCCAAGCACGCTTAACTTCGGAGTTCTGATGGGATCCGGTGCATTAGTGCTGGTATGATCGCACCCGCCATGTTCCTTTCGCGTTATTCTTTTAAACTACCCCGTCCTGCGAAGCAGTGTGGCTTTTCTAGACCGAAATTCATTTTAAGCGTCAATTCAAGCATTTTCCTCTTATCCTTTTATTTATTTACTTTATATATTTTTTTGTTATTGATTTGCACCCTGTTTTTTTCCCTCATCCCGCAACTCTAAATTATCATGAAATCAATCCTTCACGCTTGCAGTCAGGGGTGGCAATTCGGGTCCAAATCAGGTTGGCGGGTCGGGTTCGGGTCAACAGACCCGCCAGAAAATCTGTTGACCCGAACCCCGACCCGCCAACCCGTGACGGGTCAGGTATGCTGACCCGAACCCGAAGATTTCAGGTTTACGGGGCGGCGGGTCGACCCGAAATGACCCGAAACTTAATTTTAATTTATTAATTTATCACTGTAATTTCTAATAAAATCAATTTCTCACAAAACTAATTACATAATCAAGTAATAAAAATTTAAATAAATGATTCCAAATCAAATCTAAAATAAATTAAACACCGTAAAAGTGTTTTATCCCAAGCAAAATATAAAATAAATTAAAACAATACAAAAGTGAAAAATAATATAATATATTATTTGTCCAAGTATAATAATTTCAACTTCACACAAATTAAATAAATTCGTTTAGGATTAAGTAATTAATGCCTTTGAAAAAAAGAATAACTTAGTTTAGTTAGATAAAATTATTTTTATGTTTATTAAATTATTTTTAATTCGTAAACGGGTCGTATCGGGTCATATCAGGTCACCACGGGTTGACCCGAAATCGACCGGTTTTCTTTTCGGGTTCATCGGGTCCAACCCGATTCTGACCCGAATTCCCGAAACCTCAACCCAAACCCATTAATTTCGTGTTAGGTTCGTGTCGTGTCGAAAATTGCCACCCCTAGTTGCGGTGATACATTTGCGCCGACAAATTTGAGCGACGATCCGGGCTTTGATCGAGCCGTACCGTTCCTGATTTGTCTCGCGCCTTCAGATCCTCCTTCACGCTTCGACAAGAAGCAAAATATTAAGCAATCGTTCCGACGGAGCTAAATTACTACAGGATAAAGAACGAATAGGAAATTTGGATTTCGAAACAAAAAAGAGAGGGGTGCAACACGAGGACTTCCCAGGGGGTCACCCATCCTAGTACTACTCTCGCCCAAGCACGCTTAACTTCGTAGTTCTGATGGGATCCGGTGCATTAGTGCTGGTATGATCGCACCCGCCATGTTCCTTTCGCGTTATTCTTTTAAACTACCCCGTCCTGCGAAGCAGTGTGGCTTTTCTAGACCGAAATTCATTTTAAGCGTCAATTCAAGCATTTTCCTCTTATCCTTTTATTTATTTACTTTATATTTTTTTTTGTTATTGATTTGCACCCTGTTTTTTTCCCTCATCCCGCAACTCTAAATTATCATGAAATCAATCCTTCACGCTTGCAGTCAGGGGTGGCAATTCGGGTCCAAATCAGGTTGGCGGGTCGGGTTCGGGTCAACAGACCCGCCAGAAAATCTGTTGACCCGAACCCCGACCCGCCAACCCGTGACGGGTCAGGTATGCTGACCCGAACCCGAAAATTTCAGGTTTACGGGGCGGCGGGTCGACCCGAAATGACCCGAAACTTAATTTTAATTTATTAATTTATCACTGTAATTTCTAATAAAATCAATTTCTCACAAAACTAATTACATAATCAAGTAATAAAAATTTAAATAAATGATTCCAAATCAAATCTAAAATAAATTAAACACCGTAAAAGTGTTTTATCCCAAGCAAAATATAAAATAAATTAAAACAATACAAAAGTGAAAAATAATATAATATATTATTTGTCCAAGTATAATAATTTCAACTTCATACAAATTAAATAAATTCGTTTAGGATTAAGTAATTAATGCCTTTGAAAAAAAGAATAACTTAGTTTAGTTAGATAAAATTATTTTTATGTTTATTAAATTATTTTTAATTCGTAAACGGGTCATATCGGGTCATATCAGGTCACCACGGGTTGACCCGAAATCGACCGGTTTTCTTTTCGGGTTCATCGGGTCCAACCCGATTCTGACCCGAATTCCCGAAACCTCAACCCAAACCCATTAATTTCGTGTTAGGTTCGTGTCGTGTCGAAAATTGCCACCCCTAGTTGCGGTGATACATTTGCGCCGACAAATTTGAGCGACGATCCGGGCTTTGATCGAGCCGTACCGTTCCTGATTTGTCTCGCGCCTTCAGATCCTCCTTCACGCTTCGACAAGAAGCAAAATATTAAGCAATCGTTCCGACGGAGCTAAATTACTACAGGATAAAGAACGAATAGGAAATTTGGATTTCGAAACAAAAAAGAGAGGGGTGCAACACGAGGACTTCCCAGGGGGTCACCCATCCTAGTACTACTCTCGCCCAAGCACGCTTAACTTCGGAGTTCTGATGGGATCCGGTGCATTAGCGCTGGTATGATCGCACCCGCCATGTTCCTTTCGCGTTATTCTTTTAAACTACCCCGTCCTGCGAAGCAGTGTGGCTTTTCTAGACCGAAATTCATTTTAAGCGTCAATTCAAGCATTTTCCTCTTATCCTTTTATTTATTTACTTTATATTTTTTTTTGTTATTGATTTGCACCCTGTTTTTTTCCCTCATCCCGCAACTCTAAATTATCATGAAATCAATCCTTCACGCTTGCAGTCAGGGGTGGCAATTCGGGTCCAAATCAGGTTGGCGGGTCGGGTTCGGGTCAACAGACCCGCCAGAAAATCTGTTGACCCGAACCCCGACCCGCCAACCCGTGACGGGTCAGGTATGCTGACCCGAACCCGAAGATTTCAGGTTTACGGGGCGGCGGGTCGACCCGAAATGACCCGAAACTTAATTTTAATTTATTAATTTATCACTGTAATTTCTAATAAAATCAATTTCTCACAAAACTAATTACATAATCAAGTAATAAAAATTTAAATAAATGATTCCAAATCAAATCTAAAATAAATTAAACACCGTAAAAGTGTTTTATCCCAAGCAAAATATAAAATAAATTAAAACAATACAAAAGTGAAAAATAATATAATATATTATTTGTCCAAGTATAATAATTTCAACTTCACACAAATTAAATAAATTCGTTTAGGATTAAGTAATTAATGCCTTTGAAAAAAAGAATAACTTAGTTTAGTTAGATAAAATTATTTTTATGTTTATTAAATTATTTTTAACTCGTAAACGGGTCATATCGGGTCATATCAGGTCACCACGGGTTGACCCGAAATCGACCGGTTTTCTTTTCGGGTTCATCGGGTCCAACCCGATTCTGACCCGAATTCCCGAAACCTCAACCCAAACCCATTAATTTCGTGTTAGGCTCGTGTCGTGTTTTCAGGTCGTGTCGAAAATTGCCACCCCTAGTTGCGGTGATACATTTGCGCCGACAAATTTGAGCGACGATCCGGGCTTTGGTCGAGCCGTACCGTTCCTGATTTGTCTCGCGCCTTCAGACCCGCCTTCATGCTTCGACAAGAAGCAAAATATAAAGCAATCGTTCCGACGGAGCTAAATTACTACAGGATAAAGAACGAATAGAAAATTTGGATTTCGAAACAAAAAAAAGAGAGGGGTGCAACACGAGGACTTCCAAGGGGGTCACCCATCCTAGTACCACTCTCGCCCAAGCACGCTTAACTTCGGAGTTCTGATGGGATCCGGTGCATTAGTGCTGGTATGGTCGCACCCGCCATGTTCCTTTCGCTTTATTCTTTTAAACTACCCCGTCCTGCGAAGCAGTGTGGCTTTTCTAGACCGAAATTCATTTTAAGCGTCAATTCAAGCATTTTCCTCTTATCCTTTTATTTATTTACTTTATATATTTTTTTGTTATTGATTTGCACCCTGTTTTTTTCCCTCATCCCGCAACTCTAAATTATCATGAAATCAATCCTTCACGCTTGCAGTTAGGGGTGGCAATTCGGGTCCAAATCAGGTTGGCGGGTCGGGTTCGGGTCAACAGACCCGCCAGAAAATCTGTTGACCCGAACCCCGACCCGCCAACCCGTGACGGGTCAGGTATGCTGACCCGAACCCGAAAATTTCAGGTTTACGGGGCGGCGGGTCGACCCGAAATGACCCGAAACTTAATTTTAATTTATTAATTTATCACTGTAATTTCTAATAAAATCAATTTCTCACAAAACTAATTACATAATCAAGTAATAAAAATTTAAATAAATGATTCCAAATCAAATCTAAAATAAATTAAACACCGTAAAAGTGTTTTATCCCAAGCAAAATATAAAATAAATTAAAACAATACAAAAGTGAAAAATAATATAATATATTATTTGTCCAAGTATAATAATTTCAACTTCACACAAATTAAATAAATTCGTTTAGGATTAAGTAATTAATGCCTTTGAAAAAAAGAATAACTTAGTTTAGTTAGATAAAATTATTTTTATGTTTATTAAATTATTTTTAATTCGTAAACGGGTCATATCGGGTCATATCAGGTCACCACGGGTTGACCCGAAATCGACCGGTTTTCTTTTCGGGTTCATCGGGTCCAACCCGATTCTGACCCGAATTCCCGAAACCTCAACCCAAACCCATTAATTTCGTGTTAGGTTCGTGTCGTGTCGAAAATTGCCACCCCTAGTTGCGGTGATACATTTGCGCCGACAAATTTGAGCGACGATCCGGGCTTTGATCGAGCCGTACCGTTCCTGATTTGTCTCGCGCCTTCAGATCCTCCTTCACGCTTCGACAAGAAGCAAAATATTAAGCAATCGTTCCGACGGAGCTAAATTACTACAGGATAAAGAACGAATAGGAAATTTGGATTTCGAAACAAAAAAGAGAGGGGTGCAACACGAGGACATCCCAGGGGGTCACCCATCCTAGTACTACTCTCGCCCAAGCACGCTTAACTTCGGAGTTCTGATGGGATCCGGTGCATTAGTGCTGGTATGATCGCACCCGCCATGTTCCTTTCGCGTTATTCTTTTAAACTACCCCGTCCTGCGAAGCAGTGTGGCTTTTCTAGACCGAAATTCATTTTAAGCGTCAATTCAAGCATTTTCCTCTTATCCTTTTATTTATTTACTTTATATATTTTTTTGTTATTGATTTGCACCCTGTTTTTTTCCCTCATCCCGCAACTCTAAATTATCATGAAATCAATCCTTCACGCTTGCAGTCAGGGGTGGCAATTCGGGTCCAAATCAGGTTGGCGGGTCGGGTTCGGGTCAACAGACCCGCCAGAAAATCTGTTGACCCGAACCCCGACCCGCCAACCCGTGACGGGTCAGGTATGCTGACCCGAACCCGAAGATTTCAGGTTTACGGGGCGGCGGGTCGACCCGAAATGACCCGAAACTTAATTTTAATTTATTAATTTATCACTGTAATTTCTAATAAAATCAATTTCTCACAAAACTAATTACATAATCAAGTAATAAAAATTTAAATAAATGATTCCAAATCAAATCTAAAATAAATTAAACACCGTAAAAGTGTTTTATCCCAAGCAAAATATAAAATAAATTAAAACAATACAAAAGTGAAAAATAATATAATATATTATTTGTCCAAGTATAATAATTTCAACTTCACACAAATTAAATAAATTCGTTTAGGATTAAGTAATTAATGCCTTTGAAAAAAAGAATAACTTAGTTTAGTTAGATAAAATTATTTTTATGTTTATTAAATTATTTTTAATTCGTAAACGGGTCGTATCGGGTCATATCAGGTCACCACGGGTTGACCCGAAATCGACCGGTTTTCTTTTCGGGTTCATCGGGTCCAACCCGATTCTGACCCGAATTCCCGAAACCTCAACCCAAACCCATTAATTTCGTGTTAGGTTCGTGTCGTGTCGAAAATTGCCACCCCTAGTTGCGGTGATACATTTGCGCCGACAAATTTGAGCGACGATCCGGGCTTTGATCGAGCCGTACCGTTCCTGATTTGTCTCGCGCCTTCAGATCCTCCTTCACGCTTCGACAAGAAGCAAAATATTAAGCAATCGTTCCGACGGAGCTAAATTACTACAGGATAAAGAACGAATAGGAAATTTGGATTTCGAAACAAAAAAGAGAGGGGTGCAACACGAGGACTTCCCAGGGGGTCACCCATCCTAGTACTACTCTCGCCCAAGCACGCTTAACTTCGTAGTTCTGATGGGATCCGGTGCATTAGCGCTGGTATGATCGCACCCGCCATGTTCCTTTCGCGTTATTCTTTTAAACTACCCCGTCCTGCGAAGCAGTGTGGCTTTTCTAGACCGAAATTCATTTTAAGCGTCAATTCAAGCATTTTCCTCTTATCCTTTTATTTATTTACTTTATATTTTTTTTTGTTATTGATTTGCACCCTGTTTTTTTCCCTCATCCCGCAACTCTAAATTATCATGAAATCAATCCTTCACGCTTGCAGTCAGGGGTGGCAATTCGGGTCCAAATCAGGTTGGCGGGTCGGGTTCGGGTCAACAGACCCGCCAGAAAATCTGTTGACCCGAACCCCGACCCGCCAACCCGTGACGGGTCAGGTATGCTGACCCGAACCCGAAGATTTCAGGTTTACGGGGCGGCGGGTCGACCCGAAATGACCCGAAACTTAATTTTAATTTATTAATTTATCACTGTAATTTCTAATAAAATCAATTTCTCACAAAACTAATTACATAATCAAGTAATAAAAATTTAAATAAATGATTCCAAATCAAATCTAAAATAAATTAAACACCGTAAAAGTGTTTTATCCCAAGCAAAATATAAAATAAATTAAAACAATACAAAAGTGAAAAATAATATAATATATTATTTGTCCAAGTATAATAATTTCAACTTCACACAAATTAAATAAATTCGTTTAGGATTAAGTAATTAATGCCTTTGAAAAAAAGAATAACTTAGTTTAGTTAGATAAAATTATTTTTATGTTTATTAAATTATTTTTAATTCGTAAACGGGTCATATCGGGTCATATCAGGTCACCACGGGTTGACCCGAAATCGACCGGTTTTCTTTTCGGGTTCATCGGGTCCAACCCGATTCTGACCCGAATTCCCGAAACCTCAACCCAAACCCATTAATTTCGTGTTAGGTTCGTGTCGTGTCGAAAATTGCCACCCCTAGTTGCGGTGATACATTTGCGCCGACAAATTTGAGCGACGATCCGGGCTTTGATCGAGCCGTACCGTTCCTGATTTGTCTCGCGCCTTCAGATCCTCCTTCACGCTTCGACAAGAAGCAAAATATTAAGCAATCGTTCCGACGGAGCTAAATTACTACAGGATAAAGAACGAATAGGAAATTTGGATTTCGAAACAAAAAAGAGAGGGGTGCAACACGAGGACTTCCCAGGGGGTCACCCATCCTAGTACTACTCTCGCCCAAGCACGCTTAACTTCGGAGTTCTGATGGGATCCGGTGCATTAGTGCTGGTATGATCGCACCCGCCATGTTCCTTTCGCGTTATTCTTTTAAACTACCCCGTCCTGCGAAGCAGTGTGGCTTTTCTAGACCGAAATTCATTTTAAGCGTCAATTCAAGCATTTTCCTCTTATGCTTTTATTTATTTACTTTATATTTTTTTTTGTTATTGATTTGCACCCTGTTTTTTTCCCTCATCCCGCAACTCTAAATTATCATGAAATCAATCCTTCACGCTTGCAGTCAGGGGTGGCAATTCGGGTCCAAATCAGGTTGGCGGGTCGGGTTCGGGTCAACAGACCCGTCAGAAAATCTGTTAACCCGAACCCCGACCCGCCAACCCGTGACGGGTCAGGTATGCTGACCCGAACCCGAAGATTTCAGGTTTACGGGGCGGCGGGTAGACCCGAAATGACCCGAAACTTAATTTTAATTTATTAATTTATCACTGTAATTTCTAATAAAATCAATTTCTCACAAAACTAATTACATAATCAACTAATAAAAATTTAAATAAATGATTCCAAATCAAATCTAAAATAAATTAAACACCGTAAAAGTGTTTTATCCCAAGCAAAATATAAAATAAATTAAAACAATATAAAAGTGAAAAATAATATAATATATTATTTGTCCAAGTATAATAATTTCAACTTCACACAAATTAAATAAATTCGTTTAGGATTAAGTAATTAATGCCTTTGAAAAAAAGAATAACTTAGTTTAGTTAGATAAAATTATTTTTATGTTTATTAAATTATTTTTAACTCGTAAACGGGTCATATCGGGTCATATCAGGTCACCACGGGTTGACCCGAAATCGACCGGTTTTCTTTTCGGGTTCATCGGGTCCAACCCGATTCTGACCCGAATTCCCGAAACCTCAACCCAAACCCATTAATTTCGTGTTAGGCTCGTGTCGTGTTTTCAGGTCGTGTCGAAAATTGCCACCCCTAGTTGCGGTGATACATTTGCGCCGACAAATTTGAGCGACGATCCGGGCTTTGGTCGAGCCGTACCGTTCCTGATTTGTCTCGCGCCTTCAGACCCGCCTTCATGCTTCGACAAGAAGCAAAATATAAAGCAATCGTTCCGACGGAGCTAAATTACTACAGGATAAAGAACGAATAGAAAATTTGGATTTCGAAACAAAAAAAAGAGAGGGGTGCAACACGAGGACTTCCAAGGGGGTCACCCATCCTAGTACCACTCTCGCCCAAGCACGCTTAACTTCGGAGTTCTGATGGGATCCGGTGCATTAGTGCTGGTATGGTCGCACCCGCCATGTTCCTTTCGCTTTATTCTTTTAAACTACCCCGTCCTGCGAAGCAGTGTGGCTTTTCTAGACCGAAATTCATTTTAAGCGTCAATTCAAGCATTTTCCTCTTATCCTTTTATTTATTTACTTTATTTTTTTTTTGTTATTGATTTGCACCCTGTTTTTTTCCCTCATCCCGCAACTCTAAATTATCATGAAATCAATCCTTCACGCTTGCAGTCAGGGGTGGCAATTCGGGTCCAAATCAGGTTGGCGGGTCGGGTTCGGGTCAACAGACCCGCCAGAAAATCTGTTGACCCGAACCCCGACCCGCCAACCCGTGACGGGTCAGGTATGCTGACCCGAACCCGAAGATTTCAGGTTTACGGGGCGGCGGGTCGACCCGAAATGACCCGAAACTTAATTTTAATTTATTAATTTATCACTGTAATTTCTAATAAAATCAATTTCTCACAAAACTAATTACATAATCAAGTAATAAAAATTTAAATAAATGATTCCAAATCAAATCTAAAATAAATTAAACACCGTAAAAGTGTTTTATCCCAAGCAAAATATAAAATAAATTAAAACAATACAAAAGTGAAAAATAATATAATATATTATTTGTCCAAGTATAATAATTTCAACTTCACACAAATTAAATAAATTCGTTTAGGATTAAGTAATTAATGCCTTTGAAAAAAAGAATAACTTAGTTTAGTTAGATAAAATTATTTTTATGTTTATTAAATTATTTTTAATTCGTAAACGGGTCATATCGGGTCATATCAGGTCACCACGGGTTGACCCGAAATCGACCGGTTTTCTTTTCGGGTTCATCGGGTCCAACCCGATTCTGACCCGAATTCCCGAAACCTCAACCCAAACCCATTAATTTCGTGTTAGGTTCGTGTCGTGTCGAAAATTGCCACCCCTAGTTGCGGTGATACATTTGCGCCGACAAATTTGAGCGACGATCCGGGCTTTGATCGAGCCGTACCGTTCCTGATTTGTCTCGCGCCTTCAGATCCTCCTTCACGCTTCGACAAGAAGCAAAATATTAAGCAATCGTTCCGACGGAGCTAAATTACTACAGGATAAAGAACGAATAGGAAATTTGGATTTCGAAACAAAAAAGAGAGGGGTGCAACACGAGGACTTCCCAGGGGGTCACCCATCCTAGTACTACTCTCGCCCAAGCACGCTTAACTTCGGAGTTCTGATGGGATCCGGTGCATTAGCGCTGGTATGATCGCACCCGCCATGTTCCTTTCGCGTTATTCTTTTAAACTACCCCGTCCTGCGAAGCAGTGTGGCTTTTCTAGACCGAAATTCATTTTAAGCGTCAATTCAAGCATTTTCCTCTTATCCTTTTATTTATTTACTTTATATTTTTTTTTGTTATTGATTTGCACCCTGTTTTTTTCCCTCATCCCGCAACTCTAAATTATCATGAAATCAATCCTTCACGCTTGCAGTCAGGGGTGGCAATTCGGGTCCAAATCAGGTTGGCGGGTCGGGTTCGGGTCAACAGACCCGCCAGAAAATCTGTTGACCCGAACCCCGACCCGCCAACCCGTGACGGGTCAGGTATGCTGACCCGAACCCGAAGATTTCAGGTTTACGGGGCGGCGGGTCGACCCGAAATGACCCGAAACTTAATTTTAATTTATTAATTTATCACTGTAATTTCTAATAAAATCAATTTCTCACAAAACTAATTACATAATCAAGTAATAAAAATTTAAATAAATGATTCCAAATCAAATCTAAAATAAATTAAACACCGTAAAAGTGTTTTATCCCAAGCAAAATATAAAATAAATTAAAACAATACAAAAGTGAAAAATAATATAATATATTATTTGTCCAAGTATAATAATTTCAACTTCACACAAATTAAATAAATTCGTTTAGGATTAAGTAATTAATGCCTTTGAAAAAAAGAATAACTTAGTTTAGTTAGATAAAATTATTTTTATGTTTATTAAATTATTTTTAATTCGTAAACGGGTCGTATCGGGTCATATCAGGTCACCACGGGTTGACCCGAAATCGACCGGTTTTCTTTTCGGGTTCATCGGGTCCAACCCGATTCTGACCCGAATTCCCGAAACCTCAACCCAAACCCATTAATTTCGTGTTAGGTTCGTGTCGTGTCGAAAATTGCCACCCCTAGTTGCGGTGATACATTTGCGCCGACAAATTTGAGCGACGATCCGGGCTTTGATCGAGCCGTACCGTTCCTGATTTGTCTCGCGCCTTCAGATCCTCCTTCACGCTTCGACAAGAAGCAAAATATTAAGCAATCGTTCCGACGGAGCTAAATTACTACAGGATAAAGAACGAATAGGAAATTTGGATTTCGAAACAAAAAAGAGAGGGGTGCAACACGAGGACTTCCCAGGGGGTCACCCATCCTAGTACTACTCTCGCCCAAGCACGCTTAACTTCGGAGTTCTGATGGGATCCGGTGCATTAGCGCTGGTATGATCGCACCCGCCATGTTCCTTTCGCGTTATTCTTTTAAACTACCCCGTCCTGCGAAGCAGTGTGGCTTTTCTAGACCGAAATTCATTTTAAGCGTCAATTCAAGCATTTTCCTCTTATCCTTTTATTTATTTACTTTATATTTTTTTTTGTTATTGATTTGCACCCTGTTTTTTTCCCTCATCCCGCAACTCTAAATTATCATGAAATCAATCCTTCACGCTTGCAGTCAGGGGTGGCAATTCGGGTCCAAATCAGGTTGGCGGGTCGGGTTCGGGTCAACAGACCCGCCAGAAAATCTGTTGACCCGAACCCCGACCCGCCAACCCGTGACGGGTCAGGTATGCTGACCCGAACCCGAAGATTTCAGGTTTACGGGGCGGCGGGTCGACCCGAAATGACCCGAAACTTAATTTTAATTTATTAATTTATCACTGTAATTTCTAATAAAATCAATTTCTCACAAAACTAATTACATAATCAAGTAATAAAAATTTAAATAAATGATTCCAAATCAAATCTAAAATAAATTAAACACCGTAAAAGTGTTTTATCCCAAGCAAAATATAAAATAAATTAAAACAATACAAAAGTGAAAAATAATATAATATATTATTTGTCCAAGTATAATAATTTCAACTTCACACAAATTAAATAAATTCGTTTAGGATTAAGTAATTAATGCCTTTGAAAAAAAGAATAACTTAGTTTAGTTAGATAAAATTATTTTTATGTTTATTAAATTATTTTTAATTCGTAAACGGGTCGTATCGGGTCATATCAGGTCACCACGGGTTGACCCGAAATCGACCGGTTTTCTTTTCGGGTTCATCGGGTCCAACCCGATTCTGACCCGAATTCCCGAAACCTCAACCCAAACCCATTAATTTCGTGTTAGGTTCGTGTCGTGTCGAAAATTGCCACCCCTAGTTGCGGTGATACATTTGCGCCGACAAATTTGAGCGACGATCCGGGCTTTGATCGAGCCGTACCGTTCCTGATTTGTCTCGCGCCTTCAGATCCTCCTTCACGCTTCGACAAGAAGCAAAATATTAAGCAATCGTTCCGACGGAGCTAAATTACTACAGGATAAAGAACGAATAGGAAATTTGGATTTCGAAACAAAAAAGAGAGGGGTGCAACACGAGGACTTCCCAGGGGGTCACCCATCCTAGTACTACTCTCGCCCAAGCACGCTTAACTTCGTAGTTCTGATGGGATCCGGTGCATTAGCGCTGGTATGATCGCACCCGCCATGTTCCTTTCGCGTTATTCTTTTAAACTACCCCGTCCTGCGAAGCAGTGTGGCTTTTCTAGACCGAAATTCATTTTAAGCGTCAATTCAAGCATTTTCCTCTTATCCTTTTATTTATTTACTTTATATTTTTTTTTGTTATTGATTTGCACCCTGTTTTTTTCCCTCATCCCGCAACTCTAAATTATCATGAAATCAATCCTTCACGCTTGCAGTCAGGGGTGGCAATTCGGGTCCAAATCAGGTTGGCGGGTCGGGTTCGGGTCAACAGACCCGCCAGAAAATCTGTTGACCCGAACCCCGACCCGCCAACCCGTGACGGGTCAGGTATGCTGACCCGAACCCGAAGATTTCAGGTTTACGGGGCGGCGGGTCGACCCGAAATGACCCGAAACTTAATTTTAATTTATTAATTTATCACTGTAATTTCTAATAAAATCAATTTCTCACAAAACTAATTACATAATCAAGTAATAAAAATTTAAATAAATGATTCCAAATCAAATCTAAAATAAATTAAACACCGTAAAAGTGTTTTATCCCAAGCAAAATATAAAATAAATTAAAACAATACAAAAGTGAAAAATAATATAATATATTATTTGTCCAAGTATAATAATTTCAACTTCACACAAATTAAATAAATTCGTTTAGGATTAAGTAATTAATGCCTTTGAAAAAAAGAATAACTTAGTTTAGTTAGATAAAATTATTTTTATGTTTATTAAATTATTTTTAATTCGTAAACGGGTCATATCGGGTCATATCAGGTCACCACGGGTTGACCCGAAATCGACCGGTTTTCTTTTCGGGTTCATCGGGTCCAACCCGATTCTGACCCGAATTCCCGAAACCTCAACCCAAACCCATTAATTTCGTGTTAGGTTCGTGTCGTGTCGAAAATTGCCACCCCTAGTTGCGGTGATACATTTGCGCCGACAAATTTGAGCGACGATCCGGGCTTTGATCGAGCCGTACCGTTCCTGATTTGTCTCGCGCCTTCAGATCCTCCTTCACGCTTCGACAAGAAGCAAAATATTAAGCAATCGTTCCGACGGAGCTAAATTACTACAGGATAAAGAACGAATAGGAAATTTGGATTTCGAAACAAAAAAGAGAGGGGTGCAACACGAGGACTTCCCAGGGGGTCACCCATCCTAGTACTACTCTCGCCCAAGCACGCTTAACTTCGGAGTTCTGATGGGATCCGGTGCATTAGCGCTGGTATGATCGCACCCGCCATGTTCCTTTCGCGTTATTCTTTTAAACTACCCCGTCCTGCGAAGCAGTGTGGCTTTTCTAGACCGAAATTCATTTTAAGCGTCAATTCAAGCATTTTCCTCTTATCCTTTTATTTATTTACTTTATATTTTTTTTTGTTATTGATTTGCACCCTGTTTTTTTCCCTCATCCCGCAACTCTAAATTATCATGAAATCAATCCTTCACGCTTGCAGTCAGGGGTGGCAATTCGGGTCCAAATCAGGTTGGCGGGTCGGGTTCGGGTCAACAGACCCGCCAGAAAATCTGTTGACCCGAACCCCGACCCGCCAACCCGTGACGGGTCAGGTATGCTGACCCGAACCCGAAGATTTCAGGTTTACGGGGCGGCGGGTCGACCCGAAATGACCCGAAACTTAATTTTAATTTATTAATTTATCACTGTAATTTCTAATAAAATCAATTTCTCACAAAACTAATTACATAATCAAGTAATAAAAATTTAAATAAATGATTCCAAATCAAATCTAAAATAAATTAAACACCGTAAAAGTGTTTTATCCCAAGCAAAATATAAAATAAATTAAAACAATACAAAAGTGAAAAATAATATAATATATTATTTGTCCAAGTATAATAATTTCAACTTCACACAAATTAAATAAATTCGTTTAGGATTAAGTAATTAATGCCTTTGAAAAAAAGAATAACTTAGTTTAGTTAGATAAAATTATTTTTATGTTTATTAAATTATTTTTAATTCGTAAACGGGTCGTATCGGGTCATATCAGGTCACCACGGGTTGACCCGAAATCGACCGGTTTTCTTTTCGGGTTCATCGGGTCCAACCCGATTCTGACCCGAATTCCCGAAACCTCAACCCAAACCCATTAATTTCGTGTTAGGTTCGTGTCGTGTCGAAAATTGCCACCCCTAGTTGCGGTGATACATTTGCGCCGACAAATTTGAGCGACGATCCGGGCTTTGATCGAGCCGTACCGTTCCTGATTTGTCTCGCGCCTTCAGATCCTCCTTCACGCTTCGACAAGAAGCAAAATATTAAGCAATCGTTCCGACGGAGCTAAATTACTACAGGATAAAGAACGAATAGGAAATTTGGATTTCGAAACAAAAAAGAGAGGGGTGCAACACGAGGACTTCCCAGGGGGTCACCCATCCTAGTACTACTCTCGCCCAAGCACGCTTAACTTCGGAGTTCTGATGGGATCCGGTGCATTAGCGCTGGTATGATCGCACCCGCCATGTTCCTTTCGCGTTATTCTTTTAAACTACCCCGTCCTGCGAAGCAGTGTGGCTTTTCTAGACCGAAATTCATTTTAAGCGTCAATTCAAGCATTTTCCTCTTATCCTTTTATTTATTTACTTTATATTTTTTTTTGTTATTGATTTGCACCCTGTTTTTTTCCCTCATCCCGCAACTCTAAATTATCATGAAATCAATCCTTCACGCTTGCAGTCAGGGGTGGCAATTCGGGTCCAAATCAGGTTGGCGGGTCGGGTTCGGGTCAACAGACCCGCCAGAAAATCTGTTGACCCGAACCCCGACCCGCCAACCCGTGACGGGTCAGGTATGCTGACCCGAACCCGAAGATTTCAGGTTTACGGGGCGGCGGGTCGACCCGAAATGACCCGAAACTTAATTTTAATTTATTAATTTATCACTGTAATTTCTAATAAAATCAATTTCTCACAAAACTAATTACATAATCAAGTAATAAAAATTTAAATAAATGATTCCAAATCAAATCTAAAATAAATTAAACACCGTAAAAGTGTTTTATCCCAAGCAAAATATAAAATAAATTAAAACAATACAAAAGTGAAAAATAATATAATATATTATTTGTCCAAGTATAATAATTTCAACTTCACACAAATTAAATAAATTCGTTTAGGATTAAGTAATTAATGCCTTTGAAAAAAAGAATAACTTAGTTTAGTTAGATAAAATTATTTTTATGTTTATTAAATTATTTTTAATTCGTAAACGGGTCGTATCGGGTCATATCAGGTCACCACGGGTTGACCCGAAATCGACCGGTTTTCTTTTCGGGTTCATCGGGTCCAACCCGATTCTGACCCGAATTCCCGAAACCTCAACCCAAACCCATTAATTTCGTGTTAGGCTCGTGTCGTGTTTTCAGGTCGTGTCGAAAATTGCCACCCCTAGTTGCGGTGATACATTTGCGCCGACAAATTTGAGCGACGATCCGGGCTTTGGTCGAGCCGTACCGTTCCTGATTTGTCTCGCGCCTTCAGACCCGCCTTCATGCTTCGACAAGAAGCAAAATATAAAGCAATCGTTCCGACGGAGCTAAATTACTACAGGATAAAGAACGAATAGAAAATTTGGATTTCGAAACAAAAAAAAGAGAGGGGTGCAACACGAGGACTTCCAAGGGGGTCACCCATCCTAGTACCACTCTCGCCCAAGCACGCTTAACTTCGGAGTTCTGATGGGATCCGGTGCATTAGTGCTGGTATGGTCGCACCCGCCATGTTCCTTTCGCTTTATTCTTTTAAACTACCCCGTCCTGCGAAGCAGTGTGGCTTTTCTAGACCGAAATTCATTTTAAGCGTCAATTCAAGCATTTTCCTCTTATCCTTTTATTTATTTACTTTATTTTTTTTTTGTTATTGATTTGCACCCTGTTTTTTTCCCTCATCCCGCAACTCTAAATTATCATGAAATCAATCCTTCACGCTTGCAGTCAGGGGTGGCAATTCGGGTCCAAATCAGGTTGGCGGGTCGGGTTCGGGTCAACAGACCCGCCAGAAAATCTGTTGACCCGAACCCCGACCCGCCAACCCGTGACGGGTCAGGTATGCTGACCCGAACCCGAAGATTTCAGGTTTACGGGGCGGCGGGTCGACCCGAAATGACCCGAAACTTAATTTTAATTTATTAATTTATCACTGTAATTTCTAATAAAATCAATTTCTCACAAAACTAATTACATAATCAAGTAATAAAAATTTAAATAAATGATTCCAAATCAAATCTAAAATAAATTAAACACCGTAAAAGTGTTTTATCCCAAGCAAAATATAAAATAAATTAAAACAATACAAAAGTGAAAAATAATATAATATATTATTTGTCCAAGTATAATAATTTCAACTTCACACAAATTAAATAAATTCGTTTAGGATTAAGTAATTAATGCCTTTGAAAAAAAGAATAACTTAGTTTAGTTAGATAAAATTATTTTTATGTTTATTAAATTATTTTTAATTCGTAAACGGGTCATATCGGGTCATATCAGGTCACCACGGGTTGACCCGAAATCGACCGGTTTTCTTTTCGGGTTCATCGGGTCCAACCCGATTCTGACCCGAATTCCCGAAACCTCAACCCAAACCCATTAATTTCGTGTTAGGTTCGTGTCGTGTCGAAAATTGCCACCCCTAGTTGCGGTGATACATTTGCGCCGACAAATTTGAGCGACGATCCGGGCTTTGATCGAGCCGTACCGTTCCTGATTTGTCTCGCGCCTTCAGATCCTCCTTCACGCTTCGACAAGAAGCAAAATATTAAGCAATCGTTCCGACGGAGCTAAATTACTACAGGATAAAGAACGAATAGGAAATTTGGATTTCGAAACAAAAAAGAGAGGGGTGCAACACGAGGACTTCCCAGGGGGTCACCCATCCTAGTACTACTCTCGCCCAAGCACGCTTAACTTCGGAGTTCTGATGGGATCCGGTGCATTAGCGCTGGTATGATCGCACCCGCCATGTTCCTTTCGCGTTATTCTTTTAAACTACCCCGTCCTGCGAAGCAGTGTGGCTTTTCTAGACCGAAATTCATTTTAAGCGTCAATTCAAGCATTTTCCTCTTATCCTTTTATTTATTTACTTTATATTTTTTTTTGTTATTGATTTGCACCCTGTTTTTTTCCCTCATCCCGCAACTCTAAATTATCATGAAATCAATCCTTCACGCTTGCAGTCAGGGGTGGCAATTCGGGTCCAAATCAGGTTGGCGGGTCGGGTTCGGGTCAACAGACCCGCCAGAAAATCTGTTGACCCGAACCCCGACCCGCCAACCCGTGACGGGTCAGGTATGCTGACCCGAACCCGAAGATTTCAGGTTTACGGGGCGGCGGGTCGACCCGAAATGACCCGAAACTTAATTTTAATTTATTAATTTATCACTGTAATTTCTAATAAAATCAATTTCTCACAAAACTAATTACATAATCAAGTAATAAAAATTTAAATAAATGATTCCAAATCAAATCTAAAATAAATTAAACACCGTAAAAGTGTTTTATCCCAAGCAAAATATAAAATAAATTAAAACAATACAAAAGTGAAAAATAATATAATATATTATTTGTCCAAGTATAATAATTTCAACTTCACACAAATTAAATAAATTCGTTTAGGATTAAGTAATTAATGCCTTTGAAAAAAAGAATAACTTAGTTTAGTTAGATAAAATTATTTTTATGTTTATTAAATTATTTTTAATTCGTAAACGGGTCATATCGGGTCATATCAGGTCACCACGGGTTGACCCGAAATCGACCGGTTTTCTTTTCGGGTTCATCGGGTCCAACCCGATTCTGACCCGAATTCCCGAAACCTCAACCCAAACCCATTAATTTCGTGTTAGGTTCGTGTCGTGTCGAAAATTGCCACCCCTAGTTGCGGTGATACATTTGCGCCGACAAATTTGAGCGACGATCCGGGCTTTGATCGAGCCGTACCGTTCCTGATTTGTCTCGCGCCTTCAGATCCTCCTTCACGCTTCGACAAGAAGCAAAATATTAAGCAATCGTTCCGACGGAGCTAAATTACTACAGGATAAAGAACGAATAGGAAATTTGGATTTCGAAACAAAAAAGAGAGGGGTGCAACACGAGGACTTCCCAGGGGGTCACCCATCCTAGTACTACTCTCGCCCAAGCACGCTTAACTTCGGAGTTCTGATGGGATCCGGTGCATTAGTGCTGGTATGATCGCACCCGCCATGTTCCTTTCGCGTTATTCTTTTAAACTACCCCGTCCTGCGAAGCAGTGTGGCTTTTCTAGACCGAAATTCATTTTAAGCGTCAATTCAAGCATTTTCCTCTTATCCTTTTATTTATTTACTTTATATTTTTTTTTGTTATTGATTTGCACCCTGTTTTTTTCCCTCATCCCGCAACTCTAAATTATCATGAAATCAATCCTTCACGCTTGCAGTCAGGGGTGGCAATTCGGGTCCAAATCAGGTTGGCGGGTCGGGTTCGGGTCAACAGACCCGTCAGAAAATCTGTTAACCCGAACCCCGACCCGCCAACCCGTGACGGGTCAGGTATGCTGACCCGAACCCGAAGATTTCAGGTTTACGGGGCGGCGGGTAGACCCGAAATGACCCGAAACTTAATTTTAATTTATTAATTTATCACTGTAATTTCTAATAAAATCAATTTCTCACAAAACTAATTACATAATCAACTAATAAAAATTTAAATAAATGATTCCAAATCAAATCTAAAATAAATTAAACACCGTAAAAGTGTTTTATCCCAAGCAAAATATAAAATAAATTAAAACAATATAAAAGTGAAAAATAATATAATATATTATTTGTCCAAGTATAATAATTTCAACTTCACACAAATTAAATAAATTCGTTTAGGATTAAGTAATTAATGCCTTTGAAAAAAAGAATAACTTAGTTTAGTTAGATAAAATTATTTTTATGTTTATTAAATTATTTTTAACTCGTAAACGGGTCATATCGGGTCATATCAGGTCACCACGGGTTGACCCGAAATCGACCGGTTTTCTTTTCGGGTTCATCGGGTCCAACCCGATTCTGACCCGAATTCCCGAAACCTCAACCCAAACCCATTAATTTCGTGTTAGGCTCGTGTCGTGTTTTCAGGTCGTGTCGAAAATTGCCACCCCTAGTTGCGGTGATACATTTGCGCCGACAAATTTGAGCGACGATCCGGGCTTTGGTCGAGCCGTACCGTTCCTGATTTGTCTCGCGCCTTCAGACCCGCCTTCATGCTTCGACAAGAAGCAAAATATAAAGCAATCGTTCCGACGGAGCTAAATTACTACAGGATAAAGAACGAATAGAAAATTTGGATTTCGAAACAAAAAAAAGAGAGGGGTGCAACACGAGGACTTCCAAGGGGGTCACCCATCCTAGTACCACTCTCGCCCAAGCACGCTTAACTTCGGAGTTCTGATGGGATCCGGTGCATTAGTGCTGGTATGGTCGCACCCGCCATGTTCCTTTCGCTTTATTCTTTTAAACTACCCCGTCCTGCGAAGCAGTGTGGCTTTTCTAGACCGAAATTCATTTTAAGCGTCAATTCAAGCATTTTCCTCTTATCCTTTTATTTATTTACTTTATTTTTTTTTTGTTATTGATTTGCACCCTGTTTTTTTCCCTCATCCCGCAACTCTAAATTATCATGAAATCAATCCTTCACGCTTGCAGTCAGGGGTGGCAATTCGGGTCCAAATCAGGTTGGCGGGTCGGGTTCGGGTCAACAGACCCGCCAGAAAATCTGTTGACCCGAACCCCGACCCGCCAACCCGTGACGGGTCAGGTATGCTGACCCGAACCCGAAGATTTCAGGTTTACGGGGCGGCGGGTCGACCCGAAATGACCCGAAACTTAATTTTAATTTATTAATTTATCACTGTAATTTCTAATAAAATCAATTTCTCACAAAACTAATTACATAATCAAGTAATAAAAATTTAAATAAATGATTCCAAATCAAATCTAAAATAAATTAAACACCGTAAAAGTGTTTTATCCCAAGCAAAATATAAAATAAATTAAAACAATACAAAAGTGAAAAATAATATAATATATTATTTGTCCAAGTATAATAATTTCAACTTCACACAAATTAAATAAATTCGTTTAGGATTAAGTAATTAATGCCTTTGAAAAAAAGAATAACTTAGTTTAGTTAGATAAAATTATTTTTATGTTTATTAAATTATTTTTAATTCGTAAACGGGTCATATCGGGTCATATCAGGTCACCACGGGTTGACCCGAAATCGACCGGTTTTCTTTTCGGGTTCATCGGGTCCAACCCGATTCTGACCCGAATTCCCGAAACCTCAACCCAAACCCATTAATTTCGTGTTAGGTTCGTGTCGTGTCGAAAATTGCCACCCCTAGTTGCGGTGATACATTTGCGCCGACAAATTTGAGCGACGATCCGGGCTTTGATCGAGCCGTACCGTTCCTGATTTGTCTCGCGCCTTCAGATCCTCCTTCACGCTTCGACAAGAAGCAAAATATTAAGCAATCGTTCCGACGGAGCTAAATTACTACAGGATAAAGAACGAATAGGAAATTTGGATTTCGAAACAAAAAAGAGAGGGGTGCAACACGAGGACTTCCCAGGGGGTCACCCATCCTAGTACTACTCTCGCCCAAGCACGCTTAACTTCGGAGTTCTGATGGGATCCGGTGCATTAGCGCTGGTATGATCGCACCCGCCATGTTCCTTTCGCGTTATTCTTTTAAACTACCCCGTCCTGCGAAGCAGTGTGGCTTTTCTAGACCGAAATTCATTTTAAGCGTCAATTCAAGCATTTTCCTCTTATCCTTTTATTTATTTACTTTATATTTTTTTTTGTTATTGATTTGCACCCTGTTTTTTTCCCTCATCCCGCAACTCTAAATTATCATGAAATCAATCCTTCACGCTTGCAGTCAGGGGTGGCAATTCGGGTCCAAATCAGGTTGGCGGGTCGGGTTCGGGTCAACAGACCCGCCAGAAAATCTGTTGACCCGAACCCCGACCCGCCAACCCGTGACGGGTCAGGTATGCTGACCCGAACCCGAAGATTTCAGGTTTACGGGGCGGCGGGTCGACCCGAAATGACCCGAAACTTAATTTTAATTTATTAATTTATCACTGTAATTTCTAATAAAATCAATTTCTCACAAAACTAATTACATAATCAAGTAATAAAAATTTAAATAAATGATTCCAAATCAAATCTAAAATAAATTAAACACCGTAAAAGTGTTTTATCCCAAGCAAAATATAAAATAAATTAAAACAATACAAAAGTGAAAAATAATATAATATATTATTTGTCCAAGTATAATAATTTCAACTTCACACAAATTAAATAAATTCGTTTAGGATTAAGTAATTAATGCCTTTGAAAAAAAGAATAACTTAGTTTAGTTAGATAAAATTATTTTTATGTTTATTAAATTATTTTTAATTCGTAAACGGGTCATATCGGGTCATATCAGGTCACCACGGGTTGACCCGAAATCGACCGGTTTTCTTTTCGGGTTCATCGGGTCCAACCCGATTCTGACCCGAATTCCCGAAACCTCAACCCAAACCCATTAATTTCGTGTTAGGTTCGTGTCGTGTCGAAAATTGCCACCCCTAGTTGCGGTGATACATTTGCGCCGACAAATTTGAGCGACGATCCGGGCTTTGATCGAGCCGTACCGTTCCTGATTTGTCTCGCGCCTTCAGATCCTCCTTCACGCTTCGACAAGAAGCAAAATATTAAGCAATCGTTCCGACGGAGCTAAATTACTACAGGATAAAGAACGAATAGGAAATTTGGATTTCGAAACAAAAAAGAGAGGGGTGCAACACGAGGACTTCCCAGGGGGTCACCCATCCTAGTACTACTCTCGCCCAAGCACGCTTAACTTCGGAGTTCTGATGGGATCCGGTGCATTAGTGCTGGTATGATCGCACCCGCCATGTTCCTTTCGCGTTATTCTTTTAAACTACCCCGTCCTGCGAAGCAGTGTGGCTTTTCTAGACCGAAATTCATTTTAAGCGTCAATTCAAGCATTTTCCTCTTATCCTTTTATTTATTTACTTTATATTTTTTTTTGTTATTGATTTGCACCCTGTTTTTTTCCCTCATCCCGCAACTCTAAATTATCATGAAATCAATCCTTCACGCTTGCAGTCAGGGGTGGCAATTCGGGTCCAAATCAGGTTGGCGGGTCGGGTTCGGGTCAACAGACCCGTCAGAAAATCTGTTAACCCGAACCCCGACCCGCCAACCCGTGACGGGTCAGGTATGCTGACCCGAACCCGAAGATTTCAGGTTTACGGGGCGGCGGGTAGACCCGAAATGACCCGAAACTTAATTTTAATTTATTAATTTATCACTGTAATTTCTAATAAAATCAATTTCTCACAAAACTAATTACATAATCAACTAATAAAAATTTAAATAAATGATTCCAAATCAAATCTAAAATAAATTAAACACCGTAAAAGTGTTTTATCCCAAGCAAAATATAAAATAAATTAAAACAATATAAAAGTGAAAAATAATATAATATATTATTTGTCCAAGTATAATAATTTCAACTTCACACAAATTAAATAAATTCGTTTAGGATTAAGTAATTAATGCCTTTGAAAAAAAGAATAACTTAGTTTAGTTAGATAAAATTATTTTTATGTTTATTAAATTATTTTTAACTCGTAAACGGGTCATATCGGGTCATATCAGGTCACCACGGGTTGACCCGAAATCGACCGGTTTTCTTTTCGGGTTCATCGGGTCCAACCCGATTCTGACCCGAATTCCCGAAACCTCAACCCAAACCCATTAATTTCGTGTTAGGCTCGTGTCGTGTTTTCAGGTCGTGTCGAAAATTGCCACCCCTAGTTGCGGTGATACATTTGCGCCGACAAATTTGAGCGACGATCCGGGCTTTGGTCGAGCCGTACCGTTCCTGATTTGTCTCGCGCCTTCAGACCCGCCTTCATGCTTCGACAAGAAGCAAAATATAAAGCAATCGTTCCGACGGAGCTAAATTACTACAGGATAAAGAACGAATAGAAAATTTGGATTTCGAAACAAAAAAAAGAGAGGGGTGCAACACGAGGACTTCCAAGGGGGTCACCCATCCTAGTACCACTCTCGCCCAAGCACGCTTAACTTCGGAGTTCTGATGGGATCCGGTGCATTAGTGCTGGTATGGTCGCACCCGCCATGTTCCTTTCGCTTTATTCTTTTAAACTACCCCGTCCTGCGAAGCAGTGTGGCTTTTCTAGACCGAAATTCATTTTAAGCGTCAATTCAAGCATTTTCCTCTTATCCTTTTATTTATTTACTTTATTTTTTTTTTGTTATTGATTTGCACCCTGTTTTTTTCCCTCATCCCGCAACTCTAAATTATCATGAAATCAATCCTTCACGCTTGCAGTCAGGGGTGGCAATTCGGGTCCAAATCAGGTTGGCGGGTCGGGTTCGGGTCAACAGACCCGCCAGAAAATCTGTTGACCCGAACCCCGACCCGCCAACCCGTGACGGGTCAGGTATGCTGACCCGAACCCGAAGATTTCAGGTTTACGGGGCGGCGGGTCGACCCGAAATGACCCGAAACTTAATTTTAATTTATTAATTTATCACTGTAATTTCTAATAAAATCAATTTCTCACAAAACTAATTACATAATCAAGTAATAAAAATTTAAATAAATGATTCCAAATCAAATCTAAAATAAATTAAACACCGTAAAAGTGTTTTATCCCAAGCAAAATATAAAATAAATTAAAACAATACAAAAGTGAAAAATAATATAATATATTATTTGTCCAAGTATAATAATTTCAACTTCACACAAATTAAATAAATTCGTTTAGGATTAAGTAATTAATGCCTTTGAAAAAAAGAATAACTTAGTTTAGTTAGATAAAATTATTTTTATGTTTATTAAATTATTTTTAATTCGTAAACGGGTCATATCGGGTCATATCAGGTCACCACGGGTTGACCCGAAATCGACCGGTTTTCTTTTCGGGTTCATCGGGTCCAACCCGATTCTGACCCGAATTCCCGAAACCTCAACCCAAACCCATTAATTTCGTGTTAGGTTCGTGTCGTGTCGAAAATTGCCACCCCTAGTTGCGGTGATACATTTGCGCCGACAAATTTGAGCGACGATCCGGGCTTTGATCGAGCCGTACCGTTCCTGATTTGTCTCGCGCCTTCAGATCCTCCTTCACGCTTCGACAAGAAGCAAAATATTAAGCAATCGTTCCGACGGAGCTAAATTACTACAGGATAAAGAACGAATAGGAAATTTGGATTTCGAAACAAAAAAGAGAGGGGTGCAACACGAGGACTTCCCAGGGGGTCACCCATCCTAGTACTACTCTCGCCCAAGCACGCTTAACTTCGGAGTTCTGATGGGATCCGGTGCATTAGCGCTGGTATGATCGCACCCGCCATGTTCCTTTCGCGTTATTCTTTTAAACTACCCCGTCCTGCGAAGCAGTGTGGCTTTTCTAGACCGAAATTCATTTTAAGCGTCAATTCAAGCATTTTCCTCTTATCCTTTTATTTATTTACTTTATATTTTTTTTTGTTATTGATTTGCACCCTGTTTTTTTCCCTCATCCCGCAACTCTAAATTATCATGAAATCAATCCTTCACGCTTGCAGTCAGGGGTGGCAATTCGGGTCCAAATCAGGTTGGCGGGTCGGGTTCGGGTCAACAGACCCGCCAGAAAATCTGTTGACCCGAACCCCGACCCGCCAACCCGTGACGGGTCAGGTATGCTGACCCGAACCCGAAGATTTCAGGTTTACGGGGCGGCGGGTCGACCCGAAATGACCCGAAACTTAATTTTAATTTATTAATTTATCACTGTAATTTCTAATAAAATCAATTTCTCACAAAACTAATTACATAATCAAGTAATAAAAATTTAAATAAATGATTCCAAATCAAATCTAAAATAAATTAAACACCGTAAAAGTGTTTTATCCCAAGCAAAATATAAAATAAATTAAAACAATACAAAAGTGAAAAATAATATAATATATTATTTGTCCAAGTATAATAATTTCAACTTCACACAAATTAAATAAATTCGTTTAGGATTAAGTAATTAATGCCTTTGAAAAAAAGAATAACTTAGTTTAGTTAGATAAAATTATTTTTATGTTTATTAAATTATTTTTAATTCGTAAACGGGTCATATCGGGTCATATCAGGTCACCACGGGTTGACCCGAAATCGACCAGTTTTCTTTTCGGGTTCATCGGGTCCAACCCGATTCTGACCCGAATTCCCGAAACCTCAACCCAAACCCATTAATTTCGTGTTAGGTTCGTGTCGTGTCGAAAATTGCCACCCCTAGTTGCGGTGATACATTTGCGCCGACAAATTTGAGCGACGATCCGGGCTTTGATCGAGCCGTACCGTTCCTGATTTGTCTCGCGCCTTCAGATCCTCCTTCACGCTTCGACAAGAAGCAAAATATTAAGCAATCGTTCCGACGGAGCTAAATTACTACAGGATAAAGAACGAATAGGAAATTTGGATTTCGAAACAAAAAAGAGAGGGGTGCAACACGAGGACTTCCCAGGGGGTCACCCATCCTAGTACTACTCTCGCCCAAGCACGCTTAACTTCGGAGTTCTGATGGGATCCGGTGCATTAGTGCTGGTATGATCGCACCCGCCATGTTCCTTTCGCGTTATTCTTTTAAACTACCCCGTCCTGCGAAGCAGTGTGGCTTTTCTAGACCGAAATTCATTTTAAGCGTCAATTCAAGCATTTTCCTCTTATCCTTTTATTTATTTACTTTATATTTTTTTTTGTTATTGATTTGCACCCTGTTTTTTTCCCTCATCCCGCAACTCTAAATTATCATGAAATCAATCCTTCACGCTTGCAGTTAGGGGTGGCAATTCGGGTCCAAATCAGGTTGGCGGGTCGGGTTCGGGTCAACAGACCCGCCAGAAAATCTGTTGACCCGAACCCCGACCCGCCAACCCGTGACGGGTCAGGTATGCTGACCCGAACCCGAAGATTTCAGGTTTACGGGGCGGCGGGTCGACCCGAAATGACCCGAAACTTAATTTTAATTTATTAATTTATCACTGTAATTTCTAATAAAATCAATTTCTCACAAAACTAATTACATAATCAAGTAATAAAAATTTAAATAAATGATTCCAAATCAAATCTAAAATAAATTAAACACCGTAAAAGTGTTTTATCCCAAGCAAAATATAAAATAAATTAAAACAATACAAAAGTGAAAAATAATATAATATATTATTTGTCCAAGTATAATAATTTCAACTTCACACAAATTAAATAAATTCGTTTAGGATTAAGTAATTAATGCCTTTGAAAAAAAGAATAACTTAGTTTAGTTAGATAAAATTATTTTTATGTTTATTAAATTATTTTTAATTCGTAAACGGGTCATATCGGGTCATATCAGGTCACCACGGGTTGACCCGAAATCGACCGGTTTTCTTTTCGGGTTCATCGGGTCCAACCCGATTCTGACCCGAATTCCCGAAACCTCAACCCAAACCCATTAATTTCGTGTTAGGTTCGTGTCGTGTCGAAAATTGCCACCCCTAGTTGCGGTGATACATTTGCGCCGACAAATTTGAGCGACGATCCGGGCTTTGATCGAGCCGTACCGTTCCTGATTTGTCTCGCGCCTTCAGATCCTCCTTCACGCTTCGACAAGAAGCAAAATATTAAGCAATCGTTCCGACGGAGCTAAATTACTACAGGATAAAGAACGAATTGGAAATTTGGATTTCGAAACAAAAAAGAGAGGGGTGCAACACGAGGACTTCCCAGGGGGTCACCCATCCTAGTACTACTCTCGCCCAAGCACGCTTAACTTCGGAGTTCTGATGGGATCCGGTGCATTAGTGCTGGTATGATCGCACCCGCCATGTTCCTTTCGCGTTATTCTTTTAAACTACCCCGTCCTGCGAAGCAGTGTGGCTTTTCTAAACCGAAATTCATTTTAAGCGTCAATTCAAGCATTTTCCTCTTATCCTTTTATTTATTTACTTTATATTTTTTTTTGTTATTGATTTGCACCCTGTTTTTTTCCCTCATCCCGCAACTCTAAATTATCATGAAATCAATCCTTCACGCTTGCAGTTAGGGGTGGCAATTCGGGTCCAAATCAGGTTGGCGGGTCGGGTTCGGGTCAACAGACCCGCCAGAAAATCTGTTGACCCGAACCCCGACCCGCCAACCCGTGACGGGTCAGGTATGCTGACCCGAACCCGAAAATTTCAGGTTTACGGGGCGGCGGGTCGACCCGAAATGACCCGAAACTTAATTTTAATTTATTAATTTATCACTGTAATTTCTAATAAAATCAATTTCTCACAAAACTAATTACATAATCAAGTAATAAAAATTTAAATAAATGATTCCAAATCAAATCTAAAATAAATTAAACACCGTAAAAGTGTTTTATCCCAAGCAAAATATAAAATAAATTAAAACAATACAAAAGTGAAAAATAATATAATATATTATTTGTCCAAGTATAATAATTTCAACTTCACACAAATTAAATAAATTCGTTTAGGATTAAGTAATTAATGCCTTTGAAAAAAAGAATAACTTAGTTTAGTTAGATAAAATTATTTTTATGTTTATTAAATTATTTTTAATTCGTAAACGGGTCATATCGGGTCATATCAGGTCACCACGGGTTGACCCGAAATCGACCGGTTTTCTTTTCGGGTTCATCGGGTCCAACCCGATTCTGACCCGAATTCCCGAAACCTCAACCCAAACCCATTAATTTCGTGTTAGGTTCGTGTCGTGTCGAAAATTGCCACCCCTAGTTGCGGTGATACATTTGCGCCGACAAATTTGAGCGACGATCCGGGCTTTGATCGAGCCGTACCGTTCCTGATTTGTCTCGCGCCTTCAGATCCTCCTTCACGCTTCGACAAGAAGCAAAATATTAAGCAATCGTTCCGACGGAGCTAAATTACTACAGGATAAAGAACGAATAGGAAATTTGGATTTCGAAACAAAAAAGAGAGGGGTGCAACACGAGGACTTCCCAGGGGGTCACCCATCCTAGTACTACTCTCGCCCAAGCACGCTTAACTTCGGAGTTCTGATGGGATCCGGTGCATTAGTGCTGGTATGATCGCACCCGCCATGTTCCTTTCGCGTTATTCTTTTAAACTACCCCGTCCTGCGAAGCAGTGTGGCTTTTCTAGACCGAAATTCATTTTAAGCGTCAATTCAAGCATTTTCCTCTTATCCTTTTATTTATTTACTTTATATTTTTTTTTGTTATTGATTTGCACCCTGTTTTTTTCCCTCATCCCGCAACTCTAAATTATCATGAAATCAATCCTTCACGCTTGCAGTCAGGGGTGGCAATTCGGGTCCAAATCAGGTTGGCGGGTCGGGTTCGGGTCAACAGACCCGCCAGAAAATCTGTTAACCCGAACCCCGACCCGCCAACCCGTGACGGGTCAGGTATGCTGACCCGAACCCGAAGATTTCAGGTTTACGGGGCGGCGGGTAGACCCGAAATGACCCGAAACTTAATTTTAATTTATTAATTTATCACTGTAATTTCTAATAAAATCAATTTCTCACAAAACTAATTACATAATCAACTAATAAAAATTTAAATAAATGATTCCAAATCAAATCTAAAATAAATTAAACACCGTAAAAGTGTTTTATCCCAAGCAAAATATAAAATAAATTAAAACAATATAAAAGTGAAAAATAATATAATATATTATTTGTCCAAGTATAATAATTTCAACTTCACACAAATTAAATAAATTCGTTTAGGATTAAGTAATTAATGCCTTTGAAAAAAAGAATAACTTAGTTTAGTTAGATAAAATTATTTTTATGTTTATTAAATTATTTTTAACTCGTAAACGGGTCATATCGGGTCATATCAGGTCACCACGGGTTGACCCGAAATCGACCGGTTTTCTTTTCGGGTTCATCGGGTCCAACCCGATTCTGACCCGAATTCCCGAAACCTCAACCCAAACCCATTAATTTCGTGTTAGGCTCGTGTCGTGTTTTCAGGTCGTGTCGAAAATTGCCACCCCTAGTTGCGGTGATACATTTGCGCCGACAAATTTGAGCGACGATCCGGGCTTTGGTCGAGCCGTACCGTTCCTGATTTGTCTCGCGCCTTCAGACCCGCCTTCATGCTTCGACAAGAAGCAAAATATAAAGCAATCGTTCCGACGGAGCTAAATTACTACAGGATAAAGAACGAATAGAAAATTTGGATTTCGAAACAAAAAAAAGAGAGGGGTGCAACACGAGGACTTCCAAGGGGGTCACCCATCCTAGTACCACTCTCGCCCAAGCACGCTTAACTTCGGAGTTCTGATGGGATCCGGTGCATTAGTGCTGGTATGGTCGCACCCGCCATGTTCCTTTCGCTTTATTCTTTTAAACTACCCCGTCCTGCGAAGCAGTGTGGCTTTTCTAGACCGAAATTCATTTTAAGCGTCAATTCAAGCATTTTCCTCTTATCCTTTTATTTATTTACTTTATATATTTTTTTGTTATTGATTTGCACCCTGTTTTTTTCCCTCATCCCGCAACTCTAAATTATCATGAAATCAATCCTTCACGCTTGCAGTTAGGGGTGGCAATTCGGGTCCAAATCAGGTTGGCGGGTCGGGTTCGGGTCAACAGACCCGCCAGAAAATCTGTTGACCCGAACCCCGACCCGCCAACCCGTGACGGGTCAGGTATGCTGACCCGAACCCGAAAATTTCAGGTTTACGGGGCGGCGGGTCGACCCGAAATGACCCGAAACTTAATTTTAATTTATTAATTTATCACTGTAATTTCTAATAAAATCAATTTCTCACAAAACTAATTACATAATCAAGTAATAAAAATTTAAATAAATGATTCCAAATCAAATCTAAAATAAATTAAACACCGTAAAAGTGTTTTATCCCAAGCAAAATATAAAATAAATTAAAACAATACAAAAGTGAAAAATAATATAATATATTATTTGTCCAAGTATAATAATTTCAACTTCACACAAATTAAATAAATTCGTTTAGGATTAAGTAATTAATGCCTTTGAAAAAAAGAATAACTTAGTTTAGTTAGATAAAATTATTTTTATGTTTATTAAATTATTTTTAATTCGTAAACGGGTCATATCGGGTCATATCAGGTCACCACGGGTTGACCCGAAATCGACCGGTTTTCTTTTCGGGTTCATCGGGTCCAACCCGATTCTGACCCGAATTCCCGAAACCTCAACCCAAACCCATTAATTTCGTGTTAGGTTCGTGTCGTGTCGAAAATTGCCACCCCTAGTTGCGGTGATACATTTGCGCCGACAAATTTGAGCGACGATCCGGGCTTTGATCGAGCCGTACCGTTCCTGATTTGTCTCGCGCCTTCAGATCCTCCTTCACGCTTCGACAAGAAGCAAAATATTAAGCAATCGTTCCGACGGAGCTAAATTACTACAGGATAAAGAACGAATAGGAAATTTGGATTTCGAAACAAAAAAGAGAGGGGTGCAACACGAGGACATCCCAGGGGGTCACCCATCCTAGTACTACTCTCGCCCAAGCACGCTTAACTTCGGAGTTCTGATGGGATCCGGTGCATTAGTGCTGGTATGATCGCACCCGCCATGTTCCTTTCGCGTTATTCTTTTAAACTACCCCGTCCTGCGAAGCAGTGTGGCTTTTCTAGACCGAAATTCATTTTAAGCGTCAATTCAAGCATTTTCCTCTTATCCTTTTATTTATTTACTTTATATATTTTTTTGTTATTGATTTGCACCCTGTTTTTTTCCCTCATCCCGCAACTCTAAATTATCATGAAATCAATCCTTCACGCTTGCAGTCAGGGGTGGCAATTCGGGTCCAAATCAGGTTGGCGGGTCGGGTTCGGGTCAACAGACCCGCCAGAAAATCTGTTGACCCGAACCCCGACCCGCCAACCCGTGACGGGTCAGGTATGCTGACCCGAACCCGAAGATTTCAGGTTTACGGGGCGGCGGGTCGACCCGAAATGACCCGAAACTTAATTTTAATTTATTAATTTATCACTGTAATTTCTAATAAAATCAATTTCTCACAAAACTAATTACATAATCAAGTAATAAAAATTTAAATAAATGATTCCAAATCAAATCTAAAATAAATTAAACACCGTAAAAGTGTTTTATCCCAAGCAAAATATAAAATAAATTAAAACAATACAAAAGTGAAAAATAATATAATATATTATTTGTCCAAGTATAATAATTTCAACTTCACACAAATTAAATAAATTCGTTTAGGATTAAGTAATTAATGCCTTTGAAAAAAAGAATAACTTAGTTTAGTTAGATAAAATTATTTTTATGTTTATTAAATTATTTTTAATTCGTAAACGGGTCGTATCGGGTCATATCAGGTCACCACGGGTTGACCCGAAATCGACCGGTTTTCTTTTCGGGTTCATCGGGTCCAACCCGATTCTGACCCGAATTCCCGAAACCTCAACCCAAACCCATTAATTTCGTGTTAGGTTCGTGTCGTGTCGAAAATTGCCACCCCTAGTTGCGGTGATACATTTGCGCCGACAAATTTGAGCGACGATCCGGGCTTTGATCGAGCCGTACCGTTCCTGATTTGTCTCGCGCCTTCAGATCCTCCTTCACGCTTCGACAAGAAGCAAAATATTAAGCAATCGTTCCGACGGAGCTAAATTACTACAGGATAAAGAACGAATAGGAAATTTGGATTTCGAAACAAAAAAGAGAGGGGTGCAACACGAGGACTTCCCAGGGGGTCACCCATCCTAGTACTACTCTCGCCCAAGCACGCTTAACTTCGTAGTTCTGATGGGATCCGGTGCATTAGTGCTGGTATGATCGCACCCGCCATGTTCCTTTCGCGTTATTCTTTTAAACTACCCCGTCCTGCGAAGCAGTGTGGCTTTTCTAGACCGAAATTCATTTTAAGCGTCAATTCAAGCATTTTCCTCTTATCCTTTTATTTATTTACTTTATATATTTTTTTGTTATTGATTTGCACCCTGTTTTTTTCCCTCATCCCGCAACTCTAAATTATCATGAAATCAATCCTTCACGCTTGCAGTTAGGGGTGGCAATTCGGGTCCAAATCAGGTTGGCGGGTCGGGTTCGGGTCAACAGACCCGCCAGAAAATCTGTTGACCCGAACCCCGACCCGCCAACCCGTGACGGGTCAGGTATGCTGACCCGAACCCGAAAATTTCAGGTTTACGGGGCGGCGGGTCGACCCGAAATGACCCGAAACTTAATTTTAATTTATTAATTTATCACTGTAATTTCTAATAAAATCAATTTCTCACAAAACTAATTACATAATCAAGTAATAAAAATTTAAATAAATGATTCCAAATCAAATCTAAAATAAATTAAACACCGTAAAAGTGTTTTATCCCAAGCAAAATATAAAATAAATTAAAACAATACAAAAGTGAAAAATAATATAATATATTATTTGTCCAAGTATAATAATTTCAACTTCACACAAATTAAATAAATTCGTTTAGGATTAAGTAATTAATGCCTTTGAAAAAAAGAATAACTTAGTTTAGTTAGATAAAATTATTTTTATGTTTATTAAATTATTTTTAATTCGTAAACGGGTCATATCGGGTCATATCAGGTCACCACGGGTTGACCCGAAATCGACCGGTTTTCTTTTCGGGTTCATCGGGTCCAACCCGATTCTGACCCGAATTCCCGAAACCTCAACCCAAACCCATTAATTTCGTGTTAGGTTCGTGTTGTGTCGAAAATTGCCACCCCTAGTTGCGGTGATACATTTGCGCCGACAAATTTGAGCGACGATCCGGGCTTTGATCGAGCCGTACCGTTCCTGATTTGTCTCGCGCCTTCAGATCCTCCTTCACGCTTCGACAAGAAGCAAAATATTAAGCAATCGTTCCGACGGAGCTAAATTACTACAGGATAAACAACGAATAGGAAATTTGGATTTCGAAACAAAAAAGAGAGGGGTGCAACACGAGGACTTCCCAGGGGGTCACCCATCCTAGTACTACTCTCGCCCAAGCACGCTTAACTTCGGAGTTCTGCTGGGATCCGGTGCATTAGTGCTGGTATGATCGCACCCGCCATGTTCCTTTCGCGTTATTCTTTTAAACTACCCCGTCCTGCGAAGCAGTGTGGCTTTTCTAGACCGAAATTCATTTTAAGCGTCAATTCAAGCATTTTCCTCTTATCCTTTTATTTATTTACTTTATATTTTTTTTTGTTATTGATTTGCACCCTGTTTTTTTCCCTCATCCCGCAACTCTAAATTATCATGAAATCAATCCTTCACGCTTGCAGTCAGGGGTGGCAATTCGGGTCCAAATCAGGTTGGCGGGTCGGGTTCGGGTCAACAGACCCGCCAGAAAATCTGTTAACCCGAACCCCGACCCGCCAACCCGTGACGGGTCAGGTATGCTGACCCGAACCCGAAGATTTCAGGTTTACGGGGCGGCGGGTAGACCCGAAATGACCCGAAACTTAATTTTAATTTATTAATTTATCACTGTAATTTCTAATAAAATCAATTTCTCACAAAACTAATTACATAATCAACTAATAAAAATTTAAATAAATGATTCCAAATCAAATCTAAAATAAATTAAACACCGTAAAAGTGTTTTATCCCAAGCAAAATATAAAATAAATTAAAACAATATAAAAGTGAAAAATAATATAATATATTATTTGTCCAAGTATAATAATTTCAACTTCACACAAATTAAATAAATTCGTTTAGGATTAAGTAATTAATGCCTTTGAAAAAAAGAATAACTTAGTTTAGTTAGATAAAATTATTTTTATGTTTATTAAATTATTTTTAACTCGTAAACGGGTCATATCGGGTCATATCAGGTCACCACGGGTTGACCCGAAATCGACCGGTTTTCTTTTCGGGTTCATCGGGTCCAACCCGATTCTGACCCGAATTCCCGAAACCTCAACCCAAACCCATTAATTTCGTGTTAGGCTCGTGTCGTGTTTTCAGGTCGTGTCGAAAATTGCCACCCCTAGTTGCGGTGATACATTTGCGCCGACAAATTTGAGCGACGATCCGGGCTTTGGTCGAGCCGTACCGTTCCTGATTTGTCTCGCGCCTTCAGACCCGCCTTCATGCTTCGACAAGAAGCAAAATATAAAGCAATCGTTCCGACGGAGCTAAATTACTACAGGATAAAGAACGAATAGAAAATTTGGATTTCGAAACAAAAAAAAGAGAGGGGTGCAACACGAGGACTTCCAAGGGGGTCACCCATCCTAGTACCACTCTCGCCCAAGCACGCTTAACTTCGGAGTTCTGATGGGATCCGGTGCATTAGTGCTGGTATGGTCGCACCCGCCATGTTCCTTTCGCTTTATTCTTTTAAACTACCCCGTCCTGCGAAGCAGTGTGGCTTTTCTAGACCGAAATTCATTTTAAGCGTCAATTCAAGCATTTTCCTCTTATCCTTTTATTTATTTACTTTATTTTTTTTTTGTTATTGATTTGCACCCTGTTTTTTTCCCTCATCCCGCAACTCTAAATTATCATGAAATCAATCCTTCACGCTTGCAGTCAGGGGTGGCAATTCGGGTCCAAATCAGGTTGGCGGGTCGGGTTCGGGTCAACAGACCCGCCAGAAAATCTGTTGACCCGAACCCCGACCCGCCAACCCGTGACGGGTCAGGTATGCTGACCCGAACCCGAAGATTTCAGGTTTACGGGGCGGCGGGTCGACCCGAAATGACCCGAAACTTAATTTTAATTTATTAATTTATCACTGTAATTTCTAATAAAATCAATTTCTCACAAAACTAATTACATAATCAAGTAATAAAAATTTAAATAAATGATTCCAAATCAAATCTAAAATAAATTAAACACCGTAAAAGTGTTTTATCCCAAGCAAAATATAAAATAAATTAAAACAATACAAAAGTGAAAAATAATATAATATATTATTTGTCCAAGTATAATAATTTCAACTTCACACAAATTAAATAAATTCGTTTAGGATTAAGTAATTAATGCCTTTGAAAAAAAGAATAACTTAGTTTAGTTAGATAAAATTATTTTTATGTTTATTAAATTATTTTTAATTCGTAAACGGGTCATATCGGGTCATATCAGGTCACCACGGGTTGACCCGAAATCGACCGGTTTTCTTTTCGGGTTCATCGGGTCCAACCCGATTCTGACCCGAATTCCCGAAACCTCAACCCAAACCCATTAATTTCGTGTTAGGTTCGTGTCGTGTCGAAAATTGCCACCCCTAGTTGCGGTGATACATTTGCGCCGACAAATTTGAGCGACGATCCGGGCTTTGATCGAGCCGTACCGTTCCTGATTTGTCTCGCGCCTTCAGATCCTCCTTCACGCTTCGACAAGAAGCAAAATATTAAGCAATCGTTCCGACGGAGCTAAATTACTACAGGATAAAGAACGAATAGGAAATTTGGATTTCGAAACAAAAAAGAGAGGGGTGCAACACGAGGACTTCCCAGGGGGTCACCCATCCTAGTACTACTCTCGCCCAAGCACGCTTAACTTCGGAGTTCTGATGGGATCCGGTGCATTAGCGCTGGTATGATCGCACCCGCCATGTTCCTTTCGCGTTATTCTTTTAAACTACCCCGTCCTGCGAAGCAGTGTGGCTTTTCTAGACCGAAATTCATTTTAAGCGTCAATTCAAGCATTTTCCTCTTATCCTTTTATTTATTTACTTTATATTTTTTTTTGTTATTGATTTGCACCCTGTTTTTTTCCCTCATCCCGCAACTCTAAATTATCATGAAATCAATCCTTCACGCTTGCAGTCAGGGGTGGCAATTCGGGTCCAAATCAGGTTGGCGGGTCGGGTTCGGGTCAACAGACCCGCCAGAAAATCTGTTGACCCGAACCCCGACCCGCCAACCCGTGACGGGTCAGGTATGCTGACCCGAACCCGAAGATTTCAGGTTTACGGGGCGGCGGGTCGACCCGAAATGACCCGAAACTTAATTTTAATTTATTAATTTATCACTGTAATTTCTAATAAAATCAATTTCTCACAAAACTAATTACATAATCAAGTAATAAAAATTTAAATAAATGATTCCAAATCAAATCTAAAATAAATTAAACACCGTAAAAGTGTTTTATCCCAAGCAAAATATAAAATAAATTAAAACAATACAAAAGTGAAAAATAATATAATATATTATTTGTCCAAGTATAATAATTTCAACTTCACACAAATTAAATAAATTCGTTTAGGATTAAGTAATTAATGCCTTTGAAAAAAAGAATAACTTAGTTTAGTTAGATAAAATTATTTTTATGTTTATTAAATTATTTTTAATTCGTAAACGGGTCATATCGGGTCATATCAGGTCACCACGGGTTGACCCGAAATCGACCGGTTTTCTTTTCGGGTTCATCGGGTCCAACCCGATTCTGACCCGAATTCCCGAAACCTCAACCCAAACCCATTAATTTCGTGTTAGGTTCGTGTCGTGTCGAAAATTGCCACCCCTAGTTGCGGTGATACATTTGCGCCGACAAATTTGAGTGACGATCCGGGCTTTGGTCGAGCCGTACCGTTCCTGATTTGTCTCGCGCCTTCAGACCCGCCTTCATGCTTCGACAAGAAGCAAAATATAAAGCAATCGTTCCGACGGAGCTAAATTACTACAGGATAAAGAACGAATAGGAAATTTGGATTTCGAAACAAAAAAGAGAGGGGTGCAACACGAGGACTTCCCAGGGGGTCACCCATCCTAGTACTACTCTCGCCCAAGCACGCTTAACTTCGGAGTTCTGATGGGATCCGGTGCATTAGTGCTGGTATGGTCGCACCCGCCATGTTCCTTTCGCTTTATTCTTTTAAACTACCCCGTCCTGCGAAGCAGTGTGGCTTTTCTAGACCGAAATTCATTTTAAGCGTCAATTCAAGCATTTTCCAATTATCCTTTTATTTATTTACTTTATTTTTTTTTTGTTATTGATTTGCACCCTGTTTTTTTCCCTCATCCCGCAACTCTAAATTATCATGAAATCAATACTTCACGCTTGCAGTTAGGGGTGGCAATTCGAGTCCAAATCAGGTTGGCGGGTCGGGTTCGGGTCAACAGACCCGCCAAAAAAATCTGTTGACCCGAACCCCGACCCGCCAACCCGTGACGGGTCAGGTATGCTGACCCGAACCCGAAGATTTCAGGTTTACGGGGCGGCGGGTCGACCCGAAATGACCCGAAACTTAATTTTAATTTATTAATTTATCACTGTAATTTCTAATAAAATCAATTTCCCACAAAACTAATTACATAATCAAGTAATAAAAATTTAAATAAATGATTCCAAATCAAATCTAAAATAAATTAAACACCGTAAAAGTGTTTTATCCCAAGCAAAATATAAAATAAATTAAAACAATATAAAAGTGAAAAATAATATAATATATTATTTGTCCAAGTATAATAATTTCAACTTCACGCAAATTAAATAAATTCGTTTAGGATTAAGTAATTAATGCCTTTGAAAAAAAGAATAACTTAGTTTAGTTAGATAAAATTATTTTTATGTTTATTAAATTATTTTTAACTCGTAAACGGGTCATATCGGGTCATATCAGGTCACCACGGGTTGACCCGAAATCGACCGGTTTTCTTTTCGGGTTCATCGGGTCCAACCCGATTCTGACCCGAATTCCCGAAACCTCAACCCAAACCCATTAATTTCGTGTTAGTCTCGTGTCGTGTTTTCAGGTCGTGTCGAAAATTGCCACCCCTAGTTGCGGTGATACATTTGCGCCGACAAATTTGAGCGACGATCCGGGCTTTGGTCGAGCCGTACCGTTCCTGATTTGTCTCGCGCCTTCAGACCCGCCTTCATGCTTCGACAAGAAGCAAAATATAAAGCAATCGTTCCGACGGAGCTAAATTACTACAGGATAAAGAACGAATAGGAAATTTGGATTTCGAAACAAAAAAGAGAGTGGTGCAACACGAGGACTTCCCAGGGGGTCACCCATCCTAGTACCACTCTCGCCCAAGCACGCTTAACTTCGGAGTTCTGATGGGATCCGGTGCATTAGTGCTGGTATGGTCGCACCCGCCATGTTCCTTTCGCTTTATTCTTTTAAACTATCCCGTCCTGCGAAGCAGTGTGGCTTTTCTAGACCGAAATTCATTTTAATCGTCAATTCAAGCATTTTCCTCTTATCCTTTTATTTATTTACTTTATTTTTTTTTGTTATTGATTTGCACCCTGTTTTTTTCCCTCATCCCGCAACTCTAAATTATCATGAAATCAATCCTTCACGCTTGCAGTCAGGGGTGGCAATTCGGGTCCAAATCAGGTTGGCGGGTCGGGTTCGGGTCAACAGACCCGCCAGAAAATCTGTTGACCCGAACCCCGACCCGCCAACCCGTGACGGGTCAGGTATGCTGACCCGAACCCGAAGATTTCAGGTTTACGGGGCGGCGGGTCGACCCGAAATGACCCGAAACTTAATTTTAATTTATTAATTTATCACTGTAATTTCTAATAAAATCAATTTCTCACAAAACTAATTACATAATCAAGTAATAAAAATTTAAATAAATGATTCCAAATCAAATCTAAAATAAATTAAACACCGTAAAAGTGTTTTATCCCAAGCAAAATATAAAATAAATTAAAACAATATAAAAGTGAAAAATAATATAATATATTATTTGTCCAAGTATAATAATTTCAACTTCACGCAAATTAAATAAATTCGTTTAGGATTAAGTAATTAATGCCTTTGAAAAAAAGAATAACTTAGTTTAGTTAGATAAAATTATTTTTATGTTTATTAAATTATTTTTAACTCGTAAACGGGTCATATCGGGTCATATCAGGTCACCACGGGTTGACCCGAAATCGACCGGTTTTCTTTTCGGGTTCATCGGGTCCAACCCGATTCTGACCCGAATTCCCGAAACCTCAACCCAAACCCATTAATTTCGTGTTAGGCTCGTGTCGTGTTTTCAGGTCGTGTCGAAAATTGCCACCCCTAGTTGCGGTGATACATTTGCGCCGACAAATTTGAGCGACGATCCGGGCTTTGGTCGAGCCGTACCGTTCCTGATTTGTCTCGCGCCTTCAGACCCGCCTTCATGCTTCGACAAGAAGCAAAATATAAAGCAATCGTTCCGACGGAGCTAAATTACTACAGGATAAAGAACGAATAGAAAATTTGGATTTCGAAACAAAAAAAAGAGAGGGGTGCAACACGAGGACTTCCAAGGGGGTCACCCATCCTAGTACCACTCTCGCCCAAGCACGCTTAACTTCGGAGTTCTGATGGGATCCGGTGCATTAGTGCTGGTATGGTCGCACCCGCCATGTTCCTTTCGCTTTATTCTTTTAAACTACCCCGTCCTGCGAAGCAGTGTGGCTTTTCTAGACCGAAATTCATTTTAAGCGTCAATTCAAGCATTTTCCTCTTATCCTTTTATTTATTTACTTTATTTTTTTTTTGTTATTGATTTGCACCCTGTTTTTTTCCCTCATCCCGCAACTCTAAATTATCATGAAATCAATCCTTCACGCTTGCAGTCAGGGGTGGCAATTCGGGTCCAAATCAGGTTGGCGGGTCGGGTTCGGGTCAACAGACCCGCCAGAAAATCTGTTGACCCGAACCCCGACCCGCCAACCCGTGACGGGTCAGGTATGCTGACCCGAACCCGAAGATTTCAGGTTTACGGGGCGGCGGGTCGACCCGAAATGACCCGAAACTTAATTTTAATTTATTAATTTATCACTGTAATTTCTAATAAAATCAATTTCTCACAAAACTAATTACATAATCAAGTAATAAAAATTTAAATAAATGATTCCAAATCAAATCTAAAATAAATTAAACACCGTAAAAGTGTTTTATCCCAAGCAAAATATAAAATAAATTAAAACAATACAAAAGTGAAAAATAATATAATATATTATTTGTCCAAGTATAATAATTTCAACTTCACACAAATTAAATAAATTCGTTTAGGATTAAGTAATTAATGCCTTTGAAAAAAAGAATAACTTAGTTTAGTTAGATAAAATTATTTTTATGTTTATTAAATTATTTTTAATTCGTAAACGGGTCATATCGGGTCATATCAGGTCACCACGGGTTGACCCGAAATCGACCGGTTTTCTTTTCGGGTTCATCGGGTCCAACCCGATTCTGACCCGAATTCCCGAAACCTCAACCCAAACCCATTAATTTCGTGTTAGGTTCGTGTCGTGTCGAAAATTGCCACCCCTAGTTGCGGTGATACATTTGCGCCGACAAATTTGAGTGACGATCCGGGCTTTGGTCGAGCCGTACCGTTCCTGATTTGTCTCGCGCCTTCAGACCCGCCTTCATGCTTCGACAAGAAGCAAAATATAAAGCAATCGTTCCGACGGAGCTAAATTACTACAGGATAAAGAACGAATAGGAAATTTGGATTTCGAAACAAAAAAGAGAGGGGTGCAACACGAGGACTTCCCAGGGGGTCACCCATCCTAGTACTACTCTCGCCCAAGCACGCTTAACTTCGGAGTTCTGATGGGATCCGGTGCATTAGTGCTGGTATGGTCGCACCCGCCATGTTCCTTTCGCTTTATTCTTTTAAACTACCCCGTCCTGCGAAGCAGTGTGGCTTTTCTAGACCGAAATTCATTTTAAGCGTCAATTCAAGCATTTTCCAATTATCCTTTTATTTATTTACTTTATTTTTTTTTTTGTTATTGATTTGCACCCTGTTTTTTTCCCTCATCCCGCAACTCTAAATTATCATGAAATCAATACTTCACGCTTGCAGTTAGGGGTGGCAATTCGAGTCCAAATCAGGTTGGCGGGTCGGGTTCGGGTCAACAGACCCGCCAAAAAAATCTGTTGACCCGAACCCCGACCCGCCAACCCGTGACGGGTCAGGTATGCTGACCCGAACCCGAAGATTTCAGGTTTACGGGGCGGCGGGTCGACCCGAAATGACCCGAAACTTAATTTTAATTTATTAATTTATCACTGTAATTTCTAATAAAATCAATTTCCCACAAAACTAATTACATAATCAAGTAATAAAAATTTAAATAAATGATTCCAAATCAAATCTAAAATAAATTAAACACCGTAAAAGTGTTTTATCCCAAGCAAAATATAAAATAAATTAAAACAATATAAAAGTGAAAAATAATATAATATATTATTTGTCCAAGTATAATAATTTCAACTTCACGCAAATTAAATAAATTCGTTTAGGATTAAGTAATTAATGCCTTTGAAAAAAAGAATAACTTAGTTTAGTTAGATAAAATTATTTTTATGTTTATTAAATTATTTTTAACTCGTAAACGGGTCATATCGGGTCATATCAGGTCACCACGGGTTGACCCGAAATCGACCGGTTTTCTTTTCGGGTTCATCGGGTCCAACCCGATTCTGACCCGAATTCCCGAAACCTCAACCCAAACCCATTAATTTCGTGTTAGTCTCGTGTCGTGTTTTCAGGTCGTGTCGAAAATTGCCACCCCTAGTTGCGGTGATACATTTGCGCCGACAAATTTGAGCGACGATCCGGGCTTTGGTCGAGCCGTACCGTTCCTGATTTGTCTCGCGCCTTCAGACCCGCCTTCATGCTTCGACAAGAAGCAAAATATAAAGCAATCGTTCCGACGGAGCTAAATTACTACAGGATAAAGAACGAATAGGAAATTTGGATTTCGAAACAAAAAAGAGAGTGGTGCAACACGAGGACTTCCCAGGGGGTCACCCATCCTAGTACCACTCTCGCCCAAGCACGCTTAACTTCGGAGTTCTGATGGGATCCGGTGCATTAGTGCTGGTATGGTCGCACCCGCCATGTTCCTTTCGCTTTATTCTTTTAAACTATCCCGTCCTGCGAAGCAGTGTGGCTTTTCTAGACCGAAATTCATTTTAATCGTCAATTCAAGCATTTTCCTCTTATCCTTTTATTTATTTACTTTATTTTTTTTTGTTATTGATTTGCACCCTGTTTTTTTCCCTCATCCCGCAACTCTAAATTATCATGAAATCAATCCTTCACGCTTGCAGTCAGGGGTGGCAATTCGGGTCCAAATCAGGTTGGCGGGTCGGGTTCGGGTCAACAGACCCGCCAGAAAATCTGTTGACCCGAACCCCGACCCGCCAACCCGTGACGGGTCAGGTATGCTGACCCGAACCCGAAGATTTCAGGTTTACGGGGCGGCGGGTCGACCCGAAATGACCCGAAACTTAATTTTAATTTATTAATTTATCACTGTAATTTCTAATAAAATCAATTTCTCACAAAACTAATTACATAATCAAGTAATAAAAATTTAAATAAATGATTCCAAATCAAATCTAAAATAAATTAAACACCGTAAAAGTGTTTTATCCCAAGCAAAATATAAAATAAATTAAAACAATATAAAAGTGAAAAATAATATAATATATTATTTGTCCAAGTATAATAATTTCAACTTCACACAAATTAAATAAATTCGTTTAGGATTAAATAATTAATGCCTTTGAAAAAAAGAATAACTTAGTTTAGTTAGATAAAATTATTTTTATGTTTATTAAATTATTTTTAACTCGTAAACGGGTCATATCGGGTCATATCAGGTCACCACGGGTTGACCCGAAATCGACCGGTTTTCTTTTCGGGTTCATCGGGTCCAACCCGATTCTGACCCGAATTCCCGAAACCTCAACCCAAACCCATTAATTTCGTGTTAGGCTCGTGTCGTGTTTTCAGGTCGTGTCGAAAATTGCCACCCCTAGTTGCGGTGATACATTTGCGCCGACAAATTTGAGCGACGATCCGGGCTTTGGTCGAGCCGTACCGTTCCTGATTTGTCTCGCGCCTTCAGACCCGCCTTCATGCTTCGACAAGAAGCAAAATATAAAGCAATCGTTCCGACGGAGCTAAATTACTACAGGATAAAGAACGAATAGGAAATTTGGATTTCGAAACAAAAAAGAGAGGGGTGCAACACGAGGACTTCCCAGGGGGTCACCCATCCTAGTACTACTCTCGCCCAAGCACGCTTAACTTCGGAGTTCTGATGGGATCCGGTGCATTAGTGCTGGTATGGTCGCACCCGCCATGTTCCTTTCGCTTTATTCTTTTAAACTACCCCGTCCTGCGAAGCAGTGTGGCTTTTCTAGACCGAAATTCATTTTAAGCGTCAATTCAAGCATTTTCCAATTATCCTTTTATTTATTTACTTTATTTTTTTTTTTTGTTATTGATTTGCACCCTGTTTTTTTCCCTCATCCCGCAACTCTAAATTATCATGAAATCAATACTTCACGCTTGCAGTTAGGGGTGGCAATTCGAGTCCAAATCAGGTTGGCGGGTCGGGTTCGGGTCAACAGACCCGCCAAAAAAATCTGTTGACCCGAACCCCGACCCGCCAACCCGTGACGGGTCAGGTATGCTGACCCGAACCCGAAGATTTCAGGTTTACGGGGCGGCGGGTCGACCCGAAATGACCCGAAACTTAATTTTAATTTATTAATTTATCACTGTAATTTCTAATAAAATCAATTTCCCACAAAACTAATTACATAATCAAGTAATAAAAATTTAAATAAATGATTCCAAATCAAATCTAAAATAAATTAAACACCGTAAAAGTGTTTTATCCCAAGCAAAATATAAAATAAATTAAAACAATATAAAAGTGAAAAATAATATAATATATTATTTGTCCAAGTATAATAATTTCAACTTCACGCAAATTAAATAAATTCGTTTAGGATTAAGTAATTAATGCCTTTGAAAAAAAGAATAACTTAGTTTAGTTAGATAAAATTATTTTTATGTTTATTAAATTATTTTTAACTCGTAAACGGGTCATATCGGGTCATATCAGGTCACCACGGGTTGACCCGAAATCGACCGGTTTTCTTTTCGGGTTCATCGGGTCCAACCCGATTCTGACCCGAATTCCCGAAACCTCAACCCAAACCCATTAATTTCGTGTTAGGCTCGTGTCGTGTTTTCAGGTCGTGTCGAAAATTGCCACCCCTAGTTGCGGTGATACATTTGCGCCGACAAATTTGAGCGACGATCCGGGCTTTGGTCGAGCCGTACCGTTCCTGATTTGTCTCGCGCCTTCAGACCCGCCTTCATGCTTCGACAAGAAGCAAAATATAAAGCAATCGTTCCGACGGAGCTAAATTACTACAGGATAAAGAACGAATAGAAAATTTGGATTTCGAAACAAAAAAAAGAGAGGGGTGCAACACGAGGACTTCCAAGGGGGTCACCCATCCTAGTACCACTCTCGCCCAAGCACGCTTAACTTCGGAGTTCTGATGGGATCCGGTGCATTAGTGCTGGTATGGTCGCACCCGCCATGTTCCTTTCGCTTTATTCTTTTAAACTACCCCGTCCTGCGAAGCAGTGTGGCTTTTCTAGACCGAAATTCATTTTAAGCGTCAATTCAAGCATTTTCCTCTTATCCTTTTATTTATTTACTTTATTTTTTTTTTGTTATTGATTTGCACCCTGTTTTTTTCCCTCATCCCGCAACTCTAAATTATCATGAAATCAATCCTTCACGCTTGCAGTCAGGGGTGGCAATTCGGGTCCAAATCAGGTTGGCGGGTCGGGTTCGGGTCAACAGACCCGCCAGAAAATCTGTTGACCCGAACCCCGACCCGCCAACCCGTGACGGGTCAGGTATGCTGACCCGAACCCGAAGATTTCAGGTTTACGGGGCGGCGGGTCGACCCGAAATGACCCGAAACTTAATTTTAATTTATTAATTTATCACTGTAATTTCTAATAAAATCAATTTCTCACAAAACTAATTACATAATCAAGTAATAAAAATTTAAATAAATGATTCCAAATCAAATCTAAAATAAATTAAACACCGTAAAAGTGTTTTATCCCAAGCAAAATATAAAATAAATTAAAACAATATAAAAGTGAAAAATAATATAATATATTATTTGTCCAAGTATAATAATTTCAACTTCACACAAATTAAATAAATTCGTTTAGGATTAAATAATTAATGCCTTTGAAAAAAAGAATAACTTAGTTTAGTTAGATAAAATTATTTTTATGTTTATTAAATTATTTTTAACTCGTAAACGGGTCATATCGGGTCATATCAGGTCACCACGGGTTGACCCGAAATCGACCGGTTTTCTTTTCGGGTTCATCGGGTCCAACCCGATTCTGACCCGAATTCCCGAAACCTCAACCCAAACCCATTAATTTCGTGTTAGGCTCGTGTCGTGTTTTCAGGTCGTGTCGAAAATTGCCACCCCTAGTTGCGGTGATACATTTGCGCCGACAAATTTGAGCGACGATCCGGGCTTTGGTCGAGCCGTACCGTTCCTGATTTGTCTCGCGCCTTCAGACCCGCCTTCATGCTTCGACAAGAAGCAAAATATAAAGCAATCGTTCCGACGGAGCTAAATTACTACAGGATAAAGAACGAATAGGAAATTTGGATTTCGAAACAAAAAAGAGAGGGGTGCAACACGAGGACTTCCCAGGGGGTCACCCATCCTAGTACTACTCTCGCCCAAGCACGCTTAACTTCGGAGTTCTGATGGGATCCGGTGCATTAGTGCTGGTATGGTCGCACCCGCCATGTTCCTTTCGCTTTATTCTTTTAAACTACCCCGTCCTGCGAAGCAGTGTGGCTTTTCTAGACCGAAATTCATTTTAAGCGTCAATTCAAGCATTTTCCAATTATCCTTTTATTTATTTACTTTATTTTTTTTTTTGTTATTGATTTGCACCCTGTTTTTTTCCCTCATCCCGCAACTCTAAATTATCATGAAATCAATACTTCACGCTTGCAGTTAGGGGTGGCAATTCGAGTCCAAATCAGGTTGGCGGGTCGGGTTCGGGTCAACAGACCCGCCAAAAAAATCTGTTGACCCGAACCCCGACCCGCCAACCCGTGACGGGTCAGGTATGCTGACCCGAACCCGAAGATTTCAGGTTTACGGGGCGGCGGGTCGACCCGAAATGACCCGAAACTTAATTTTAATTTATTAATTTATCACTGTAATTTCTAATAAAATCAATTTCCCACAAAACTAATTACATAATCAAGTAATAAAAATTTAAATAAATGATTCCAAATCAAATCTAAAATAAATTAAACACCGTAAAAGTGTTTTATCCCAAGCAAAATATAAAATAAATTAAAACAATATAAAAGTGAAAAATAATATAATATATTATTTGTCCAAGTATAATAATTTCAACTTCACGCAAATTAAATAAATTCGTTTAGGATTAAGTAATTAATGCCTTTGAAAAAAAGAATAACTTAGTTTAGTTAGATAAAATTATTTTTATGTTTATTAAATTATTTTTAACTCGTAAACGGGTCATATCGGGTCATATCAGGTCACCACGGGTTGACCCGAAATCGACCGGTTTTCTTTTCGGGTTCATCGGGTCCAACCCGATTCTGACCCGAATTCCCGAAACCTCAACCCAAACCCATTAATTTCGTGTTAGGCTCGTGTCGTGTTTTCAGGTCGTGTCGAAAATTGCCACCCCTAGTTGCGGTGATACATTTGCGCCGACAAATTTGAGCGACGATCCGGGCTTTGGTCGAGCCGTACCGTTCCTGATTTGTCTCGCGCCTTCAGACCCGCCTTCATGCTTCGACAAGAAGCAAAATATAAAGCAATCGTTCCGACGGAGCTAAATTACTACAGGATAAAGAACGAATAGAAAATTTGGATTTCGAAACAAAAAAAAGAGAGGGGTGCAACACGAGGACTTCCAAGGGGGTCACCCATCCTAGTACCACTCTCGCCCAAGCACGCTTAACTTCGGAGTTCTGATGGGATCCGGTGCATTAGTGCTGGTATGGTCGCACCCGCCATGTTCCTTTCGCTTTATTCTTTTAAACTACCCCGTCCTGCGAAGCAGTGTGGCTTTTCTAGACCGAAATTCATTTTAAGCGTCAATTCAAGCATTTTCCTCTTATCCTTTTATTTATTTACTTTATTTTTTTTTTGTTATTGATTTGCACCCTGTTTTTTTCCCTCATCCCGCAACTCTAAATTATCATGAAATCAATCCTTCACGCTTGCAGTCAGGGGTGGCAATTCGGGTCCAAATCAGGTTGGCGGGTCGGGTTCGGGTCAACAGACCCGCCAGAAAATCTGTTGACCCGAACCCCGACCCGCCAACCCGTGACGGGTCAGGTATGCTGACCCGAACCCGAAGATTTCAGGTTTACGGGGCGGCGGGTCGACCCGAAATGACCCGAAACTTAATTTTAATTTATTAATTTATCACTGTAATTTCTAATAAAATCAATTTCTCACAAAACTAATTACATAATCAAGTAATAAAAATTTAAATAAATGATTCCAAATCAAATCTAAAATAAATTAAACACCGTAAAAGTGTTTTATCCCAAGCAAAATATAAAATAAATTAAAACAATATAAAAGTGAAAAATAATATAATATATTATTTGTCCAAGTATAATAATTTCAACTTCACACAAATTAAATAAATTCGTTTAGGATTAAATAATTAATGCCTTTGAAAAAAAGAATAACTTAGTTTAGTTAGATAAAATTATTTTTATGTTTATTAAATTATTTTTAACTCGTAAACGGGTCATATCGGGTCATATCAGGTCACCACGGGTTGACCCGAAATCGACCGGTTTTCTTTTCGGGTTCATCGGGTCCAACCCGATTCTGACCCGAATTCCCGAAACCTCAACCCAAACCCATTAATTTCGTGTTAGGCTCGTGTCGTGTTTTCAGGTCGTGTCGAAAATTGCCACCCCTAGTTGCGGTGATACATTTGCGCCGACAAATTTGAGCGACGATCCGGGCTTTGGTCGAGCCGTACCGTTCCTGATTTGTCTCGCGCCTTCAGACCCGCCTTCATGCTTCGACAAGAAGCAAAATATAAAGCAATCGTTCCGACGGAGCTAAATTACTACAGGATAAAGAACGAATAGGAAATTTGGATTTCGAAACAAAAAAGAGAGGGGTGCAACACGAGGACTTCCCAGGGGGTCACCCATCCTAGTACTACTCTCGCCCAAGCACGCTTAACTTCGGAGTTCTGATGGGATCCGGTGCATTAGTGCTGGTATGGTCGCACCCGCCATGTTCCTTTCGCTTTATTCTTTTAAACTACCCCGTCCTGCGAAGCAGTGTGGCTTTTCTAGACCGAAATTCATTTTAAGCGTCAATTCAAGCATTTTCCAATTATCCTTTTATTTATTTACTTTATTTTTTTTTTTGTTATTGATTTGCACCCTGTTTTTTTCCCTCATCCCGCAACTCTAAATTATCATGAAATCAATACTTCACGCTTGCAGTTAGGGGTGGCAATTCGAGTCCAAATCAGGTTGGCGGGTCGGGTTCGGGTCAACAGACCCGCCAAAAAAATCTGTTGACCCGAACCCCGACCCGCCAACCCGTGACGGGTCAGGTATGCTGACCCGAACCCGAAGATTTCAGGTTTACGGGGCGGCGGGTCGACCCGAAATGACCCGAAACTTAATTTTAATTTATTAATTTATCACTGTAATTTCTAATAAAATCAATTTCCCACAAAACTAATTACATAATCAAGTAATAAAAATTTAAATAAATGATTCCAAATCAAATCTAAAATAAATTAAACACCGTAAAAGTGTTTTATCCCAAGCAAAATATAAAATAAATTAAAACAATATAAAAGTGAAAAATAATATAATATATTATTTGTCCAAGTATAATAATTTCAACTTCACGAAAATTAAATAAATTCGTTTAGGATTAAGTAATTAATGCCTTTGAAAAAAAGAATAACTTAGTTTAGTTAGATAAAATTATTTTTATGTTTATTAAATTATTTTTAACTCGTAAACGGGTCATATCGGGTCATATCAGGTCACCACGGGTTGACCCGAAATCGACCGGTTTTCTTTTCGGGTTCATCGGGTCCAACCCGATTCTGACCCGAATTCCCGAAACCTCAACCCAAACCCATTAATTTCGTGTTAGGCTCGTGTCGTGTTTTCAGGTCGTGTCGAAAATTGCCACCCCTAGTTGCGGTGATACATTTGCGCCGACAAATTTGAGCGACGATCCGGGCTTTGGTCGAGCCGTACCGTTCCTGATTTGTCTCGCGCCTTCAGACCCGCCTTCATGCTTCGACAAGAAGCAAAATATAAAGCAATCGTTCCGACGGAGCTAAATTACTACAGGATAAAGAACGAATAGAAAATTTGGATTTCGAAACAAAAAAAAGAGAGGGGTGCAACACGAGGACTTCCAAGGGGGTCACCCATCCTAGTACCACTCTCGCCCAAGCACGCTTAACTTCGGAGTTCTGATGGGATCCGGTGCATTAGTGCTGGTATGGTCGCACCCGCCATGTTCCTTTCGCTTTATTCTTTTAAACTACCCCGTCCTGCGAAGCAGTGTGGCTTTTCTAGACCGAAATTCATTTTAAGCGTCAATTCAAGCATTTTCCTCTTATCCTTTTATTTATTTACTTTATTTTTTTTTTGTTATTGATTTGCACCCTGTTTTTTTCCCTCATCCCGCAACTCTAAATTATCATGAAATCAATCCTTCACGCTTGCAGTCAGGGGTGGCAATTCGGGTCCAAATCAGGTTGGCGGGTCGGGTTCGGGTCAACAGACCCGCCAGAAAATCTGTTGACCCGAACCCCGACCCGCCAACCCGTGACGGGTCAGGTATGCTGACCCGAACCCGAAGATTTCAGGTTTACGGGGCGGCGGGTCGACCCGAAATGACCCGAAACTTAATTTTAATTTATTAATTTATCACTGTAATTTCTAATAAAATCAATTTCTCACAAAACTAATTACATAATCAAGTAATAAAAATTTAAATAAATGATTCCAAATCAAATCTAAAATAAATTAAACACCGTAAAAGTGTTTTATCCCAAGCAAAATATAAAATAAATTAAAACAATATAAAAGTGAAAAATAATATAATATATTATTTGTCCAAGTATAATAATTTCAACTTCACACAAATTAAATAAATTCGTTTAGGATTAAATAATTAATGCCTTTGAAAAAAAGAATAACTTAGTTTAGTTAGATAAAATTATTTTTATGTTTATTAAATTATTTTTAACTCGTAAACGGGTCATATCGGGTCATATCAGGTCACCACGGGTTGACCCGAAATCGACCGGTTTTCTTTTCGGGTTCATCGGGTCCAACCCGATTCTGACCCGAATTCCCGAAACCTCAACCCAAACCCATTAATTTCGTGTTAGGCTCGTGTCGTGTTTTCAGGTCGTGTCGAAAATTGCCACCCCTAGTTGCGGTGATACATTTGCGCCGACAAATTTGAGCGACGATCCGGGCTTTGGTCGAGCCGTACCGTTCCTGATTTGTCTCGCGCCTTCAGACCCGCCTTCATGCTTCGACAAGAAGCAAAATATAAAGCAATCGTTCCGACGGAGCTAAATTACTACAGGATAAAGAACGAATAGGAAATTTGGATTTCGAAACAAAAAAGAGAGGGGTGCAACACGAGGACTTCCCAGGGGGTCACCCATCCTAGTACTACTCTCGCCCAAGCACGCTTAACTTCGGAGTTCTGATGGGATCCGGTGCATTAGTGCTGGTATGGTCGCACCCGCCATGTTCCTTTCGCTTTATTCTTTTAAACTACCCCGTCCTGCGAAGCAGTGTGGCTTTTCTAGACCGAAATTCATTTTAAGCGTCAATTCAAGCATTTTCCAATTATCCTTTTATTTATTTACTTTATTTTTTTTTTTGTTATTGATTTGCACCCTGTTTTTTTCCCTCATCCCGCAACTCTAAATTATCATGAAATCAATACTTCACGCTTGCAGTTAGGGGTGGCAATTCGAGTCCAAATCAGGTTGGCGGGTCGGGTTCGGGTCAACAGACCCGCCAAAAAAATCTGTTGACCCGAACCCCGACCCGCCAACCCGTGACGGGTCAGGTATGCTGACCCGAACCCGAAGATTTCAGGTTTACGGGGCGGCGGGTCGACCCGAAATGACCCGAAACTTAATTTTAATTTATTAATTTATCACTGTAATTTCTAATAAAATCAATTTCCCACAAAACTAATTACATAATCAAGTAATAAAAATTTAAATAAATGATTCCAAATCAAATCTAAAATAAATTAAACACCGTAAAAGTGTTTTATCCCAAGCAAAATATAAAATAAATTAAAACAATATAAAAGTGAAAAATAATATAATATATTATTTGTCCAAGTATAATAATTTCAACTTCACGCAAATTAAATAAATTCGTTTAGGATTAAGTAATTAATGCCTTTGAAAAAAAGAATAACTTAGTTTAGTTAGATAAAATTATTTTTATGTTTATTAAATTATTTTTAACTCGTAAACGGGTCATATCGGGTCATATCAGGTCACCACGGGTTGACCCGAAATCGACCGGTTTTCTTTTCGGGTTCATCGGGTCCAACCCGATTCTGACCCGAATTCCCGAAACCTCAACCCAAACCCATTAATTTCGTGTTAGGCTCGTGTCGTGTTTTCAGGTCGTGTCGAAAATTGCCACCCCTAGTTGCGGTGATACATTTGCGCCGACAAATTTGAGCGACGATCCGGGCTTTGGTCGAGCCGTACCGTTCCTGATTTGTCTCGCGCCTTCAGACCCGCCTTCATGCTTCGACAAGAAGCAAAATATAAAGCAATCGTTCCGACGGAGCTAAATTACTACAGGATAAAGAACGAATAGAAAATTTGGATTTCGAAACAAAAAAAAGAGAGGGGTGCAACACGAGGACTTCCAAGGGGGTCACCCATCCTAGTACCACTCTCGCCCAAGCACGCTTAACTTCGGAGTTCTGATGGGATCCGGTGCATTAGTGCTGGTATGGTCGCACCCGCCATGTTCCTTTCGCTTTATTCTTTTAAACTACCCCGTCCTGCGAAGCAGTGTGGCTTTTCTAGACCGAAATTCATTTTAAGCGTCAATTCAAGCATTTTCCTCTTATCCTTTTATTTATTTACTTTATTTTTTTTTTGTTATTGATTTGCACCCTGTTTTTTTCCCTCATCCCGCAACTCTAAATTATCATGAAATCAATCCTTCACGCTTGCAGTCAGGGGTGGCAATTCGGGTCCAAATCAGGTTGGCGGGTCGGGTTCGGGTCAACAGACCCGCCAGAAAATCTGTTGACCCGAACCCCGACCCGCCAACCCGTGACGGGTCAGGTATGCTGACCCGAACCCGAAGATTTCAGGTTTACGGGGCGGCGGGTCGACCCGAAATGACCCGAAACTTAATTTTAATTTATTAATTTATCACTGTAATTTCTAATAAAATCAATTTCTCACAAAACTAATTACATAATCAAGTAATAAAAATTTAAATAAATGATTCCAAATCAAATCTAAAATAAATTAAACACCGTAAAAGTGTTTTATCCCAAGCAAAATATAAAATAAATTAAAACAATACAAAAGTGAAAAATAATATAATATATTATTTGTCCAAGTATAATAATTTCAACTTCACACAAATTAAATAAATTCGTTTAGGATTAAGTAATTAATGCCTTTGAAAAAAAGAATAACTTAGTTTAGTTAGATAAAATTATTTTTATGTTTATTAAATTATTTTTAATTCGTAAACGGGTCATATCGGGTCATATCAGGTCACCACGGGTTGACCCGAAATCGACCGGTTTTCTTTTCGGGTTCATCGGGTCCAACCCGATTCTGACCCGAATTCCCGAAACCTCAACCCAAACCCATTAATTTCGTGTTAGGTTCGTGTCGTGTCGAAAATTGCCACCCCTAGTTGCGGTGATACATTTGCGCCGACAAATTTGAGCGACGATCCGGGCTTTGATCGAGCCGTACCGTTCCTGATTTGTCTCGCGCCTTCAGATCCTCCTTCACGCTTCGACAAGAAGCAAAATATTAAGCAATCGTTCCGACGGAGCTAAATTACTACAGGATAAAGAACGAATAGGAAATTTGGATTTCGAAACAAAAAAGAGAGGGGTGCAACACGAGGACTTCCCAGGGGGTCACCCATCCTAGTACTACTCTCGCCCAAGCACGCTTAACTTCGGAGTTCTGATGGGATCCGGTGCATTAGCGCTGGTATGATCGCACCCGCCATGTTCCTTTCGCGTTATTCTTTTAAACTACCCCGTCCTGCGAAGCAGTGTGGCTTTTCTAGACCGAAATTCATTTTAAGCGTCAATTCAAGCATTTTCCTCTTATCCTTTTATTTATTTACTTTATATTTTTTTTTGTTATTGATTTGCACCCTGTTTTTTTCCCTCATCCCGCAACTCTAAATTATCATGAAATCAATCCTTCACGCTTGCAGTCAGGGGTGGCAATTCGGGTCCAAATCAGGTTGGCGGGTCGGGTTCGGGTCAACAGACCCGCCAGAAAATCTGTTGACCCGAACCCCGACCCGCCAACCCGTGACGGGTCAGGTATGCTGACCCGAACCCGAAGATTTCAGGTTTACGGGGCGGCGGGTCGACCCGAAATGACCCGAAACTTAATTTTAATTTATTAATTTATCACTGTAATTTCTAATAAAATCAATTTCTCACAAAACTAATTACATAATCAAGTAATAAAAATTTAAATAAATGATTCCAAATCAAATCTAAAATAAATTAAACACCGTAAAAGTGTTTTATCCCAAGCAAAATATAAAATAAATTAAAACAATACAAAAGTGAAAAATAATATAATATATTATTTGTCCAAGTATAATAATTTCAACTTCACACAAATTAAATAAATTCGTTTAGGATTAAGTAATTAATGCCTTTGAAAAAAAGAATAACTTAGTTTAGTTAGATAAAATTATTTTTATGTTTATTAAATTATTTTTAATTCGTAAACGGGTCATATCGGGTCATATCAGGTCACCACGGGTTGACCCGAAATCGACCGGTTTTCTTTTCGGGTTCATCGGGTCCAACCCGATTCTGACCCGAATTCCCGAAACCTCAACCCAAACCCATTAATTTCGTGTTAGGTTCGTGTCGTGTCGAAAATTGCCACCCCTAGTTGCGGTGATACATTTGCGCCGACAAATTTGAGCGACGATCCGGGCTTTGGTCGAGCCGTACCGTTCCTGATTTGTCTCGCGCCTTCAGACCCGCCTTCATGCTTCGACAAGAAGCAAAATATAAAGCAATCGTTCCGACGGAGCTAAATTACTACAGGATAAAGAACGAATAGGAAATTTGGATTTCGAAACAAAAAAGAGAGGGGTGCAACACGAGGACTTCCCAGGGGGTCACCCATCCTAGTACTACTCTCGCCCAAGCACGCTTAACTTCGGAGTTCTGATGGGATCCGGTGCATTAGTGCTGGTATGGTCGCACCCGCCATGTTCCTTTCGCTTTATTCTTTTAAACTACCCCGTCCTGCGAAGCAGTGTGGCTTTTCTAGACCGAAATTCATTTTAAGCGTCAATTCAAGCATTTTCCAATTATCCTTTTATTTATTTACTTTATTTTTTTTTTTGTTATTGATTTGCACCCTGTTTTTTTCCCTCATCCCGCAACTCTAAATTATCATGAAATCAATACTTCACGCTTGCAGTTAGGGGTGGCAATTCGAGTCCAAATCAGGTTGGCGGGTCGGGTTCGGGTCAACAGACCCGCCAAAAAAATCTGTTGACCCGAACCCCGACCCGCCAACCCGTGACGGGTCAGGTATGCTGACCCGAACCCGAAGATTTCAGGTTTACGGGGCGGCGGGTCGACCCGAAATGACCCGAAACTTAATTTTAATTTATTAATTTATCACTGTAATTTCTAATAAAATCAATTTCCCACAAAACTAATTACATAATCAAGTAATAAAAATTTAAATAAATGATTCCAAATCAAATCTAAAATAAATTAAACACCGTAAAAGTGTTTTATCCCAAGCAAAATATAAAATAAATTAAAACAATATAAAAGTGAAAAATAATATAATATATTATTTGTCCAAGTATAATAATTTCAACTTCACGCAAATTAAATAAATTCGTTTAGGATTAAGTAATTAATGCCTTTGAAAAAAAGAATAACTTAGTTTAGTTAGATAAAATTATTTTTATGTTTATTAAATTATTTTTAACTCGTAAACGGGTCATATCGGGTCATATCAGGTCACCACGGGTTAACCCGAAATCGACCGGTTTTCTTTTCGGGTTCATCGGGTCCAACCCGATTCTGACCCGAATTCCCGAAACCTCAACCCAAACCCATTAATTTCGTGTTAGTCTCGTGTCGTGTTTTCAGGTCGTGTCGAAAATTGCCACCCCTAGTTGCGGTGATACATTTGCGCCGACAAATTTGAGCGACGATCCGGGCTTTGGTCGAGCCGTACCGTTCCTGATTTGTCTCGCGCCTTCAGACCCGCCTTCATGCTTCGACAAGAAGCAAAATATAAAGCAATCGTTCCGACGGAGCTAAATTACTACAGGATAAAGAACGAATAGGAAATTTGGATTTCGAAACAAAAAAGAGAGGGGTGCAACACGAGGACTTCCCAGGGGGTCACCCATCCTAGTACTACTCTCGCCCAAGCACGCTTAACTTCGGAGTTCTGATGGGATCCGGTGCATTAGTGCTGGTATGATCGCACCCGCCATGTTCCTTTCGCTTTATTCTTTTAAACTACCCCGTCCTGCGAAGCAGTGTGGCTTTTCTAGACCGAAATTCATTTTAAGCGTCAATTCAAGCATTTTCCTCTTATCCTTTTATTTATTTACTTTATATATTTTTTTGTTATTGATTTGCACCCTGTTTTTTTCCCTCATCCCGCAACTCTAAATTATCATGAAATCAATCCTTCACGCTTGCAGTTAGGGGTGGCAATTCGGGTCCAAATCAGGTTGGCGGGTCGGGTTCGGGTCAACAGACCCGCCAGAAAATCTGTTGACCCGAACCCCGACCCGCCAACCCGTGACGGGTCAGGTATGCTGACCCGAACCCGAAAATTTCAGGTTTACGGGGCGGCGGGTCGACCAGAAATGACCCGAAACTTAATTTTAATTTATTAATTTATCACTGTAATTTCTAATAAAATCAATTTCTCACAAAACTAATTACATAATCAAGTAATAAAAATTTAAATAAATGATTCCAAATCAAATCTAAAATAAATTAAACACCGTAAAAGTGTTTTATCCCAAGCAAAATATAAAATAAATTAAAACAATACAAAAGTGAAAAATAATATAATATATTATTTGTCCAAGTATAATAATTTCAACTTCACACAAATTAAATAAATTCGTTTAGGATTAAGTAATTAATGCCTTTGAAAAAAAGAATAACTTAGTTTAGTTAGATAAAATTATTTTTATGTTTATTAAATTATTTTTAATTCGTAAACGGGTCATATCGGGTCATATCAGGTCACCACGGGTTGACCCGAAATCGACCGGTTTTCTTTTCGGGTTCATCGGGTCCAACCCGATTCTGACCCGAATTCCCGAAACCTCAACCCAAACCCATTAATTTCGTGTTAGGTTCGTGTCGTGTCGAAAATTGCCACCCCTAGTTGCGGTGATACATTTGCGCCGACAAATTTGAGCGACGATCCGGGCTTTGGTCGAGCCGTACCGTTCCTGATTTGTCTCGCGCCTTCAGACCCGCCTTCATGCTTCGACAAGAAGCAAAATATAAAGCAATCGTTCCGACGGAGCTAAATTACTACAGGATAAAGAACGAATAGGAAATTTGGATTTCGAAACAAAAAAGAGAGGGGTGCAACACGAGGACTTCCCAGGGGGTCACCCATCCTAGTACTACTCTCGCCCAAGCACGCTTAACTTCGGAGTTCTGATGGGATCCGGTGCATTAGTGCTGGTATGGTCGCACCCGCCATGTTCCTTTCGCTTTATTCTTTTAAACTACCCCGTCCTGCGAAGCAGTGTGGCTTTTCTAGACCGAAATTCATTTTAAGCGTCAATTCAAGCATTTTCCAATTATCCTTTTATTTATTTACTTTATTTTTTTTTTTGTTATTGATTTGCACCCTGTTTTTTTCCCTCATCCCGCAACTCTAAATTATCATGAAATCAATACTTCACGCTTGCAGTTAGGGGTGGCAATTCGAGTCCAAATCAGGTTGGCGGGTCGGGTTCGGGTCAACAGACCCGCCAAAAAAATCTGTTGACCCGAACCCCGACCCGCCAACCCGTGACGGGTCAGGTATGCTGACCCGAACCCGAAGATTTCAGGTTTACGGGGCGGCGGGTCGACCCGAAATGACCCGAAACTTAATTTTAATTTATTAATTTATCACTGTAATTTCTAATAAAATCAATTTCCCACAAAACTAATTACATAATCAAGTAATAAAAATTTAAATAAATGATTCCAAATCAAATCTAAAATAAATTAAACACCGTAAAAGTGTTTTATCCCAAGCAAAATATAAAATAAATTAAAACAATATAAAAGTGAAAAATAATATAATATATTATTTGTCCAAGTATAATAATTTCAACTTCACGCAAATTAAATAAATTCGTTTAGGATTAAGTAATTAATGCCTTTGAAAAAAAGAATAACTTAGTTTAGTTAGATAAAATTATTTTTATGTTTATTAAATTATTTTTAACTCGTAAACGGGTCATATCGGGTCATATCAGGTCACCACGGGTTAACCCGAAATCGACCGGTTTTCTTTTCGGGTTCATCGGGTCCAACCCGATTCTGACCCGAATTCCCGAAACCTCAACCCAAACCCATTAATTTCGTGTTAGTCTCGTGTCGTGTTTTCAGGTCGTGTCGAAAATTGCCACCCCTAGTTGCGGTGATACATTTGCGCCGACAAATTTGAGCGACGATCCGGGCTTTGGTCGAGCCGTACCGTTCCTGATTTGTCTCGCGCCTTCAGACCCGCCTTCATGCTTCGACAAGAAGCAAAATATAAAGCAATCGTTCCGACGGAGCTAAATTACTACAGGATAAAGAACGAATAGGAAATTTGGATTTCGAAACAAAAAAGAGAGTGGTGCAACACGAGGACTTCCCAGGGGGTCACCCATCCTAGTACCACTCTCGCCCAAGCACGCTTAACTTCGGAGTTCTGATGGGATCCGGTGCATTAGTGCTGGTATGGTCGCACCCGCCATGTTCCTTTCGCTTTATTCTTTTAAACTACCCCGTCCTGCGAAGCAGTGTGGCTTTTCTAGACCGAAATTCATTTTAATCGTCAATTCAAGCATTTTCCTCTTATCCTTTTATTTATTTACTTTATTTTTTTTTGTTATTGATTTGCACCCTGTTTTTTTCCCTCATCCCGCAACTCTAAATTATCATGAAATCAATCCTTCACGCTTGCAGTCAGGGGTGGCAATTCGGGTCCAAATCAGGTTGGCGGGTCGGGTTCGGGTCAACAGACCCGCCAGAAAATCTGTTGACCCGAACCCCGACCCGCCAACCCGTGACGGGTCAGGTATGCTGACCCGAACCCGAAGATTTCAGGTTTACGGGGCGGCGGGTCGACCCGAAATGACCCGAAACTTAATTTTAATTTATTAATTTATCACTGTAATTTCTAATAAAATCAATTTCTCACAAAACTAATTACATAATCAAGTAATAAAAATTTAAATAAATGATTCCAAATCAAATCTAAAATAAATTAAACACCGTAAAAGTGTTTTATCCCAAGCAAAATATAAAATAAATTAAAACAATATAAAAGTGAAAAATAATATAATATATTATTTGTCCAAGTATAATAATTTCAACTTCACACAAATTAAATAAATTCGTTTAGGATTAAATAATTAATGCCTTTGAAAAAAAGAATAACTTAGTTTAGTTAGATAAAATTATTTTTATGTTTATTAAATTATTTTTAACTCGTAAACGGGTCATATCGGGTCATATCAGGTCACCACGGGTTGACCCGAAATCGACCGGTTTTCTTTTCGGGTTCATCGGGTCCAACCCGATTCTGACCCGAATTCCCGAAACCTCAACCCAAACCCATTAATTTCGTGTTAGGCTCGTGTCGTGTTTTCAGGTCGTGTCGAAAATTGCCACCCCTAGTTGTGGTGATACATTTGCGCCGACAAATTTGAGCGACGATCCGGGCTTTGGTCGAGCCGTACCGTTCCTGATTTGTCTCGCGCCTTCAGACCCGCCTTCATGCTTCGACAAGAAGCAAAATATAAAGCAATCGTTCCGACGGAGCTAAATTACTACAGGATAAAGAACGAATAGGAAATTTGGATTTCGAAACAAAAAAGAGAGGGGTGCAACACGAGGACTTCCCAGGGGGTCACCCATCCTAGTACTACTCTCGCCCAAGCACGCTTAACTTCGGAGTTCTGATGGGATCCGGTGCATTAGTGCTGGTATGGTCGCACCCGCCATGTTCCTTTCGCTTTATTCTTTTAAACTACCCCGTCCTGCGAAGCAGTGTGGCTTTTCTAGACCGAAATTCATTTTAAGCGTCAATTCAAGCATTTTCCAATTATCCTTTTATTTATTTACTTTATTTTTTTTTTTGTTATTGATTTGCACCCTGTTTTTTTCCCTCATCCCGCAACTCTAAATTATCATGAAATCAATACTTCACGCTTGCAGTTAGGGGTGGCAATTCGAGTCCAAATCAGGTTGGCGGGTCGGGTTCGGGTCAACAGACCCGCCAAAAAAATCTGTTGACCCGAACCCCGACCCGCCAACCCGTGACGGGTCAGGTATGCTGACCCGAACCCGAAGATTTCAGGTTTACGGGGCGGCGGGTCGACCCGAAATGACCCGAAACTTAATTTTAATTTATTAATTTATCACTGTAATTTCTAATAAAATCAATTTCCCACAAAACTAATTACATAATCAAGTAATAAAAATTTAAATAAATGATTCCAAATCAAATCTAAAATAAATTAAACACCGTAAAAGTGTTTTATCCCAAGCAAAATATAAAATAAATTAAAACAATATAAAAGTGAAAAATAATATAATATATTATTTGTCCAAGTATAATAATTTCAACTTCACGCAAATTAAATAAATTCGTTTAGGATTAAGTAATTAATGCCTTTGAAAAAAAGAATAACTTAGTTTAGTTAGATAAAATTATTTTTATGTTTATTAAATTATTTTTAACTCGTAAACGGGTCATATCGGGTCATATCAGGTCACCACGGGTTGACCCGAAATCGACCGGTTTTCTTTTCGGGTTCATCGGGTCCAACCCGATTCTGACCCGAATTCCCGAAACCTCAACCCAAACCCATTAATTTCGTGTTAGGCTCGTGTCGTGTTTTCAGGTCGTGTCGAAAATTGCCACCCCTAGTTGCGGTGATACATTTGCGCCGACAAATTTGAGCGACGATCCGGGCTTTGGTCGAGCCGTACCGTTCCTGATTTGTCTCGCGCCTTCAGACCCGCCTTCATGCTTCGACAAGAAGCAAAATATAAAGCAATCGTTCCGACGGAGCTAAATTACTACAGGATAAAGAACGAATAGAAAATTTGGATTTCGAAACAAAAAAAAGAGAGGGGTGCAACACGAGGACTTCCAAGGGGGTCACCCATCCTAGTACCACTCTCGCCCAAGCACGCTTAACTTCGGAGTTCTGATGGGATCCGGTGCATTAGTGCTGGTATGGTCGCACCCGCCATGTTCCTTTCGCTTTATTCTTTTAAACTACCCCGTCCTGCGAAGCAGTGTGGCTTTTCTAGACCGAAATTCATTTTAAGCGTCAATTCAAGCATTTTCCTCTTATCCTTTTATTTATTTACTTTATTTTTTTTTTGTTATTGATTTGCACCCTGTTTTTTTCCCTCATCCCGCAACTCTAAATTATCATGAAATCAATCCTTCACGCTTGCAGTCAGGGGTGGCAATTCGGGTCCAAATCAGGTTGGCGGGTCGGGTTCGGGTCAACAGACCCGCCAGAAAATCTGTTGACCCGAACCCCGACCCGCCAACCCGTGACGGGTCAGGTATGCTGACCCGAACCCGAAGATTTCAGGTTTACGGGGCGGCGGGTCGACCCGAAATGACCCGAAACTTAATTTTAATTTATTAATTTATCACTGTAATTCCTAATAAAATCAATTTCTCACAAAACTAATTACATAATCAAGTAATAAAAATTTAAATAAATGATTCCAAATCAAATCTAAAATAAATTAAACACCGTAAAAGTGTTTTATCCCAAGCAAAATATAAAATAAATTAAAACAATATAAAAGTGAAAAATAATATAATATATTATTTGTCCAAGTATAATAATTTCAACTTCACACAAATTAAATAAATTCGTTTAGGATTAAGTAATTAATGCCTTTGAAAAAAAGAATAACTTAGTTTAGTTAGATAAAATTATTTTTATGTTTATTAAATTATTTATAACTCGTAAACGGGTCATATCGGGTCATATCAGGTCACCACGGGTTGACCCGAAATCGACCGGTTTTCTTTTCGGGTTCATCGGGTCCAACCCGATTCTGACCCGAATTCCCGAAACCTCAACCCAAACCCATTAATTTCGTGTTATGCTCGTGTCGTGTTTTCAGGTCGTGTCGAAAATTGCCACCCCTAGTTGCGGTGATACATTTGCGCCGACAAATTTGAGCGACGATCCGGGCTTTGGTCGAGCCGTACCGTTCCTGATTTGTCTCGCGCCTTCAGACCCGCCTTCATGCTTCGACAAGAAGCAAAATATAAAGCAATCGTTCCGACGGAGCTAAATTACTACAGGATAAAGAACGAATAGGAAATTTGGATTTCGAAACAAAAAAGAGAGGGGTGCAACACGAGGACTTCCCAGGGGGTCACCCATCCTAGTACTACTCTCGCCCAAGCACGCTTAACTTCGGAGTTCTGATGGGATCCGGTGCATTAGTGCTGGTATGGTCGCACCCGCCATGTTCCTTTCGCTTTATTCTTTTAAACTACCCCGTCCTGCGAAGCAGTGTGGCTTTTCTAGACCGAAATTCATTTTAAGCGTCAATTCAAGCATTTTCCAATTATCCTTTTATTTATTTACTTTATTTTTTTTTTTGTTATTGATTTGCACCCTGTTTTTTTCCCTCATCCCGCAACTCTAAATTATCATGAAATCAATACTTCACGCTTGCAGTTAGGGGTGGCAATTCGAGTCCAAATCAGGTTGGCGGGTCGGGTTCGGGTCAACAGACCCGCCAAAAAAATCTGTTGACCCGAACCCCGACCCGCCAACCCGTGACGGGTCAGGTATGCTGACCCGAACCCGAAGATTTCAGGTTTACGGGGCGGCGGGTCGACCCGAAATGACCCGAAACTTAATTTTAATTTATTAATTTATCACTGTAATTTCTAATAAAATCAATTTCCCACAAAACTAATTACATAATCAAGTAATAAAAATTTAAATAAATGATTCCAAATCAAATCTAAAATAAATTAAACACCGTAAAAGTGTTTTATCCCAAGCAAAATATAAAATAAATTAAAACAATATAAAAGTGAAAAATAATATAATATATTATTTGTCCAAGTATAATAATTTCAACTTCACGCAAATTAAATAAATTCGTTTAGGATTAAGTAATTAATGCCTTTGAAAAAAAGAATAACTTAGTTTAGTTAGATAAAATTATTTTTATGTTTATTAAATTATTTTTAACTCGTAAACGGGTCATATCGGGTCATATCAGGTCACCACGGGTTGACCCGAAATCGACCGGTTTTCTTTTCGGGTTCATCGGGTCCAACCCGATTCTGACCCGAATTCCCGAAACCTCAACCCAAACCCATTAATTTCGTGTTAGGCTCGTGTCGTGTTTTCAGGTCGTGTCGAAAATTGCCACCCCTAGTTGCGGTGATACATTTGCGCCGACAAATTTGAGCGACGATCCGGGCTTTGGTCGAGCCGTACCGTTCCTGATTTGTCTCGCGCCTTCAGACCCGCCTTCATGCTTCGACAAGAAGCAAAATATAAAGCAATCGTTCCGACGGAGCTAAATTACTACAGGATAAAGAACGAATAGAAAATTTGGATTTCGAAACAAAAAAAAGAGAGGGGTGCAACACGAGGACTTCCAAGGGGGTCACCCATCCTAGTACCACTCTCGCCCAAGCACGCTTAACTTCGGAGTTCTGATGGGATCCGGTGCATTAGTGCTGGTATGGTCGCACCCGCCATGTTCCTTTCGCTTTATTCTTTTAAACTACCCCGTCCTGCGAAGCAGTGTGGCTTTTCTAGACCGAAATTCATTTTAAGCGTCAATTCAAGCATTTTCCTCTTATCCTTTTATTTATTTACTTTATTTTTTTTTTGTTATTGATTTGCACCCTGTTTTTTTCCCTCATCCCGCAACTCTAAATTATCATGAAATCAATCCTTCACGCTTGCAGTCAGGGGTGGCAATTCGGGTCCAAATCAGGTTGGCGGGTCGGGTTCGGGTCAACAGACCCGCCAGAAAATCTGTTGACCCGAACCCCGACCCGCCAACCCGTGACGGGTCAGGTATGCTGACCCGAACCCGAAGATTTCAGGTTTACGGGGCGGCGGGTCGACCCGAAATGACCCGAAACTTAATTTTAATTTATTAATTTATCACTGTAATTCCTAATAAAATCAATTTCTCACAAAACTAATTACATAATCAAGTAATAAAAATTTAAATAAATGATTCCAAATCAAATCTAAAATAAATTAAACACCGTAAAAGTGTTTTATCCCAAGCAAAATATAAAATAAATTAAAACAATATAAAAGTGAAAAATAATATAATATATTATTTGTCCAAGTATAATAATTTCAACTTCACACAAATTAAATAAATTCGTTTAGGATTAAGTAATTAATGCCTTTGAAAAAAAGAATAACTTAGTTTAGTTAGATAAAATTATTTTTATGTTTATTAAATTATTTATAACTCGTAAACGGGTCATATCGGGTCATATCAGGTCACCACGGGTTGACCCGAAATCGACCGGTTTTCTTTTCGGGTTCATCGGGTCCAACCCGATTCTGACCCGAATTCCCGAAACCTCAACCCAAACCCATTAATTTCGTGTTATGCTCGTGTCGTGTTTTCAGGTCGTGTCGAAAATTGCCACCCCTAGTTGCGGTGATACATTTGCGCCGACAAATTTGAGCGACGATCCGGGCTTTGGTCGAGCCGTACCGTTCCTGATTTGTCTCGCGCCTTCAGACCCGCCTTCATGCTTCGACAAGAAGCAAAATATAAAGCAATCGTTCCGACGGAGCTAAATTACTACAGGATAAAGAACGAATAGGAAATTTGGATTTCGAAACAAAAAAGAGAGGGGTGCAACACGAGGACTTCCCAGGGGGTCACCCATCCTAGTACTACTCTCGCCCAAGCACGCTTAACTTCGGAGTTCTGATGGGATCCGGTGCATTAGTGCTGGTATGGTCGCACCCGCCATGTTCCTTTCGCTTTATTCTTTTAAACTACCCCGTCCTGCGAAGCAGTGTGGCTTTTCTAGACCGAAATTCATTTTAAGCGTCAATTCAAGCATTTTCCAATTATCCTTTTATTTATTTACTTTATTTTTTTTTTTGTTATTGATTTGCACCCTGTTTTTTTCCCTCATCCCGCAACTCTAAATTATCATGAAATCAATACTTCACGCTTGCAGTTAGGGGTGGCAATTCGAGTCCAAATCAGGTTGGCGGGTCGGGTTCGGGTCAACAGACCCGCCAAAAAAATCTGTTGACCCGAACCCCGACCCGCCAACCCGTGACGGGTCAGGTATGCTGACCCGAACCCGAAGATTTCAGGTTTACGGGGCGGCGGGTCGACCCGAAATGACCCGAAACTTAATTTTAATTTATTAATTTATCACTGTAATTTCTAATAAAATCAATTTCCCACAAAACTAATTACATAATCAAGTAATAAAAATTTAAATAAATGATTCCAAATCAAATCTAAAATAAATTAAACACCGTAAAAGTGTTTTATCCCAAGCAAAATATAAAATAAATTAAAACAATATAAAAGTGAAAAATAATATAATATATTATTTGTCCAAGTATAATAATTTCAACTTCACGCAAATTAAATAAATTCGTTTAGGATTAAGTAATTAATGCCTTTGAAAAAAAGAATAACTTAGTTTAGTTAGATAAAATTATTTTTATGTTTATTAAATTATTTTTAACTCGTAAACGGGTCATATCGGGTCATATCAGGTCACCACGGGTTGACCCGAAATCGACCGGTTTTCTTTTCGGGTTCATCGGGTCCAACCCGATTCTGACCCGAATTCCCGAAACCTCAACCCAAACCCATTAATTTCGTGTTAGGCTCGTGTCGTGTTTTCAGGTCGTGTCGAAAATTGCCACCCCTAGTTGCGGTGATACATTTGCGCCGACAAATTTGAGCGACGATCCGGGCTTTGGTCGAGCCGTACCGTTCCTGATTTGTCTCGCGCCTTCAGACCCGCCTTCATGCTTCGACAAGAAGCAAAATATAAAGCAATCGTTCCGACGGAGCTAAATTACTACAGGATAAAGAACGAATAGAAAATTTGGATTTCGAAACAAAAAAAAGAGAGGGGTGCAACACGAGGACTTCCAAGGGGGTCACCCATCCTAGTACCACTCTCGCCCAAGCACGCTTAACTTCGGAGTTCTGATGGGATCCGGTGCATTAGTGCTGGTATGGTCGCACCCGCCATGTTCCTTTCGCTTTATTCTTTTAAACTACCCCGTCCTGCGAAGCAGTGTGGCTTTTCTAGACCGAAATTCATTTTAAGCGTCAATTCAAGCATTTTCCTCTTATCCTTTTATTTATTTACTTTATTTTTTTTTTGTTATTGATTTGCACCCTGTTTTTTTCCCTCATCCCGCAACTCTAAATTATCATGAAATCAATCCTTCACGCTTGCAGTCAGGGGTGGCAATTCGGGTCCAAATCAGGTTGGCGGGTCGGGTTCGGGTCAACAGACCCGCCAGAAAATCTGTTGACCCGAACCCCGACCCGCCAACCCGTGACGGGTCAGGTATGCTGACCCGAACCCGAAGATTTCAGGTTTACGGGGCGGCGGGTCGACCCGAAATGACCCGAAACTTAATTTTAATTTATTAATTTATCACTGTAATTCCTAATAAAATCAATTTCTCACAAAACTAATTACATAATCAAGTAATAAAAATTTAAATAAATGATTCCAAATCAAATCTAAAATAAATTAAACACCGTAAAAGTGTTTTATCCCAAGCAAAATATAAAATAAATTAAAACAATATAAAAGTGAAAAATAATATAATATATTATTTGTCCAAGTATAATAATTTCAACTTCACACAAATTAAATAAATTCGTTTAGGATTAAGTAATTAATGCCTTTGAAAAAAAGAATAACTTAGTTTAGTTAGATAAAATTATTTTTATGTTTATTAAATTATTTATAACTCGTAAACGGGTCATATCGGGTCATATCAGGTCACCACGGGTTGACCCGAAATCGACCGGTTTTCTTTTCGGGTTCATCGGGTCCAACCCGATTCTGACCCGAATTCCCGAAACCTCAACCCAAACCCATTAATTTCGTGTTATGCTCGTGTCGTGTTTTCAGGTCGTGTCGAAAATTGCCACCCCTAGTTGCGGTGATACATTTGCGCCGACAAATTTGAGCGACGATCCGGGCTTTGGTCGAGCCGTACCGTTCCTGATTTGTCTCGCGCCTTCAGACCCGCCTTCATGCTTCGACAAGAAGCAAAATATAAAGCAATCGTTCCGACGGAGCTAAATTACTACAGGATAAAGAACGAATAGGAAATTTGGATTTCGAAACAAAAAAGAGAGGGGTGCAACACGAGGACTTCCCAGGGGGTCACCCATCCTAGTACCACTCTCGCCCAAGCACGCTTAACTTCGGAGTTCTGATGGGATCCGGTGCATTAGTGCTGGTATGGTCGCACCCGCCATGTTCCTTTCGCTTTATTCTTTTAAACTACCCCGTCCTGCGAAGCAGTGTGGCTTTTCTAGACCGAAATTCATTTTAAGCGTCAATTCAAGCATTTTCCTCTTATCCTTTTATTTATTTACTTTATTTTTTTTTGTTATTGATTTGCACCCTGTTTTTTTCCCTCATCCCGCAACTCTAAATTATCATGAAATCAATCCTTCACGCTTGCAGTCAGGGGTGGCAATTCGGGTCCAAATCAGGTTGGCGGGTCGGGTTCGGGTCAACAGACCCGCCAGAAAATCTGTTGACCCGAACCCCGACCCGCCAACCCGTGACGGGTCAGGTATGCTGACCCGAACCCGAAGATTTCAGGTTTACGGGGCGGCGGGTCGACCCGAAATGACCCGAAACTTAATTTTAATTTATTAATTTATCACTGTAATTTCTAATAAAATCAATTTCTCACAAAACTAATTACATAATCAAGTAATAAAAATTTAAATAAATGATTCCAAATCAAATCTAAAATAAATTAAACACCGTAAAAGTGTTTTATCCCAAGCAAAATATAAAATAAAATAAAACAATATAAAAGTGAAAAATAATATAATATATTATTTGTCCAAGTATAATAATTTCAACTTCACACAAATTAAATAAATTCGTTTAGGATTAAGTAATTAATGCCTTTGAAAAAAAGAATAACTTAGTTTAGTTAGATAAAATTATTTTTATGTTTATTAAATTATTTTTAACTCGTAAACGGGTCATATCGGGTCATATCAGGTCACCACGGGTTGACCCGAAATCGACCGGTTTTCTTTTCGGGTTCATCGGGTCCAACCGGATTCTGACCCGAATTCCCGAAACCTCAACCCAAACCCATTAATTTCGTGTTAGGCTCGTATCGTGTTTTCAGGTCGTGTCGAAAATTGCCACCCCTAGTTGCGGTGATACATTTCCGCCGACAAATTTGAGCGACGATCCGGGCTTTGATCGAGCCGTACCGTTCCTGATTTGTCTCGCGCCTTCAGACCCGCCTTCATGCTTCGACAAGAAGCAAAATATAAAGCAATCGTTCCGACGGAGCTAAATTACTACAGGATAAAGAACGAATAGGAAATTTGGATTTCGAAACAAAAAAGAGAGGGGTGCAACACGAGGACTTCCCAGGGGGTCACCCATCCTAGTACCACTCTCGCCCAAGCACGCTTAACTTCGGAGTTCTGATGGGATCCGGTGCATTAGTGCTGGTATGGTCGCACCCGCCATGTTCCTTTCGCTTTATTCTTTTAAACTACCCCGTCCTGCGAAGCAGTGTGGCTTTTCTAGACCGAAATTCATTTTAAGCGTCAATTCAAGCATTTTCCTCTTATCCTTTTATTTATTTACTTTATTTTTCTCTTTGTTATTGATTTGCACCCTGTTTTTTTCCCTCATCCCGCAACTCTAAATTATCATGAAATCAATCCTTCACGCTTGCAGTCAGGGGTGGCAATTCGGGTCCAAATCAGGTTGGCGGGTCGGGTTCGGGTCAACAGACCCGCCAGAAAATCTGTTGACCCGAACCCCGACCCGCCAACCCGTGACGGGTCAGGTATGCTGACCCGAACCCGAAGATTTCAGGTTTACGGGGCGGCGGGTCGACCCGAAATGACCCGAAACTTAATTTTAATTTATTAATTTATCACTGTAATTCCTAATAAAATCAATTTCTCACAAAACTAATTACATAATCAAGTAATAAAAATTTAAATAAATGATTCCAAATCAAATCTAAAATAAATTAAACACCGTAAAAGTGTTTTATCCCAAGCAAAATATAAAATAAATTAAAACAATATAAAAGTGAAAAATAATATAATATATTATTTGTCCAAGTATAATAATTTCAACTTCACACAAATTAAATAAATTCGTTTAGGATTAAGTAATTAATGCCTTTGAAAAAAAGAATAACTTAGTTTAGTTAGATAAAATTATTTTTATGTTTATTAAATTATTTATAACTCGTAAACGGGTCATATCGGGTCATATCAGGTCACCACGGGTTGACCCGAAATCGACCGGTTTTCTTTTCGGGTTCATCGGGTCCAACCCGATTCTGACCCGAATTCCCGAAACCTCAACCCAAACCCATTAATTTCGTGTTATGCTCGTGTCGTGTTTTCAGGTCGTGTCGAAAATTGCCACCCCTAGTTGCGGTGATACATTTGCGCCGACAAATTTGAGCGACGATCCGGGCTTTGGTCGAGCCGTACCGTTCCTGATTTGTCTCGCGCCTTCAGACCCGCCTTCATGCTTCGACAAGAAGCAAAATATAAAGCAATCGTTCCGACGGAGCTAAATTACTACAGGATAAAGAACGAATAGGAAATTTGGATTTCGAAACAAAAAAGAGAGGGGTGCAACACGAGGACTTCCCAGGGGGTCACCCATCCTAGTACCACTCTCGCCCAAGCACGCTTAACTTCGGAGTTCTGATGGGATCCGGTGCATTAGTGCTGGTATGGTCGCACCCGCCATGTTCCTTTCGCTTTATTCTTTTAAACTACCCCGTCCTGCGAAGCAGTGTGGCTTTTCTAGACCGAAATTCATTTTAAGCGTCAATTCAAGCATTTTCCTCTTATCCTTTTATTTATTTACTTTATTTTTTTTTGTTATTGATTTGCACCCTGTTTTTTTCCCTCATCCCGCAACTCTAAATTATCATGAAATCAATCCTTCACGCTTGCAGTCAGGGGTGGCAATTCGGGTCCAAATCAGGTTGGCGGGTCGGGTTCGGGTCAACAGACCCGCCAGAAAATCTGTTGACCCGAACCCCGACCCGCCAACCCGTGACGGGTCAGGTATGCTGACCCGAACCCGAAGATTTCAGGTTTACGGGGCGGCGGGTCGACCCGAAATGACCCGAAACTTAATTTTAATTTATTAATTTATCACTGTAATTTCTAATAAAATCAATTTCTCACAAAACTAATTACATAATCAAGTAATAAAAATTTAAATAAATGATTCCAAATCAAATCTAAAATAAATTAAACACCGTAAAAGTGTTTTATCCCAAGCAAAATATAAAATAAAATAAAACAATATAAAAGTGAAAAATAATATAATATATTATTTGTCCAAGTATAATAATTTCAACTTCACACAAATTAAATAAATTCGTTTAGGATTAAGTAATTAATGCCTTTGAAAAAAAGAATAACTTAGTTTAGTTAGATAAAATTATTTTTATGTTTATTAAATTATTTTTAACTCGTAAACGGGTCATATCGGGTCATATCAGGTCACCACGGGTTGACCCGAAATCGACCGGTTTTCTTTTCGGGTTCATCGGGTCCAACCGGATTCTGACCCGAATTCCCGAAACCTCAACCCAAACCCATTAATTTCGTGTTAGGCTCGTATCGTGTTTTCAGGTCGTGTCGAAAATTGCCACCCCTAGTTGCGGTGATACATTTCCGCCGACAAATTTGAGCGACGATCCGGGCTTTGATCGAGCCGTACCGTTCCTGATTTGTCTCGCGCCTTCAGACCCGCCTTCATGCTTCGACAAGAAGCAAAATATAAAGCAATCGTTCCGACGGAGCTAAATTACTACAGGATAAAGAACGAATAGGAAATTTGGATTTCGAAACAAAAAAGAGAGGGGTGCAACACGAGGACTTCCCAGGGGGTCACCCATCCTAGTACCACTCTCGCCCAAGCACGCTTAACTTCGGAGTTCTGATGGGATCCGGTGCATTAGTGCTGGTATGGTCGCACCCGCCATGTTCCTTTCGCTTTATTCTTTTAAACTACCCCGTCCTGCGAAGCAGTGTGGCTTTTCTAGACCGAAATTCATTTTAAGCGTCAATTCAAGCATTTTTCTCTTATCCTTTTATTTATTTACTTTATTTTTCTCTTTGTTATTGATTTGCACCCTGTTTTTTTCCCTCATCCCGCAACTCTAAATTATCATGAAATCAATCCTTCACGCTTGCAGTCAGGGGTGGCAATTCGGGTCCAAATCAGGTTGGCGGGTCGGGTTCGGGTCAACAGACCCGCCAGAAAATCTGTTGACCCGAACCCCGACCCGCCAACCCGTGACGGGTCAGGTATGCTGACCCGAACCCGAAGATTTCAGGTTTACGGGGCGGCGGGTCGACCCGAAATGACCCGAAACTTAATTTTAATTTATTAATTTATCACTGTAATTTCTAATAAAATCAATTTCTCACAAAACTAATTACATAATCAAGTAATAAAAATTTAAATAAATGATTCCAAATCAAATCTAAAATAAATTAAACACCGTAAAAGTGTTTTATCCCAAGCAAAATATAAAATAAATTAAAACAATATAAAAGTGAAAAATAATATAATATATTATTTGTCCAAGTATAATAATTTCAACTTCACACAAATTAAATAAATTCGTTTAGGATTAAGTAATTAATGCCTTTGAAAAAAAGAATAACTTAGTTTAGTTAGATAAAATTATTTTTATGTTTATTAAATTATTTTTAACTCGTAAACGGGTCATATCGGGTCATATCAGGTCACCACGGGTTGACCCGAAATCGACCGGTTATCTTTTCGGGTTCATCGGGTCCAACCCGATTCTGACCCGAATTCCCGAAACCTCAACCCAAACCCATTAATTTCGTGTTAGGCTCGTGTCGTGTTTTCAGGTCGTGTCGAAAATTGCCACCCCTAGTTGCGGTGATACATTTGCGCCGACAAATTTGAGCGACGATCCGGGCTTTGATCGAGCCGTACCGTTCCTGATTTGTCTCGCGCCTTCAGACCCGCCTTCATGCTTCGACAAGAAGCAAAATATAAAGCAATCGTTCCGACGGAGCTAAATTACTACAGGATAAAGAACGAATAGGAAATTTGGATTTCGAAACAAAAAAGAGAGGGGTGCAACACGAGGACTTCCCAGGGGGTCACCCATCCTAGTACTACTCTCGCCCAAGCACGCTTAACTTCGGAGTTCTGATGGGATCCGGTGCATTAGTGCTGGTATGGTCGCACCAGCCATGTTCCTTTCGCTTTATTCTTTTAAACTACCCCGTCCTGCGAAGCAGTGTGGCTTTTCTTGACCGAAATTCATTTTAAGCGTCAATTCAAGCATTTTCCTCTTATCCTTTTATTTATTTACTTTATTTTTCTCTTTGTTATTGATTTGCACCCTGTTTTTTTCCCTCATCCCGCAACTCTAAATTATCATGAAATCAATCCTTCACGCTTGCAGTCAGGGGTGGCAATTCGGGTCCAAATCAGGTTGGCGGGTCGGGTTCGGGTCAACAGACCCGCCAGAAAATATGTTGACCCGAACCCCGACCCGCCAACCCGTGACGGGTCAGGTATGCTGACCCGAACCCGAAGATTTCAGGTTTACGGGGCGGCGGGTCGACCCGAAATGACCCGAAACTTAATTTTAATTTATTAATTTATCACTGTAATTTCTAATAAAATCAATTTCTCACAAAACTAATTACATAATCAAGTAATAAAAATTTAAATAAATGATTCCAAATCAAATCTAAAATAAATTAAACACCGTAAAAGTGTTTTATCCCAAGCAAAATATAAAATAAAATAAAACAATATAAAAGTGAAAAATAATATAATATATTATTTGTCCAAGTATAATAATTTTAACTTCACACAAATTAAATAAATTCGTTTAGGATTAAGTAATTAATGCCTTTGAAAAAAAGAATAACTTAGTTTAGTTAGATAAAATTATTTTTATGTTTATTAAATTATTTTTAACTCGTAAACGGGTCATATCGGGTCATATCAGGTCACCACGGGTTGACCCGAAATCGACCGGTTTTCTTTTCGGGTTCATCGGGTCCAACCGGATTCTGACCCGAATTCCCGAAACCTCAACCCAAACCCATTAATTTCGTGTTAGGCTCGTATCGTGTTTTCAGGTCGTGTCGAAAATTGCCACCCCTAGTTGCGGTGATACATTTGCGCCGACAAATTTGAGCGACGATCCGGGCTTTGATCGAGCCGTACCGTTCCTGATTTGTCTCGCGCCTTCAGACCCGCCTTCATGCTTCGACAAGAAGCAAAATATAAAGCAATCGTTCCGACGGAGCTAAATTACTACAGGATAAAGAACGAATAGGAAATTTGGATTTCGAAACAAAAAAGAGAGGGGTGCAACACGAGGACTTCCCAGGGGGTCACCCATCCTAGTACCACTCTCGCCCAAGCACGCTTAACTTCGGAGTTCTGATGGGATCCGGTGCATTAGTGCTGGTATGGTCGCACCCGCCATGTTCCTTTCGCTTTATTCTTTTAAACTACCCCGTCCTGCGAAGCAGTGTGGCTTTTCTAGACCGAAATTCATTTTAAGCGTCAATTCAAGCATTTTCCTCTTATCCTTTTATTTATTTACTTTATTTTTCTCTTTGTTATTGATTTGCACCCTGTTTTTTTCCCTCATCCCGCAACTCTAAATTATCATGAAATCAATCCTTCACGCTTGCAGTCAGGGGTGGCAATTCGGGTCCAAATCAGGTTGGCGGGTCGGGTTCGGGTCAACAGACCCGCCAGAAAATCTGTTGACCCGAACCCCGACCCGCCAACCCGTGACGGGTCAGGTATGCTGACCCGAACCCGAAGATTTCAGGTTTACGGGGCGGCGGGTCGACCCGAAATGACCCGAAACTTAATTTTAATTTATTAATTTATCACTGTAATTTCTAATAAAATCAATTTCTCACAAAACTAATTACATAATCAAGTAATAAAAATTTAAATAAATGATTCCAAATCAAATCTAAAATAAATTAAACACCGTAAAAGTGTTTTATCCCAAGCAAAATATAAAATAAATTAAAACAATATAAAAGTGAAAAATAATATAATATATTATTTGTCCAAGTATAATAATTTCAACTTCACACAAATTAAATAAATTCGTTTAGGATTAAGTAATTAATGCCTTTGAAAAAAAGAATAACTTAGTTTAGTTAGATAAAATTATTTTTATGTTTATTAAATTATTTTTAACTCGTAAACGGGTCATATCGGGTCATATCAGGTCACCACGGGTTGACCCGAAATCGACCGGTTATCTTTTCGGGTTCATCGGGTCCAACCCGATTCTGACCCGAATTCCCGAAACCTCAACCCAAACCCATTAATTTCGTGTTAGGCTCGTGTCGTGTTTTCAGGTCGTGTCGAAAATTGCCACCCCTAGTTGCGGTGATACATTTGCGCCGACAAATTTGAGCGACGATCCGGGCTTTGATCGAGCCGTACCGTTCCTGATTTGTCTCGCGCCTTCAGACCCGCCTTCATGCTTCGACAAGAAGCAAAATATAAAGCAATCGTTCCGACGGAGCTAAATTACTACAGGATAAAGAACGAATAGGAAATTTGGATTTCGAAACAAAAAAGAGAGGGGTGCAACACGAGGACTTCCCAGGGGGTCACCCATCCTAGTACTACTCTCGCCCAAGCACGCTTAACTTCGGAGTTCTGATGGGATCCGGTGCATTAGTGCTGGTATGGTCGCACCAGCCATGTTCCTTTCGCTTTATTCTTTTAAACTACCCCGTCCTGCGAAGCAGTGTGGCTTTTCTTGACCGAAATTCATTTTAAGCGTCAATTCAAGCATTTTCCTCTTATCCTTTTATTTATTTACTTTATTTTTCTCTTTGTTATTGATTTGCACCCTGTTTTTTTCCCTCATCCCGCAACTCTAAATTATCATGAAATCAATCCTTCACGCTTGCAGTCAGGGGTGGCAATTCGGGTCCAAATCAGGTTGGCGGGTCGGGTTCGGGTCAACAGACCCGCCAGAAAATCTGTTGACCCGAACCCCGACCCGCCAACCCGTGACGGGTCAGGTATGCTGACCCGAACCCGAAGATTTCAGGTTTACGGGGCGGCGGGTCGACCCGAAATGACCCGAAACTTAATTTTAATTTATTAATTTATCACTGTAATTTCTAATAAAATCAATTTCTCACAAAACTAATTACATAATCAAGTAATAAAAATTTAAATAAATGATTCCAAATCAAATCTAAAATAAATTAAACACCGTAAAAGTGTTTTATCCCAAGCAAAATATAAAATAAATTAAAACAATATAAAAGTGAAAAATAATATAATATATTATTTGTCCAAGTATAATAATTTCAACTTCACACAAATTAAATAAATTCGTTTAGGATTAAGTAATTAATGCCTTTGAAAAAAAGAATAACTTAGTTTAGTTAGATAAAATTATTTTTATGTTTATTAAATTATTTTTAACTCGTAAACGGGTCATATCGGGTCATATCAGGTCACCACGGGTTGACCCGAAATCGACCGGTTATCTTTTCGGGTTCATCGGGTCCAACCCGATTCTGACCCGAATTCCCGAAACCTCAACCCAAACCCATTAATTTCGTGTTAGGCTCGTGTCGTGTTTTCAGGTCGTGTCGAAAATTGCCACCCCTAGTTGCGGTGATACATTTGCGCCGACAAATTTGAGCGACGATCCGGGCTTTGATCGAGCCGTACCGTTCCTGATTTGTCTCGCGCCTTCAGACCCGCCTTCATGCTTCGACAAGAAGCAAAATATAAAGCAATCGTTCCGACGGAGCTAAATTACTACAGGATAAATAACGAATAGGAAATTTGGATTTCGAAACAAAAAAGAGAGGGGTGCAACACGAGGACTTCCCAGGGGGTCACCCATCCTAGTACTACTCTCGCCCAAGCACGCTTAACTTCGGAGTTCTGATGGGATCCGGTGCATTAGTGCTGGTATGGTCGCACCAGCCATGTTCCTTTCGCTTTATTCTTTTAAACTACCCCGTCCTGCGAAGCAGTGTGGCTTTTCTTGACCGAAATTCATTTTAAGCGTCAATTCAAGCATTTTCCTCTTATCCTTTTATTTATTTACTTTATTTTTCTCTTTGTTATTGATTTGCACCCTGTTTTTTTCCCTCATCCCGCAACTCTAAATTATCATGAAATCAATCCTTCACGCTTGCAGTCAGGGGTGGCAATTCGGGTCCAAATCAGGTTGGCGGGTCGGGTTCGGGTCAACAGACCCGCCAGAAAATCTGTTGACCCGAACCCCGACCCGCCAACCCGTGACGGGTCAGGTATGCTGACCCGAACCCGAAGATTTCAGGTTTACGGGGCGGCGGGTCGACCCGAAATGACCCGAAACTTAATTTTAATTTATTAATTTATCACAGTAATTTCTAATAAAATCAATTTCTCACAAAACTAATTACATAATCAAGTAATAAAAATTTAAATAAATGATTCCAAATCAAATCTAAAATAAATTAAACACCGTAAAAGTGTTTTATCCCAAGCAAAATATAAAATAAATTAAAACAATATAAAATTGAAAAATAATATAATATATTATTTGTCCAAGTATAATAATTTCAACTTCACACAAATTAAATAAATTCGTTTAGGATTAAGTAATTAATGCCTTTGAAAAAAAGAATAACTTAGTTTAGTTAGATAAAATTATTTTTATGTTTATTAAATTATTTTTAACTCGTAAACGGGTCATATCGGGTCATATCAGGTCACCACGGGTTGACCCGAAATCGACCGGTTTTCTTTTCGGGTTCATCGGGTCCAACCGGATTCTGACCCGAATTCCCGAAACCTCAACCCAAACCCATTAATTTCGTGTTAGGCTCGTATCGTGTTTTCAGGTCGTGTCGAAAATTGCCACCCCTAGTTGCGGTGATACATTTGCGCCGACAAATTTGAGCGACGATCCGGGCTTTGATCGAGCCGTACCGTTCCTGATTTGTCTCGCGCCTTCAGACCCGCCTTCATGCTTCGACAAGAAGCAAAATATAAAGCAATCGTTCCGACGGAGCTAAATTACTACAGGATAAAGAACGAATAGGAAATTTGGATTTCGAAACAAAAAAGAGAGGGGTGCAACACGAGGACTTCCCAGGGGGTCACCCATCCTAGTACCACTCTCGCCCAAGCACGCTTAACTTCGGAGTTCTGATGGGATCCGGTGCATTAGTGCTGGTATGGTCGCACCCGCCATGTTCCTTTCGCTTTATTCTTTTAAACTACCCCGTCCTGCGAAGCAGTGTGGCTTTTCTAGACCGAAATTCATTTTAAGCGTCAATTCAAGCATTTTCCTCTTATCCTTTTATTTATTTACTTTATTTTTCTCTTTGTTATTGATTTGCACCCTGTTTTTTTCCCTCATCCCGCAACTCTAAATTATCATGAAATCAATCCTTCACGCTTGCAGTCAGGGGTGGCAATTCGGGTCCAAATCAGGTTGGCGGGTCGGGTTCGGGTCAACAGACCCGCCAGAAAATCTGTTGACCCGAACCCCGACCCGCCAACCCGTGACGGGTCAGGTATGCTGACCCGAACCCGAAGATTTCAGGTTTACGGGGCGGCGGGTCGACCCGAAATGACCCGAAACTTAATTTTAATTTATTAATTTATCACTGTAATTTCTAATAAAATCAATTTCTCACAAAACTAATTACATAATCAAGTAATAAAAATTTAAATAAATGATTCCAAATCAAATCTAAAATAAATTAAACACCGTAAAAGTGTTTTATCCCAAGCAAAATATAAAATAAATTAAAACAATATAAAAGTGAAAAATAATATAATATATTATTTGTCCAAGTATAATAATTTCAACTTCACACAAATTAAATAAATTCGTTTAGGATTAAGTAATTAATGCCTTTGAAAAAAAGAATAACATAGTTTAGTTAGATAAAATTATTTTTATGTTTGTTAAATTATTTTTAACTCGTAAACGGGTCATATCGGGTCATATCAGGTCACCACGGGTTGACCCGAAATCGACCGGTTATCTTTTCGGGTTCATCGGGTCCAACCCGATTTTGACCCGAATTCCCGAAACCTCAACCCAAACCCATTAATTTCGTGTTAGGCTCGTGTCGTGTTTTCAGGTCGTGTCGAAAATTGCCACCCCTAGTTGCGGTGATACATTTGCGCCGACAAATTTGAGCGACGATCCGGGCTTTGATCGAGCCGTACCGTTCCTGATTTGTCTCGCGCCTTCAGACCCGCCTTCATGCTTCGACAAGAAGCAAAATATAAAGCAATCGTTCCGACGGAGCTAAATTACTACAGGATAAAGAACGAATAGGAAATTTGGATTTCGAAACAAAAAAGAGAGGGGTGCAACACGAGGACTTCCCAGGGGGTCACCCATCCTAGTACTACTCTCGCCCAAGCACGCTTAACTTCGGAGTTCTGATGGGATCCGGTGCATTAGTGCTGGTATGGTCGCACCGGCCATGTTCCTTTCGCTTTATTCTTTTAAACTACCCCGTCCTGCGAATCAGTGTGGCTTTTCTTGACCGAAATTCATTTTAAGCGTCAATTCAAGCATTTTCCTCTTATCCTTTTATTTATTTACTTTATTTTTCTCTTTGTTATTGATTTGCACCCTGTTTTTTTCCCTCATCCCGCAACTCTAAATTATCATGAAATCAATCCTTCACGCTTGCAGTCAGGGGTGGCAATTCGGGTCCAAATCAGGTTGGCGGGTCGGGTTCGGGTCAACAGACCCGCCAGAAAATCTGTTGACCCGAACCCCGACCCGCCAACCCGTGACGGGTCAGGTATGCTGACCCGAACCCGAAGATTTCAGGTTTACGGGGCGGCGGGTCGACCCGAAATGACCCGAAACTTAATTTTAATTTATTAATTTATCACTGTAATTTCTAATAAAATCAATTTCTCACAAAACTAATTACATAATCAAGTAATAAAAATTTAAATAAATGATTCCAAATCAAATCTAAAATAAATTAAACACCGTAAAAGTGTTTTATCCCAAGCAAAATATAAAATAAATTAAAACAATATAAAAGTGAAAAATAATATAATATATTATTTGTCCAAGTATAATAATTTCAACTTCACACAAATTAAATAAATTCGTTTAGGATTAAGTAATTAATGCCTTTGAAAAAAAGAATAACTTAGTTTAGTTAGATAAAATTATTTTTATGTTTATTAAATTATTTTTAACTCGTAAACGGGTCATATCGGGTCATATCAGGTCACCACGGGTTGACCCGAAATCGACCGGTTTTCTTTTCGGGTTCATCGGGTCCAACCGGATTCTGACCCGAATTCCCGAAACCTCAACCCAAACCCATTAATTTCGTGTTAGGCTCGTATCGTGTTTTCAGGTCGTGTCGAAAATTGCCACCCCTAGTTGCGGTGATACATTTGCGCCGACAAATTTGAGCGACGATCCGGGCTTTGATCGAGCCGTACCGTTCCTGATTTGTCTCGCGCCTTCAGACCCGCCTTCATGCTTCGACAAGAAGCAAAATATAAAGCAATCGTTCCGACGGAGCTAAATTACTACAGGATAAAGAACGAATAGGAAATTTGGATTTCGAAACAAAAAAGAGAGGGGTGCAACACGAGGACTTCCCAGGGGGTCACCCATCCTAGTACCACTCTCGCCCAAGCACGCTTAACTTCGGAGTTCTGTTGGGATCCGGTGCATTAGTGCTGGTATGGTCGCACCCGCCATGTTCCTTTCGCTTTATTCTTTTAAACTACCCCGTCCTGCGAAGCAGTGTGGCTTTTCTAGACCGAAATTCATTTTAAGCGTCAATTCAAGCATTTTCCTCTTATCCTTTTATTTATTTACTTTATTTTTTTTTTGTTATTGATTTGCACCCTGTTTTTTTCCCTCATCCCGCAACTCTAAATTATCATGAAATCAATCCTTCACGCTTGCAGTCAGGGGTGGCAATTCGGGTCCAAATCAGGTTGGCGGGTCGGGTTCGGGTCAACAGACCCGCCAGAAAATCTGTTGACCCGAACCCCGACCCGCCAACCCGTGACGGGTCAGGTATGCTGACCCGAACCCGAAGATTTCAGGTTTACGGGGCGGCGGGTCGACCCGAAATGACCCGAAACTTAATTTTAATTTATTAATTTATCACTGTAATTTCTAATAAAATCAATTTCTCACAAAACTAATTACATAATCAAGTAATAAAAATTTAAATAAATGATTCCAAATCAAATCTAAAATAAATTAAACACCGTAAAAGTGTTTTATCCCAAGCAAAATATAAAATAAATTAAAACAATATAAAAGTGAAAAATAATATAATATATTATTTGTCCATGTATAATAATTTCAACTTCACACAAATTAAATAAATTCGTTTAGGATTAAGTAATTAATGCCTTTGAAAAAAAGAATAACTTAGTTTAGTTAGATAAAATTATTGTTATGTTTATTAAATTATTTTTAACTCGTAAACGGGTCATATCGGGTCATATCAGGTCACCACGGGTTGACCCGAAATCGACCGGTTTTCTTTTCGGGTTCATCGGGTCCAACCGGATTCTGACCCGAATTCCCGAAACCTCAACCCAAACCCATTAATTTCGTGTTACGCTCGTATCGTGTTTTCAGGTCGTGTCGAAAATTGCCACCCCTAGTTGCGGTGATACATTTGCGCCGACAAATTTGAGCGACGATCCGGGCTTTGATCGAGCCGTACCGTTCCTCATTTGTCTCGCGCCTTCAGACCCGCCTTCATGCTTCGACAAGAAGCAAAATATAAAGCAATCGTTCCGACGGAGCTAAATTACTACAGGATAAAGAACGAATAAGAAATTTGGATTTCGAAACAAAAAAGAGAGGGGTGCAACACGAGGACTTCCCAGGGGGTCACCCATCCTAGTACCACTCTCGCCCAAGCACGCTTAACTTCGGAGTTCTGATGGGATCCGGTGCATTAGTGCTGGTATGATCGCACCCGCCATGTTCCTTTCGCTTTATTCTTTTAAACCACCCCGTGCTGCGAAACAGTGTGGCTTTTCTAGACCGAAATTCATTTTAAGCTTCGATTCAAGCATTTTCCTCTTATCCTTTTATTTATTTACTTTATATTTTTTTTGTTATTGATTTGCACCTTATTTTTTTCCCTCATCCCGCAACTCAAAATTATCATGAAATCAATCCTTCACGCTTGCGGTGATACATTTGCGCCGACAAATTTGAGCGACGATCCGGGCTTTGATCGAGCAATACCGTTCCTGATTTGTCTCGCGCCTTCAGACCCGCCTTCATGCTTCGACAAGAAGCAAAATATAAAGCAGTCGTTCCGACGGAGCTAAATTACTACAGGATAAAGAACGAATAGGAAATTTGGATTTCGAAACAAAAATGAGAGGGGTGCAACACGAGGACTTCCCAGGGGGTCACCCATCCTAGTACTACTCTCGTCCAAGCACGCTTAACTTCGGAGTTCTGATGGGATCCGGTGCATTAGTGCTGGTATGGTCGCACCAGCCATGTTCCTTTCGCTTTATTCTTTTAAACTACCCCGTCCTGCGAAGCAGTGTGGCTTTTCTAGACCGAAATTCATTTTAAGCGTCAATTCAAGCATTTTCCTCTTATCCTTTTATTTATTTACTTTATTTTTCTCTTTGTTATTGATTTGCACCCTGTTTTTTTCCCTCATCCCGCAACTCTAAATTATCATGAAATCAATCCTTCACGCTTGCGGTGATACATTTGCGCCGACAAATTTGAGCGACGATCCGAGCTTTGATCGAGCCGTACCGTTCCTGATTTGTCTCGCGCCTTCAGACCCGCATTCATGCTTCGACAAGAAGCAAAATATAAAGCAATCGTTCCGACGGAGCTAAATTACTACAGGATAAAGAACGAATAGGAAATTTGGATTTCGAAACAAAAAAGAGAGGGGTGCAACACGAGGACTTCCCAAGGGGTCACCCATCCTAGTACTACTCTCGCCCAAGCACGCTTAACTTTGGAGTTCTGATGGGATCCGGTGCAATAGTGCTGGTATGATCGCACCCGCCATGTTCCTTTCGCTTTATTCTTTTAAACCACCCCGTGCTGCGAAACAGTGTGGCTTTTCTAGACCGAAATTCATTTTAAGCTTCAATTCAAGCATTTTCCTCTTATCCTTTTATTTCTTTACTTTATATTTTTTTTGTTATTGATTTGCACCTTATTTTTTTCCCTCATCCCGCAACTCTAAATTATCATGAAATCAATCCTTCACGCTTGCGGTGATACATTTGCGCCGACAAATTTGAGCGACGATCCGGGCTTTGATCGAGCCGTACCGTTCCTGATTTGTCTCGCGCCTTCAGACCCGCCTTCATGCTTCGACAAGAAGCAAAATATAAAGCAATCGTTCCGACGGAGCTAAATTACTACAGGATAAAGAACGAATAGGAAATTTGGATTTCGAAACAAAAAAGAGAGGGGTGCAACACGAGGACTTCCCAGGGGGTCACCCATCCTAGTACCACTCTCGCCCAAGCACGCTTAACTTCGGAGTTCTGATGGGATCCGGTGCATTAGTGCTGGTATGGTCGCACCCGCCATGTTCCTTTCGCTTTATTCTTTTAAACTACCCCGTCCTGCGAAGCAGTGTGGTTTTTCTAGACCGAAATTCATTTTAAGCGTCAATTCAAGCATTTTCCTCTTATCCTTTTTTTTATTTACTTTATTTTTCTTTTTGTTATTGATTTGCACCCTGTTTTTTTCCCTAATCCCGCAACTCTAAATTATCATGAAATCAATCCTTCACGCTTGCAGTCAGGGGTGGCAATTCGGGTCCAAATCAGGTTGGCGGGTCGGGTTCGGGTCAACAGACCCGCCAGAAAATCTGTTGACCCGAACCCCGACCCGCCAACCCGTGACGGGTCAGGTATGCTGACCCGAACCCGAAGATTTCAGGTTTACGGGGCGGCGGGTCGACCCGAAATGACCCGAAACTTAATTTTAATTTATTAATTTATCACTGTAATTTCTAATAAAATCAATTTCTCACAAAACTAATTACATAATCAAGTAATAAAAATTTAAATAAATGATTCCAAATCAAATCTAAAATAAATTAAACACCGTAAAAGTGTTTTATCCCAAGCAAAATATAAAATAAATTAAAACAATATAAAAGTGAAAAATAATATAATATATTATTTGTCCAAGTATAATAATTTCAACTTCACACAAATTAAATAAATTCGTTTAGGATTAAGTAATTAATGCCTTTGAAAAAAAGAATAACTTAGTTTAGTTAGATAAAATTATTTTTATGTTTATTAAATTATTTTTAACTCGTAAACGGGTCATATCGGGTCATATCAGGTCACCACGGGTTGACCCGAAATCGACCGGTTATCTTTTCGGGTTCATCGGGTCCAACCCGATTCTGACCCGAATTCCCGAAACCTCAACCCAAACCCATTAATTTCGTGTTAGGCTCGTGTCGTGTTTTCAGGTCGTGTCGAAAATTGCCACCCCTAGTTGCGGTGATACATTTGCGCCGACAAATTTGAGCGACGATCCGGGCTTTGATCGAGCCGTACCGTTCCTGATTTGTCTCGCGCCTTCAGACCCGCCTTCATGCTTCGACAAGAAGCAAAATATAAAGCAATCGTTCCGACGGAGCTAAATTACTACAGGATAAATAACGAATAGGAAATTTGGATTTCGAAACAAAAAAGAGAGGGGTGCAACACGAGGACTTCCCAGGGGGTCACCCATCCTAGTACTACTCTCGCCCAAGCACGCTTAACTTCGGAGTTCTGATGGGATCCGGTGCATTAGTGCTGGTATGGTCGCACCAGCCATGTTCCTTTCGCTTTATTCTTTTAAACTACCCCGTCCTGCGAAGCAGTGTGGCTTTTCTTGACCGAAATTCATTTTAAGCGTCAATTCAAGCATTTTCCTCTTATCCTTTTATTTATTTACTTTATTTTTCTCTTTGTTATTGATTTGCACCCTGTTTTTTTCCCTCATCCCGCAACTCTAAATTATCATGAAATCAATCCTTCACGCTTGCAGTCAGGGGTGGCAATTCGGGTCCAAATCAGGTTGGCGGGTCGGGTTCGGGTCAACAGACCCGCCAGAAAATCTGTTGACCCGAACCCCGACCCGCCAACCCGTGACGGGTCAGGTATGCTGACCCGAACCCGAAGATTTCAGGTTTACGGGGCGGCGGGTCGACCCGAAATGACCCGAAACTTAATTTTAATTTATTAATTTATCACAGTAATTTCTAATAAAATCAATTTCTCACAAAACTAATTACATAATCAAGTAATAAAAATTTAAATAAATGATTCCAAATCAAATCTAAAATAAATTAAACACCGTAAAAGTGTTTTATCCCAAGCAAAATATAAAATAAATTAAAACAATATAAAATTGAAAAATAATATAATATATTATTTGTCCAAGTATAATAATTTCAACTTCACACAAATTAAATAAATTCGTTTAGGATTAAGTAATTAATGCCTTTGAAAAAAAGAATAACTTAGTTTAGTTAGATAAAATTATTTTTATGTTTATTAAATTATTTTTAACTCGTAAACGGGTCATATCGGGTCATATCAGGTCACCACGGGTTGACCCGAAATCGACCGGTTTTCTTTTCGGGTTCATCGGGTCCAACCGGATTCTGACCCGAATTCCCGAAACCTCAACCCAAACCCATTAATTTCGTGTTAGGCTCGTATCGTGTTTTCAGGTCGTGTCGAAAATTGCCACCCCTAGTTGCGGTGATACATTTGCGCCGACAAATTTGAGCGACGATCCGGGCTTTGATCGAGCCGTACCGTTCCTGATTTGTCTCGCGCCTTCAGACCCGCCTTCATGCTTCGACAAGAAGCAAAATATAAAGCAATCGTTCCGACGGAGCTAAATTACTACAGGATAAAGAACGAATAGGAAATTTGGATTTCGAAACAAAAAAGAGAGGGGTGCAACACGAGGACTTCCCAGGGGGTCACCCATCCTAGTACCACTCTCGCCCAAGCACGCTTAACTTCGGAGTTCTGATGGGATCCGGTGCATTAGTGCTGGTATGGTCGCACCCGCCATGTTCCTTTCGCTTTATTCTTTTAAACTACCCCGTCCTGCGAAGCAGTGTGGCTTTTCTAGACCGAAATTCATTTTAAGCGTCAATTCAAGCATTTTCCTCTTATCCTTTTATTTATTTACTTTATTTTTCTCTTTGTTATTGATTTGCACCCTGTTTTTTTCCCTCATCCCGCAACTCTAAATTATCATGAAATCAATCCTTCACGCTTGCAGTCAGGGGTGGCAATTCGGGTCCAAATCAGGTTGGCGGGTCGGGTTCGGGTCAACAGACCCGCCAGAAAATCTGTTGACCCGAACCCCGACCCGCCAACCCGTGACGGGTCAGGTATGCTGACCCGAACCCGAAGATTTCAGGTTTACGGGGCGGCGGGTCGACCCGAAATGACCCGAAACTTAATTTTAATTTATTAATTTATCACTGTAATTTCTAATAAAATCAATTTCTCACAAAACTAATTACATAATCAAGTAATAAAAATTTAAATAAATGATTCCAAATCAAATCTAAAATAAATTAAACACCGTAAAAGTGTTTTATCCCAAGCAAAATATAAAATAAATTAAAACAATATAAAAGTGAAAAATAATATAATATATTATTTGTCCAAGTATAATAATTTCAACTTCACACAAATTAAATAAATTCGTTTAGGATTAAGTAATTAATGCCTTTGAAAAAAAGAATAACTTAGTTTAGTTAGATAAAATTATTTTTATGTTTATTAAATTATTTTTAACTCGTAAACGGGTCATATCGGGTCATATCAGGTCACCACGGGTTGACCCGAAATCGACCGGTTATCTTTTCGGGTTCATCGGGTCCAACCCGATTCTGACCCGAATTCCCGAAACCTCAACCCAAACCCATTAATTTCGTGTTAGGCTCGTGTCGTGTTTTCAGGTCGTGTCGAAAATTGCCACCCCTAGTTGCGGTGATACATTTGCGCCGACAAATTTGAGCGACGATCCGGGCTTTGATCGAGCCGTACCGTTCCTGATTTGTCTCGCGCCTTCAGACCCGCCTTCATGCTTCGACAAGAAGCAAAATATAAAGCAATCGTTCCGACGGAGCTAAATTACTACAGGATAAATAACGAATAGGAAATTTGGATTTCGAAACAAAAAAGAGAGGGGTGCAACACGAGGACTTCCCAGGGGGTCACCCATCCTAGTACTACTCTCGCCCAAGCACGCTTAACTTCGGAGTTCTGATGGGATCCGGTGCATTAGTGCTGGTATGGTCGCACCAGCCATGTTCCTTTCGCTTTATTCTTTTAAACTACCCCGTCCTGCGAAGCAGTGTGGCTTTTCTTGACCGAAATTCATTTTAAGCGTCAATTCAAGCATTTTCCTCTTATCCTTTTATTTATTTACTTTATTTTTCTCTTTGTTATTGATTTGCACCCTGTTTTTTTCCCTCATCCCGCAACTCTAAATTATCATGAAATCAATCCTTCACGCTTGCAGTCAGGGGTGGCAATTCGGGTCCAAATCAGGTTGGCGGGTCGGGTTCGGGTCAACAGACCCGCCAGAAAATCTGTTGACCCGAACCCCGACCCGCCAACCCGTGACGGGTCAGGTATGCTGACCCGAACCCGAAGATTTCAGGTTTACGGGGCGGCGGGTCGACCCGAAATGACCCGAAACTTAATTTTAATTTATTAATTTATCACAGTAATTTCTAATAAAATCAATTTCTCACAAAACTAATTACATAATCAAGTAATAAAAATTTAAATAAATGATTCCAAATCAAATCTAAAATAAATTAAACACCGTAAAAGTGTTTTATCCCAAGCAAAATATAAAATAAATTAAAACAATATAAAATTGAAAAATAATATAATATATTATTTGTCCAAGTATAATAATTTCAACTTCACACAAATTAAATAAATTCGTTTAGGATTAAGTAATTAATGCCTTTGAAAAAAAGAATAACTTAGTTTAGTTAGATAAAATTATTTTTATGTTTATTAAATTATTTTTAACTCGTAAACGGGTCATATCGGGTCATATCAGGTCACCACGGGTTGACCCGAAATCGACCGGTTTTCTTTTCGGGTTCATCGGGTCCAACCGGATTCTGACCCGAATTCCCGAAACCTCAACCCAAACCCATTAATTTCGTGTTAGGCTCGTATCGTGTTTTCAGGTCGTGTCGAAAATTGCCACCCCTAGTTGCGGTGATACATTTGCGCCGACAAATTTGAGCGACGATCCGGGCTTTGATCGAGCCGTACCGTTCCTGATTTGTCTCGCGCCTTCAGACCCGCCTTCATGCTTCGACAAGAAGCAAAATATAAAGCAATCGTTCCGACGGAGCTAAATTACTACAGGATAAAGAACGAATAGGAAATTTGGATTTCGAAACAAAAAAGAGAGGGGTGCAACACGAGGACTTCCCAGGGGGTCACCCATCCTAGTACCACTCTCGCCCAAGCACGCTTAACTTCGGAGTTCTGATGGGATCCGGTGCATTAGTGCTGGTATGGTCGCACCCGCCATGTTCCTTTCGCTTTATTCTTTTAAACTACCCCGTCCTGCGAAGCAGTGTGGCTTTTCTAGACCGAAATTCATTTTAAGCGTCAATTCAAGCATTTTCCTCTTATCCTTTTATTTATTTACTTTATTTTTCTCTTTGTTATTGATTTGCACCCTGTTTTTTTCCCTCATCCCGCAACTCTAAATTATCATGAAATCAATCCTTCACGCTTGCAGTCAGGGGTGGCAATTCGGGTCCAAATCAGGTTGGCGGGTCGGGTTCGGGTCAACAGACCCGCCAGAAAATCTGTTGACCCGAACCCCGACCCGCCAACCCGTGACGGGTCAGGTATGCTGACCCGAACCCGAAGATTTCAGGTTTACGGGGCGGCGGGTCGACCCGAAATGACCCGAAACTTAATTTTAATTTATTAATTTATCACTGTAATTTCTAATAAAATCAATTTCTCACAAAACTAATTACATAATCAAGTAATAAAAATTTAAATAAATGATTCCAAATCAAATCTAAAATAAATTAAACACCGTAAAAGTGTTTTATCCCAAGCAAAATATAAAATAAATTAAAACAATATAAAAGTGAAAAATAATATAATATATTATTTGTCCAAGTATAATAATTTCAACTTCACACAAATTAAATAAATTCGTTTAGGATTAAGTAATTAATGCCTTTGAAAAAAAGAATAACTTAGTTTAGTTAGATAAAATTATTTTTATGTTTATTAAATTATTTTTAACTCGTAAACGGGTCATATCGGGTCATATCAGGTCACCACGGGTTGACCCGAAATCGACCGGTTATCTTTTCGGGTTCATCGGGTCCAACCCGATTCTGACCCGAATTCCCGAAACCTCAACCCAAACCCATTAATTTCGTGTTAGGCTCGTGTCGTGTTTTCAGGTCGTGTCGAAAATTGCCACCCCTAGTTGCGGTGATACATTTGCGCCGACAAATTTGAGCGACGATCCGGGCTTTGATCGAGCCGTACCGTTCCTGATTTGTCTCGCGCCTTCAGACCCGCCTTCATGCTTCGACAAGAAGCAAAATATAAAGCAATCGTTCCGACGGAGCTAAATTACTACAGGATAAAGAACGAATAGGAAATTTGGATTTCGAAACAAAAAAGAGAGGGGTGCAACACGAGGACTTCCCAGGGGGTCACCCATCCTAGTACTACTCTCGCCCAAGCACGCTTAACTTCGGAGTTCTGATGGGATCCGGTGCATTAGTGCTGGTATGGTCGCACCAGCCATGTTCCTTTCGCTTTATTCTTTTAAACTACCCCGTCCTGCGAAGCAGTGTGGCTTTTGTTGACCGAAATTCATTTTAAGCGTCAATTCAAGCATTTTCCTCTTATCCTTTTATTTATTTACTTTATTTTTCTCTTTGTTATTGATTTGCACCCTGTTTTTTTCCCTCATCCCGCAACTCTAAATTATCATGAAATCAATCCTTCACGCTTGCAGTCAGGGGTGGCAATTCGGGTCCAAATCAGGTTGGCGGGTCGGGTTCGGGTCAACAGACCCGCCAGAAAATCTGTTGACCCGAACCCCGACCCGCCAACCCGTGACGGGTCAGGTATGCTGACCCGAACCCGAAGATTTCAGGTTTACGGGGCGGCGGGTCGACCCGAAATGACCCGAAACTTAATTTTAATTTATTAATTTATCACTGTAATTTCTAATAAAATCAATTTCTCACAAAACTAATTACATAATCAAGTAATAAAAATTTAAATAAATGATTCCAAATCAAATCTAAAATAAATTAAACACCGTAAAAGTGTTTTATCCCAAGCAAAATATAAAATAAATTAAAACAATATAAAATTGAAAAATAATATAATATATTATTTGTCCAAGTATAATAATTTCAACTTCACACAAATTAAATAAATTCGTTTAGGATTAAGTAATTAATGCCTTTGAAAAAAAGAATAACTTAGTTTAGTTAGATAAAATTATTTTTATGTTTATTAAATTATTTTTAACTCGTAAACGGGTCATATCGGGTCATATCAGGTCACCACGGGTTGACCCGAAATCGACCGGTTTTCTTTTCGGGTTCATCGGGTCCAACCGGATTCTGACCCGAATTCCCGAAACCTCAACCCAAACCCATTAATTTCATGTTAGGCTCGTATCGTGTTTTCAGGTCGTGTCGAAAATTGCCACCCCTAGTTGCGGTGATACATTTGCGCCGACAAATTTGAGCGACGATCCGGGCTTTGATCGAGCCGTACCGTTCCTGATTTGTCTCGCGCTTTCAGACCCGCCTTCATGCTTCGACAAGAAGCAAAATATAAAGCAATCGTTCCGACGGAGCTAAATTACTACAGGATAAAGAACGAATTGGAAATTTGGATTTCGAAACAAAAAAGAGAGGGGTGCAACACGAGGACTTCCCAGGGGGTCACCCATCCTAGTACCACTCTCGCCCAAGCACGCTTAACTTCGGAGTTCTGATGGGATCCGGTGCATTAGTGCTGGTATGGTCGCACCCGCCATGTTCCTTTCGCTTTATTCTTTTAAACTACCCCGTCCTGCGAAGCAGTGTGGCTTTTCTAGACCGAAATTCATTTTAAGCGTCAATTCAAGCATTTTCCTCTTATCCTTTTATTTATTTACTTTATTTTTTTTTTGTTATTGATTTGCACCCTGTTTTTTTCCCTCATCCCGCAACTCTAAATTATCATGAAATCAATCCTTCACGCTTGCAGTCAGGGGTGGCAATTCGGGTCCAAATCAGGTTGGCGGGTCGGGTTCGGGTCAACAGACCCGCCAGAAAATCTGTTGACCCGAACCCCGACCCGCCAACCCGTGACGGGTCAGGTATGCTGACCCGAACCCGAAGATTTCAGGTTTACGGGGCGGCGGGTCGACCCGAAATGACCCGAAACTTAATTTTAATTTATTAATTTATCACTGTAATTTCTAATAAAATCAATTTCTCACAAAACTAATTACATAATCAAGTAATAAAAATTTAAATAAATGATTCCAAATCAAATCTAAAATAAATTAAACACCGTAAAAGTGTTTTATCCCAAGCAAAATATAAAATAAATTAAAACAATATAAAAGTGAAAAATAATATAATATATTATTTGTCCAAGTATAATAATTTCAACTTCACACAAATTAAATAAATTCGTTTAGGATTAAGTAATTAATGCCTTTGAAAAAAAGAATAACTTAGTTTAGTTAGATAAAATTATTTTTATGTTTATTAAATTATTTTTAACTCGTAAACGGGTCATATCGGGTCATATCAGGTCACCACGGGTTGACCCGAAATCGACCGGTTATCTTTTCGGGTTCATCGGGTCCAACCCGATTCTGACCCGAATTCCCGAAACCTCAACCCAAACCCATTAATTTCGTGTTAGGCTCGTGTCGTGTTTTCAGGTCGTGTCGAAAATTGCCACCCCTAGTTGCGGTGATACATTTGCGCCGACAAATTTGAGCGACGATCCGGGCTTTGATCGAGCCGTACCGTTCCTGATTTGTCTCGCGCCTTCAGACCCGCCTTCATGCTTCGACAAGAAGCAAAATATAAAGCAATCGTTCCGACGGAGCTAAATTACTACAGGATAAAGAACGAATAGGAAATTTGGATTTCGAAACAAAAAAGAGAGGGGTGCAACACGAGGACTTCCCAGGGGGTCACCCATCCTAGTACTACTCTCGCCCAAGCACGCTTAACTTCGGAGTTCTGATGGGATCCGGTGCATTAGTGCTGGTATGGTCGCACCAGCCATGTTCCTTTCGCTTTATTCTTTTAAACTACCCCGTCCTGCGAAGCAGTGTGGCTTTTCTTGACCGAAATTCATTTTAAGCGTCAATTCAAGTATTTTCCTCTTATCCTTTTATTTATTTACTTTATTTTTCTCTTTGTTATTGATTTGCACCCTGTTTTTTTCCCTCATCCCGCAACTCTAAATTATCATGAAATCAATCCTTCACGCTTGCAGTCAGGGGTGGCAATTCGGGTCCAAATCAGGTTGGCGGGTCGGGTTCGGGTCAACAGACCCGCCAGAAAATCTGTTGACCCGAACCCCGACCCGCCAACCCGTGACGGGTCAGGTATGCTGACCCGAACCCGAAGATTTCAGGTTTACGGGGCGGCGGGTCGACCCGAAATGACCCGAAACTTAATTTTAATTTATTAATTTATCACTGTAATTTCTAATAAAATCAATTTCTCACAAAACTAATTACATAATCAAGTAATAAAAATTTAAATAAATGATTCCAAATCAAATCTAAAATAAATTAAACACCGTAAAAGTGTTTTATCCCAAGCAAAATATAAAATAAATTAAAACAATATAAAATTGAAAAATAATATAATATATTATTTGTCCAAGTATAATAATTTCAACTTCACACAAATTAAATAAATTCGTTTAGGATTAAGTAATTAATGCCTTTGAAAAAAAGAATAACTTAGTTTAGTTAGATAAAATTATTTTTATGTTTATTAAATTATTTTTAACTCGTAAACGGGTCATATCGGGTCATATCAGGTCACCACGGGTTGACCCGAAATCGACCGGTTTTCTTTTCGGGTTCATCGGGTCCAACCGGATTCTGACCCGAATTCCCGAAACCTCAACCCAAACCCATTAATTTCGTGTTAGGCTCGTATCGTGTTTTCAGGTCGTGTCGAAAATTGCCACCCCTAGTTGCGGTGATACATTTGCGCCGACAAATTTGAGCGACGATCCGGGCTTTGATCGAGCCGTACCGTTCCTGATTTGTCTCGCGCCTTCAGACCCGCCTTCATGCTTCGACAAGAAGCAAAATATAAAGCAATCGTTCCGACGGAGCTAAATTACTACAGGATAAAGAACGAATAGGAAATTTGGATTTCGAAACAAAAAAGAGAGGGGTGCAACACGAGGACTTCCCAGGGGGTCACCCATCCTAGTACCACTCTCGCCCAAGCACGCTTAACTTCGGAGTTCTGATGGGATCCGGTGCATTAGTGCTGGTATGATCGCACCCGCCATGTTCCTTTCGCTTTATTCTTTTAAACCACCCCGTGCTGCGAAACAGTGTGGCTTTTCTAGACCGAAATTCATTTTAAGCTTCGATTCAAGCATTTTCCTCTTATCCTTTTATTTATTTACTTTATATTTTTTTTGTTATTGATTTGCACCTTATTTTTTTCCCTCATCCCGCAACTCAAAATTATCATGAAATCAATCCTTCACGCTTGCGGTGATACATTTGCGCCGACAAATTTGAGCGACGATCCGGGCTTTGATCGAGCAATACCGTTCCTGATTTGTCTCGCGCCTTCAGACCCGCCTTCATGCTTCGACAAGAAGCAAAATATAAAGCAGTCGTTCCGACGGAGCTAAATTACTACAGGATAAAGAACGAATAGGAAATTTGGATTTCGAAACAAAAATGAGAGGGGTGCAACACGAGGACTTCCCAGGGGGTCACCCATCCTAGTACTACTCTCGCCCAAGCACGCTTAACTTCGGAGTTCTGATGGGATCCGGTGCATTAGTGCTGGTATGGTCGCACCAGCCATGTTCCTTTCGCTTTATTCTTTTAAACTACCCCGTCCTGCGAAGCAGTGTGGCTTTTCTAGACCGAAATTCATTTTAAGCGTCAATTCAAGCATTTTCCTCTTATCCTTTTATTTATTTACTTTATTTTTCTCTTTGTTATTGATTTGCACCCTGTTTTTTTCCCTCATCCCGCAACTCTAAATTATCATGAAATCAATCCTTCACGCTTGCCGTGATACATTTGCGCCGACAAATTTGAGCGACGATCCGAGCTTTGATCGAGCCGTACCGTTCCTGATTTGTCTCGCGCCTTCAGACCCGCATTCATGCTTCGACAAGAAGCAAAATATAAAGCAATCGTTCCGACGGAGCTAAATTACTACAGGATAAAGAACGAATAGGAAATTTGGATTTCGAAACAAAAAAGAGAGGGGTGCAACACGAGGACTTCCCAGGGGGTCACCCATCCTAGTACTACTCTCGCCCAAGCACGCTTAACTTTGGAGTTCTGATGGGATCCGGTGCAATAGTGCTGGTATGATCGCACCCGCCATGTTCCTTTCGCTTTATTCTTTTAAACCACCCCGTGCTGCGAAACAGTGTGGCTTTTCTAGACCGAAATTCATTTTAAGCTTCAATTCAAGCATTTTCCTCTTATCCTTTTATTTATTTACTTTATATTTTTTTTGTTATTGATTTGCACCTTATTTTTTTCCCTCATCCCGCAACTCTAAATTATCATGAAATCAATCCTTCACGCTTGCGGTGATACATTTGCGCCGACAAATTTGAGCGACGATCCGGGCTTTGATCGAGCCGTACCGTTCCTGATTTGTCTCGCGCCTTCAGACCCGCCTTCATGCTTCGACAAGAAGCAAAATATAAAGCAATCGTTCCGACGGAGCTAAATTACTACAGGATAAAGAACGAATAGGAAATTTGGATTTCGAAACAAAAAAGAGAGGGGTGCAACACGAGGACTTCCCAGGGGGTCACTCATCCTAGTACCACTCTCGCCCAAGCACGCTTAACTTCGGAGTTCTGATGGGATCCGGTGCATTAGTGCTGGTATGATCGCACCCGCCATGTTCCTTTCGCTTTATTCTTTTAAACCACCCCGTGCTGCGAAACAGTGTGGCTTTTCTAGACCGAAATTCATTTTAAGCTTCGATTCAAGCATTTTCCTCTTATCCTTTTATTTATTTACTTTATATTTTTTTTGTTATTGATTTGCACCTTATTTTTTTCCCTCATCCCGCAACTCAAAATTATCATGAAATCAATCCTTCACGCTTGCGGTGATACATTTGCGCCGACAAATTTGAGCGACGATCCGGGCTTTGATCGAGCAATACCGTTCCTGATTTGTCTCGCGCCTTCAGACCCGCCTTCATGCTTCGACAAGAAGCAAAATATAAAGCAGTCGTTCCGACGGAGCTAAATTACTACAGGATAAAGAACGAATAGGAAATTTGGATTTCGAAACAAAAATGAGAGGGGTGCAACACGAGGACTTCCCAGGGGGTCACCCATCCTAGTACTACTCTCGCCCAAGCACGCTTAACTTCGGAGTTCTGATGGGATCCGGTGCATTAGTGCTGGTATGGTCGCACCAGCCATGTTCCTTTCGCTTTATTCTTTTAAACTACCCCGTCCTGCGAAGCAGTGTGGCTTTTCTAGACCGAAATTCATTTTAAGCGTCAATTCAAGCATTTTCCTCTTATCCTTTTATTTATTTACTTTATTTTTCTCTTTGTTATTGATTTGCACCCTGTTTTTTTCCCTCATCCCGCAACTCTAAATTATCATGAAATCAATCCTTCACGCTTGCGGTGATACATTTGCGCCGACAAATTTGAGCGACGATCCGAGCTTTGATCGAGCCGTACCGTTCCTGATTTGTCTCGCGCCTTCAGACCCGCATTCATGCTTCGACAAGAAGCAAAATATAAAGCAATCGTTCCGACGGAGCTAAATTACTACAGGATAAAGAACGAATAGGAAATTTGGATTTCGAAACAAAAAAGAGAGGGGTGCAACACGAGGACTTCCCAGGGGGTCACCCATCCTAGTACTACTCTCGCCCAAGCACGCTTAACTTTGGAGTTCTGATGGGATCCGGTGCAATAGTGCTGGTATGATCGCACCCGCCATGTTCCTTTCGCTTTATTCTTTTAAACCACCCCGTGCTGCGAAACAGTGTGGCTTTTCTAGACCGAAATTCATTTTAAGCTTCAATTCAAGCATTTTCCTCTTATCCTTTTATTTATTTACTTTATATTTTTTTTGTTATTGATTTGCACCTTATTTTTTTCCCTCATCCCGCAACTCTAAATTATCATGAAATCAATCCTTCACGCTTGCGGTGATACATTTGCGCCGACAAATTTGAGCGACGATCCGGGCTTTGATCGAGCCGTACCGTTCCTGATTTGTCTCGCGCCTTCAGACCCGCATTCATGCTTCGACAAGAAGCAAAATATAAAGCAATCGTTCCGACGGAGCTAAATTACTACAGGATAAAGAACGAATAGGAAATTTGGATTTCGAAACAAAAAAGAGAGGGGTGCAACACGAGGACTTCCCAGGGGGTCACCCATCCTAGTACTACTCTCGCCCAAGCACGCTTAACTTCGGAGTTCTGATGGGATCCGGTGCATTAATGCCGGTATGATCGCACGCGCCATTTTTCTTTCGCTTTATTCCTTTAAACTACCCAGTCCTGCGAAGCAGTGTGGCTTTTCTAGACCGAAATTCATTTTAAGCGTCAATTCAAGCATTTTACTCTTATCCTTTTATTTATTTACTTTATTTTTTTTTTGTTATTGATTTGCACCTTATTTTTGTCCCTCATCCCGCAACTCTAAATTATCATGAAATCAATCCTTCACGCTTGCGGTGATACATTTGCGCCGACAAATTTGAGCGACGATCCGGGCTTTGATCGAGCAATACCGTTCCTGATTTGTCTCGCGCCTTCAGACCCGCCTTCATGCTTCGACAAGAAGCAAAATATAAAGCAGTCGTTCCGACGGAGCTAAATTACTACAGGATAAAGAACGAATAGGAAATTTGGATTTCGAAACAAAAATGAGAGGGGTGCAACACGAGGACTTCCCAGGGGGTCACCCATCCTAGTACTACTCTCGCCTAAGCACGCTTAACTTCGGAGTTCTGATGGGATCCGGTGCATTAATGCCGGTATGATCGCACGCGCCATTTTTCTTTCGCTTTATTCCTTTAAACTACCCAGTCCTGCGAAGCAGTGTGGCTTTTCTAGACCGAAATTCATTTTAAGCGTCAATTCAAGCATTTTCCTCTTATCCTTTTATTTATTTACTTTATATTTTTTTTTGTTATTGATTTGCACCCTGTTTTTTTCCCTCATCCCGCAACTCTAAATTATCATGAAATCAATCCTTCACGCTTGCAGTTAGGGGTGGCAATTCGGGTCCAAATCAGGTTGGCGGGTCGGGTTCGGGTCAACAGACCCGCCAGAAAATCTGTTGACCCGATCCCCGACCCGCCAACCCGTGACGGGTCAGGTATGCTGACCCGAACCCGAAGATTTCAGGTTTACGGGGCGGCGGGTCGACCCGAAATGACCCGAAACTTAATTTTAATTTATTAATTTATCACTGTAATTTCTAATAAAATCAATTTCTCACAAAACTAATTACATAATCAAGTAATAAAAATTTAAATAAATGATTCCAAATCAAATCTAAAATAAATTAAACACCGTAAAAGTGTTTTATCCCAAGCAAAATATAAAATAAATTAAAACAATACAAAAGTGAAAAATAATATAATATATTATTTGTCCAAGTATAATAATTTCAACTTCACACAAATTAAATAAATTCGTTTAGGATTAAGTAATTAATGCCTTTGAAAAAAAGAATAACTTAGTTTAGTTAGATAAAATTATTTTTATGTTTATTAAATTATTTTTAATTCGTAAACGGGTCATATCGGGTCATATCAGGTCACCACGGGTTGACCCGAAATCGACCGGTTTTCTTTTCGGGTTCATCGGGTCCAACCCGATTCTGAACCGAATTCCCGAAACCTCAACCCAAACCCATTAATTTCGTGTTAGGTTCGTGTCGTGTCGAAAATTGCACCCCTAGTTGCGGTGATACATTTGCGCCGACAAATTTGAGCGACGATCCGGGCTTTGATCGAGCCGTACCGTTCCTGATTTGTCTCGCGCCTTCAGATCCTCCTTCACGCTTCGACAAGAAGCAAAATATTAAGCAATCGTTCCGACGGAGCTAAATTACTACAGGATAAAGAACGAATAGGAAATTTGGATTTCGAAACAAAAAAGAGAGGGGTGCAACACGAGGACTTCCCAGGGGGTCACCCATCCTAGTACTACTCTCGCCCAAGCACGCTTAACTTCGGAGTTCTGATGGGATCCGGTGCATTAGTGCTGGTATGATCGCACCCGCCATGTTCCTTTCGCGTTATTCTTTTAAACTACCCCGTCCTGCGAAGCAGTGTGGCTTTTCTAGACCGAAATTCATTTTAAGCGTCAATTCAAGCATTTTCCTCTTATCCTTTTATTTATTTACTTTATATTTTTTTTTGTTATTGATTTGCACCCTGTTTTTTTCCCTCATCCCGCAACTCTAAATTATCATGAAATCAATCCTTCACGCTTGCAGTCAGGGGTGGCAATTCGGGTCCAAATCAGGTTGGCGGGTCGGGTTCGGGTCAACAGACCCGCCAGAAAATCTGTTAACCCGAACCCCGACCCGCCAACCCGTGACGGGTCAGGTATGCTGACCCGAACCCGAAGATTTCAGGTTTACGGGGCGGCGGGTAGACCCGAAATGACCCGAAACTTAATTTTAATTTATTAATTTATCACTGCAATTTCTAATAAAATCAATTTCTCACAAAACTAATTACATAATCAAGTAATAAAAATTTAAATAAATGATTCCAAATCAAATCTAAAATAAATTAAACACCGTAAAAGTGTTTTATCCCAAGCAAAATATAAAATAAATTAAAACAATATAAAAGTGAAAAATAATATAATATATTATTTGTCCAAGTATAATAATTTCAACTTCACACAAATTAAATAAATTCGTTTAGGATTAAGTAATTAATGCCTTTGAAAAAAAGAATAACTTAGTTTAGTTAGATAAAATTATTTTTATGTTTATTAAATTATTTTTAACTCGTAAACGGGTCATATCGGGTCATATCAGGTCACCACGGGTTGACCCGAAATCGACCGGTTTTCTTTTCGGGTTCATCGGGTCCAACCCGATTCTGACCCGAATTCCCGAAACCTCAACCCAAACCCATTAATTTCGTGTTAGGCTCGTGTCGTGTTTTCAGGTCGTGTCGAAAATTGCCACCCCTAGTTGCGGTGATACATTTGCGCCGACAAATTTGAGCGACGATCCGGGCTTTGGTCGAGCCGTACCGTTCCTGATTTGTCTCGCGCCTTCAGACCCGCCTTCATGCTTCGACAAGAAGCAAAATATAAAGCAATCGTTCCGACGGAGCTAAATTACTACAGGATAAAGAACGAATAGGAAATTTGGATTTCGAAACAAAAAAGAGAGGGGTGCAACACGAGGACTTCCCAGGGGGTCACCCATCCTAGTACCACTCTCGCCCAAGCACGCTTAACTTCGGAGTTCTGATGGGATCCGGTGCATTAGTGCTGGTATGGTCGCACCCGCCATGTTCCTTTCGCTTTATTCTTTTAAACTACCCCGTCCTGCGAAGCAGTGTGGCTTTTCTAGACCGAAATTCATTTTAAGCGTCAATTCAAGCATTTTCCTCTTATCCTTTTATTTATTTACTTTATTTTTTTTTTGTTATTGATTTGCACCCTGTTTTTTTCCCTCATCCCGCAACTCTAAATTATCATGAAATCAATCCTTCACGCTTGCAGTCAGGGGTGGCAATTCGGGTCCAAATCAGGTTGGCGGGTCGGGTTCGGGTCAACAGACCCGCCAGAAAATCTGTTGACCCGAACCCCGACCCGCCAACCCGTGACGGGTCAGGTATGCTGACCCGAACCCGAAGATTTCAGGTTTACGGGGCGGCGGGTCGACCCGAAATGACCCGAAACTTAATTTTAATTTATTAATTTATCACTGTAATTTCTAATAAAATCAATTTCTCACAAAACTAATTACATAATCAAGTAATAAAAATTTAAATAAATGATTCCAAATCAAATCTAAAATAAATTAAACACCGTAAAAGTGTTTTATCCCAAGCAAAATATAAAATAAATTAAAACAATATAAAAGTGAAAAATAATATAATATATTATTTGTCCAAGTATAATAATTTCAACTTCACGCAAATTAAATAAATTCGTTTAGGATTAAGTAATTAATGCCTTTGAAAAAAAGAATAACTTAGTTTAGTTAGATAAAATTATTTTTATGTTTATTAAATTATTTTTAACTCGTAAACGGGTCATATCGGGTCATATCAGGTCACCACGGGTTGACCCGAAATCGACCGGTTTTCTTTTCGGGTTCATCGGGTCCAACCCGATTCTGACCCGAATTCCCGAAACCTCAACCCAAACCCATTAATTTCGTGTTAGGCTCGTGTCGTGTTTTCAGGTCGTGTCGAAAATGGCCACCCCTAGTTGCGGTGATACATTTGCGCCGACAAATTTGAGCGACGATCCGGGCTTTGATCGAGCCGTACCGTTCCTGATTTGTCTCGCGCCTTCAGACCCGCCTTCATGCTTCGACAAGAAGCAAAATATAAAGCAATCGTTCCGACGGAGCTAAATTACTACAGGATAAAGAACGAATAGGAAATTTGGATTTCGAAACAAAAAAGAGAGGGGTGCAACACGAGAACTTCCCAGGGGGTCACCCATCCTAGTACCACTCTCGCCCAAGCACGCTTAACTTCGGAGTTCTGATGGGATCCGGTGCATTAGTGCTGGTATGGTCGCACCCGCCATGTTCCTTTCGCTTTATTCTTTTAAACTACCCCGTCCTGCGAAGCAGTGTGGCTTTTCTAGACCGAAATTCATTTTAAGCGTCAATTCAAGCATTTTCCTCTTATCCTTTTATTTATTTACTTTATTTTTTTTTTGTTATTGATTTGCACCCTGTTTTTTCCCCTCATCCCGCAACTCTAAATTATCATGAAATCAATCCTTCACGCTTGCAGTCAGGGGTGGCAATTCGGGTCCAAATCAGGTTGGCGGGTCGGGTTCGGGTCAACAGACCCGCCAGAAAATCTGTTGACCCGAACCCCGACCCGCCAACCCGTGACGGGTCAGGTATGCTGACCCGAACCCGAAGATTTCAGGTTTACGGGGCGGCGGGTCGACCCGAAATGACCCGAAACTTAATTTTAATTTATTAATTTATCACTGTAATTTCTAATAAAATCAATTTCTCACAAAACTAATTACATAATCAAGTAATAAAAATTTAAATAAATGATTCCAAATCAAATCTAAAATAAATTAAACACCGTAAAAGTGTTTTATCCCAAGCAAAATATAAAATAAATTAAAACAATATAAAAGTGAAAAATAATATAATATATTATTTGTCCAAGTATAATAATTTCAACTTCACACAAATTAAATAAATTCGTTTAGGATTAAGTAATTAATGCCTTTGAAAAAAAGAATAACTTAGTTTAGTTAGATAAAATTATTTTTATGTTTATTAAATTATTTTTAACTCGTAAACGGGTCATATCGGGTCATATCAGGTCACCACGGGTTGACCCGAAATCGACCGGTTTTCTTTTCGGGTTCATCGGGTCCAACCGGATTCTGACCCGAATTCCCGAAACCTCAACCCAAACCCATTAATTTCGTGTTAGGCTCGTATCGTGTTTTCAGGTCGTGTCGAAAATTGCCACCCCTAGTTGCGATGATACATTTGCGCCGACAAATTTGAGCGACGATCCGGGCTTTGATCGAGCCGTACCGTTCCTGATTTGTCTCGCGCCTTCAGACCCGCCTTCATGCTTCGACAAGAAGCAAAATATAAAGCAATCGTTCCGACGGAGCTAAATTACTACAGGATAAAGAACGAATAGGAAATTTGGATTTCGAAACAAAAAAGAGAGGGGTGCAACACGAGGACTTCCCAGGGGGTCACCCATCCTAGTACCACTCTCGCCCAAGAACGCTTAACTTCGGAGTTCTGATGGGATCCGGTGCATTAGTGCTGGTATGATCGCACCCGCCATGTTCCTTTCGCTTTATTCTTTTAAACCACCCCGTGCTGCGAAACAGTGTGGCTTTTCTAGACCGAAATTCATTTTAAGCTTCGATTCAAGCATTTTCCTCTTATCCTTTTATTTATTTACTTTATATTTTTTTTGTTATTGATTTGCACCTTATTTTTTTCCCTCATCCCGCAACTCAAAATTATCATGAAATCAATCCTTCACGCTTGCGGTGATACATTTGCGCCGACAAATTTGAGCGACGATCCGGGCTTTGATCGAGCAATACCGTTCCTGATTTGTCTCGCGCCTTCAGACCCGCCTTCATGCTTCGACAAGAAGCAAAATATAAAGCAGTCGTTCCGACGGAGCTAAATTACTACAGGATAAAGAACGAATAGGAAATTTGGATTTCGAAACAAAAATGAGAGGGGTGCAACACGAGGACTTCCCAGGGGGTCACCCATCCTAGTACTACTCTCGCCCAAGCACGCTTAACTTCGGAGTTCTGATGGGATCCGGTGCATTAGTGCTGGTATGGTCGCACCAGCCATGTTCCTTTCGCTTTATTCTTTTAAACTACCCCGTCCTGCGAAGCAGTGTGGCTTTTCTAGACCGAAATTCATTTTAAGCGTCAATTCAAGCATTTTCCTCTTATCCTTTTATTTATTTACTTTATTTTTCTCTTTGTTATTGATTTGCACCCTGTTTTTTTCCCTCATCCCGCAACTCTAAATTATCATGAAATCAATCCTTCACGCTTGCGGTGATACATTTGCGCCGACAAATTTGAGCGACGATCCGAGCTTTGATCGAGCCGTACCGTTCCTGATTTGTCTCGCGCCTTCAGACCCGCATTCATGCTTCGACAAGAAGCAAAATATAAAGCAATCGTTCCGACGGAGCTAAATTACTACAGGATAAAGAACGAATAGGAAATTTGGATTTCGAAACAAAAAAGAGAGGGGTGCAACACGAGGACTTCCCAGGGGGTCACCCATCCTAGTACTACTCTCGCCCAAGCACGCTTAACTTTGGAGTTCTGATGGGATCCGGTGCAATAGTGCTGGTATGATCGCACCCGCCATGTTCCTTTCGCTTTATTCTTTTAAACCACCCCGTGCTGCGAAACAGTGTGGCTTTTCTAGACCGAAATTCATTTTAAGCTTCAATTCAAGCATTTTCCTCTTATCCTTTTATTTATTTACTTTATATTTTTTTTGTTATTGATTTGCACCTTATTTTTTTCCCTCATCCCGCAACTCTAAATTATCATGAAATCAATCCTTCACGCTTGCGGTGATACATTTGCGCCGACAAATTTGAGCGACGATCCGGGCTTTGATCGAGCCGTACCGTTCCTGATTTGTCTCGCGCCTTCAGACCCGCCTTCATGCTTCGACAAGAAGCAAAATATAAAGCAATCGTTCCGACGGAGCTAAATTACTACAGGATAAAGAACGAATAGGAAATTTGGATTTCGAAACAAAAAAGAGAGGGGTGCAACACGAGGACTTCCCAGGGGGTCACCCATCCTAGTACCACTCTCGCCCAAGCACGCTTAACTTCGGAGTTCTGATGGGATCCGGTGCATTAGTGCTGGTATGATCGCACCCGCCATGTTCCTTTCGCTTTATTCTTTTAAACCACCCCGTGCTGCGAAACAGTGTGGCTTTTCTAGACCGAAATTCATTTTAAGCTTCGATTCAAGCATTTTCCTCTTATCCTATTATTTATTTACTTTATATTTTTTTTGTTATTGATTTGCACCTTATTTTTTTCCCTCATCCCGCAACTCAAAATTATCATGAAATCAATCCTTCACGCTTGCGGTGATACATTTGCGCCGACAAATTTGAGCGACGATCCGGGCTTTGATCGAGCAATACCGTTCCTGATTTGTCTCGCGCCTTCAGACCCGCCTTCATGCTTCGACAAGAAGCAAAATATAAAGCAGTCGTTCCGACGGAGCTAAATTACTACAGGATAAAGAACGAATAGGAAATTTGGATTTCGAAACAAAAATGAGAGGGGTGCAACACGAGGACTTCCAAGGGGGTCACCCATCCTAGTACTACTCTCGCCTAAGCACGCTTAACTTCGGAGTTCTGATGGGATCCGGTGCATTAATGCCGGTATGATCGCACGCGCCATTTTTCTTTCGCTTTATTCCTTTAAACTACCCAGTCCTGCGAAGCAGTGTGGCTTTTCTAGACCGAAATTCATTTTAAGCGTCAATTCAAGCATTTTACTCTTATCCTTTTATTTATTTACTTTATTTTTTTTTTGTTATTGATTTGCACCTTATTTTTGTCCCTCATCCCGCAACTCTAAATTATCATGAAATCAATCCTTCACGCTTGCGGTGATACATTTGCGCCGACAAATTTGAGCGACGATCCGGGCTTTGATCGAGCAATACCGTTCCTGATTTGTCTCGCGCCTTCAGACCCGCCTTCATGCTTCGACAAGAAGCAAAATATAAAGCAGTCGTTCCGACGGAGCTAAATTACTACAGGATAAAGAACGAATAGGAAATTTGGATTTCGAAACAAAAATGAGAGGGGTGCAACACGAGGACTTCCCAGGGGGTCACCCATCCTAGTACTACTCTCGCCCAAGCACGCTTAACTTCGGAGTTCTGATGGGATCCGGTGCATTAGTGCTGGTATGGTCGCACCAGCCATGTTCCTTTCGCTTTATTCTTTTAAACTACCCCGTCCTGCGAAGCAGTGTGGCTTTTCTAGACCGAAATTCATTTTAAGCGTCAATTCAAGCATTTTCCTCTTATCCTTTTATTTATTTACTTTATTTTTCTCTTTGTTATTGATTTGCACCCTGTTTTTTTCCCTCATCCCTTGAAATCAATCCTTCACGCTTGCGGTGATACATTTGCGCCGACAAATTTGAGCGACGATCCGAGCTTTGATCGAGCCGTACCGTTCCTGATTTGTCTCGCGCCTTCAGACCCGCATTCATGCTTCGACAAGAAGCAAAATATAAAGCAATCGTTCCGACGGAGCTAAATTACTACAGGATAAAGAACGAATAGGAAATTTGGATTTCGAAACAAAAAAGAGAGGGGTGCAACACGAGGACTTCCCAGGGGGTCACCCATCCTAGTACTACTCTCGCCCAAGCACGCTTAACTTTGGAGTTCTGATGGGATCCGGTGCAATAGTGCTGGTATGATCGCACCCGCCATGTTCCTTTCGCTTTATTCTTTTAAACCACCCCGTGCTGCGAAACAGTGTGGCTTTTCTAGACCGAAATTCATTTTAAGCTTCAATTCAAGCATTTTCCTCTTATCCTTTTATTTATTTACTTTATATTTTTTTTGTTATTGATTTGCACCTTATTTTTTTCCCTCATCCCGCAACTCTAAATTATCATGAAATCAATCCTTCACGCTTGCGGTGATACATTTGCGCCGACAAATTTGAGCGACGATCCGGGCTTTGATCGAGCCGTACCGTTCCTGATTTGTCTCGCGCCTTCAGACCCGCCTTCATGCTTCGACAAGAAGCAAAATATAAAGCAATCGTTCCGACGGAGCTAAATTACTACAGGATAAAGAACGAATAGGAAATTTGGATTTCGAAACAAAAAAGAGAGGGGTGCAACACGAGGACTTCCCAGGGGGTCACCCATCCTAGTACCACTCTCGCCCAAGCACGCTTAACTTCGGAGTTCTGATGGGATCCGGTGCATTAGTGCTGGTATGATCGCACCCGCCATGTTCCTTTCGCTTTATTCTTTTAAACCACCCCGTGCTGCGAAACAGTGTGGCTTTTCTAGACCGAAATTCATTTTAAGCTTCGATTCAAGCATTTTCCTCTTATCCTATTATTTATTTACTTTATATTTTTTTTGTTATTGATTTGCACCTTATTTTTTTCCCTCATCCCGCAACTCAAAATTATCATGAAATCAATCCTTCACGCTTGCGGTGATACATTTGCGCCGACAAATTTGAGCGACGATCCGGGCTTTGATCGAGCAATACCGTTCCTGATTTGTCTCGCGCCTTCAGACCCGCCTTCATGCTTCGACAAGAAGCAAAATATAAAGCAGTCGTTCCGACGGAGCTAAATTACTACAGGATAAAGAACGAATAGGAAATTTGGATTTCGAAACAAAAATGAGAGGGGTGCAACACGAGGACTTCCCAGGGGGTCACCCATCCTAGTACTACTCTCGCCTAAGCACGCTTAACTTCGGAGTTCTGATGGGATCCGGTGCATTAATGCCGGTATGATCGCACGCGCCATTTTTCTTTCGCTTTATTCCTTTAAACTACCCAGTCCTGCGAAGCAGTGTGGCTTTTCTAGACCGAAATTCATTTTAAGCGTCAATTCAAGCATTTTACTCTTATCCTTTTATTTATTTACTTTATTTTTTTTTTGTTATTGATTTGCACCTTATTTTTGTCCCTCATCCCGCAACTCTAAATTATCATGAAATCAATCCTTCACGCTTGCGGTGATACATTTGCGCCGACAAATTTGAGCGACGATCCGGGCTTTGATCGAGCAATACCGTTCCTGATTTGTCTCGCGCCTTCAGACCCGCCTTCATGCTTCGACAAGAAGCAAAATATAAAGCAGTCGTTCCGACGGAGCTAAATTACTACAGGATAAAGAACGAATAGGAAATTTGGATTTCGAAACAAAAATGAGAGGGGTGCAACACGAGGACTTCCCAGGGGGTCACCCATCCTAGTACTACTCTCGCCTAAGCACGCTTAACTTCGGAGTTCTGATGGGATCCGGTGCATTAATGCCGGTATGATCGCACGCGCCATTTTTCTTTCGCTTTATTCCTTTAAACTACCCAGTCCTGCGAAGCAGTGTGGCTTTTCTAGACCGAAATTCATTTTAAGCGTCAATTCAAGCATTTTCCTCTTATCCTTTTATTTATTTACTTTATATTTTTTTTTGTTATTGATTTGCACCCTGTTTTTTTCCCTCATCCCGCAACTCTAAATTATCATGAAATCAATCCTTCACGCTTGCAGTTAGGGGTGGCAATTCGGGTCCAAATCAGGTTGGCGGGTCGGGTTCGGGTCAACAGACCCGCCAGAAAATCTGTTGACCCGAACCCCGACCCGCCAACCCGTGACGGGTCAGGTATGCTGACCCGAACCCGAAAATTTCAGGTTTACGGGGCGGCGGGTCGACCCGAAATGACCCGAAACTTAATTTTAATTTATTAATTTATCACTGTAATTTCTAATAAAATCAATTTCTCACAAAACTAATTACATAATCAAGTAATAAAAATTTAAATAAATGATTCCAAATCAAATCTAAAATAAATTAAACACCGTAAAAGTGTTTTATCCCAAGCAAAATATAAAATAAATTAAAACAATATAAAAGTGAAAAATAATATAATATATTATTTGTCCAAGTATAATAATTTCAACTTCACACAAATTAAATAAATTCGTTTAGGATTAAGTAATTAATGCCTTTGAAAAAAAGAATAACTTAGTTTAGTTAGATAAAATTATTTTTATGTTTATTAAATTATTTTTAACTCGTAAACGGGTCATATCGGGTCATATCAGGTCACCACGGGTTGACCCGAAATCGACCGGTTTTCTTTTCGGGTTCATCGGGTCCAACCCGATTCTGACCCGAATTCCCGAAACCTCAACCCAAACCCATTAATTTCGTGTTAGGCTCGTGTCGTGTTTTCAGGTCGTGTCGAAAATTGCCACCCCTAGTTGCGGTGATACATTTGCGCCGACAAATTTGAGCGACGATCCGGGCTTTGATCGAGCCGTACCGTTCCTGATTTGTCTCGCGCCTTCAGACCCGCCTTCATGCTTCGACAACCATGTTCCTTTCGCTTTATTCTTTTAAACTACCCCGTCCTGCGAAGCAGTGTGGCTTTTCTAGACCGAAATTCATTTTAAGCGTCAATTCAAGCATTTTCCTCTTATCCTTTTATTTATTTACTTTATTTTTCTCTTTGTTATTGATTTGCACCCTGTTTTTTTCCCTCATCCCGCAACTCTAAATTATCATGAAATCAATCCTTCACGCTTGCGGTGATACATTTGCGCCGACAAATTTGAGCGACGATCCGAGCTTTGATCGAGCCGTACCGTTCCTGATTTGTCTCGCGCCTTCAGACCCGCATTCATGCTTCGACAAGAAGCAAAATATAAAGCAATCGTTCCGACGGAGCTAAATTACTACAGGATAAAGAACGAATAGGAAATTTGGATTTCGAAACAAAAAAGAGAGGGGTGCAACACGAGGACTTCCCAGGGGGTCACCCATCCTAGTACTACTCTCGCCCAAGCACGCTTAACTTTGGAGTTCTGATGGGATCCGGTGCAATAGTGCTGGTATGATCGCACCCGCCATGTTCCTTTCGCTTTATTCTTTTAAACCACCCCGTGCTGCGAAACAGTGTGGCTTTTCTAGACCGAAATTCATTTTAAGCTTCAATTCAAGCATTTTCCTCTTATCCTTTTATTTATTTACTTTATATTTTTTTTGTTATTGATTTGCACCTTATTTTTTTCCCTCATCCCGCAACTCTAAATTATCATGAAATCAATCCTTCACGCTTGCGGTGATACATTTGCGCCGACAAATTTGAGCGACGATCCGGGCTTTGATCGAGCCGTACCGTTCCTGATTTGTCTCGCGCCTTCAGACCCGCCTTCATGCTTCGACAAGAAGCAAAATATAAAGCAATCGTTCCGACGGAGCTAAATTACTACAGGATAAAGAACGAATAGGAAATTTGGATTTCGAAACAAAAAAGAGAGGGGTGCAACACGAGGACTTCCCAGGGGGTCACCCATCCTAGTACCACTCTCGCCCAAGCACGCATAACTTCGGAGTTCTGATGGGATCCAGTGCATTAGTGCTGGTATGATCGCACCCGCCATGTTCCTTTCGCTTTATTCTTTTAAACCACCCCGTGCTGCGAAACAGTGTGGCTTTTCTAGACCGAAATTCATTTTAAGCTTCGATTCAAGCATTTTCCTCTTATCCTATTATTTATTTACTTTATATTTTTTTTGTTATTGATTTGCACCTTATTTTTTTCCCTCATCCCGCAACTCAAAATTATCATGAAATCAATCCTTCACGCTTGCGGTGATACATTTGCGCCGACAAATTTGAGCGACGATCCGGGCTTTGATCGAGCAATACCGTTCCTGATTTGTCTCGCGCCTTCAGACCCGCCTTCATGCTTCGACAAGAAGCAAAATATAAAGCAGTCGTTCCGACGGAGCTAAATTACTACAGGATAAAGAACGAATAGGAAATTTGGATTTCGAAACAAAAATGAGAGGGGTGCAACACGAGGACTTCCCAGGGGGTCACCCATCCTAGTACTACTCTCGCCTAAGCACGCTTAACTTCGGAGTTCTGATGGGATCCGGTGCATTAATGCCGGTATGATCGCACGCGCCATTTTTCTTTCGCTTTATTCCTTTAAACTACCCAGTCCTGCGAAGCAGTGTGGCTTTTCTAGACCGAAATTCATTTTAAGCGTCAATTCAAGCATTTTACTCTTATCCTTTTATTTATTTACTTTATTTTTTTTTTGTTATTGATTTGCACCTTATTTTTGTCCCTCATCCCGCAACTCTAAATTATCATGAAATCAATCCTTCACGCTTGCGGTGATACATTTGCGCCGACAAATTTGAGCGACGATCCGGGCTTTGATCGAGCAATACCGTTCCTGATTTGTCTCGCGCCTTCAGACCCGCCTTCATGCTTCGACAAGAAGCAAAATATAAAGCAGTCGTTCCGACGGAGCTAAATTACTACAGGATAAAGAACGAATAGGAAATTTGGATTTCGAAACAAAAATGAGAGGGGTGCAACACGAGGACTTCCCAGGGGGTCACCCATCCTAGTACTACTCTCGCCTAAGCACGCTTAACTTCGGAGTTCTGATGGGATCCGGTGCATTAATGCCGGTATGATCGCACGCGCCATTTTTCTTTCGCTTTATTCCTTTAAACTACCCAGTCCTGCGAAGCAGTGTGGCTTTTCTAGACCGAAATTCATTTTAAGCGTCAATTCAAGCATTTTCCTCTTATCCTTTTATTTATTTACTTTATATTTTTTTTTGTTATTGATTTGCACCCTGTTTTTTTCCCTCATCCCGCAACTCTAAATTATCATGAAATCAATCCTTCACGCTTGCAGTTAGGGGTGGCAATTCGGGTCCAAATCAGGTTGGCGGGTCGGGTTCGGGTCAACAGACCCGCCAGAAAATCTGTTGACCCGAACCCCGACCCGCCAACCCGTGACGGGTCAGGTATGCTGACCCGAACCCGAAAATTTCAGGTTTACGGGGCGGCGGGTCGACCCGAAATGACCCGAAACTTAATTTTAATTTATTAATTTATCACTGTAATTTCTAATAAAATCAATTTCTCACAAAACTAATTACATAATCAAGTAATAAAAATTTAAATAAATGATTCCAAATCAAATCTAAAATAAATTAAACACCGTAAAAGTGTTTTATCCCAAGCAAAATATAAAATAAATTAAAACAATACAAAAGTGAAAAATAATATAATATATTATTTGTCCAAGTATAATAATTTCAACTTCACACAAATTAAATAAATTCGTTTAGGATTAAGTAATTAATGCCTTTGAAAAAAAGAATAACTTAGTTTAGTTAGATAAAATTATTTTTATGTTTATTAAATTATTTTTAATTCGTAAACGGGTCATATCGGGTCATATCAGGTCACCACGGGTTGACCCGAAATCGACCGGTTTTCTTTTCGGGTTCATCGGGTCCAACCCGATTCTGACCCGAATTCCCGAAACCTCAACCCAAACCCATTAATTTCGTGTTAGGTTCGTGTCGTGTCGAAAATTGCCACCCCTAGTTGCGGTGATACATTTGCGCCGACAAATTTGAGCGACGATCCGGGCTTTGATCGAGCCGTACCGTTCCTGATTTGTCTCGCGCCTTCAGATCCTCCTTCATGCTTCGACAAGAAGCAAAATATAAAGCAATCGTTCCGACGGAGCTAAATTACTACAGGATAAAGAACGAATAGGAAATTTGGATTTCGAAACAAAAAAGAGAGGGGTGCAACACGAGGACTTCCCAGGGGGTCACCCATCCTAGTACTACTCTCGCCCAAGCACGCTTAACTTTGGAGTTCTGATGGGATCCGGTGCAATAGTGCTGGTATGATCGCACCCGCCATGTTCCTTTCGCTTTATTCTTTTAAACCACCCCGTGCTGCGAAACAGTGTGGCTTTTCTAGACCGAAATTCATTTTAAGCTTCAATTCAAGCATTTTCCTCTTATCCTTTTATTTATTTACTTTATATTTTTTTTGTTATTGATTTGCACCTTATTTTTTTCCCTCATCCCGCAACTCTAAATTATCATGAAATCAATCCTTCACGCTTGCGGTGATACATTTGCGCCGACAAATTTGAGCGACGATCCGGGCTTTGATCGAGCCGTACCGTTCCTGATTTGTCTCGCGCCTTCAGACCCGCCTTCATGCTTCGACAAGAAGCAAAATATAAAGCAATCGTTCCGACGGAGCTAAATTACTACAGGATAAAGAACGAATAGGAAATTTGGATTTCGAAACAAAAAAGAGAGGGGTGCAACACGAGGACTTCCCAGGGGGTCACCCATCCTAGTACCACTCTCGCCCAAGCACGCATAACTTCGGAGTTCTGATGGGATCCAGTGCATTAGTGCTGGTATGATCGCACCCGCCATGTTCCTTTCGCTTTATTCTTTTAAACCACCCCGTGCTGCGAAACAGTGTGGCTTTTCTAGACCGAAATTCATTTTAAGCTTCGATTCAAGCATTTTCCTCTTATCCTATTATTTATTTACTTTATATTTTTTTTGTTATTGATTTGCACCTTATTTTTTTCCCTCATCCCGCAACTCAAAATTATCATGAAATCAATCCTTCACGCTTGCGGTGATACATTTGCGCCGACAAATTTGAGCGACGATCCGGGCTTTGATCGAGCAATACCGTTCCTGATTTGTCTCGCGCCTTCAGACCCGCCTTCATGCTTCGACAAGAAGCAAAATATAAAGCAGTCGTTCCGACGGAGCTAAATTACTACAGGATAAAGAACGAATAGGAAATTTGGATTTCGAAACAAAAATGAGAGGGGTGCAACACGAGGACTTCCCAGGGGGTCACCCATCCTAGTACTACTCTCGCCTAAGCACGCTTAACTTCGGAGTTCTGATGGGATCCGGTGCATTAATGCCGGTATGATCGCACGCGCCATTTTTCTTTCGCTTTATTCCTTTAAACTACCCAGTCCTGCGAAGCAGTGTGGCTTTTCTAGACCGAAATTCATTTTAAGCGTCAATTCAAGCATTTTACTCTTATCCTTTTATTTATTTACTTTATTTTTTTTTTGTTATTGATTTGCACCTTATTTTTGTCCCTCATCCCGCAACTCTAAATTATCATGAAATCAATCCTTCACGCTTGCGGTGATACATTTGCGCCGACAAATTTGAGCGACGATCCGGGCTTTGATCGAGCAATACCGTTCCTGATTTGTCTCGCGCCTTCAGACCCGCCTTCATGCTTCGACAAGAAGCAAAATATAAAGCAGTCGTTCCGACGGAGCTAAATTACTACAGGATAAAGAACGAATAGGAAATTTGGATTTCGAAACAAAAATGAGAGGGGTGCAACACGAGGACTTCCCAGGGGGTCACCCATCCTAGTACTACTCTCGCCTAAGCACGCTTAACTTCGGAGTTCTGATGGGATCCGGTGCATTAATGCCGGTATGATCGCACGCGCCATTTTTCTTTCGCTTTATTCCTTTAAACTACCCAGTCCTGCGAAGCAGTGTGGCTTTTCTAGACCGAAATTCATTTTAAGCGTCAATTCAAGCATTTTCCTCTTATCCTTTTATTTATTTACTTTATATTTTTTTTTGTTATTGATTTGCACCCTGTTTTTTTCCCTCATCCCGCAACTCTAAATTATCATGAAATCAATCCTTCACGCTTGCAGTTAGGGGTGGCAATTCGGGTCCAAATCAGGTTGGCGGGTCGGGTTCGGGTCAACAGACCCGCCAGAAAATCTGTTGACCCGAACCCCGACCCGCCAACCCGTGACGGGTCAGGTATGCTGACCCGAACCCGAAAATTTCAGGTTTACGGGGCGGCGGGTCGACCCGAAATGACCCGAAACTTAATTTTAATTTATTAATTTATCACTGTAATTTCTAATAAAATCAATTTCTCACAAAACTAATTACATAATCAAGTAATAAAAATTTAAATAAATGATTCCAAATCAAATCTAAAATAAATTAAACACCGTAAAAGTGTTTTATCCCAAGCAAAATATAAAATAAATTAAAACAATACAAAAGTGAAAAATAATATAATATATTATTTGTCCAAGTATAATAATTTCAACTTCACACAAATTAAATAAATTCGTTTAGGATTAAGTAATTAATGCCTTTGAAAAAAAGAATAACTTAGTTTAGTTAGATAAAATTATTTTTATGTTTATTAAATTATTTTTAATTCGTAAACGGGTCATATCGGGTCATATCAGGTCACCACGGGTTGACCCGAAATCGACCGGTTTTCTTTTCGGGTTCATCGGGTCCAACCCGATTCTGACCCGAATTCCCGAAACCTCAACCCAAACCCATTAATTTCGTGTTAGGTTCGTGTCGTGTCGAAAATTGCCACCCCTAGTTGCGGTGATACATTTGCGCCGACAAATTTGAGCGACGATCCGGGCTTTGATCGAGCCGTACCGTTCCTGATTTGTCTCGCGCCTTCAGATCCTCCTTCATGCTTCGACAAGAAGCAAAATATAAAGCAATCGTTCCGACGGAGCTAAATTACTACAGGATAAAGAACGAATAGGAAATTTGGATTTCGAAACAAAAAAGAGAGGGGTGCAACACGAGGACTTCCCAGGGGGTCACCCATCCTAGTACTACTCTCGCCCAAGCACGCTTAACTTTGGAGTTCTGATGGGATCCGGTGCAATAGTGCTGGTATGATCGCACCCGCCATGTTCCTTTCGCTTTATTCTTTTAAACCACCCCGTGCTGCGAAACAGTGTGGCTTTTCTAGACCGAAATTCATTTTAAGCTTCAATTCAAGCATTTTCCTCTTATCCTTTTATTTATTTACTTTATATTTTTTTTGTTATTGATTTGCACCTTATTTTTTTCCCTCATCCCGCAACTCTAAATTATCATGAAATCAATCCTTCACGCTTGCGGTGATACATTTGCGCCGACAAATTTGAGCGACGATCCGGGCTTTGATCGAGCCGTACCGTTCCTGATTTGTCTCGCGCCTTCAGACCCGCCTTCATGCTTCGACAAGAAGCAAAATATAAAGCAATCGTTCCGACGGAGCTAAATTACTACAGGATAAAGAACGAATAGGAAATTTGGATTTCGAAACAAAAAAGAGAGGGGTGCAACACGAGGACTTCCCAGGGGGTCACCCATCCTAGTACCACTCTCGCCCAAGCACGCATAACTTCGGAGTTCTGATGGGATCCAGTGCATTAGTGCTGGTATGATCGCACCCGCCATGTTCCTTTCGCTTTATTCTTTTAAACCACCCCGTGCTGCGAAACAGTGTGGCTTTTCTAGACCGAAATTCATTTTAAGCTTCGATTCAAGCATTTTCCTCTTATCCTATTATTTATTTACTTTATATTTTTTTTGTTATTGATTTGCACCTTATTTTTTTCCCTCATCCCGCAACTCAAAATTATCATGAAATCAATCCTTCACGCTTGCGGTGATACATTTGCGCCGACAAATTTGAGCGACGATCCGGGCTTTGATCGAGCAATACCGTTCCTGATTTGTCTCGCGCCTTCAGACCCGCCTTCATGCTTCGACAAGAAGCAAAATATAAAGCAGTCGTTCCGACGGAGCTAAATTACTACAGGATAAAGAACGAATAGGAAATTTGGATTTCGAAACAAAAATGAGAGGGGTGCAACACGAGGACTTCCCAGGGGGTCACCCATCCTAGTACTACTCTCGCCTAAGCACGCTTAACTTCGGAGTTCTGATGGGATCCGGTGCATTAATGCCGGTATGATCGCACGCGCCATTTTTCTTTCGCTTTATTCCTTTAAACTACCCAGTCCTGCGAAGCAGTGTGGCTTTTCTAGACCGAAATTCATTTTAAGCGTCAATTCAAGCATTTTACTCTTATCCTTTTATTTATTTACTTTATTTTTTTTTTGTTATTGATTTGCACCTTATTTTTGTCCCTCATCCCGCAACTCTAAATTATCATGAAATCAATCCTTCACGCTTGCGGTGATACATTTGCGCCGACAAATTTGAGCGACGATCCGGGCTTTGATCGAGCAATACCGTTCCTGATTTGTCTCGCGCCTTCAGACCCGCCTTCATGCTTCGACAAGAAGCAAAATATAAAGCAGTCGTTCCGACGGAGCTAAATTACTACAGGATAAAGAACGAATAGGAAATTTGGATTTCGAAACAAAAATGAGAGGGGTGCAACACGAGGACTTCCCAGGGGGTCACCCATCCTAGTACTACTCTCGCCTAAGCACGCTTAACTTCGGAGTTCTGATGGGATCCGGTGCATTAATGCCGGTATGATCGCACGCGCCATTTTTCTTTCGCTTTATTCCTTTAAACTACCCAGTCCTGCGAAGCAGTGTGGCTTTTCTAGACCGAAATTCATTTTAAGCGTCAATTCAAGCATTTTCCTCTTATCCTTTTATTTATTTACTTTATATTTTTTTTTGTTATTGATTTGCACCCTGTTTTTTTCCCTCATCCCGCAACTCTAAATTATCATGAAATCAATCCTTCACGCTTGCAGTTAGGGGTGGCAATTCGGGTCCAAATCAGGTTGGCGGGTCGGGTTCGGGTCAACAGACCCGCCAGAAAATCTGTTGACCCGAACCCCGACCCGCCAACCCGTGACGGGTCAGGTATGCTGACCCGAACCCGAAAATTTCAGGTTTACGGGGCGGCGGGTCGACCCGAAATGACCCGAAACTTAATTTTAATTTATTAATTTATCACTGTAATTTCTAATAAAATCAATTTCTCACAAAACTAATTACATAATCAAGTAATAAAAATTTAAATAAATGATTCCAAATCAAATCTAAAATAAATTAAACACCGTAAAAGTGTTTTATCCCAAGCAAAATATAAAATAAATTAAAACAATACAAAAGTGAAAAATAATATAATATATTATTTGTCCAAGTATAATAATTTCAACTTCACACAAATTAAATAAATTCGTTTAGGATTAAGTAATTAATGCCTTTGAAAAAAAGAATAACTTAGTTTAGTTAGATAAAATTATTTTTATGTTTATTAAATTATTTTTAATTCGTAAACGGGTCATATCGGGTCATATCAGGTCACCACGGGTTGACCCGAAATCGACCGGTTTTCTTTTCGGGTTCATCGGGTCCAACCCGATTCTGACCCGAATTCCCGAAACCTCAACCCAAACCCATTAATTTCGTGTTAGGTTCGTGTCGTGTCGAAAATTGCCACCCCTAGTTGCGGTGATACATTTGCGCCGACAAATTTGAGCGACGATCCGGGCTTTGATCGAGCCGTACCGTTCCTGATTTGTCTCGCGCCTTCAGATCCTCCTTCATGCTTCGACAAGAAGCAAAATATAAAGCAATCGTTCCGACGGAGCTAAATTACTACAGGATAAAGAACGAATAGGAAATTTGGATTTCGAAACAAAAAAGAGAGGGGTGCAACACGAGGACTTCCCAGGGGGTCACCCATCCTAGTACTACTCTCGCCCAAGCACGCTTAACTTTGGAGTTCTGATGGGATCCGGTGCAATAGTGCTGGTATGATCGCACCCGCCATGTTCCTTTCGCTTTATTCTTTTAAACCACCCCGTGCTGCGAAACAGTGTGGCTTTTCTAGACCGAAATTCATTTTAAGCTTCAATTCAAGCATTTTCCTCTTATCCTTTTATTTATTTACTTTATATTTTTTTTGTTATTGATTTGCACCTTATTTTTTTCCCTCATCCCGCAACTCTAAATTATCATGAAATCAATCCTTCACGCTTGCGGTGATACATTTGCGCCGACAAATTTGAGCGACGATCCGGGCTTTGATCGAGCCGTACCGTTCCTGATTTGTCTCGCGCCTTCAGACCCGCCTTCATGCTTCGACAAGAAGCAAAATATAAAGCAATCGTTCCGACGGAGCTAAATTACTACAGGATAAAGAACGAATAGGAAATTTGGATTTCGAAACAAAAAAGAGAGG